>NC_086194.1:133546912-134212092 GCF_035770615.1 Melospiza melodia melodia | reverse complement strand
GTATCTATGGTAGAGATTATTCCTCAGGACTAATCTGTATATCTTAGAACAAAACCCCATTTTTATTCTACGGATAGGGTCTGTAGTATGCATTGTGTCTGAATTCCTAGTCAGTAGAAGCAGAGACTTGGAGTGGAAATATTATTGCTACTAGTGAGTAATATTTGGTGGGTCAGTAGGATATGTAGAAACTGTTCTTTAGAACTTTCATTTCTGAATAGAGAGCAAGAAGAACTTGGTTTCAATGATCTGAAACCAGTCTTCAGTTTTATTGGATTTTGGGCTTTCCCCCTTCCCCCCAGAGTAACTTGTGTTTGTTTTTCTTGTATTTCTTCAAACCATATTTTAATTTCTACATGCAGCAAAATTCCTGCTAATATTTTTTTGAGTAAATATCAAAACTGTGCTGCTTAATCTGCAGTAAGTTACAGAAGATGTCAAAACTCAGAACAGCCTTGTTGACTAGATCTAGTCTTTTAAGCCACATTCACAGATTGTGCACTGTTTCTTATGATCTATGGGTAGTTGGCAATAAACAATATGACAGCTAACATTTTTGTCTGGAAAACATCCAGATTTCATTATTTGTGTATTAAAGAAGCGGAATGGATGCTCTAATGAGTAATGCTCTTGTTGATGTTTCTGTAAGGTTTGATATCATTGGACTTTCTCCAGATTCACAGGAAGATGAAGCTGGGATCAAGCAGGCGGCGGAGAATGGTATACTTAGGAGTATTTTTTATGTCTTAAAAGTACTTCCAGGTATTCTTGAAAATTAACTATCAGTCTGAAACAGGTTTTCTAAAGCTAATATTTTTTTAGGGAAAAGAATATTTGTATATGGTATTATCACTGACCAAAGTTTAGCTAGATTAATTGTTTATTGTTTGTTTGTTTTTTAACTTTATTAGTAAGTAGAGTAATTCACCAATATAAACACTTCATACTCTGAAATAGGGGAACAAGTGTAGGTTTTTTTAAAGAGCTTTTGGGTAGTGCAGCAGGTCAGAGCAGTATTGGCATCCGGTTGTGTTGCTTTTAGTTGGAAGAGGATGCCATCTTCCCAAAACTGGAGCTTTTGCAAAACCTATTTGCATGTTTTTCTCTTTGGAAATGATACAGTGGCACTGACATTTCTGACTGTGCTTTAGATCTTCTGGTAGTTTTAATATATAGAAGCCTAAATTTTCCTTTCACTAGCTTTCTCTTGATGCCAGGAAGAATGCATTTTTCCTCTTCTGGACTTTCTAGAGAATGGAGTGATTTTAACAGCTGGCCTTTATTTATGTTGCAGTTAAAGCACTGATAGATCAAGAAGTAAAAAATGGAATTCCTTCTAATAGAATTATTCTGGGAGGCTTTTCTCAGGTAAGGTATGGTTGGAAAGAGCCATTGTCTTTTTTCTAGGGAAGTAACCTAGCTTTATTAACTTCAGAAACCCAGACACTTAAATTGAAGTCAGCTGATATTAGATGCCTCTAAAATTTTAAGGGGCCAATTTTGCTTTGCTTTAACAAATGAAGTTTTTGGGTTTTTCTGCAAATAATTACTGTTCTCTGGAAAATTAACATACATGTGTAAAAAAGGTGCTAAAATAAATTGTCTGTTTAAAATCTTTATGCACGTAACCTAAATAGTTTTGCTTGAAAATTTTGGTAATATTTTTAATTGAATTTGGTAGATATTTAGTGGTCTGGATTTATTTGGGAAGTCTTTTCCTTTACACTTGTAGGGCATCTGTCGTAGGTAGGTTAGTTGATTAATTGGTCCATACATCAACTCCCCCAGTCTGCATGCAAATGAATTAAATATTAAAGTAGTGATAATACTGTTGTGATAAAATTATTGCAGTGCAAAAATGTTGTGAGTCTTTGGTTTTGGGGGGTTTTTGACAAGTGTTAGTTACAGTAAATTTGCTGGCTTACCTCTGAATTGACCACATGGACTTGGAAGGGAGGAGAAAAAGCAAAAGAAACGTTGTATATAAGTACTGGTTTTAGTTGTTGGCTCTAAAGGAGAATAGATTGCAATAGGAAAAGAGTTTTAAAGGAGAAATCAGGGATTTTGAAGCAAACATTAAAAAGAACTTTACTGTCATTATTCTAATAATATTTGTATCTATTTTAGGGAGGTGCTTTATCACTGTATACAGCTCTTACAACACATCAGAAATTAGCAGGTGTCGTAGCCCTCAGCTGCTGGCTTCCTCTACGGGCTTCTTTTCCTCAGGTATTTGTTTCTTTCCTGAGATGATTTGCGCTTGGGGAATGAGTATCTCTGAAGATTGAATCTTGTGCAAGAATTAGTGGTCATCCTTATTACCAGATGACTGTTGTTTGATAATTTAGAAGTTTTTAAAATAGGGCCTTAAAATTTTAGATTTTGTTAAGTAAGGAAAATGAAGAAACACTCAGTAGCTATTTTTGCTTAAAATGACAGTACTAGAAAATTTAAAGGACAGAACAAATTTTCCTTGAAGGTTAATTTTCTGTCTGCCATTTGTTCCATTGCAAGGCACTGTTTTATTAGAGACTGAGTGTTTGAGCAAAGTTTCAAGTTTTTTACTTGGCCAGAAATTATGACTTTCTGTTACAAAAGTTTTTGTCAAAATTTTATTTGCATGTCTTTGAGCTTAATGTGTTGTCAGGTACAGAGCTTACTTCATAAGGAGCTGCTTGCAGGCCATACATTGTACTATTTCCCCATAGAATTCAATTTGCTTGTGATGTCACAGGGTATAGTGCCATGTTTTTTTTTTTATTTCAAAGGTGTTAGCCTTATCTCCACTTAGTGTCTCTTTCTTCTCTTCTCCTGGCTAATTCCACCCCTCCTAGGGCCCTATCAGTGGTGTCAACAAGGATATTGCTGTTCTTCAGTGCCATGGGGACTGTGACCCCCTGGTTCCTGTAATGTTTGGTTCCCTCACTGTTGAGAAGCTGAAGACTATGATAAATCCAGCCAATGTAACCTTCAAGACTTACTCTGGCATGATGCATAGTTCATCTCTTGAGGTAATTTTCTAAATCCACCCTGTTTTAGCTGGTTATAGTTAATTCTTTTTCCTTCAAAACTAATATTTATAGGCTTTTTGTGGGGAGGTGAGTTTTTGTTTGTTCTCTTTGTTTTGGTTTTTTTTCTTTTTTTTTTTTTTTTTTTTTAATACATGCTTCATGCTATTTATTTTGATGTATACTGAATTCTGGGCTAAAAAGTATCCAAAGGAGAAGTTTGTATGACAGGTGAGAACTTCCTCGTAAGATTGTGTTTAGGGCACTAGGCAACTGGGTCTATAAAATGCTCTTCTTCCCAAATTTTTATTATTTGCTTAGTTTAAAAACCTAATTAGAATTAAAAGACAAATTCTCATAGCATAAATCCAAGATGGTGTTTTGGAGAGAAGAATCCTGGTAGTTCTGAGGAGGGAGACATCGAAGGAGTAGGGAGGGAGGTCTGGCACTATGGAAGAGGCAGCCTCAGAGCCTGCATTAATGGTTCTGGCTCAGCAGACAGCTGAGCTGATGTAAGAACTTCCTGCTGCCAGAAAGGGGTGGACTCCTTCTGCTCCTGACCTCGTGGCCCTCACTTCCTCCTTGTACCGGCTCTGGGACGGATCAGAAACTTCCTTGAATCATTTGAATTTGCTAAAATGGCAAAAGCCGAAGCCTTCAGTGTTTGCAGCCACAAGGGAGCTGGAGCTTCAGAACTCAACTAAGTGATGAGAGCAAGAAATCAAAGAGGAAGTAAAGAACAGATTTGCCAGCAGCAGTAACATTGTTAATTTAGATTGTTGCATCTTGTGGGAACTGTAACTTTGAACAACCTCTTTGTAACATTTACAGAGTAGTGCTGCATTTAGCCTGTAATATTGCTGAGCTGTTATACAAATATATTTTTTCTTTCTTACAACAGTGACTTAATTAAGAAAAAGATTACCATGGATTAGTTTCTCAGTCTTGTTTGCTGTATTTCTTTTCCTTAAGGAAGGAAGTATGCTGAAAATGAAACTGGATAGTTAGGTGGAGGAGTTGCTGGCTTTCCATGCTGCTGCTAACTTGTAAAAGTTTAAAGTATAAAGGAAGCTGTGGCCTTAGCTACACAGTCAACCTGGTGCTATCAAGATCACTTAATATGTAGCTTGCCTGTTCAGCTCCAGAGGAAGAGAAAAAGTAGTCTTTGCTTTTTTTCTTGTATTTTAGCCTCTGCTAAGTGCATATCAGCACTGTGAAGTTATCAGCCTGACTTGTGTGCAGAGTGGTAATTAAGTAACTGATTGCTCAATATCTCTAGCCCAGCTGCTCATTATAACTCAAATGTTAAAGCATGATTTAATGTAGCTGATTCCGTAGTGGTAGAGGACTTCAACTAATACAGACTTTTATCTTTAAACAGGAAATGATGGATGTAAAACAGTTCATAGACAAACATCTACCTCCCATAGACTGAATTTATCTGTGAGAAGCCTTCTATATAAATACACCAGCATCAACTGTGGTAGAGTGTTAAATCTTTTCATATGCCTGATAGGAAACATTATTTCTATACCTGCAGTGTTACTACTGTGTTGCAAATTTATACTTACAATGAAGATTAAATAATGCACATGTACAAGAAATGATAATCTTTTTAGTATTTTTCAGCCAGTGCTGGGAAGGATGTGAATGAGGGAACTAGGTAACAATGACAGAATGTAACTGTTTTAAAATGTTGGATTATTTGTTTTTTCTTGATTGCAGAATTTCAAATTATTTGTACAAGTAATAAAAATCTAAATTTAAGTGAGCAACATAGATGTGACCTGTTAAGTTTTACTTGAAATGTGATTTGTTCTTTCTTCCTTCATTGCAAACATATGGCATTTCTTTTATGTAATGAATGCATAAAGAACACAACATAAAACAGAGTGGGCATGAAGTACAGAACATGTAATGTAGTGGGCATATGATGGTAGAATAAATGCTACCAGGGATAAAGCTTAAGGATTATATGTTAATTGTTTAACAGATAAGGAGGGTAGTTCTATAATGGCTAGAAGTCAGCAAAGGTATTTCTTATATTTAAACCACCTCAATTTTGAAATGTTCATATAGATAAATACTGTGGAAATTCTAAAGGGACACATTCCTTATTAGACTGTTGTTTGTCTTATTGTCTTTTTTCTTTTAAACTCATTGCAAATGTTGACTTGGAACAGAATTCTGAAAAAGTGCATAGGAATTATTTGAGTTTTGTTAAAAAAATTCTTGTTTTCATATTGAATATTCATCTGATGCTTCATTTGTAGTTTTAATTTGTTTATGTATTTCACATGAACAACTACAGAATATTGTTTTGATTTTTTTTCTCTGTACTTTGGAGAAAATAACTGAAAATAGTGCATGTATGTAGTTCTGTGTATTGTTGAACTCTTATCTGTAACACACACTTATTTGAATTATTTTTTGCTAGAAATATAAGTGCAATTGGGATATAACTAACATAAACTTTAAAGTAATACTTTTTGATAATACCATATAATACCTTCTCTTATTACATGTTGAGACTTGATTTTTTTTCTGAATTGGAACAAAGCATTTTCTTTTAAAATCTATCCTTCTACATTTCCCCAGATCAGTATAGCCTAGGAATATAAAGACCTATCCTGGGAAAAAAGGAGTAAATTTACAAGATACAGAATGTTTCTTCTTTCAGAACCTTAAAATTGTAGAATGCACTGGTTTGCAGGAGTTGATGCACACTCAATAGCTTTTTTTCAGTTCAGAGCCATAACTTACTGCTGGGAGCAGCTGTTCTGTAGCATTCAGAGGCTGTCACCACACTAGGAATGTTTAAAACAATGCACTACACTTTTTACTGCATAATGTGCTGCATAACAATGTTCTATCCTGTAATATGCTTTCAAAGTCAAAGAATATTTCTATTTTGGATGTATCTGTCATGTCAGCACTGCGCTGCACACCTGAGTTTAAGGTACTTTTCCTCTCCCAGGGGTCCTCTTACAGTGTATGTGAATTTACATCAGGTATCTGCCAGTACAAATACACACATGAGGAATTGCACCTTTATATCTCTCCTCTAGCATTGCTGCTGCCAGAGATCTGACCTGTTTACCTAGTCTGAATAACCAGTTTTCAGTGCTTTTTTTTTTTTTTAATGTTGCACTTCATTTTTAGGAAGCTGCTTCTTTTCTAATCCAGTTTCTCTGGATTATTAAACATCTCTTAATATGTAAAATGGAAAAAGAGTTTTTTTCCTAAATGGTAATGAAACAGTTTTAGATATTCCATCTGTGTAGTTAAGAGGGCATTTTTATTAACTTTGAAGTTTAATTAGTAATTTCTCTCAGTCGCTCTCTTCTATAGATCTGCCAATTTGTCTTTCAGTTAATTTAGTTCACAGAAGAAACCATAATATTCTTACTGTAGTTGTGCCAAAGTTCTCTTGAGAAAACATTATGTCCTAGCTTGGAGTCATTCCCAAATTGCATTGGCTGATTTTGCAATTCTACTAAATTGCAGTCTTGGTAATCAAACTATATGTTATTTCTCCTAGTTTTTAGATTTCTTTTCATTCCCCTATTGCCTAAATAATTCCCCGAGCATTGGTGTATTTCCAAAGTTCTTGCACAAGCTTCTAATTTTTCCTTCATTGTTTTCATGTTCTGTTTGTAGATTTGTTGTTAACTCTCTTCATCTGTCTTAACTTCTAATTGACTGTGTGCTCATTTCACATATTTTTCCTTCTTCAAGAATTAGTTTTAAAAGGTATTTCCAAGATGTTAAAATGAGATTTGCCCTAGTTTCTTTCTGTGTTAGCTCCATAACACTTTCTTCAAGTTGATTAACTGTGTTTACAGTTTGTGGTCACCTTCTAGTACTTAAATACTCTAATCCAAGTCAGCTTCAGCTGTCACTGTCATGATGCTTTCAGATGTTTTTCTAGAAATGCTTTTTATGTGTTAACTTTGTTCAAACACTCAGCTATCATAACATGAATCTTTTTCATATTGTTGTTTTGCTGCTTGCTATATCTACAAAGAGCTGTGTTACCAAAGTCTGTATAAGGAAATGTTTTGACTTACTTTGAATTTCTGTATTCTAGGAAGACTACTCCTCCTTTTTTTTAATTCAGGAGTGCATGTTTATATTGTGTTTGGGAGTTCTTAAAGAGCCCAGAAGCTAGAGGAACTTCAAGTCTGCGTGTCCTCCCATATTATACTGTGTATGTTGAGCTCCTGTCTTTTATAACTTCCCAGCTGGTTTGAAAGCTTTGTGTATGATCTTGCAGCTGAACATCTTCACTACCTGAAGTGATTTGATGCTGGGATTGTTGTTATAATGCATGTACTTGAGGCTGAATAATAGCTCAGTCTGATGGGGGAGTTTTCATAGTGTTCTATTAAAATGGAGAAGTTGGACTGTCAGTGGTCTAAATATTAATGTCCTATCCTTTTAAACTACAATTTGAAACTTTCCAATACTGTCTATTCTTTGTAATGAGAGACTTTCCACCAAAGGAGATGGTGTCTATCAAACCTGTGAAAGCATTGATAAGAAAATACCTTGCTTGCAGATCAGTTTGTTTCAATGGGTATCTAACTCCTTAATGTGTTCTTAATTCACAATGGTACTTAAATTGGACTGCAGTTTTGTGCTGTCAGAAGTCTGACTTCTTGTTGGAATATATTGCCCACTTTTGAATAAAGATGTTGAATTGCATATTATAAGCCAAATTTTCCAGCTATTCTTGAGGTAAAACTTTACTTGGGTCTGTACTGTGGGGAGGGCTGTATGATTTGGTCTCTTTGTCCTATCTTGTATAATTACAACACAGTAGATTGGTAAAAGTACTGTACACTGTAACTGGTATTAGAACTGTTAATTAAAACATGTTCTCTCTAGTGGAGTATACTGCACTTCATTGAAATCATTTGGATGCATCTTTTATGTAGAGGTGTTATTTGGGTTGATGGATATGACTGAGGGCAAACTGTAAGATGTTAATGAAGCCATATGTAAAAGACCTGTCTCTTGAATTTTACAAACAAATCCTGAACACTTATTCCTTGTGTTAAGACATATAAGCCATTTATATTTACTATAAACCTCTAAAATGTAATTTATTTTACTAATTTTATTTATTATAAGAAATCTTACTTTGGAAATTATTTCTGTACTAGGGAAAATTTAAGAGCTCTCAATTTTTAATCATTGTGAAATAAATTTCAGTTGGTATTTGGGCAAGTACTAAAGATTTTTTCCATACCTACCTGAAGGAAGTTGAGCTTTTATGTGCTGTGAAACGGGCACTCTAGAGGCTCCTTGGAAATGTATTGTATGGTAATGTATACATACTATAATACAGAAGAACAATGATTTGTCTTTACTGAGAAAAAAAAAATCACTTACCAAGTTAGGTTTTGCTACTTTGTTGAAAGAGTCCTAAGTATGATTGGAGGGTGGTTTTCAAATTCTGGGTTAATTTTATTTTAACTTGTTTTCTTGGAATTTGCAATAATTTTGAAAGATCAAAGAAATTAAGTTATTTTCTAGTAAAGTTATTCTAGGACACTGAAGAGCCCAAGTCTTCTCACTCTGGATTGCTGCACCATTCTCTGGATGTTCTGAGTTGTTGGAAAGGCCTTGAAGTTGATCAAGGTTTGGCATACACACCACTTTGTTAGAGAGACAATTTTCAGGTCAGGGGTTACATGTGCTATTTAGTTTAATACTTGAGGGCAATCAGTGCTATACATAGTGCAGGGCACTGTAGAGTAAAGTGGGATTATCTGGGAAGAGAGGGAATGGATGTATGTGTGGTAAGGGCAGACTTCCCCCTTGAAGCAGCTTAAAGCAACTTAAAGGCCATTTGTCTCCCCAGACTGCAATGTCCAAAAGTCAGAGTGGAGTACAATGAGGAATTTCATAAATGTATGGGAATGTGTGGTGGATGCAGTGCTCTATGTGAATAGGTTGTGGCAAATCAAGAGTCTAAGAATAGCCAGTAACAATAAAGATGCAGTGTTACACATAGCAATCTGCCAGTTTTTTAAAAAAACATTTTGAGTAATGTTCAGTTTCTATTTACTTTCAGCCCTGGCATCCCTGATAAGGTAATTGTGAGGAGAAAAATTGCCTAAAACTAGCATAGTAAAAACCCCCAAAACAAGACAATGTAGTGTATTAAACTTTCTCAAATATAGTATGAGAGCAGTGGTGTAAGTGAAGAACGTGACTCAAGAAGTTTTCAGAATGTCTGTTGGTTAAATTGAGAATGTGGTTCTTTGAAGATTAATAGCTGTAGAACAGATTCCCCCTTCTTGCCCTGCTCTCCCCTTTTTTTCCTTCCTTTTCATTGCTTGCCACTCTCATCTTACCACATTTGCCTTTGGGATAACAGATTTTATTAATTCTCTTTGAGTTGAGCAGGTACCTTTGATGTAGCTGATTAAAGTTGATTTAAACAAAGTACTTGTGTAATTTAATGGATGGCCACAAAGTGAACCAGCAGATAATGGTTTTCTTTTAGGACCAATTACTAGAAAAGAGCAACCCATTGCCTCCTTTTTTATCTGAAAAACTAGTAAAACTTTAAAACTTCCAGCCAGTTTGCAGAGGTGTAGTGAACTTGCTTCAGGCATCTAAGTGGGAGGTTTAGCTTGTGCTTGTGAGGAGAAAATAGACTTCCCTCATCTAAGGTTTGTTTTAAAGAGCCACTTCTCTGCATTAACAGATGGAGCAGATGGAGTCTGAATGTTCCTCAGTTGGGAATATAAGCAAACTCTTAAAGTAGTTTGTGCTTGAAATAATTTGCTAGCTGTGTTGTAGTATTTGAAATTATCAGAGAGGATCTTTAAAAGGATTAAATATTTTAAGTCTATATTGAAAAAAATTGAGAAAGTTGCCACAGAATAGAGAAGTCTAACAAACTTAAAAACTCTAGAAACTAAAATAGAGGTTTAAAAATTTTTTTTTTCAATATTTGAATGCCTGCTGTTTCTGCTTCTAAGTTGAAAAAAGTGAAGACATTTTGAAAAAGTAAATAAAAAACCCCCAACCCATCTGTTGTATAGTTATAGAACAATTAATCAATTTATTGATATTTGAGAAGTTTTTGAACAAAATCTTGTTATGAGAAATTGGAATTTCCATTTGCTATAGCTCCCCTTATTTGTCTGTGATTGGACTCATCTCCTCTTCCTCTGCAAAGGTTGGTGACCACTTGGCTGATTCAGACCAGCTGAGATTCTGCAAGATCTAAGACATTGCACCCAGGGCTCAGATAAAGAGGAGAGGGTTAATAGCCATGACATGGTTACATAAAACCTTTTGCAATGCTGTGAATGTTATATATTGCACAGCTGTGTTACTACCCAATTAGAGGAGCTTTTTCCATACAGAATATCACTCCTGAAAATGCAGGATTTTAAGTGCCTTGATAGCAGTTCAGAGATTCTTTACTTCAAATTCTGCAGTAGTGAATGTGCTACTGTGTTGCCCCTCCTGCCCCAAATTTGTGAAGATGCTATGTCATATCAAAAGAGACTAGTTAGTAAAAATTGACATTATTTCTTAAGTTCACTCTTTTAGGAAGAGTTATCTCTACCTGCTAAGTCCTGGTATTGCAGAAGGCCCCATGGTCCAGCAAATGATAGTAGGACACAGGCTTTCTGCATGAGCAGGGGTGCAAAACTCTTTAGAAAATGTTGCAAGAGAAAAGTGAGGATATGCCATAACAGGTAAGTGCAGTGCAACAAACAGTGTGTTGTTTCTTCTGTCTAATGTGTTAATTTAGGAGAATGATGCTAAACAGACAGGAAAAAGTCAGTTAGGTTGTTTTTCCCTCTCCTACTCCTCTTTGGACTTGGAGTGACATGTTATAGAAGAGACTGGTGCTGTACCAAGCCGCTTGGTTTAGAACCAGCTAGAAGAGAACAAGCATGAGGAGTGCTGTGTGTTCCTTTTCAATAAAGACTTGCTGTCCCCAGGGTGGTGGAGCAGCTGATATAAAGAATTTGGTTAGTACTGATTCAGTTAATTTGTACTGTTCTGGTATTGTAGCATACAATATAAATAATGTGAGCTGTATTATGTTTTCTTTCAATGCATCTACTTGCAAAAAATAAAAAGGGTATGCATTGCCATCTGATTATTCTTTGATTTCCCTACTGAAATATTTCTTTGATGCCACTTTTTAAAGATTAGAGGTTAAATAAGTATGATGTGCTTTGCCTTTTATAAGTGCTCTCAGGGGATTTAATTTATAATTTTCAATTTCTCAACTGATACATTTTGGATGTTAACAGATTTCATCTGCATTTTGAACTCTTTCCATGCATTTCCAGTGAAGTAGATGTTGAATTGTATTTTTAAAAGAAATTTTAGAAAAATCTGACTTTATTCCAGAGTTTAAATGCATTTAAACTTGCCAAAGTGGCTGACTTGAGATTTCTAGTTTTGTGGTTGTATTGTCCCTGACCTAACTTGCACCTACTGTAGAACATGTACAAGCTTGTTGATCCTGTAGTGTAGCAATAGCTCTGAGCTGCCAACACCCTGTGTGTTGTTTTTATCATTTATGTGATTGTGAGGAACAATGATGTTAAACTTCATTGAGGTTAGCATCAGGGTAAATACCAGTGTTTGATTTTTACAGGTACTAGGTAACTAAATCTAGACAAAATGGAATTAAACCTGAAATGGCTCAATCCCTCAAATGTTGTGAGAAGCTGCATTCTTTTATTTTTGTCTTCCCAAAATCTGCTCCTGAATGAAAAGGTATTCTTTTCCTTAAACAATATTTTCTTTGTTCTTGTGGGGTTTTTTTTACCCCCTGTTGGGCAGAACAAAAACAAAAAAGCAGCAGATAAAGTTTCTGTATGCTTGTCCAGTTCATGGCCCAGATCTAACCTGGGGGAAGATCCTGTGTAGGTCCCAAATAATATTAATTGCTTCTAATATGTGCAGGCCTTAGGGTTGACCATGGTGTCCATTGAGCAGGATGCAGAAGTGCCCAAAACCCACCTGCTTCTATTTGGCTTCAAAACACAGGACAGTCTTGCTGCCCAGTCTTGCCACAGAAAGTGTGTTGGTGGTTTTTGCTATAATGGCTTCCTTGAGTGCTGTTGGAGGAAAAGGTCTGCCTTGCCTGTTCTCCAAAATGTCTGTATTTTACAGCCCTTGGTTCACAACTGGGGCAGCCACAGCATTCGACTGCTTATTAATAATGGATTTGAGAGACTGTGTAAGCACCCTCCTGGATCTTAGGAAGGGATAATCTTCCTGTAACCTTCAGATGTGCCATTTTTGTGAAGTAAACACCCCTGTTTACTTCACAAAAACGAACAGCAAAAATGGTTTCATGATGCTGTTCTCAATCACAAATCACGGTAAACAAGGCACCTAGCTCAGCTGATGAACAGAATTCCATTGGTGATGATGTTTAATATTTGTATGTCAAACTTTATAAATGTGGTATGTCCCACTGGAACACACACAAGATTTAAACTAGACCTAAGACTCAGAAGCACAGTAGCACCTCACACTGTGATGCTTGGCCAATGCCAAAGTTTATTTCCAGCTCTGTTGTACTGCCTCGGAACGTGTATCTTCCAAACTTCACCCTGAAGCTGCAATTTGAAACCCTCACTCCATTTTATATAAAAGTAACTATTAAAAAGATGTATGCATAAAAACCTTTTCTGTCAGAAGGGACAGGGGCTTTTCCCCGTCCGTTTGACGCTGGTAAAAATGAAGTGTCTGCTGTAATTCTGCACCTCCTGCCAGCCGAGGAAAAGCTGGGTAGTAGGGAGGGGATTCCGGGCGGCGTGGTTCGCTCTGTGTCCGCAGGTACGAACAGGGGCAGCGCTGGCAGCATTGCTGGGAGATGGGGAGGGTCACAGAATCACAGGGTCACAGACTGTCGTGAATTGGAAAGGATACACTAGGTCCGACTCCCGGCCCCGCACAGGACACTGAAGAATGACACCATGGGCCTTAAGAGCGTTGTCCAAACGCTTCTTGCGCTCGGTCGGACTCGGTGCAGTGCCCAGTGAAGGCTGCCTGAGGCCAGACACATCTCACTGCGTTTCGCTGCGTTTGGGGCTGTTTCGGGCCGCGCGGTGCGCGGGCGGCCGCAGCCCCGCCCCGCTCTCGGCGAGCGGCAGCGCTGCCTGCCTCCCGCGGCCGGCGCTCGACGCGCGCTGCCTGGCGCCGCCCGGGCCGCCGCCGCCATGGCCACGGAGGACGAGATCATCCGCATCGCCAAGAAGATGGACAAGATGGTGCAGAAGAAGAACGCGGTGAGCGCCGGGACGGGACGGGGCGGGAGGCGGGTCGGTGGCGGCGCCGCGGGCCCCGGCGCGGCTCCGGCCGGCGCCGCGCTCCCTCCTTCCCGCGGGCGCGGGGCCTGTCCCTTCCCGCCGCCGCGCTGCCCGGCGGCCTCGGCGCTTCCCTCGGCGCTTCCCTCGGCGCTTCCCGCGCCGCCCCGCGGGGCCGCGGCGCCTCCCCCGGCCCCGCCTGAGGAGGGGGCACGGCAGCCGGTCCTGCTCCCCGCGGGGCGGCCCCGCCGCCCGCGCCGCAGCGCCTTGGGCCGGGAGGAGGTTCCCGCCCGGGCACCGGCCCTGGCTGGGAGCGGCTGCGCGCTCGCTTCCTGCTGGCTGGAACCGCGGTGCTGGCCTTGGCGGGGAAGGGAAACCTGTCACCCCCTGGAACCCTGCGGAGATGGCCCCTGTGCGTGGGGTGTTGCCGATTATAGGCGTGAGAGCTGGAGTTTTGGGTGGGATGTAAAAACTCAGATGTGAGTGAAGAGCCCAAACCCAGCTGCGGCAGGGCCAGAGTTGAGTGGGTAAACTTCACAAAGAATAATGTAAGCCTTTTTTCTTCTTCTTCTTCTTTATTTTTTTTTCTTTTTAACCTGCAACACTTCTAATTGTGTTTATTAATCTGGAGAATAACTCGTGCCTCAGAACGGATGAAGAATGTAGTTAGGCAGGATTCAGGTGGCTTAGCTCAAGTGTTATTGTCATGTATGCCCTTCATAAAGAACTGAGGTAACATATGGTGGTTATACGGTGCCTGCAAACACATCAAAGTAAGTAAAATCAGAGTGTAGAGCATCATCCAGATAACTGATTCTGGTTATACATAAAATAGCATGAAAGTAAGTTGTCAGCTCTGTTTACTATTTCTTTGTCAGGTGGGCACATTGTTATTCTCTGGAAATTTGTGCTTGTATATGGGCTTGTTGTTCTTCCTGCAAGAAACTATTATATACATAATATTAAAAGGTTTTTTCCTAAATGTAATGATAGTGCATTAAAAGCTTAGTAACAGTAATAGTTGAGAACTCAACACTGCAATTCTACTTTATGGAAGTAATTTTGTCATTGCTTAACACTGGAGAGTATAAAGAGCATTATTAATAATATTTGCATATTTATGGAAATACTGACTGTATTAAACCAAGGAGATTTGTTTAGTTCAGAATACAAACAAATTCATTGTAAGTACACACAAGCCATGCTTCAATCTGTGATGTTCCATAATATGGCATGGTTTAACTGATATATTTGAACTCTCAAATGATACATTGTGGCAGCAAGACCCTTGTCTAGAAGAAAGAATGTTTTATGACTGGCATTTATTAATTCCATTATTTTTCCCTCTTTATTTTTATTTCTGTTCTCCATGCATTTAAGCACAAAAGCATTTGCTGTCTCACTTTCTTTAAAACTGAAGTAGTGGCTCTTTCCTACAAGGTGTTGAGAGGGTGAAGGCTTACTGCCTGAAATGCTTTAATATCATGGTCACGGGACTGATAAAGGGCAGCCAGCTCCATTTTATTTGTAAAACTTCTGATAACAGAAAGAAAATGACCTCTCACAGGCAGCATGAAAATGACTGTTGTTCCTGGGGAGCACCATACCAGGGATGCTGCAGGTGACCACAGGGTATTTCTCTGTGATCTGAGAGGCTTAGGAGTTTGGATGAAATTCCTAACAGCAGCTGGGAACATATATTCACATTCTAGCATGTGTAACATGATTAACTTTCAGAGCGCTGTGGTGACTCTGGGCTCAGCGTAGGTGTGAGGTGGCTGGGCACAGCTGGCACAGAGCTGGAGCTGGCTGGAGCCAGAGCTGGAGCTTGGTGTTCGCCTCTGTCCAGCCGTAAGAGCAGGGAGCGGGAGCGAGGGAGCACCAGAGGCACTGGGCTTTAGTGCTGTGTGTGAACCCGGCTCCTTCAGTCAGGCTCCTTGCTGCACAGAGCGGCTCCTTTGTTGGGCTGATGTTTTCTCAATGAGCTGCGCCGTGGCCAGGAGTGGGGATCTGACGCTTTGTCCAAAGCACGTGTGTGTGGCATGATAAAAACCCTTAGCGGCATCATCAAAGGAGAGGATGTGCTTTAGTATTCCAACCAGGAGATGTCTCTGTGTTTTTCTAAGTCTTTGTCATTTACAAGGTATTTCTTTATTGCACAACGTGATTTCCTACCTAATTCTGCCCTGTAGTTAAAATGCTAACTTTAGTAAAATTATTAAGGTCGTCTCTATGAAGAGGTACTTTATTCTCTCACAAAGATGAAGGAGAATTGATAAATGCATTCTTACACAAGTACCCACTGAATGATGATACTCTTGACAGCCCCTTGTGTTCCTTTCTCCATTTCTACTCATCAAGAACAGGTATTTGGTCTGTGTCTTTGAATGAGAATGATTTGATGAGACACATTAATAATAAAAGAAAGAAAAAAAAGCTTTGATACTTGCTCTCTCTGAAGCTGTCAAGAGTCAGATGACAAGAAATGTTTGTCTCTCATACAGAAGGTGACTCTGGCTTGTGGCAAAGCACTCTGTGACATGTCTTTTGATGAGTTAAAAGGGCAGGCCATGCAGACACTCTTTCTGAGTCAGACTCTTGGTGTGATTTGCCTTGACTAAGGATTTAATTGTAGCTGTGCACATTTCATAACTATTTTAGTGAAATGATATCTTTCACTAGAAATATATCAAAATATATCAATATATTTCACAAAAATATATCATAACGCACAGTGCATTAAATATTAAATCATTATTTTCTCCTTCTTTTGTTTTGAAGGAGGAAGTAATGATTTAGCATTTAATGCACTGTGCCATATGCATTTCTGCCATTGTTTCAAATTGAAATAGATACCACTCCTCCTTCAGAATTGTGATTGGATTAAAACCTGTAGTACCTTCCTTTGAGCTTCTGTTGTATGTAAGTACACCTTTCTTTCATTAAGCTGCTTAATGAATAGCTATTAAAACTAAGGCTGCACCCATGGATAAAAAAAAACAAGAATGCTTGAGTAAATTTAGAGAAGAAAATAAAATTGTCTGTGTTATAAAATGTATACTCCTTTAAGTAGAACAAAATTATGACTGGATAGTTCTGCTGTCTTCAAAAATGTGCTTCATTTTCTATTGCCTGAAGCTCAGCTTTTAAAACATGACTATAGAATAGCATTCTGTGCTGTTGTGGTCTGACCAACTGAAAGAAGCGGAGAGGATAATCTACTGAGTCTGAATCTACTGATTTCTGTTAAGTGACAAGGTAAATTGAAAGCCAACCAGCTTAGGAGAATGGGACATAGCCTTTCATTTTCTATAAAATTATAGAAATGCCTTTAAAAGAGGGTTTATAACAATGGTCTTAATGATTGGGGGGTTTTTTGAACACAGAGGTCTTACATTAGGAGAAAAGTAATTACAAGTTATGCTGTGCAACTTCCACACTAGTTTTGAGATACAGAGAGCATTTTACTTTATGCTAAGAGAAGTGATTATGCAAAGCTATTTAGTTTAAAACCAATTCAAATTAAATTTTAAAGCATCTAATTAATGGTGCACATATTGGTTATAATTGGTTAGAGAAGTGAAGTCTTAGAAAGGATTAGTGCATTATCAATTTTGGTAATTTGGTACAGAAACCGGCATAAAATATAGATAACATTTGTTAAACTGCTGGTTTTTGGTTGGATTTGGCTTTTTTGTTTTTTGTTTGTGGGGGTTTTGGTGGTTTTTTTTTTTTTTTTTGTTCTTGTTTGTTTGTGGGATTTTTGTTTGCTTGGTTTTTTGTTTGTTTTCTGTTTTTGGTTTTTTTTTTTTAATTTGTTGCATGTCAACCTGCTATGTATCAAGTTGCTAGTATTGGAAAACATTTACTCTGGGAATAATAAATTTGTTTTCACACGTGCAGTTAGGAAGGGATATACCAGGCAAAGGAATTTTGACTGGGCTGTATTTCTAAGATGAGATGAAGAGAATGCTACTTTGCATTACAGTGATACTTTCATATTGAATTTGCAGACTATAATCAGCTGTGTTAATTTTAAAATTACATGCTGTGTACAGTGTGCTAATGACTTAATTAGTTTGGAGGTAAGTTTTATTGGATTATATTTTTTGAAATGGCACATTGACTTGTGTCATGAGTTTTGTTTTGGCTAAGAAAATGTTCTTGAATTTGATTTTGTTTTATAGTAGTGAAGATAATTAATTTGCTTTATTTGAATCTGTGTTTGCCCAGAAGAAACCACGCTTATGGCTGTTGAGAGAAAGATATGGTTTAGCATGCCAACTCAATTTAGCACCTGAAAACATTGTGACATTTCTCAGTCTTGCATCATTGCTGCTAAAATTCTGTGGTTAAGACTGGAGAAGTTTTGTATAACATGAATAAAAGTTAAATGGAACTTTTACTATCATAGGAAAATACTAAAACTTTAGCTTTATATGTTAATTGAATTTATGTGAGGTGGGATTTGGTGAAATGTTTGGGTTTGGAGGTTTCTTTGGTCAGAAGTGTTTGAAAAACAAAGGTTGTAGCCAACATTTAAAGGTGTCCAAAGCTGAGGGTTTTTAAATGTGACACCGAAGTTCCACTTCCATCTTTCTGAACCTCCTGGTGACTATTTATCTTTAGTGGTTAAAGTGTAAGACTGCAGTTGCAGCAGAATATTTTAAGTTTCCTTGCAACAGGTGTTATAGTAGAAGTTGATTAGGGAGAATTTGAAAAGCAAGCAAAATGCAAAATAAAATAGGATGAGTTAAGAGGTAAGGAAAGAAGAGTGAATTAAATTCCACAGATTTGCAAATGGAAATTTTGTGGGATTTATTTCCAAACCTTATGAATTAAAAAAAAAAAAAAAAAGAAAAAGAAAAAAAGAAAAGGTAATGAACTGAGCCTGAGTGAACTGAAGGACCTCTTGGATGCCAGGTAGTTGTTGCCTCCCTTCTGTTCATAGCTTCCAGGTTCAGCACCACGTGCACTTGAATAACAGCCAACTCATCTCAGCCTTTGGGAGGTTTGTGTGGGCTGACAGCCCATGTGCACAGTCAGAAGTGGGTGGTGCAGAGCTTTGCTGAAGTAGAGTTGGTAAATCATCAAGGTTGGAGAGGTTAAAGAGAATTACAGAGCTCACATTTATGCAAACTTTTTAAAGTAAGGCCTGTATTGCTAAAGAATGAATTGTTAAAGTAGCTGGCTATAGACTTTGTTAACATCTAATAGTGCAATCTCTGAACTTGAATCATCTATCTAGAGAGCTGCTTACACAGAAGTAGTAAGAAAAACCCACGATGTGAGGCTTTACCACATCACCACAAATACAGTTAGGAATGATGTCTGTGTATGTTTTTATATATATGTGCATTATTGATGGACTGGGCAGAGCTTCTCAGCTCAAAGTTCTTGTGCTAAAACTGATGTGGTTGTTCTGAACTGAAAATTGCTGCTGTTGTCTGGATTGTTTCTGATGCTGTTAAGCAAAGCACCCTTGAAGATGTGTATTGGTTAAGTAGTAATTGACAGAATGCTTTGATTGTCATTTGAGTTACATGGGGTAAAACTCCCCTAGTCTTGAGTGAATACTTTGATTTCCAAGTTAAGGCCTGTTAACGTTTAGAGTTTGTGAAGTGGACCATTCCTTATTCTAGTTCTGTGGATAAATTGAGTACTCCTGGTTTGAACCCAGTGTGTGACCCTGAAGGCAGACAAGATTATATTATTGATATTTTATTTGGAGTTCCTGATTGCTACTAAGTTGACTTTTTTATTTTCTTTCTTTTTTTTAGGCTGGAGCCCTTGATTTGTTGAAGGAGCTTAAGAATATTCCCATGACCCTTGAGTTACTACAGGTATGATTTTCTTGTTGTTGTTGTTGTGTTGCAAATGTTAACTCCCTAATGAAGAAAGTGGAGCCAGAAGATTTGAAAGGGGGTTACCCTATTTAAATAGATTCCTAAATTCAAAGTTCTTGGAAGCATCAGTTTTTCTACATGGTAATCTAGCCTCACTTCACCTAATGTAGCACACTTATCTTAATTATTTTCTTCCAGTAGCAAACTCTTAAAGCTTATCTTTCTGATTAAGTTGTGAGTTGTAAATTTTGTCATGGACAAGGGAGAAGAGCTGCTTACAAGTTTATCAGACATGGAATCTTACCAGACATTTTCACTCTAACACAAGTGAGTGTGTTTCCTTCCTCTTGAAGGAGAATGCACCTGATTATATCTGGTACCATCTTTTCTTATGTAGGTAGTTCTGGTTTTGCCTTGTAAGTGAGGAGAAGCATAGTTGATACATTTTAGGCAAGTTGTATTTGACACACACTCCATGTTTCCCCTCCCTTGTTCTGAGTAATGTATTTCTTAAGGTAATTATACTCCTCTTTTACTCTCCTGGGCTGGAGTGTTGGAGGGGTACAATCTAGCCCAGTTGTATGGATACTCTCACTAATGTTACTTAGATTTACATCTTTAACAATATTTTATATATTATTATATGTAAATTCTTTCAAAAAATAAACTTGGTCATCTTTACTTACATGTCAAGTTTCAGAGCTTTTCATGTAATTCATCAGTGAGCAACTTTTGTTCCAAACTAGCCAGACATTCCCTATCTGAGAAAATTTTACAATTTCAGTTAAATCCGAGACCTGATTTGCTGTAGTAGCCACTTAAATTGTAGGAGAGTGAAAAGTAACTTTTTTCTACGGGGGAATTAATGGTCACAGATAAAAAAATAGCTTTAAGGTTCAAATTTTAAAGGTGTCAGAAGCAATAACATTTTTGATTCATGCATCTTATATACTTGCAGGATGTACTTAGTAAGTTATTACTAATACTATTTCTGACAGAAAATGGG
This sequence comes from Melospiza melodia melodia, assembly GCF_035770615.1. NCBI lineage: Eukaryota > Metazoa > Chordata > Aves > Passeriformes > Passerellidae > Melospiza > Melospiza melodia. The sequence goes on along the minus strand of NC_086194.1, from coordinate 134,191,925 downwards.
ATTTTTAGGGTGTCACTTTTATGCATGAATACTGGAACAACTCTGATGCTTTGTCTCCTGTGTTCAACTTTCTTCTTTAGAAAGAAAACAAACTCAAAACCCGTCTGGTTAACCTGATTTTTTGGAATTTCTTTGTGCAGGTCCTAATGCAAATTATATCTTGCATTAAGTATAATAACATTGTTTTGCCTTTGGAGTTAAAAATTTCTGTGCAATAGCTCTGGAATTTCAAGTACTTTGGGATACTCTTGCATAGTGCATTGCCTGTACCTTAGTTAGGAAGCTTTTCATAAATATCTGTTGCTGTATTCAAAACAGTTCCCCTGCATAAGATTGCATTTAGCAACATATTTGGGCTCAAATTTACTTTTTTTTTTTTTCCTTGAGGGTTTGCTAAAATATTAAGTCTGACATAAACTTTCTCTGTTGGCCTCCCAAATTTGCTTAAGCAATGGTGGGCTTGGAGCGAGAGCTGAAATGCGCAGAAATCGTACTCACTGCTCTGGTGGTGGATCATGAGTGTGCCAGTGTCAGGAAGGGTGATGATCATGAGATAGTGGAGGCACTATCTTCCTCTGTGCAGATCAAGACTTCTGACAATTGTGTTTGAATTGATGAAATGAAGAATAAAAGTGAAAAGTGTGCTTCCATACCCATTTTTAAGAAACTTTGAAAGCTGGCTACATCGAGAAAAGCTCTGCTAGCTCTGTTATTCCTGTGTAATAAGAGAAGTGATGATTTTTTGTGTAATACCACTGCTACCTCAGCCTGAAATAATGAGGTCCTCTGATGAGTTTCACAGGTATGTGCAGTAGGAAGGTGCCTGTTAGTAGTCTGGACTTGTAGTGGTGTCTTTTGTCTTTCTTGCCACATTTATTTTCACAGAAAGCTGAAGTGATTACAGGCAATAATACCACTGTGTCACATCTGATGAGTTTTATGTAAGCGAGCTGATCCTTGCTCAGCTAGGCAGGGAGCCAGTAGGCTTCCTCTCACAGTTTATCCAGTGGTCTGACTTGCAAATCTGTTTAGCAGCTTCAGAGCATTAAAGGCATCGTGTCCCTGGTGCTAATTGTGGTTAGTGCAGAGCTAAATAGTGAGTGACACAGTCAGGCTTTATTTTCACAAACAAGTTTTACAGGAAGTTACACACACCTGTGCAGAACTAGGCTGTGATGTGCAGCCCTTGTTAATGGCTTTAGGACAGTTCACTGGCAAGAAACCCAGGGGTGGTTATTCTTCAGTGGTTGGTTTGGCTCTGCTTTGGTCTGAGTGCTCAGCACTTCTCTATCCTCACACACAGTTTAAAGTTGGAGGCATGTCTGCTTCCTTTGGTGGTTGCTCTCCCTCCCCATCTGTGTTCCTTAAACTTTTGCATTTGTTCTGGTTTAGAGAGCACCGGCTGCCCCCGTGTGCTCTGCTTTGTGTTCGGTCATAGGTTACTTGTGCTCAATACTGCTTGCACCTACTGAGGGCTGCTGGCCAAAGCTTCAGTGCTTCAGGGTGAGAACAGCTGTCTTAGCTGTCTTTGACTGTCTTTACTCTGAAAGCAGATGAAAAGTGCTCTAGAATTTAAAGTGGGGAAGAATGAAAATACTGGAGTTTTGCACTTAACAGTGGCAACATACAGGACGACTAAGGAAATTTCAAATACTGTCAGCTGGTTTTGGTTTGTCCCTAAAACATAGTAATTTTGAGAATATAACACTGATCTTTTGTGACTATCTGTGCCAGTTAGAAGGCAGATAAATTAGTAGAACATTGCTTCCTCTCTTCAGGTAGACCCAATCCAATGCTCTATAAAAGCAAACAAATGAGTTGTTTTTATGTGTTGCTTTAAGAAAGCTGGCAGTTCAGAAAGGTCCCTCTTGTGTGATCAGAAGAAGAAATTTTTCTGGTTAGTTCTGAGTTTGACTTGAATTTTTGGATTTTACTTAACTAAGTCTGTAAGTTGGTGTGTTTTCCCTTCGTTGATGAGCATAGGCTGTCGTTGTGCCCAGCTATTAATGGAGGGTTGGGTTTTTTAGTAGATACATTTTTCTCATCCAGATGTGGTGTTTTATGGATTTTCAAGGACATGTTATTTTTTTACTGTCTGAACATATTGTTGAGATTTAAGTGTTCAAAATATCAAGAAAATGGGCAGTACCATTAATGTGGGTGAGCAGTCCATCTTGGAGCATTTTAGTTACAGGTGAGTAACTCTTTGTTTTCTTTCATTCAAAATGCATGTTTAGAGCTGATGCTTAGGCCTGAGGTTATTTAATGTGTTTCCTTGGCTGACATAGCTATGGATTATTTCAGTATGTTTCCAGTCATTTAGCACATCCATGGTGCCTCAAAAAGTGTTGTTTGTGTTGTAAGAAGTAATTTACAGGAACAAATAATTTCCATTTTTAGCAAGCCACAAAGATTTAAATTTTCCTTTTAAGAAGAAGGAAGTTAATGATGACCTACTGCAAAAGTGAGTAGAGTAACTTATATTTAGTGAGTCCTGTAAATGGCAATGCAACAAAACTGAGCATCTTAACAGCAAATAAAAAAAAATTAGTTATCAGTCAGAATACAAAAAGATAAGAATTTAACAATATAAATAAGGATTTTATTATCTCCTCTTGTGAAGCTAAAAAGGTGGAAATTTTCTGCTTGTTACCTGTGCTCATTAGCCATAAATCTTCTAAAATGTTACTGTTGAGCTATATTTATGCCCTTATCTTCTGAGTCTTGAAAGGCGTGAGTTGTAACTTACTCTCATGTTCGCTCTGTAGGTGGCAGTAGTGGCAAAGGCTTAAAGCTTGTCACCGTCCTGGCCTTTTCAGAAATCTAGGATAGCTCATTCTTTAAAATCTTAAACATAGAGAGTACTGCTTCTGTCTAAAGTCAGAACTCTCTGTGCTAATGATTCTAATCGATCTCAATATCACCAACATTTTTAGGTACCTAAACCATGCTTGCTCCCAGCTGGGTATTACAGCTTTTTACACAGCCACTAAATGGGAATTCTGAGAGTGTGATGTCAGTCAAGAAGTCAGCAAGCTTCTTATAGTGCTGAAATATAACTACAGTCCTTAACCCTTGTGCCCACAATAACTGTCCACCCCTCCTCAAATTTTTGTGATGAAGACAGATGGTAATACTGTTGTATTTCTTTTTAAAATGTCCATGTTATTGAAATATTTTTTCTAAAGGCTTGCAGTATTTTATCCTGAGAATCACAAGAAAAAAGGAAACAAACCTACCACAAGAGAAAAAGAGAAAAGATACTGCAAAAATTAATGTCAAAGTACAAATTTATATATATTTATTTGTTAAATTGTTTTCCTGTCACTTGTGAAAATGTATATTTCCATTTCTTTTGCAGTCTACCAGAATTGGAATGTCAGTTAATGCAATACGCAAGCAAAGCACAGATGAAGAGGTTACATCTTTAGCAAAATCTCTTATCAAGTCTTGGAAGAAGCTGTTAGGTATGGCAACAGAAACATCCCTGTTCTTGCATGTTTTAACTCTGTGCAGCCTTGGTGCTCATCATTGGCACTGCCTTGCTTTAGACATATTTGTGCTTTTGTGTGAATGTTGAAACTTCCTGTGCTGGTGTAATTGGTTTTTTAGTCTTTGACTGTCTCCAAGCCATTACTGTGAGAGTGTGTGCAGAGAAACAGTTAATGTATTTTATTGGGGCTGGCAGGCAGCAGGAAATCAGCTTCTCTGATGTGATTAATTTCTGAAGTCTCATTGCCTGCAGTTGAGCTGGAGTGCCTGTACTGAGCACTAACAAACTTCTTGACTGTTTTCTTCATCAAATATAACAAGTACTCTGAAGAACTGGTGCAAAATCTCATGTGAGGGTGTGGAGGCTTTGATGTTTGGTTATGAAGAGAAAAAGACATTAAAATGTTAAAATCTCATAGAACTTACAGGTAGTGAGGAACAGAGCTGCACTTTCTAAAACTAAAACCTTAATGATGTTAAACAGCTTACTAATTAGCAACATAACACTTTTTGTTTAATTTCCCTTAAAGCAATTAATAAGCTTAAAACCTTTCTGTTAGGGTTTTATTCAAGGGTATTTGGTAGTACTTAATATATCTGAAAACACTTAAATCTCAGAATATGTGCAGATATTTTTTTTCATACACTGTGGTGCACTCTGTTTTGTTTCTTTGTACGTAAACTTAAGTAAATTAAGATTTTTTAAGCTTAAAATTTTAAAATAGAAAAGAATTTATTTAATGATTTAAATATTTACCATTCTGTCTGGAAAAATATGCCAAATACCAGGAGAGTGTAATTCCCCTACCATTTGAACTCAGCTTCATTTTTATCAGTTGTGAAGTGTTTTATCAGATACATTATTACTGTCTTGTAAATGATATAGAAAATACTCTGACTTTCTAGAAATGGACAACTTGTCAGAACCTTAAACTTTGATGCTCTAGTAAGAAAAAACAGTCTCTACAGCAAACTTTTTAAAGCTACCTTAAAGACTTTTAACTTACCTAATAATAATGTTAGTTTTAGTAGTTAAAATTAGATAATACTATACATGCTTATAAAACACCTTAAAATTCATTATGACCTTAATAATAAAAATAAATGCATATACAGGATCTTAGTGTAGGATCTGATCAGAGATAACTGGTAAATAGTGAAAGTAACACACTTTTTATTTTTAAAATTAAATCTGGAAGTCCAGCTTTATTAAATCAGTATATAAAAGTAGTAAGGTATATAAGCAGAGAAATTGACTTGTATATTAGCATCAGTTACTCTAAAGACTTCTAAAAGTAGCTGCTGGATTGAGTGATTTAGCTCTCAATTATTAAAAGTTGTTAGTCTAAGTTTTAAAAACAAAACCCTATCAGTATTTGGTGAAAGTTTTTTTTTTTTCTTGAAAGTTCAAATTTTTAGAACTGCCACTTAGCTTAGACAGCATAGTAGAGGAGATACTCTCATTTCCAGCAGAATTCTCACTGGGATTGTGCTCAGATGCTGCTCTCCTAGGGGAGGGGGAGATCTGCCTGATTATTGCTGTCGTTTGACCTAAGGATTTGCCATTTTTTTGTTGAGACACTAAAAATAATTGTCTCATTTTTTTGATGCTTGAGTTCCTTAAGTCAGTCAAAATTGTCTTAATACATTGTGACTTAAAGTTTACTGGTGTTCAAACATTGTGAAACTTGGGGAGTGTCACTCCTGCCTGGAGGGTTTCCATGCTGGAGCAGTCTGGGTAAGGATGTGATGCCTGAAAGTCACAGCAGGTCAGTCTGGGTGTAGGCTGCTGTGCAAAGGAGAGCTCCTGACTTCCCTTCTGCCTCTTTGCTCCCTCCTGTGTTACAACTAGTGCTGGAGTGGCTCTCCAGAAGACCAGAGCTGGGAACTGACCACTTGGAAACTAATTGTTTTGTTCATTTCTTCAGGCTTGAAATTTCAACTATGACTTTTTGGTCCAGTCTGTTTGCCGTTGCTGTTTCCTGCACAGGGATTGTAGCGGTAACAAACAGCTGGGGCAAGTGGACCTTCCCCTTTTGTAGCTTACTAGATTCAGATTGTTTTAACACAGTTGGGAGACTCTAACTAAGGCATTTTGCATGAGGTGAAGTCAAACATGTGAGGAGCTGGAAAGCAAATAAGAAATATTTGGCATTTATCAGAGCTGAGTATTTCTTGAGGCAGTGGGTATGTGACCTTTATTCATAAGGTAATTTTTGTTACACAGCAGATATTATTATGTGTCATTATTGTGCCAGTTCTAGTATAATTGTGGTAATACACTTACTACATAAAATCAAGTGAATCCTGAAAATACAACACTGCTTACATTCAAAACTTCGGTAGTTAATTTTTCCTTGATTGTAATGTAGATCTTATAATAAAGCATAGTAAGGCAAATGTTTTGCCTTTTTTATCACTGCTCACTACTCATTAGAACATAAAGTTTCATAACTGTGAAAGATAGGGTATAAGTATGGGTGGGAATCTTACAAAGTACTCTTATTCTGTTTTATCATTAGTTTTGACTTTCTTGGAAGAATGCGCAATACCGTATGTTGAGCTGCTTGAGAAATCAGTTTCGATTCTGCTGTTTATAGTGCATGTAAAATGGTATGGAGCAAAGATGGCAGCAGAAGCGGACAGCTGTTAATCCTACCAAGCATTGTACTCAGAGCTCTGAAGTCTTTGTGAGTTATTTTTATAAATGACATTTTGAATTTAGGCAAGAATTGTTCACTGTTCAGGCTGCATGTAATGTTTCATAGTTCAACGCTATCAGAATTTAGTTTTTAGGAATGCATGGGATACATGAGTACAAATCAAAGTGAGTTGTGAATCACCAGATCTTTGTGGCTTGACTTGAGCCTTCCCAGATTTTTATCTCCAAGCGTTTTTTGGAGGGTTCAGAAGCTGTGCAGCAGAGGGCTTGTGACCATCTGAAGTGACTCACTGGGTGAGCCACAGTGCAAGGTCCCTTTCAGATACTTTCTGAAAGTTAAACTATACTGCAGAGATGGTGACAATTTGCATAAGGAGCTAAATTCAGCTCTCAGAATAAAATGCTGCTCAGTTATAACATGGGATTTACCAATAATGATTGTTTTGCCAAGTAGCTGAATATACAGAGAGTATGCTGTGCAGATAATGAATCTATGCACACTGAATATACAGAGTATGCTGTGCAGATAATGAATCTATTCACACTCATTTAGGTTGTCAGGAATGTTTCTTATGTTAGAAAAGCAACAAAAATTCCTTAAGGAGTATAACCCTCATATAAATAATTACTTGCTGAAATGAAGAGTATACAGTGAAAAAGAATGTCTAGTCATGTAGGTAAAATTTCCTTCAGTAACTTTATATACTGAACTGAAAATGCAGAAGCATGGCACAATATTCTTAACATCAGGTGATAATCTGTTGCCAGTATTGAAAACTTAAAGGGAGGCCACAAACATTTTGAAATGCCTGTTTCAAAGAAGGGCATGCCTGAATAATTTTATTTTAAAAGAGTGTTTAAGTGTTAATAACACCAATCAGGCATCACGGAAGTATTTTACTAAGATTACTTTGCTCACAAAATCCTTTGTTATTTCAAACCTGGATTTGATTCTCCTGGAGCCAGCAGGTGCAGTCTAGGACTATTTTACAGGTATGTTAATGCTGTCATAAGTGTTGTTCAAGGACATCTCAAAGCCTACTGGCTTTGTTCAAAAAAAAAAAAAAGCTCCTGGCAAAGCAAGTTAAATTAGAGTCTAATAGCATTTACAAATATTATTTACTTTTGATAAGAGTATGTGTCTTTATAAGACATCAAGCAGAATCAAGTGCAAAAACAATTCCAATAGTTTCATTTTCATATCGATTATAAGAAATCACCTCTTGTGAATTGTATATTTGGAACTGTTCATGTACTGTTAGTAGGTCTGTAATTTGTTAAGCTAATAAATGGAGAGATAACCACACACAATGCATTATAGAAGAAAAACACATAGTGAATATGTCCATGTGTCATGGTCTTTTGACACTGATGATAAAAAAATCTTTAGCAAACAGTTCATAATTTTGTTGTTTATTTATGGACTTCTGGATATTCCTCCTTCCAGAGCTACTACTGAAAAGAGACTTTTACTGATCTTATCTTCATGCCTTACTACGTCTTGTAGAGGAATTGCTGACAAGTGTAGCTGCTTGTGCATCTCAAGACTATTTGGTCAGAATCTGGAAAATGGAGCCTAAATAATTATTGCATGTCAAGGTCATTGTTGAATTAATAATTATGTAATATGGTACCTGTTCTCTTATCTCTTTCTTTTCACTTATTTAAACTGAATTCTCAGAAAAATTTCCAAGTTCTGGTAGTGATTCCTGAGTAGGCAACACACAATATCCCACTAAATGAAATTTTCATGTGCTTCCAGGTAATAACTAGCCTCCTTTCATTAATGTTTCTGGGGAAATTTTTTACTTTAATATTTTTCTTAATCTGAAGTTAGATTTATAAATGAATAACATTTCATCTTTATATTTTCTGTTTTTTTCTTTTTACTAGCAAATGTCTAGTGTTCGCTCGTAACATAGTTAAAAAAATCTAGGAGAAAGCTATTAATGGCTTCTAACATTCAGATTAATTATGTTATCTGGCTGTATCTTTAAAATTTCTGGTTTGATAGCACAAACACTGGTATGTCTTATTTGACCCTGGAGAGATTTTTCACTGGAGAAGCTTCAGATATCTTTCAAATTAATTACAAGTCCCAGGTAGAAACTGCAGTGCCTTTGTTAAACTTTGAATGTCTTATTCCAATGACTAATAGTCTATTCTTGTTACTACCATGTTCTTTGTATTTTAAAGAAGAAGTATTAATATAAATTAGCTTCTCTTATAAAAAACCAAAGCTTTGAGATTTTTTATGGGTGCCTGAAGATGCAGTAGCTAAAACTGCGAAGTTACATTTTTCAGTCCTAAAATTAGTGGCAATTCCCACTTGTTTCTGAAGACAAATTTGGTAAGTTTGAATAGCTGTATGGAGTTGCAAAAAGGAACTGCACAACTTGTAGTTCGTAGTGTATAAATATGTATAATGTTCTGTAGACTTCCTGAGGTGAATCGCATTGGAATTTTTAAAGACATTTCACAGAAGGGCCATTTTTTTCCACCTTACTTTGTTAAAGTTCCTGTGGTTGTTCATAGTTCCCATTAGATGTCATCCTTCCTCTATATTAGAGTCTGGTCATTGAATGTAAAATAAGCTAATTAGTAGGGACTTTTAATTTGTCAGGGATAATTTTTCTATCCCCAGAGGATAGATTAAATGCTGCCTAGCAGGCTGTTAAATGCACTCTGTTCTTTTGTCAATACAGTATTTCAGTAAAACAAGATATCCTCATCACTGTGTGAGTTTAAAGATGGACAGCATCTCTTCTAGTGCTTTCCAATGTATGAGCCATAAAGTGACTTAAACACTTAGGATAATATTAACTTTATTTTCAGCTTTTTGAAACTAGATTAAGCAAAAACTCTTAAGTGATTAAAGAAGCTCCAGTTTTGAAGACATACTTTCTAAAGATGTCCAGTTTCAGCTGCTCAAGTCTGACCTGGATTTGAGACATCCTTGCATAGACTGCAGCTTAGGAGGAGCTGTGCTTTTATCTGTGTGCCTTGTGTGCATCCTGCCCTCCATAAGGGAAAGAAGCCATTGGGGTATTGGCAGGTGTTGGCAAGTGCCTGCCCTTGGGGAAATGGTGCTGGGCTAAATGGAAGTGTTTGATAAAAGAGATCTGGGTGCCAGCTATACAACTGTAGTGTGTGTGCATAGTAAGCAGGAGATACACAAGTCAGACCTGAATTTGACAACTTGTGTGCCAGAAAAAAAATGTGTGGGTAAATGGGCTGAAGCACAGCTCTTGCTTTGCAGGACTTGAGCTGTACTTCAAGATACCTGTTTGATCTACTGGTTTGTCTTAAAGCCTCTGACAAAAATGAACATGTACTTAAAATGTTATGAAGTTAAATAAGATTGTATGCATATTTGGAACATCTTTAAAGATTATATCATGTAATCAGTTGTTGCCATAGAGAAAGTGAGTATGCATGTTAAAAATGGGAGTTGTTTTCTTTCTCTTAGTGCACTTCAGTTGTCATAGCAGAGAATTCATGTGATCCATTCAGTTTATAGTCTTGTTTGCTTTCTTAGTGAAATTCTTTTTATAAACAGAAGTTGTTAAATTGGTCTCTTTATTAGGATTTTTTAAATAGCATTTTCAGCTTATTAAAGACGATCACCGAATGCATCATCTGTGTTTAATTATCTTTTTTTTCCTAAGTGAAATTTCTCACAGATTGAGTGCTACATTGCAAAGAATGGGTGAGCTCTTGAAGGCTGGAGAAATACTCTGGAGAAGTATCTGTGTGCATCTCCTTATAGGTGCAGCTGGAGACAGGATAGTAGATTGGTGCCTGGTCTGATCCAGTACTGCTGTCTCTGCTCTCCTTTTATGATGATTTTTTTTAACAAAGTGGTACTTCTTTGGATAAATTCCTTAACTCACAGGTTAAGGAAAGGATCAAAATCATGTTCAGTTTATTGTTCCTATAAAAATAAAGACAGTACAGTTATTTTCTGCACTATAAAAATCAAATTTAAAAGATTGATATTTGAAGAGACCCAGATTTGTGTTATGTACAACCAAGTTCCTCTGAGAAGCACAGGGATGGGGGTTCCTCTGGAAATATGGACACTTTTAGATGCTTAAACTTTGTTGGCAAGACTGCGCCTTAACAGATTTCCCTCCTTTTCTTGTCCTGTTTTTAATTAATTTTAAAGTTTGTAATATATGCTTATTCCAGTAATACAGTCTACGAATTTAGAAGTGTAATAGCAGCTTTATAAGGGCTGGGGAAAAGGAATTCACGAAATCTGTCAATCAGTCATGCCAATCTCACTAGGCTTCCTCTGTAGGCAGTAGAGAGCCACCCTTTCTAGAGAACAAATCAAAGCAGGCACTCAATTTAGCCACTCTGAAATCCTCTTTACAATGGAAGGGTGTATGCATTTTTGCTGTGCTGGAGTTAAATGTTGTGATTGCTCTTTTCTATAAAGACTTTTGTCCTTATTCTTTATAAAATTGTAGTGAAACATAATCTGTATAGGAATGGCAGATTCAAATATATTTAAATACTGAAGCAAGTAATTTAAGAGCTATCACAGAAAATACTATCTGTGTGTCCGGAAAACTCCTTTGAAAATATGAAAGTGACTTTATATTTTGCCAACTATGGTCTCTTCCACAATATAGTTAAAAAGAATGGCATGTATGTAGTAGGAACTTAATTATATAAAGCATGGAAGACAAATTCCAGAGACTTGATACAATACCTGGGAAGTTACTGTCTACCTAATGCAGGAATGTTGGAAAAAATGAATCATAAATGTCTATGTTTCCATCATGTCTTCGCTGCCAGTTTAAGCAGATGCTGGACTTGACTCAAAGCATCTGAAGTGTTGTCATGTTTTCCATTTCCTGCATTGGGAGGGTGTTGGGAAGTGGAAGGCTGTACTGCAAGAGAAGGTCAAAGCAGAGAGTGGGAGATGATAGCATTTCTAACTGATTCAGGAAAAATCATGATATTTTATTACTGCTTTAAATCAGTTACTGTTTCTGGGTAGAAGAGAGTTTCTCATGTTTTGTATTTCCAGATGGACCTTCAACTGATAAAGATTCTGAAGAAAAGAAGAAGGAGCCTGCATCTTCCTCACAAAACAGCCCTGATGCCAGAGAAGAAAGGTGCTTAATTCTCAATGGCTGTGCAGATAGTCTCACTCAGTATAAATTAACATTAAACTATTTGGTCTGAATCGGTAATGTTAGAGACAGCTGCCGTGTTCTTTTCTGAAAGATAGAGTTGTACAAGAAAAGTGTGTTGTTGGGGAAGTAAACTGTGCTACAGTAGACATGAAAAAAAAACCCAACAAGCACAGGTCAAGATGTGGCCAGACAAGTTTTGTTTATTCATCTGTTGGGTCTGTCAAATAGTCTGCCCTCTCTTGGTACTAGCACCCAGCTTTGAGAATTGTAAAACAACTTTCTCTGCTTTCTGGTAATTGCATATGCTTCTTTTGTGTGTTAGCTTTTAAATTTAATAAACATTCTGTACTTTTTTTGGTAAACACAGAGTATGTTACCAGAAAAAGAAGCCTGCATTAATGTCACTGCAGGAGCTAAAAAACATTTACAAAAGAGTATTTGCAAGCCCATTTCTTCTATACATTTCTGACTTCAGTGATCTCTTTTCAGAAGCCGTTTTAAAATTGAAGTTTAACCTCTAACTGTATGTCCAGATGGGAGATGAAAACTTGGTTTACAGTTTGCAAAACTACATAAATTGTGGGGGGTTTTTTGTGACCATGGCACCCCTTCAGTACAGTAAGCAGATTGAGTGCAAGGCATGCAGAGTGAATGTTGGTGTGATGTATCGTCACTGTTTCTTAAAGTAAAGGTCTGTGGGAGGAAAAAAGATTTCATGTTAATGTAAAGAACTGAGAATTAAAGCTTCTGTGCCATATAATGGAATGAAATACCTGCTGTGTCTCTATTGTGTGAAATACCCTAGTGAATAGTCTAAAGACACTTTAAAAATTGTACTGACTCTAGAGCTATAAATAACTTTTTTAAAAAGTGGCTTGTGTTCTTATTTTGGAATACCATCAAATGGATGTAGCAAAAGACCCATATTTTGCCCAGAAACAAAGTTATTTGAAGGGGGAAAAAACGAAAAAACATTAATATTGGTTTTCATTTTGCCTTTTTTTAGCAGTTCAAGTAGCAATTCCAGCAGCAGGAAGGAGGAGGGTAGTGCTCCCTCAAATTCTTTCATCCCTTCTTTTCCCCGGGCTCCAAGCACTTCAGACTCTGTACGAGTGAAATGTAGAGAAATGCTCTCTGCAGCTCTCAGAACAGGAGGTGAGCTTTGTAGACTATATTTTCAAGTTTAACTATTTCCTTCCTTTCTATTTCTGTCATTCCCACTCTACTTTTTCTCCTACCCTGTAGGGAAGAATAAACCCTGTTTGCATCCATTTGTGTGTGTAGACCCATAAACCAGTTCACCCAAGGTGCAAGTAATGAGTAATTTTCATGGCATGGGGATGCTTCAAAATGCATTTTTGTTGCTGCTAATTCATGACATTTTGTGGCTCAGTTCATCTGATACATTGCCAACAGGGGATCTTGTTTTAAGGAATGTTATTGCCTCCTTAATGCTTCATTTGAATCTTCTTGTAGAGGCTGCTATTTTTTTTGTCTCAGTCTTTTTGACGGAGAGGTGTGACTACATGCAAGGCTGCCTTACACCAGAAGTCCTGGGAACCTTCAGATTTTAGTTTTTGAAAGCTCTCTTTCTATTTTGATTTATTCTTGACATTTCATTAAGCTGGCTTGCAATAATAGAGTCTTGCATTGCTCTTAACCTCATGCCATTTGGGTATCTGTAAATTCCTTGACTGTTCTGGGATTTTTTCTTTTTATCTCTCATATACACTCAGGTGTCTTTAAACTGACAAATTAAGTTATTTGCTAGATAAGGAGCAAACTGAAAGCTGGACTTTTCAGAATTACCTGATTTTTTTCTGGTGCATCCTTATCTTTGTCAAAATTATGACCCAGCTCCTGTTTCTCTGTTCTTAGCTTAGTGTAACTTGGCCCAGTGTAAGTAGACTTCTGAATCATCTGTACTTACTCTCTTCACTCTTTTTTTCTTTCTTTTGATTCATAGAAATTCAGGTATAGACAATAAGCAAGGCTGACTAAAGACCATAGATTAGTTGTCAACTGGATATATAGTTCATGGACTTCTTTTGGGACCGGACAGTCACATACAGCATCTTAGTATTCATAATTCTATGTAGTCTTCATTTTAAATAGTTTTCCAGAAATCTTTTTTGCTGTGTTGCTTTCTACAGTGCATGTAAACTGATGATCCGTGAGTTTAAAAAATAAGTTTATTTTATTGTTTTATGACCTTTGGTATGAGGTCAAAGGATAAATGATGTTAGGGTTACTCACTGAAATATAACCATGTTGAAATGAGGCAAACATTATATGCAATTTGTTTTTAAGCTGTTTTGGAAAGGTAGATGTCTTTGTGGGGAAGCATTTTGGTCAGAAACAGTAAACAGTTATCTTGAGACATTTTAGTTCAAGTGTTTTACTGCCTTCAAGACTGCTGTGGTCTATTTCTTCTGATTTATGTCTTTTATGACACATCTCTGCTTTGCATTTAAAAAAATCTAATAAGATTGTTTGTTATTTAATTACCATGTTTCTAATGAAATCTTCCTCTTCCATGCATGCAAAACATCTATTTGCTTATTCTGGTATTGTATGGACCAAAACAATTGATTAAACACGATATAAAATGTTTCCATTTTATAATAGTTAGTTCTATGCACAGGCTGTGGAGATGGGAGAGATGCCAAGCCATTGGAATATTTTAGATTTTTCTGTGTAACAGTGGATTTGTTCCTATTTGTGCTTGCAACTAGGTACCAGAAGTTTTTTGGTTTTCAAAAGTTTTTGACTCTTTTAAACTTATTTTCTCCTTCTTTTGCTTACTTGTGTTCTTCCAAGTAATAAATTTTGAAAGGTTAAGTACATAGTGAATTAAAATTACGTATAGAACAAGAAGACTCACTGCAAGTGTTTTATAATTTGCTGAGTTTCAGTGTTCTGGAACTGTAGGAATCTCAAGGATATAGAGTCAGGTTGCTAATATTTTATCATTTGTTTTCCTCAGATGATTACATTGCTATTGGTGCTGATGAAGAAGAGCTGGGTTCTCAAATTGAAGAAGATATCCTTTGTTGTATATGTGTGCTCTAGAGTGGGAGTATTTGTGAAAAACACAGTAATTTTCAAATTAATTAACTTGATCTATATATTGAGTGTTTTTATATTTCATATAAAACAAAAGTGGTAACTGGGTTCAACACATCAGTACATAAATTTAGTGTTCAAAAAATCAGCCCAACCTAAATGATTTGCCTTAAAATATGTAGGAATGCATGTAGGTGAGTGTGTGTGGGTTCTTTTCAGCTCAATATGTTTTCCTTGTAGCAGCAATATTATATCTTACTGAAGCATTCTTACATAAAATGCTGGGCTCTTCTATGCTATTTTAAAATCTTTTCTTTTTAACAGTCTTAATCATTTTCTAGTGTCTTTGTTTAATTTTCTACAAGTTTATTTCTAAATGAATTCACGGTTCTCAAAAGGTGGTTCTGGTACCATTGTTTGAATCATTCCAGAACAGAGGTCTGGGCTTCTTTTTCTTAACAAAAAAATTTGTGTGAGCGACCTGTCATTGTTTGAATATTTTATTCAGAAATTAATTAATTCTCAGGATGAAATCAAGAAACTGGACATAAAGTTATGGGGGACTTTTCACAATTACAGTTGAGGTCCTGCTACCCAAAAATTCATATTTCACTGACCCTGTACTAAACTATGATTAGGCTTCTGAAGGTTGTGAATTCTGCTGTGTTGAACAGGAAAGTAGCTGTTGGTTGGGGTGGGGGAGGACTTTATGGACAGTGGAGAAGTGCATTGGTTTAGAGCTTGCCCCCCAGAATGAATCCTTTCTAATGCTCTGTTTTACTTGTTAATGTTTTACTCTATTTGACTTATCCATGTTTTGTTCCTTAAATCCAAAGCACCTATTTTTCAAGAATTAAAAAATACTGATATGAAATACAAAAATAGGGTACGAAGTAGGATAGCGAATCTCAAGGATGCAAAGAACCCTAACCTAAGGAAAAATGTATTATGTGGAAACATTCCTCCTGACAAATTTGCTAAAATGACAGCAGAGGTAAGTAAAGCACAGGTCTTGAAATATTCCCCTTTTGGGCTTACATCCTGGCCTGTATTTATTAAGCATAAAAGTAATTTGTGTAAGCTGGCATACTTCTGAACGACTGTGGCTTTTTTGTGGCTTGCAGAATCTGAATTACAGGGCTGGGTTGGGGTAGAGGGCATGAAAGTGTCTTTAAAAGTCAAAATAGATCTAAAAATTCAAATGAAAAATGAGATTTTATGGGAGAGAAAAATGAAAGCACATCTTGTTAAACATCTTTTTTCAGTTCTGTAGTTCTGCTTCTATGCGTTAGATTCTGCCCCCTCAAATGAAAATATAAAGGAGTGTCTTGGAGACTGAGAGAAATTAGTTGTGGTCAACTAATGAAAATTGTGACTTAACTTTATTCCAAAAGAAAGTTGTGCTGGGCTTTTTGGGTGGTTGATTTTTTTAACTATAGCTTCACATAAAGGTTAGGCCCAACAGAGGCTGGTGAAAGAATGTGTAAGAAAAGCAAGTTGTACCTTCAGTATGTATTTTGATTTTCTTTGTTCTACATATTTAGAACAAACTTATATTTTGTCCTGTCCAGTGCACATTCTTTGTTTGATTGATGTTTAGGATTGAAATGTCAAATGGCTAAAACCCACATAAGTGTTAAGATTACTTCTTAACAGTAGTGAAAGAGCATTGGTACAAGATTTTCATTCCACATCTACATGGAATGGTGAATAAAATTGTATTGAAGAAAAATGTAACAAATTGGTTTTGCTGTGCACACTTGATTACTAGACCTTGTGGAGATCTTCTGCACTAAAACTATTTTAAAGGAAAAAGAAAATGGGCAATTCTGAACTCTTTGCTTAATGTTTAGAAATGAAGTTAATATGATTTTTGGTGACATATGGTAAATTATGGCTCTACTGTATTTATCAGTACAAATATAGAAGTCAAAAAAAAGTAAATTTTTTCCTGTAATAAATGTTTCATAGGTCAATGAGATATTTATCCAAGGATCTAACCTAGCATCTTTTTTGCCTCTTTGGAGGACTTCTAAGTCTTATACCTTGCCTCACTTACATTTCTGAACTTCAGAAGTGCATTTGCATAGAAATGTTTCTAGATGCTTGATGTTGTACTTTTTTTTCCTATCTGTGTTAAAAAAGAGAACATTTTTAACTTCTTGTAACTTCTGTGCTGTGAAATAGCCCAGCTTAAGTCTTGTAAAATTAAAAATGTGTAGAATCACATTGCCCTTCAACAGAGTTGTTGTTCATGGATTCTAAATAAAAAATTGTATTGGCTTGCACAGTGGTAACTTGTTTTAAAGTTAAAACTCTCTAGTAAACTCTGTCTTGCTCTTTGTCATTTGTAGGAAATGGCAAGTGATGAGCTGAAGGAAATGCGCAAAAATCTGACCAAAGAAGCTATCAGAGAGCACCAGATGGCTAAAACAGGAGGTACCCAAACTGATCTGTTTACATGTGGCAAGTGCAAAAAGAAGAACTGTACATACACCCAGGTGCGTGGTTATTCTGACTCTTGGTTTTCCTTTTTCAAACCTTAAGTCCTATATAAAGATTGTCAGAGGAAAAAAAATGGAATTGCAAAATGAACTTCCAGCAAAATGTTGATAAATTACAAAATGTGAAGGTAGCTGGATCTACTTAGTTGTGCTTATGTAAAGCAAGTTTGTTATATTTATTTGCCAGAAACTTTATGTAGATCCAAGCTGAGTATCTGTATAGACTGAAACTTGAGTTTCTTTGCAATGCTGAATTCTTGATAATTCTCAATGCATCATATTCGTAAGGGTTTTATGTGGAGGAGAGATACTTAGAGGGACTAAGTAGCAGAAAATTATATGTATATATATGCACATGTATATTTATATGTGTATTTAATGTACCATTTGACTAACACAAGACCCTGATTTGCAGTCATTCCTACAGCCCCAGAAAGGGTGCTTTAATTGGCTTAACTGTGCTTCAGGGAATGTCATTTTCATCACAGCTGCATTTATATTTTGTACTGTTCATCGGATGCTTTAAATAGCAAGTTGGTTTTCAGTCATAAGACTTTTAAGCCTTTGCATTGGTAAATGTATGTGAAGCTGTACTGACCATTGTACTGTTAGTGCAGAATCTTCTCCTAGAAATACATGCACAGTTTCAGTGCAGAAATTGGTATTTTAGTGCTACTAAATCTCTTAAAATCCAAGTTTATCATGGCTTTATAGCGAGGCAAAAAGCCCAGTTTCAGTTGATACATAAAGTTAACTTGTATTTCTATGCAAATTTGTTTCCTTAATGTTAAACTTTGATTTAAACAGTTACATTGAACACACACTAACAAAAATTGAAGATACTAATTTTCCTTTTCCGCTCTGGCTCTTGCCTTTGCCAAAGGTTCAAACCCGCAGTGCTGATGAACCCATGACAACGTTTGTTGTCTGTAATGAATGTGGAAACAGATGGAAGGTAAGACTGTTAGACTGCTCTGCATATCTGATAGCAGGCAGCCAGCCTCTGTGCTCAATTTGGGTTTACAGTAAATGTGACAAACCACTTACTGTTGACTTTTGGTTACTTCTTAACCCATTAATGATATTACATCTTGAGATTGCAAAGTAGCTTTAAATTAGAAATGTATTTTTGACTGAAGGTATGAGATCTCTCTAGAAAGTTGGTGGCAAAGGGGGAGAGAAGACAGGACTTAGGCCTTGCAACATTTAGTTACAATACTGCTTTGCCGTGGGAAGTGGTGACAAGCTAGTCACCGTTTTCTCTTTCTTCACCCAAAGTTCTTTTAACTGGTTTTAAACCATGCTTTGGTGAGTGTAACAGGCCTTTTTTAGACCTTTTGTTGTTATTGTTTTTTCTGGTTTTTTGTTATTCTGAAAAGAGGAAGCAATAGAAAAGAGAGAAAGCTGCTGCTGTATTCCTGTGCCAGGGTAAGTGTAGGGCAGTGATAACTTAATTGAATCTTTTTTTTGAGTTTGCGAAACAGGAATTTATAAAGCTTCTGAGAAACATTGGTAGTTCAATAAAACAGAGAAAAACTGAAATGAAGGCTTGTAAAATTTACAGTTTAAGGTGTGATCACATGCCATAGGAAGCATGATAACCTCATTGTGTGATTTTTCTATGTTAAGAATGCTGCAGCTCTGCAGGGCCATGCCATGGTGTACGTTAAGATTTCCACATAAAAAAATATTTTATGTATCTTGGTTTACATAGCTTATTGATGAATATTGTTCATATATAGGCTCTGAGATATCTAAATAATATATATAAAGCTTAGAAATCATTTAATGGAATTGTTTGCAGTAACTGGATAAGTATATTTGTCCTTAAAACCTTATGTAAGCTTGCAGTTACAGAAGTGTCTGTATACAGATGCCTGAAGGAATGGTTAAAATATAAGTGCTTTAATTAGTAATTTCCATATCCTAAGTATGGTGTTGTATTTCTGTTTATTCTTGTAGAGGTTTAGAAGTAAGATGTATAAAGATCTCATGAAGCATTATTTTCTTTTGACAGTTCTGTTAGAAGAAGAAATTGTCAAGACATCTGGACCAGTATGAACGAGGATTTTGTAATTAGCTTTAAAAACTAGACTAAGCATTTAGCTTCCTGCAAATGAGAGGGTTTTTTGGTTTTTCTTTTCTTTTTATTTCAAAGCAGCATACATGCCTCAAGTTAGCCTTTGTTTTGACACAACCATCATTTCCTTAAATGCCTTCCTATAGCTGGTAGTCAGTAGGGTCAGGTTGCTCAATTGTATGGTGAATTTTAAAATATTTTTTCATTTTTATAAGTAAGTTGACATTAAACTTTTACCAGTTAAACATTTTGGTAATTGTCTTGTTTTTTTCTAACTATGTGAATAATGTACTGTATTTTTTGTGGTCTGAAATATACACGCTCCTCCTGTGTGTATTTTGCCTCTCCACATGTGCTTGGTTGTAAGAATGAAAATTGTTTCTCTCTGCTTTGTTCACTTTGCTTTGCAAGCAGAAAAAGTATATAAGTTCCTCATAACATTAAGCTCAGTTGTTAAATAATACACAATTTAATTAACTCTTTACTTTGTGTGCTCTTTGTGGACTAGGACTAAATTTGCAGTCATGGGATTTGAATATTTGTTAGTGGAAATGATGACCTCTTTTGCAATGGTTGGTTAAGCTTGTTTATGTAACCAGCTTTGATCAATGCAATATATTTTATTGCCCAAAGCATGTATTTTACCTTTTACCAGCAGGCATTATTTCTAAGAATGTCCTAAAATAGTGGTTAAATCTGAGTGTTCAGTCTTGCTTAATGTGCTTGACAACCAACTTGGGCTTAGACTTTGTAAATAAGCAAAGGCATTGTGTTGTAGGCTATCCTAATAACACCAGCTAAGCAATTCATTACATTAAACTGGCTGGGGAGATAATACTATACTCCCTTCATTTAAATGGCATTGATTTTGTTCATGAAATGATTTTTTGAAATGTAGGGTATCTGGTGTCCATCATAGACCTGCAAGTGGGAATAAATTATTAAAATTATGATCTTTTCCATATGAGAAATTATATAAATGCTGCATTTTTAGATTTTGCTTTTTAGCAGTGCATGTTTAGGATTATTTGCAAATGTGTTTTCAAGAAAAAACATGTCAACATCTTTAGAAGAGATTAAGTTCATTAAATCTAATTTTATATTACTTAATTTGTTAGAGTTTGGGGCTGAGGAGGTCTATTTTGGCATTGTATAAATTATCCATGAGGGAATGGGAAGAGTATGCGCAGCTCCTGGAAAATAAATTCCTTGAATGTAAAGGAAAACCAAGTTTTTCTATGTTGAATGTTTTTTGTGTGATAGTGGCAACTGTAACAAATGAGTTGGAAATAGTATGATGACACTTGAACTTTGGGAGACAAGAACTGTTTGGTTAATACTTGATACAGAAGCTTTTCCAGTCAGCTTATGCAAGGAAGTGTGGCTTTTCTGCTGAAGGATACAAATTATTAAAATAGAAGAAGTTTTGTTACAGACGATTTTTTTAAGCAGAAAATTGCTTAGCATTTAAATTTCTTGAATAGATTTTTATATATAAACATTGTAACTCAACTTATGCTAATGCTTTCTAGAAAATATTTTTTTCTACTAGCAGCATAGGTTAATTTTTAACCTGTATGTAGGTCCATTGGCAGGATTGCTTCCTAAGAGTTACTGAAAGATGTAATTTTTTTTTTCAAGTTGTTGAGGACAACAAACAAATTAAAGTTGTTTACTATCAATTAGAGTGCTTTGTTTGGGGACCTTTCTAAAAGAACAAGTCCAAAAACTTGTGTTAAAAACGACAGCAAATTGGGTGCCAAGTAGACCTAAATTTCCGCAGCTGTTCACAGCATACATATGCAGGGCAGGCAGTGGTTGGTTTGCATAAGCTTCCTCACACTGTGTGTCCTTTAATCTTAGTGTCTGATTGTGACACTTAAAGAAATATCTTTTGAGAAATTGTAGTAATTGTTTTTCTCTAGTCACCAGATTATATCTGGACTATATTAAAAGAACCAGAACTGTGGTAGCACTCTCTGTGATGCAGGTATATCCAAGTGGGAGTTGAAATAAAATGTGATTTCACCTGATGATACCTGAGCAGCAGCCTTCATCCTTCTCTCTTCTGCCCCCATGGTAAAAAGAACTGTTTCTTTTGCCCAGTGAAGGATGGAGTACAACAGCTAGATTCAAAAATGCATCTAATGCATCTGTTCTATTCATGCTTTGTTTTGGTTACCCAAATCCAAAAATAAAACTTTCCAGTACTGATCTTTGGATGGACCTCTGTTCAACAGTTGCTGCAGTTTTCAGAGCTGTCTGAAATTGCCCTCCTGTATCAAAGAGGATGCAAAGGTGGGGCTGGGACTGTCTCATTTCTCCATGGCTAGCTTTGTCTACTGGGCTGCAGTTGTGCCATGACTGACCCAGTACTCTGGGGTATTTCATGCACTGAAACATGCCAGCAGAACTGGTGATCAATCTCTCCATCTAAGAATAGCAGGTTTGGTTATTACCTTTATGGACACCTGAATCCTCTCAGATGGAGCAGAGTTGGCCCACAATTTAAGGTAGCTTGTACACAATTCCAATAGAGAGAAAGAGGAGACCGCATTCCTTCTGAAGTGTGTGTGTGTGTGTGTTTATGTGTGTGTCTTGTTTAAGGATCTACTCTTCTGTAAGCAAGGCTAGAGGATCCTGCTGCTCAGAAAACACAACTTCTGGATCCTTCATTAGAAGACATTTTCTCATATATAATACATTTGCTCATATATTCTGTTATCCTGTTCAGGAGAAAGTATGAGTTTTAAACTGTCTTGTACTGAATTGTTCTTTTTGACTATCACTGAGCAGAAGGGAAGCATCTGCCCAGTGATCTTGGCTTTTGTGGACCTGAGGAAGGGCCTGGTTTTTATCTGGAGTTCAGGATTCCACTTGTGATCACATACATTAATTTTAAATTGAAACTCACAACCCTTTCCAGGCTGGACAGGACTTAATTCATCAACATGAAGTCTTCATTCTGTAAAATGTGGTTGTATTACCTTTCAAAAACATGCCTCTGGAAATAGATCTTGAAATATTAGTTATTCATATAAACAAACCTGAGGAGTTTTACTTCTTTTAAGCACGATTTTTTACAGCTGTATGATAGCTTCTGTTTCACTAGATCATCACTACTCTTGAATTCTGTTCCCATTTCAAAGAGTTTGGGATTAATTTAGATACAATCTTAGTATAAAAAAAATTTTCATAATGTCATTGAAACAATACTCATACCTTTTATAGCAGAAGACACATGTTCTTAAAAATTGCTTACAGCGGAGTTGTTTAAAAATTACTTAACATTATGATGTGATGGCCTTTCTCATCACTTTATCTTTTTTCTGATATCCTTTGTAATCCAAAACTGCTTAAGTACATGATGCTTCTGGGATGAATTTTAATCTAATTTTTTATGGTAGAGCCCTTTAGAATATTTTTTTTCTCCATTTGTGCTGTGCTAATGACTTTGGAATTTAAAGGTCACTGTAAAGCACAGTATGTTGGCTGAAGGAGCCCATGCAATTTTAATAGTGCTTAGCAGGCTGGTGAAAAGAGCAGTCTTTAACAGTGTGCATGTTCTGTGGGAGTTAGTGCTTTATGATGTGCAGACATTGAAGGAAGAATGCCAGTGGACTGGAAAGTTGTTACAGCTTAATGATATCCTGCAGTTCGATAAATGCCAAGGCAAACCAACCGTGCTCATTTTCAACCTAGGATAAATTGATTTTGTGATAATTTCTTACATGATTAAATAATGTCTTATGTCAATATGATTATTTTCTCTTGCTACTCATGTAGCTACTTGTCTATGGAAACTTTTCCTTTTCAGTGCACTTTTCTTTTGCCCTGAGAAGTTTATGCACCATGAGCAGGTATATAGCAATGAAATGTAATTAAAAATTGGTTGTCTGTGTGGGTGGGTTTTTGTTTTCATCTTCCCCCTCCCCCCCTCCTTGCCTCCATGCCATTAATTAATCCAGCATTAACCAGCCTCAAAATAACAAGATATTTAAGGGAGTGGGTTGTTTGGGTTTTTAGGAGATATTCTCAGCATGTCTAGGTATCAGCATTCTGCTCCTGGTGGTGGGTATAAGGCTAGGCCTAAAGCACAGCATTAAGATTTGGTAAGATATTTCAGGAAAGAATGCACATTGCAAATGTCAACATATTGTTATGCAGAAGTAAAATGAAAATTACCTAGAGAATGTTCATTGCTTAGAAGTTGTGGCACATGGAAAATAAGCTTAGAAATTATTACTTTCTTTTTAAAATAATTTAGTGTTAGCCATAAAACTGCCCAAACCAATATAGTTTTCTCTGCCCTTTAACTTCATTACATCTTTTTTTCTTCATTTCCTTGCAGAATAATAGAATATATAGTTTGATATGGACTATGAGCATTCAGTCTGTCTTCCAGCTTTTAATGAAGTATCTTTGCAGGGAAGAGAGATAACTTAAAAGAAATTAAATCCTCCATTTTGTGAGGTGACATGCTTTGAAGGTTTTTTTTTTTTTTTGATGTGTACATATGATCTTTCCAACAAGCTGAATTTGACCTAGGTAAACTTTATTTGTCAACTCAGAGGTTTAGAGCACTCCTGCCCACTCTGATTAAAACAAATACAGTATCATCTGTTTGACTCCAGGCTCTTCATGAGTGCTGCCTTTTGAAGATACCTGGTTGGTTTGTTGAAGTTACTACTTACATTGTAATATTTTACATAAACTGAAATGGTATTGGTAGTGCTCGGGGTGTGTTAAATAGAAATTCAGCTGAGGTAAGCAGTATTGATAGGGTAAGCAGTGGTGAACATTAACTGAACTGTCTTTAGTGGTGCATGGAAGGGTTTCCTCTTAATTTACTCACCCAGCACTGTGCTACAGCAGGCAAAAGAACTTTGCTTTGCTCTGTTTTTCTTTGTTTACTTTTTTGTGCTGACATGTTGAATACTGTTTTGTTGTCGGAAGGAAATAATGAAAACTGGTTATAGAATCATAAATGATGTGGGTTGGAAGGTACCTTAATCTTGTGCCATTCCCACTGGCAGGAACACTTTCCTCTAGACCAGGTTGCCCATCTAGCCTGGCTTGAACCAGCCCATAGCATTGATAAATTACCATGTACCAGCTCTTCTCCTGTGGTGCGACGTACTGAAAAAATCAAATCATCATGTGCTTCAAAATACAGTAAGGGCACAGCATGTCACCTGCCAAGTGCATTAAGGAAACAATTAAATTGATCTCTTAAATTCTATTTTGCTCTTCCCATTTCATTTTTTTTTTAGAGAAAGTTCCCATTTTGTATTTCCCATAGTGCTGGAATCAGGCAAAGAGAAGGTTTTGGAAAGGCTGCAGTACACATCACTGAGCTCTGTCTGTCTGGTACCCCTTTCTGGGGGTATTTTTTTGTGTCTTTCTGTTTCCCATATGCCTTTTCCCAACCTGTACGTGTCATTTGGCTCATTTAAATAAATACACAGGGAAAAATACAATTCAGTGGAAATCCACTATAAACTCCAGAGTTTAATGTAGTGGAATTGTAGTGGATCATGTGGTTTAAAAGAAAGAAGACATTAGAGTAACAGATGTACAGATAGTTTATGTGGATTCAACTTACTTTCTTCCTAGTATTTCCTGTGATTACTGATTTTGAGATATGACCAGGAATTAAGTGTAATGCTTTGGGCATACTGAAAATGAACATGGTTTGTAACTGGATAGAGCTGGTGCTGTATCAGAACACAAGTTCCATCTTCCTGCTTTTATTAAATAAATTGTGTGTATATCTGTGATGGAAACCTTACAAGATCTGTCAGGGAATGGGAGAATTTCATATTTACAAACCCAAGCTGGTTGAAACTGTCATCATCTTGGTAACAAATAGTGAAGGGTTTTACAAACACCTACTGAGGGAAGAGAAAAATATGTGAGAATTCTTGTGCTTTATTTTGGAATCTGAATGCCCAGACTTGTCTTCCTCTGAAATAAATAATTTAACTTTATGAACATCAACAAAGGGAACTTAATGCTTTCAGCAGATTCTAGTACTAAAATAACAATTCTTCAGCAAAAGATTTTTTTTTATAAGCAGCATTATTTCAACCAATAACTTTCATAAACTTGAGATTGCCATGCCAGTTTCCATTAGTGCACCATGTATGCATTAAAGATACCAAAACAAGTGGAGTGTACCTATGCCAGGTGTGATGGCAGTGCCTAGAGTAACACAGTATTGACAGTAATATTTTTACTTTGGTCGCAGTGTGGATGGGGCAACTGGTTTCATTTTCAAGAAAATTCTAACACGCCACTTAAAAATCAGTTGTAGTTTCATGCTCAGTTGGTATTTGTACCTCAGACATAAGGTATAAATTTGTGTCTGAATTGTCTGCTGTGTTTGGAAAAATACTGCATTTTTTGAACAAGGTTTCTTCATTATCTTCATTTCCTTTTGCAAAGTAATACTGAATTTAATCAGCAACTGCACTTAGTTGATTGTGTCAGAGCTTTGTGCGGATTTAAATTCTTCAGTCTGTAGTAAAACTTGCCTGAGTTATTTTCAGGTAAATATCTGATTAATTCTAAATTCCCTGTGGATTTCTGTAGCCCAGAGTCCTGTCTATTTTAAAATAAATACATTTAAGAAAAAATTCTATGCTTCAGTGGATTTTTCAGACAAGGACTGAAGCAAGTCCTTATAAATAGCAGAGTTCATAAACCGTGGGTAAGAGTCTCTGTGCATTAAGGTATAAATTTGAAGCTGTGCGTCATCAAAGGTGTGTTGTGAGGGTTCCAGCATATTTCGGTTAATAACTTCTCTTACTCTGGAGTCCAGACTGACCTGTGTATTAAAATAGAAAGTCATGTAAATAATAGTGAATAATACAGGTGGGGTCTTATTTTTCATTCATTGGTTGAAAAAGCCATCTTTTTTTAAGCATTTCAGCTGGTGTCCTACAAGACTGTAAAAATTGCTAAATAAACTTCTGCAAAAAATGATTCTGTTAAAATTTGAGTGGAGTAATATCTTGAGTATGGGTAATGTCCTCACTGAGGTACCTTATTGGAACAAGGCTGTCTGCAATCCCATTATTACTGAGACTGATGGGTTATTTCCAGACCAACTTCCTGCTCTGTAGTAGAGAGCATTTATAATTTTTTGTGACAGTTCATTTCCTGGAGAGTTGGTGCTGTTGTAAAGAGGCTGAGTTTGGAGTAAGAGTATGACGCAGGTGGACAGTGTAACCTGGGAAGCTGTTTCTTAATCAAATTGCTGTTAAAAAGCAGAGTGAGTTGATGTGAACCACAATGTAATGATTCCATACAACATACAGTAATGTAATTTTTTTTTTTTCCTGCAGGTCCTATGTGTCTGTCGAGAGACATTAGTATTGCAGGAACAGACTGGGTAGATTTAAACAGCATTTTTATAAGTACATAAGTATAGCTGGCACAAAAAAAAAATTTAATTGCAATTTTGCAAGGATGTTGAAAGGTTTCAAATTCTAGCCTGCTTGGCAGGATTATATTCAAACTGTACTGAGGTGTCTTTGAAACTTGGCATATTTGCTAACAGCAAAATAGTTTTGAAAATTTTGGGGAAGTAATTGTGTTTGTTCTATGCCATATTTTGTCAGCTGCTCTGTGAGAAATTTGTCTTTGAAAATGACACTATTTGTGGTTACTGTGCTTTTGGAGAAATGTATACACCCTCCTCTGAGTGTAAGGAGAAAAGAAACTGATTTGTCCAACAAATAAAATTTGAGTTGGGCAAGGTGAATGTGATCAGCCATATATTTGTGCCTCAAACTAAAAATTCCACATCAGCATGGCAGGGTAGCATAGGAAGAACTTCCTTACAACCAATGAAAGTTTTGACCATCTCACCTCAATGGTGGGTGCCTTCTTCCCCTAAATATCTACATGATGGCAGTGGAATGTGGGGGGCGGGGGACAATTCTCCCTAAGTATTGCTGTTGCTTTAAACACATGTTAGAACTAACTGTGCAAAGAAACATCAAAGAATGTATTAAGGAAAGCAATATACCTCCTTTGGAGAGAGGATAGAAATATAATCTTCATAAATTAGTCTTGCTTTTTCTTCAATGACGCTTTTGTTGGATTCTTGTTTTAGTTCCTCACAGGCCATCCAGAAAAGCATGTTTTCCTCGCTGAATTCTGTTCGCAGAAATTCACGAAAAGCATTTCTGCCAGCTGGAGTGAGCATCAACTTGTCAAATGATTGAGCCCAGGCATTTACTTCTTCAAGAGTGGGAGCAGGGCTTAAGGAGGAAGAAGAGCAAGAGGAGAGAAATGAATGATTGTTACTGAAGCTGTTTGCAGCTGGCAGGAGGCATCTGCCCTCACAATGGAACAAAATTGTGAGGTTCATGGGGTTATGATTCCTCGTTTCAGCCACCCAAGTGCAAACTCGTGTAAACACATTTATAAGATGTTTTTTGAAAGTGTGCTTATCAAAAGCTCAGATGCAGGTGATTGCCTCTGCTTTGATGCAGAAATTGCTAGTGCTCAGAGTAATTGTAACAAAGAAGTACCCGTGTAACAGCTGGACATTTTTTCTATCCCTAATATTCCTTGTTAAATTATGGTTAAAAATTGAATGAAAATACATATAAAGAAGCAATGATTTAAACCCTTTGAAAGGCACCCACCTGTATGTTACCATTTTGCAGGTGCTTTTACCTGTTTGAGCATTTCTGAAAAAACTGTTGCCTGACTTTTGGGAGGATTTAAGCTCTAGTTTATTATTTTTGTAAGGCTGAGCACTGCTGGTTAAGCTCATTGCATACTTGCTGGGTGGGAACAGATGTATTTTTAAATTATTTCAGGAAAAAGGGTAAAATTTCAGTTTACAATGCTGGTTTTAATTTGTCATGGGAGTGGGGATGTGCTTACATGCTGCATATAAATGAAGTGATTGAAGTGAAATGAAATGAATGATTATAGATCAGACCTTTGGTTCATTAGGAGGTAAACAGGTGACTTGCAAATTGGGTGTAAATGACAAGTAGATAATAGTTATTTTCATATTTCAGGTAAACTATTGCAATTACTTAGTATGGCTTTTTGGGTTTGTTTCATTTTAGCTTGACAGAACACTTAATAAAGACCATACCTTTCCTCACAGTTTGGAATACCCTCTGCTTGGAGCTCATGAGATGTTCTCCTTGCTCTCTCTTCTTCTTGATTTCTAACAGTAAGACTGAAAAGTAGCAAACAAAGTTTTAGTCAACTTTGTAGAGAAAAACGCTGAACATACACCAGACACTTTTCCTTCTATACTAAAAATAAAAATTCTAAAAGGACAGCAGCTAATGATAGACACATTACCCACAGTTACATTCTGACCTTATTTTTACAATTGTATAAACCTTGAGTGTAGCTGAAAGCTGTTTAGTATTCTATAATGCAGATTTTCTACAGAAGGAACATAGTTCCATAAAATATCTGAAGTTGAAGGGACCCATAAGGATTGTCAGGTCCAATTCTATAGATATATATACACACACACAAATGTGTATGGGATGCATGATGCATACCCTTTGTCACACACCAAATCTATTTATTCTCTGTTTTTTGTAGTGTGTATGCTCAGTGCAATGCTTTTACTTAAGCTGGACCTGATGCACTGGTTTTATATGAGTTAGGTTTCAAGGTAGGTGGGTTTGGATTTGTTTGTTAGCATTTTTTTTCTCCTCAGTTGTGATGAGGGCCAACACTCTGGTTTGGAATGGTGATACAATGAAAGGAAAGCCAGAGTTCAGAAGCAGGACACAAGATTTAAGTGAACTAAAGACTAAAGACTATGTGGTTTTGGAAGGGTAAGCACTTTCAGAGTTCAGATGTAGATACAGCCAGATTGTGAGGTGATTGATTGCATCTTAGCAAATTGCTAATACATGTGTCAAAATGTGAGATCTGGAGCACAAAGAGCAGGTCTGTCATTGCTGAATACCATTTTGAGTATGTCTGAATGGAAACACTTGTTTGTAGCATTACAAAAACAAAGTTTGATGCAGTCACTAGTGATCGCTGACAGTTTTTGATGTCCTGTAGCTGTGAACTCCTGCTTCTTTCATCAAATGTTAGTTAAGATAGCTCTAGTTCTTAAAAATTTCTTTTGTGGTTTTAGATGATTAATTTTCATTTGAAACTGGATTTGAAAATGGAATTTTTGGAGTTTTTTTGGGAGTGGGGACTACATTCAGTTCATCCAAGCTATGGTAGCTTAGTGAGAAATTCATATGCATACACACATGCTATCATATAATCTGTAAAGCTACTTAAAATATGTCAAGAAGAAAAGGTCCCTGTGTTTTTATATTTTGTATTGCCTGTTATTTATATGAAACGGGTCCTCCAGCTGAAACAAGGCAACACAGTTGCTATAACTTCTAGGGAAATACCAAACTTAATTTCTTCCTTTGTATCCTACCTTTCTTTCATGCTAATGTTCTAAGTTTTGCTGCCTTAATCTCTAAGAATCTCATTTATCTCTAGGAAGGTTTTTGGTTAAACCAGTGGATTTTTCTGCCTGTTTTGCATTCTAAACTCTTGGCCAACTCTTATTTGCAGCCTTATTGTTTACTGGGCATCTCCTTCTCTGTCTTTGTCTACCATTAGTCCATAATCTGCAGAGACCTACTTTTCTCTTTGCCACAGCAGTCCATGTGTGGAAGATATAGGAAAGCTTTTCTATTGTTGAGATGGAGAGCAGATAGTGCAAACACTTTTTTTTTCAGCAATATCTGAACCATATGTTCAAACCAATGAACTATGTCAATTTACCTTTAAAGAAAAAAAAAAGAGAAAAATGTAAGTAGTAATGCTAGTTCTTTTTTCTGTTAGGTTATATGGGTCTCAAACCTTTACTACCCTTTTTACCAGTGGTTCTGGCATTTTTTGAATATGTAAAGTGATATGTATTCTCACACACAGGCAGGCAGTGATACTCTTATCAGAACTATTTTTGGATTGAGGGGACACAACAGATCCAACAGAAAGGAATACAGTCTTATGTGATAATGCACAGAAAAGGAAAAAGACCAAAGAAATAACAAAAGCCTCCCTAAGAGAACATGCCATGCTTCAGAAAATTGCTTACAGGCAGGCTCTTTCCCTAGAAATGTACAAGTAAACAATAAAGAGAGTAGTGCAGTACTGTATCCTCTCGGGATCTGGAAGAGTAACAGGCTGGAGGTTTGGGTTTGACTGCAGGAATGAACACAGGCTCTGAGCATCCAGCTGAGAGACTCATTTCAGTTCATTCTAAATCTACTATTACAATATGCTGAATATTGGATGTTCAGCAGCTCAGCAGCATGACTCATGGAGACTGTTATTTTTATTCCTATTCATAATCTTTCTGTTCCAAGAGCTTAGGCTATTTTGAGGAAATGGTCTATGAATGGGGAACATAAATAGCTTAATTACGGTTTGTTTTGCATTTCTTGCTACTAGAAAACAATTGTTTCAAAAAAAATCAGAAATTATTTTAAAGCTGAAACAAGCTACTCTGTTTCTGAGCCTGTATTGGTTGCCCAGATGATTCTGAAATGCTAATAGGAATTATAAGCATCATGAAATCTGGGTACTTTCACAAACCCTATTGAGTAAATTGCTTTCTTTGAATTGTTTGAATGGTGAGATACACAGAAAATGAGCATCCTGGAAAATATCAGGTAAAATCACAAAAAGAAAGTACTTTATCAACAATTTAAAAGGTAAAATGCAAATTTTATATACTATGACGTAGTAGATAAATGTGTCTTATTTTTTCATTTAACTGAAAACCATTTTTGTGTAATGCAGCTCTGGACTGAGCCACTTGCAATTGCACTGGACAGCTGTTGAAATGGCATTGGAATTTGTGTGGGATGATTTAACATACATGCAATAGGACACAAACTGATCCTGTACAGGCAGTGTTAATATCCCTCTAAATTCTACCTTGGTTCACCTTTAAGCACTTGCTGAAAAGCTTGGTAGGATCAGAGCCTGAGTTCTTGGCATCTCACAAAAAACCCCAAACCTCCAAGCAGCCTTTTGTCCTTGCAAAATATTCACTATTTGCATTAGGGAGGGCAGAATCCGGTGTGTCTTGGCTTCTGATGAGCTGAGTACCAACAGCAAGGAAATTATCAGTCTGTTCTTTCCTTGCCTTCTAATGGTGTTCTCCAAAGCATTTGCCACAAGATGCTATTGGAAAACAACACTAGTGGAATAGATTCCTAGCCCAGGCTGTAAGGTTATTTGTGACCTCTTTCCATCATCTCAGTGTCAGGTTTGCTTGCTCTGAAGTGTTTATGTGGTGGATAGTTAATCTCTAAGAAGGATGTACTTGCTGTCAGAATTTTGGCTAAACTCTATGGCTGTTTAAGACTTTTGTTTACTTGAATGCAAGTTCTACTCTTACCCATGAGGTAACACTTTGCCCTAACCAGATACAGGGATTTTGAGTATGGGAAGATTGGCTTCAATTTAGAATGAAATCACTTGGATCTGAAGGAGCTGGTAAGAAAGTGAAGGTGAACACATTGTTAATTTAGGAATCAAGTGATTCCTCCTCTTTTGCTTTGATTGATAAATTCTCTTCCTTAACAGGAGTAGGACTTTTGTAGTGGGGTTTTTTCTGAATTTTTTTCTGCTTTGCTTCTTAACTTCAGCAAATACCCACAGTGTTTAAAGTTTCTGGTCCCAATGATTATCTTCATATGAGTTGCAGGTGCCATGAGTTGGCAATACTAATTAATGACAACAGATCCAGTTACCTTCAGGGGAAAAGAAATGTGCTGGGCACCTGCTTATTCATTTTTTGACCTAAAAATTCTTCCACCTTCCCTACCTCCATTTAACACCTTTGGTGCTGATTGCCAAGGCCCAAATCTAAAAATAAACCTCTGACATATTCTGGTAATGCTTTCAGTTTTTAGTGGGAGCACTTGGTGAAGCTCAGTGCTGAGGTTAGCACAAAACAGACATTGCACAATATTGACAAAAAAAGAGCAATAGAGATACTGTACAGATATTTCTTTTAAAATCTGTTATTTCAATGGCAGGGGAAAGAAGGAGTACGCTGGAGTAGAGGGTTGTGTCTAGTGGTAGAGCACAGCAATCTCTTTGTGTCCCAGATCTGCAGAATTATACAATTTTTTTTCATTGGCTTATGTTGTCCTGTGCAGGAGCTACGTGTCCCTTCCCTGCTATTGTGTTCCCTAGAGGTTTGAATGAGAGGGGTTACCATGAGCAGCTGCA
Source organism: Melospiza melodia melodia (assembly GCF_035770615.1). Lineage (NCBI taxonomy): Eukaryota > Metazoa > Chordata > Aves > Passeriformes > Passerellidae > Melospiza > Melospiza melodia. The sequence continues at coordinate 134,159,708 of NC_086194.1, read as the reverse complement.
GCAGCAGCACCAGCAAAAGCAGCAGGCATTGGAGCCTCGGTTCCCCGTGCTGAGCTGGGCCTGTGCAGCCCCTGGGCTCTCCGGGGTCGCCGCCATCTGCCGTTTGCGGATCTCCGTCCTCTCTGATCCCATGGGCTGCAAGCAACAAACAAAGGGGCGAGTGAGAAACATCTCTCTCTCTTTTCCTTTTTTGTTTGCTTTAAAAGTCCTACCCAGAAGTGCTGAAGGCCACAGCCTCAAGGGAACTAAAAAGCTAAGTCACTGATTTTCCCCCATGGAAGTTTTAAGGTGTTGAATCCTTTGGAAGATTCACTCATTTAAGTGCTGTGATGGAAGGCAAAGGGCTAATGAATTCTTCAGGTGCCTGGGAATGCAATGAGAGCAAAAGGTACAAGTGAGGGGTCTTGGAGAGCTAGAGCTCTTGGCACAGAGGTGTATCAGCCCAGGAGTTGAAAGGGTTTCCTGAGGTTTTGACTTGAAGGCCATCCTAAGGATAGTCATACAGAATAGAAGTAGTTAGGACCTCTCTTTCTTTTTTCTTTCTTTTTTCTTTCTTTTTTCTTTCTTTTTTCTTTCTTTTTTCTTTCTTTTTTCTTTCTTTTTTCTTTCTTTTTTCTTTCTTTTTTCTTTCTTTTTTCTTTCTTTATTCTTTCTTTTTTCCCCCTGATTAGCCAACTCACAGGCTTCATGATCCTTGAGTGAGACACCTGAGCTCTCCTGAAAATCTGGCCTTTGGTGAATACTGAGGATGTCTTAAACCTGCTGGCTCCCTTTGTAGCAAAGGGTGAAGGGCCAATACTCATTTCTCCATTGAAGGTCTGACAGCCACAGTTTTTAAAAACGTTTGTCTCTGTGCTTCTGTGAAGGTGAGGATGAAACACAAAACTAGATGTTAATAATTACATGGTTTTCACTGAGCCCCCCAGCTGAAGACAGCATGAAACAGTTTTTGGTGGATGCACTGGTTGGTTTTTTGCACAGTTGTAGGAAGCCTTTTTGGAGACTGCATTTTGCAGACTGTGCAGATAAGTGTTGTTGATGAAATGACAAGTCCCCTTGAGGTCCCTGTTCGTTTCTGACCTATCTCTGAGCTTCACATTTGCTCTACAGCACTTAATAGTGCTCTCCCTGTTATGCTGAAAGTTGTGCCATATGTAAGTGACAGATGTCTTTGAGAGATGAAATGCTAGCTTGTACAAAGATTAGTATGGCTTTCTTAATCTTATTTGTATTTGATTTTTGGATACATAGCTAGTCATCCTCCTGTGTCACGACATCCCTTTGTGTGTAGATTTGTTTCAGGTTGCTAAACCTTCTTTTGAGGCATGACAATTGTAGGGGAATTAAAATTAACTGCTACCAATTTTGAATTCTTTTTTTCATCTATAATATCAGACTTGAATCTAATAAGATAAATACTTGGGGGTTAAAAGCTTTTCTTTCTAAAATGTTCATCCAGGTTTAGGAAAAACTCCTGTCTTTACTTGAGGGGGATTGTACAGATGGTGTCATGGACCCAACAGAAGTGTCAGGAGAAGAAAGAACGTTTTTTTAGCAGAGTGCAGCATTACATTTTGCTGCACTTTGGCTACTGTGGTTTTTTCAATGTTGAATTTATTTCTGTCTTGTAGAGCTTAATAATTTTCGTATTTGTGAGAACCGCCCACTCTCCCAAGAGACAAATGCATGACACGGTAGCAGAAGATGCACCTGTGTAGCAGGAGGAATAAAATACAAGAACAACAATATAGACAGAAACTACAATCCATTTTAAAACTCTGAAGGCCCAATCTGACAAGCAATGCCTAAATGACCAGAAATAGAAAATCAGAAAAAATAACATAGCTTCCAACTGTCCCTCCCCAACTTTTCTTATTTCAAAATGTGAAAGGATCACTGAAATGTAGAATGTATTTTTAGATTCAGATTTCTTCCTATCAGATTCAGATTCACATGAATGGAATGAATAAGTATTAATTTCCTTACGGATACCTGTACTTTTCTAAATGGAGCATTTTCACATTTCAATTAGAGAGTGATAGCATATAAAACATTTTTTGAAGGATCATATATCTAACAATATTTCAGGCTGCTTTGGACAGTAAACTATTTTTATTGATTAGAAAAATGTCACTTGGATTCAGCACACAGACATGTGCTGTTTATATAACCTAATACATCCACTCTTAGTTCTGAGGTAATTTATGTTCACACATTCATATCTCTAATTCATATTAATAATGAGTTGGCCTGGGCTAAATATGATCCAGGGTCCATGTTACAGGATGGCAAGGTAGAGAGCTGAGCAGTGGTGCAGGTTATTACAGAGTTGTAGAAACTCCTTTGGTGCACTTAATACTAAGTCCCATAGGACAAAACCATGTCAGGCTGGTCACACAGAACAAGCAATAAGTGATCTATCTCAGCACTGTTTATCTCACTTCAAAAGAGCTTTATTTTATGTATGTAGGTATGTTTCTGCTGCTTCTAATATATCCAGAATTTCACTGTAGGACATGGAAACTTTCCATCACACTCTGCTGCTTCTTGCTGCATCCACCAGAGCTGCTTGCCAGGCAGTTGCTGGTTTGAGTTGTGCTGTGTGCAGGAATGGATAATAGGCTTATCAATTAATCCAGTGAATATTATTTGTAGGAATTAACAAAATTCATTGCTCCTTTAGAGTACAGCCCACATTAGCAACAATTTAAGCAATTGCTTTATTGATTTGTGGATCTGTGGGTGTTGAAGTGGTTATTATTTTGCCTTCAGTAGACTTCAGGCTCCTTTGGGGCAAAAAAGAGAGGATATTTTTAGACCTCATAGTGAAAAGGTCTTCTATTCATGTAATTTTACAGTTGTTACTTTGGGACATCAGATTTCCAGACCAGTCTGAAGGTGCTATGGGAATGAAAAAATTGTATAAGAACCCTCTGTACTGGGTGTTCTCTGCACTTTGAGACTGGAGTCTGCCTTCTCTGTCCCCACCATCTGGAACAGCAATGTGCCTTGTTTGAAAATGGGTTAGACAAGAAAACACAGAGCATTAGAAAACTGGAGATGGACTGCTATCCTGTACATGTTTCCTGAGGAATCCAAAAATGCTTTTAGGCTACTGATGGAATGATGTAAGGCACCTGTAACCAAAGGACTTCAACCCTACCATCTCATGCTCTGTTTATACTCGGAGTGGGTATGGTTTCAGCCGATTGCTGAGCATAACACAAATAGTCAGTAGGGTCTAATTTTGCTAATATTGACTCACTGTGAGGAATCAGGTCCTTGAATGGGACAGTCAGTGTCAGTGTCTAGATGGCAAGAGAGGGTTCTGTTGCACAGGTCCTCATAGTGGTGGTGTTGGCTGGGTCACATGAGGCTCTGGGACCTGCATTACTGCTCAGATCCTACACATTGCTGTCTCATGTGCCTTGGGACCGCTCCAGCACATGCATAATCCATCCCTGGTGATTGTCTGGAGCTACAAAGCATCTTCTACCTCCATAAATTGTGTGCATGAGTCTATCCTGCATGATCATTTTTGCATCTGCAGGAAGTTTCTTCTGACTGTGGACAAGTAACTGGTCACATACAAGCCTCCTCTGACTACCTGCAGTCTGTGCAGAATTGGGTTGATTTTGTAGCTTTGGAGTTTCTGGATATCCTCTGCACTGGATTTTAATCAGCACACTGGAACATAAAGAAACTTTCCCAGGCAGTGGATCCTGCCTGGAATAATCCACAGAACCATCTAAATTCCACATGGACAGTGCCAATTACTCAAATACTTAAATGAGAACAGGGAGTAGAAGTGTGTCAGAGGTGATCAGCTTGTCTCCAGCTGGTTCATTGTTTCAAGCCAGTCTAATGTAGCATCTCTGCAGATGCCTAGGTGCAGAGTTTCTGGATCTCCCAAGGAAAGAGATGTCCTTCTCTATGTAATGATAACAACAAATTGAGTCCATTATGAAATTGTCCCTGAATGGCAATAAAACAAAAACAGAGGAAAATTAATGGCCCATGTTCTTGCTTCTTATCCTGCTAGATGGCATCTATGAATCATATAAAAATATATGTGCTCATATTATTGAATGCTAATAAGTAATTTAAAAAAAGAAGTCCAAGGATTTAGGCAAGCATCAGTGATGCTACTTTTGACAATAGTGGCAAAACCACTGTGTGCCTTAAGAGTAATGCTGAGGTGATGAGATAAGAACGTCTGTCATAACTTTTGCATAATTCCAAAGCATACCTATCTGACATTCAGATTATGAAGCATTTCTCCATGTAACCTTATAAACACAAAGGAGTGTAAAGGTCAGGAGTGAAAATTATTTCCCTGATTAAGAACACCTCAGGTGATATTTGGCTTAGTTGTAACATTTATAGTATTTGCTAATTTCTCAGCAGAAGGGTGGGCTACCAAGAAAATAGCATTCCCAAAGGAGGTATATTTAAAATCTAAGCCACAAATGTCAATTTAAAAACCAAAACAAAACCTCAACCAAATAAAAAAAAAAAAAAAGCCCCAAACCCAAGAATACGCAGAAGATTGTAGACAAAACTTTCTACTTTTATCCCCACTTTATGCTAAAACACAATGTCATTTTTTCAGCTCAGAGTGCAAAGATTCTATTACTTAAAGTTAATTACTGAGACCTGATGTTCCCTCCTTGTGTGCATCACCATCAGGCAGGTGTGCAAGCCTTTAGCTTGTTCTTGGGGCTGATTTGCACGGCCACAGTCTGAAGCTTCCCCAGTAACTGCACAGCCTGGGAAGCCCTGTGCTGGAACACGAGCTGACAGCACTTGGAGTGAGGGCACACATGTGGATCATATAGCCCAGTTACTTTTCAGTAAATGCTCAGGCCTGGTCCAGACTCCACTGAAGCAATGAAAGGCACCTCTTGGTGTCAGCAAGCTTTGGGTTACGTAGCTCTCACAGTTGCTGCTTTGATTTTGGATCCTCCTAGTGATGATAACCAGTGAGTTGGAAGAGATTCTGTTCTTATCTACTAATGTCGTAAGAGGCTTGCAACTGGGGTCAAGTTCCAAATAAATCTCTAAATCTATTTTTTAACAATTCAGATATATTTGGGGCTGCAACAAACTCCCACTGAAGCCTGTGGCAGTTCACTGTCAGCTGAAATATGAACAGGAAACTTGATGCTCGTGCTTCTTCCTTTTCATTGACAAATGTGACAAGCAGGCTTTCTGCATTAAGCAGTGTGCTATTTTAGTCAGAAAAGAATTCTAATATATGTTAATGAACTCGCCCACACATATGCACATGCTTTAGGCATAGTTGTCAGATTGCCCACTTAGTAGGTTAAGAGCAAGAGCTCCTGGAAGTTACCTTGTATTATTGGAGATTTGGCATACTGTAGTGGGGTGCCTGAAATGGTTGAGAGTTTGTGACTGCAAGACAGAGGTTAGCAGAAAGGAGAGTGGCAGCACATTGAATAAACCTCTTTTTATGTCACTGCTCTGCCCAAGCCTGTTAAAGGCTTCAGTGGATAAAGTTGCAAGTAAAAGTGTTATCCTCTAACTAACAGCTCTGGGACACTTTCTTGTCAAATGTCCAGAAACTTAGGACCTTTGCTTGTTTTACTTAATTTATTTTTCCAGAGGAGCAGCAGCTCAGAGGAGCCAAGTTCATCTATCCAGCTTAAAGGGTTGCTTTCCATTTCAAAAGGAATGGCTGAAAGGGTATCACATCCACACAGCAACAGGTAAATGGTGCCTTGATCACCTGTCACAGGTATTTTTCTACCGATGCCTTAGATGTCTTCTGCTCCTCCTTCTTTGGTATTCACTTCGGCCCAGTTGGCCACCAGGAGGCACTCTCTGCAAAAACTTCCTGCACTAAAGGCTTTCTCTGAGTAAAATCTGACTTTCCTGTTACAAACCTAGTTACTTGGGGCTTCAGCGGGATTTTTGTGGGGGCTTTGTTTGTGTTTCAGATGGATGTCTATATCTGCTCTGGGTAAAGAATTTCTTTAGTTTGGATTTTATCACAAGAGACTTCATTGAAAATGTTACTCTAACATGTAATTAGCAGGGTCACTGTCACTATTTCTCCTGTAATAAGGGAAAGACATTAAAAAGTTCTTTACTAGTTGCATATAAAAAGCAACAAAAGTAATCTGTAGTTTCGGTCCAGCTGATTAAGTGGATGCTATGACAGTGGGGTACGATGTATGTAAGTATGGATATAACTTCATCCCATGCTGAGTCCTTCACAAACTAGGTCACTGCAAACTGCAATTAAGTTAAATCAGTGTCAGGATCTTCTAGTCTGCACAGCACAAGCTGTCAGCGTCCCTTGCCTTGTCCTCTGTGGCAGCTGGGGTTGGCCTCAGTGGATCTATGTCAGCCACACTGACTGATCAGTTCTCTTAGAAGAAAAACCAACAAAAAACCCCACAGACTTCTCCAGCGCTGGGATTTTTACCACTGCTTAAACCCTGCTTTTGCTGGCTCTGATGTCAGAGAAAGCACCTGCTTCTAGTTATTTTTATGCAGCTTGTTTTAAGAAACAATAACATTTTAAAAAATCACTCCTCCTAATATTTTACAAACCTCTCTACTATGCAGTGAAGCTGGTGCCTGCAGCAGTTTACTCTGCTCACTCCCATTATCTCCTCCTGAGCGCTTGGTTGCATTGAGCTTAATTATGAATGGCCTCCAAAAAGCCCCGTTTTACTGTACTATGAAGTGACTCACATCACACAGCAGCTCTGACAACTCGCACCGGGTACTGGAGGCACATGGCGCTGTGTTAGTCAGTGACTCATTTCACATTGTACTCGGCGCTGAGATCTGACTCACATCGAACTGTGTGAGAAGCTGACTGACATTGTGCTGGTCTGAAAGCTGGTTTGAATCGGGATGACTCACCCTGGAGTGCATTAAGCGGTGATTCACACACTGTTTCCTATTGATTCCGATTGTCGCGATTCACTTCGGATTGTACTACGCTGGCATCTGGCTGCTCCGCAGGGCAGGCTCTGTGACAGCAACCCTCTGCCTGGGGAGCTCGGCTGTAGTGCCAGCCTGCAGTGTCAGCCAGGAGGAGCAGTACCAAATGCTGAAGGAAGGTCAGATTTTGGCTTAGCTCACATTCACTTTGACCATGACATTTCCTGGGCTTCTTTGCTTCACCCAGCTTTGACAAGTCTTGAAAACAGCAAGTGAGGAGTAATGAACCTCTAGCTAAGAGTCCTCTTACTTCTGAATGCCAGGGGATCTCCAGAGTACTTCCAAGACTTGCGGTCTCCTTTGTCACTTCTCTTAGTGACAAGAAGATGGGATGAATTTCTGGAAGTGACTGAGTACTGATAGTTGCTTAAATGCTTCAACTCCGTCAACATTTGACCTGGGCTCCAAGAGACACAGGGACCCTGCAACCTGAAAACTCCTCCCCGGTACTTTAAGCTCAGTCCTCAGACATCACTACTCTGTTCTAAGCAAGCGGTAGAGAGTGTATAACACCTTAGGTGATGCTTCCATGATTAAGTATTTGGGACCCAGAGTAAAGATATCAAAGTAAGTATTGATGAGAGGAGGAGATAAAAAACCAAAGAGGAAATAAAGTAACTGTTCTCTCACCTTTGAGCATTTTATAAAACACAGTGCTAGTTTTACACTCAGTTGGCTCTGAGTTTAGAGAGACACTCCTAATTTTAACATGACGTTCCTAATTTTAGGAACCATCACTAGGAATCTCCTAGTGGATAATGATTCCGGTGTTCTGTTTAGTCAAACTGGTGTTTATTGCTTCTGGTTCAGTAATAGAGCAGTGGTGTAGCCGCCTCCACAGCTCTGCAGAGCACTGGATTCGATGCTGACATTCTGTTTGTGCAACAGAGGTACAGGGAGACTCCTTGCCATTACATCATAGCAACAAGCATCATATGAAAAGTTTTCATTTTACATTTTTCAACAGCAAAAATGAATAATGGAACGGTTGCATAAAGCAAATTACACCACTATTAAATTATTGTGGGTTCTTACTGGAGTCTACAAGGATAATATTTCACTTTCCGTATTTGTGTCCAATTTTCGTTACCTGCTTTTTCTTACTCACTGACATTACCTAATGACAGAGCTCGGGAAGAGCTCTTTCTCTTGACGAGGCAGGCCGGCCCTGGAAGTCTCTCTACGGAAACATTCGCCTGTTGCTGCTTCTCTCTCTAACTTGGCAGGGGAGCCCCGGGCCCCGAGAGCAGACGCTCTCCGAGCGGGACCCCCTTCGCGGCGGGCCGGGGGCTGCACGGATGCTGCCGCATCCTCGTGAGACGGGGCAGAGGGGCCCTGAGCGGGGGCCGAGCCGGGCTGGTGCCTGCGCTGGGGCCGGGGAGGTGGCGGGCCCGGGGTGCGATCCTGCCCCGGGGAGGGATCCTGACCCCGCTCCCGGGGCCGAGGTCAGCCGGGTGCCACCCGGGCGGGGAGCTCCTGGGGAGGGACGTGGCGGGGAGAGCCCGAGCGCCGGGGGCTCCCGGCTCGCAGCTCCCGACCCTCCGGGAGAGCGGGGGAAACGCCTTTTGCGCCGAGTCCCCGCCGTTCCTCCCGGGGAGGGCGGCCGCAGCCGCTGTCCCGCCCTGGCCGCGGGGCCACCGTCCCGTCCCGTCCCGTTCCATCCCGTCCCATCCTGTCGGTCCCGTCCCATCCGTCCCGCTGCACCCGGGGCGGCTCCAGCTGCAGCACGGGGGTCGCGGCTGCCCGCGCCTGCCCGCAGCTCGGCATGGATGCATGGGACGCCGTGCCCGGCATCCGCCGAGCGGCACCGAGCGCTACTCACGGTGTCGGCAGCGGGGCCCGGCCGGGCGTCCTCCCACGCTTCCCCTCCGGTCCCGGCGGGCTGGGCGACCGGGAGCGGCGGCTCGCCGGCCCCACGCATGCGCCCGGCCCCGCGGGCTCCTCTCGGTGCGGCCGCGGGTGGGTTCGCTCGCCGTGCCCGGAGCCGCAGGGAGCGAGGCCGGCAGCCCGCGCTCCCCGTCCCGCCCCGACACGGCACGGCACGGCACGGCCCGACGGCGTGGGCTGCCGCCGGATCGCCCCTGGCGAGGCGAACACCGGGGGCTGCTCCGGCTCAGGGCCGGTTTGCAAGGGGATTAAACACAGCAGCAGCGCCCGCTCGGCGGCGGCGGGCTGGGGAGGGCGCGGGGGAAGCCATGGGACGGGCGCCGCAGGGAGAAACGCCGGAGAGAGCGGCGTGAGAGCGTGTGAGCGGGGAGTGTGTGTGCGCGTTTGTGTGTGTGCGTGTGTGTGCGCCGATGGGAGGGAGTGGGAAGGGCTTGGAGAGGCGGCGGTGCCGCCGCGGGGCTCGGTGCTGGTGCTTCTGTGCTCACAGATGCCTTAGAGGAGAGCCGGGCTTGTCAACCAGGCGCTGGAACATGCTCGCGTTTTAAGTAACTGCGTGTTAAGATACACGTTTTCCCTGCCCTAGCCGCCTCCCGCTTCCCAGCGGCGCAAGGCTCGCCGCCGAGGGGCAGGTGTGACACGGCTGCGGCAGCGCGGCTCCGGGCACGGCGTGTGCCGGGCTGGGCGCTCACCCCGCTCCCCGGAGGCGCCCGTAGGAACATCGCCACGTTTTGGGGATTCTCTCACCGATAAGGATCCGCCGCCTCCACCCCCCGGGCAGCCGTCTGCCGGGACAAGGGTTAACGGGACGACTGCGGCTTGCTAGTACCTCCCGGCCAGACCGACACTGTTTTGCCGTGAAACCAAGAGTGATCCGGTGCGTGAACGCTCTGCGCGTTCCCGGTTCCCGGAGCGCCCGGCTGCCGTCGGGGCTGTTCCCTTCCCGCTCGCGCACCGGGCGCGGAGCAGGGCGGCCGCAGGAGCCGCCTCGCCGGAGGCAGCGGACCCGGGGGCGCTGGGGATGGCAGAGGGGACCAGCGGGGATGGCAGAGGGGACCAGCGGGCTGGGGATGGCAGGCGGGAGCAGCGGGCTCCGCTGTGGCGCCCGGGGCTTTGCCGCGGAGCTCGCCCGGCGCCCCCGAGCCTCCCACGCTGGCGGCTGAGGGCACGTGGGCGGACAGCGGCTTCCCTGGAGCGGGGAGCAGGAGCAGGAGCAGGAGGAGGAGGAGGAGGAGGAGGAGGGGTGGACGCGGCCCCAGGAGCGGTACTCACGGCGCCGGGAGGCTCGGGGGCAGCGCGGGGCTGCGGCGGCGCGGCTCCGTGGCACGCCGGGCATCTCCGGCGCTCCGGGGGGAGGCGGCTGGGCGGCGGCGGCGGCGGCGGCGGGGCCGGGGCGGGGGCCGGCGGCGGCTCAGCCCAGCGGCCCCGCAGCAGGGCGGCGAGCGGGCAGCGGGCAGGGGCACCGCTCCCGGCCAGCAGCGCCGCCAAGCCCGCGGGACACAAGCGGGGCTCCGGGGCGTCCCGACGGGGCGCCGAGACGAAGCGCTGGCAAGGCCGGCGGGCAGGGAGCTGCGGCCGCAGGAAGGGGCTGGAGAGCAGAGCTGACAGCGAGGCGAGGGCCCTGGCAGGCCTCGGAGTCTGCGGCGAGCGGGGGAGGTGTGGGAGCGGAGGGACGGGGCGGGAAGAGAGAGAGAGAGAGAGAGAAAGAGAGAGAAACACAAAGTGAGCATCACCGAGGGGGCAGGCGGGGGCCCGGCACAGCCAGCAGAGCCCCGCAGTGCTAAGATGAGGATTGGAGTGCTGGCAGCAGTGAGCCCACAGCCTGCTGCCCTCGCACCCCCCTTGCCCCCATGTACACTCAGTCTTTAACTTTCCTCAGCCGGTCCCTCAGGCGAGGGTCGGAGGACAGCTCTCGTAGCCAGCCCACTGGGGTTCGGGGCTGGCCACAGTGCCAGAGGAGCACGGGAACGAATTTGGCCACTTACAACCTCCACCCAAAGAGCAGCTCCCAAGAAATGCCCATCCGAAAAGCCGACCGCAGGGCGCGGACGGAGCCATCGCCGCCCGGAGCTGTCCAGGGTGCTGAGCCTGCCCGCTCCTCCCGGAGCTCCCCGGGCCCGCCCCGAGCTGCGAGCGCCAGGGCGCCGGGACCCTGCCCTGCCCTGTGAGCGCCGTTGTCCGGCAGGGAAGGAGCCGCCTGGATGGGCTCCTTCTCTGGATTTTTGTCCATTCCTACTCAGCATGGGCCCTGAGCAGGAACGGACAAAATTCACTGCTCTGCTTCCCTTTTCTCTAGCAATGATTTCTACCTGTTTTTGTTTGGGGTTTCATGATTTCATCAAGGTTTAGACCACCCCAAAACGCTGACCCTATTTCTGGCCTACAAACAGACATCAAAGAGACAGAGACGAACTGAAGTATACACAGTGTGAAGAAAGCCCTTCCCACTGTGATGGTTCTCCCCTTGAGAGCCAAAGGCACTGCCCCAGCAATGGGAGAACATGAGTGCGGTGCCCTTGATGCCAGGGAAGGTGCTCCTTAGAGCTGAAACCAGCAGGGAAAGCTGCCATTCCTACACTGAAGGAGAGCTTGCTGTTGCTTAGCAGCAGAGAGTTCCCCTAGGTCTGTTTGGAGAGGTGAACTACAGCAGAAACTGGACAATGTTTCCAGGAGAGCAGAAAAAATAGAAAGGTTGATTCCCACCCCACAACCCCATTCAGTATTCCTCCTGCCCAGTGGCAAGGAGCCCTTCTGCGAATCCCTGCCCTTTTGCTTGTGGCAGACAGCGTAGAACTGATGTTGAACAGATTTCTGTGCCAAACTACAACTGCCAAGGCCCAGACAGGACTATGGAGATATTATAGGTTTGACAGGATTAAATGACACTGCCTCACTCCTTGGCAGAGAAAAGGGAACAAAGTCTCAGTAAGTGTACTGAGGTGGTTGTTTATGTGGCTTAAGACCAAGCTCAAAACACCTGCTAGCACCATTGGCTTTTGAATTCAGCTCTTGGTCACTCTACCAGGACAGGCAGTCATTTCTCAGACTGGTGAGTAAATGTGACTCTCCTAAGACCTCTCTAGACTACAGTCCCAAGTGGCATCCTAAATCTTAGCAGGAATGCTTGATCAAGTTCAGGCATAAAGTGCTGGCAGAATGTAACCCCTTTGGAAGGTATGTTCTTGCTCACCATCCTTTCCTTTGGTCTCAGGAGAGTCACAATCTGTTATTCCTGCCAACAGGCAGGGGGTTTAGAATGAAGTGAACTTTAAGGCCCCTTCCAACCCAAATCATTCCATGGTTCTAGCTGACATCTTATTAAAGAAGGTTTTAAATTTTTTTTTCAGAATTCATGATGCATAGTGATGGTGGGTAGTACTATATAAAAATATGGTATTTATGCTCCCTAGCATAAATGATTTAGATAAAGAAAGCCACCTAAGCTAACTATTTTCCAGTGATTGGAGTTTGTAGGCAACTCTGTCTCACTCTGTAGGCAGGCGCCTCTGCATCACTGCATGTGTACACAGCCACATCCTGGAACAGCTGAATGGTGTGGAGGCATAAAGTCCTCACAAAATTGTTAATGTAGTCTTCTTCTCCTCCTTTCCCCGTGAGTGATGGATGCAGGCTGATGTCCAGCTGCATGAGACAGAACTGCACAAACAAGGGCTTGCACTTTGCTGAAATGGGGTTTAGAGCTGAGAGAGCTGAGAGACCCAGACTGGAACCCTTTCTCGCCCTAAAGGAATGTGAACATGCATTTCTCATGCATGAAAGAAAATTCCCTCAGTCATCGGAGCAGCTTGCTCTGCATGTGTCTCTGTGACCTTACTCTTGGTCCCCTCTACTGCTCTACTTTGTTCAGATTAATTCAACTTCACTGGGACAGAGGGAAAGCCAAATGTCAATCTAGCAAGGCTCAGGAGTACTTGACCTTGCACTTATTTCTGTTTCAAAAAATAAGTTATGGAAAATTGAGACCTTACATGTGAGCTTGTGCATGTGAGCTGTGCATTTAATAAAATTATCCCTTATAGTGGCGCTGTTTTTCTGTAACATACATGGTAAATAATAGACCAGGAGATCTGGTTTCAATGTTGGTATTATCTACCAGTATATCAGGCATTACAAAACCCACCTCCACCCTTTGCTTGAGTTTCCTGAATATTTCACTTTACACTCATGAGCTCTTGATAAACTTTTAGGAGGAAATTCTATCCAGCATGCAGTTTTTAAAAATTCTAAATCAGAAAGGGATGGCTTTGTATGAGGGTGCCTTTGCTATTTAGTATTGCCCCTTTGGATGTTTCTTAGACTCCACCCTCCCTCTTTCTGCAAACTTGTCCAGTTAACATGTTTTCCTAATTTTGCCTTGGTGTAAATGAAGAAATCTGTTACTTTTCTTATTTATTTTATTTTATTTTATTTCATTATATTTTAATGAAAACTTATATGGTACTTTTTAAATTTGTTCTCACAGTTTTCAGGAGAGGTGTTAAGAAAGATAATACAGAACATGTATCTGTAATTTAATCACATTGCATTCCAACATTCTTGCAGTCACACATCAATGGGTGACATAGTGAACATTTCAGCTTTTTTAGGGCCTGTTTTCCTTTAAGGTGTGAGGGCTGATTGCGGTCTCATACCCGAACTTCTGCTCCCTGCCCAAGGAGAGCTCATACACATTTTTATGGTAGCTTTTGTGTTCTAGTCTATTTCAGTGTTTCCTGCTCCCTTAAATTGTTAAAAAGAGAGTTTCTAGACCATTGAATGGAGCTGATTCATAGGGAATTAGGGAGATTAGGGAGCAATTCAAACATAGAGTAAGAAGTCATTTTTCACCTTTTTCATTGACATTAAAGTGCACTTGTTACAAATCATTTTGAAGACTGATAGGCTTTTCTGGGAAAAGAGATATTTTCAGAAGGAGAATGAGTTTCCAGGGACTTCAGCTGAACTTCAATTTTCTTTATGTATCAGCATAAAGAAAATTGGGTAAGGCTTTCCCTTACCCCTTAATAAAAACTAAAAATGTAAAAAGAAAAATAAAATAAAAGATGCATTTAAATAACCATATTTTGAAGTGAACATAATACCAGTGATATTATGGGAAGCAGCTTTGCTGAAATTTTAAATAATTGTGTTTTTTCAACATCAGTTTCTTACAGGCAAAGCCACTTTTTCTTTATGGATCTATCAGTAGTTGGCTTCAAGTGGGAAATATATGTTCAAAGCTGATGGGAGGAAGAATAAACTGGCATCTTCAAACATGTAAGATCAACCATAGAGTAGTGTGGTCCCACAGGCATTCACTAAATTATCCTACTTGCAGGGATGCTTGCTAGTATCTAATTTTTCATCAACATTGATAGTGGTGTGCTAATTAATCAGTAGAATTTATTTTGTGTAAGCCAAAGTGTGAAAGTCCCACTGTCATGTCATTCATGCAGTCACAGGGCGTCTCAGCCTTTTTGTGGAGGATTAGATTTCCTCAAGATCTGATGCTAAAACCTGAGATTGCATTACATTAGGGCTTGAAACATTATCAGAATGGTTAGATGTGATTTAGATCTCGGTGCAGTCAGAATTTCTTGCCGTTGGTGGCTCTGCTTAGTGCTTTGATAATTATTTCATCACTGTAAGGTCATTTTCTAGGGTGGTGTATTTTTCAGGGTTGTCCAGTCCCATATATAGGTTCTGACAAAACCCTTAGCTTCAGTATTTATATCAGTCAGTGTCTGCTCCAAAGCTGCAGGAAGCCTCTGCCATGTCTGCTCACAACTCTGTTTCTTTCTCCTCCTACATATCACATCTTTGTTACTTCAAAGGCAGAGGAAACTTAAAGAGAAATAACATTTGAGATGGAATTCAATGTTAGAGCTAGGGATATGTTCTCCAGCAATACTGAATTGGCACTGAGTGCTGGGTTTCAGAGTGTCAGAGTCAGCTCAGTGATGGTTCCACTCCTCGTTCTGGCCCAGTCCAGCTGATGGGGGTGGGCTCTGGGGGGTTTGTGAGCCCTTGGACGGCCCTTGGCCTGCTCTGTGGCCCAACTCATGCTTAAAATCCTTGGTGATGCAGAGTTTCTGGCAGATTTACAGACTACACAGGAATGTGGTGGCTTGGGCAGAGAAGGTCTAATTAGAAACTGCAATGTGATACACACAAAAATGAAATCTTTGCTGAAGTGCAAGTGCACTAAGAAAAGCTGTCATTCATTTAATTTGTCGTGTTTGGCAAATTGAATCTTCACAGTATTCTCTGATCCTCTCACTTGATGTATGACATTAATTAATTAAAAGTAGAATGCCACCCAAAATGCATACATTTTGCTTTAAACCGTGAGGTTAGCATACATCTCTAATTCTATCCTCTATTTTTCCCCACCATAAACCTTTGAATTATTTGGAATAATTGAAAACCCTTACAGGCTTGATTTAAAAAGAAAAATCTCTTCCATCACGACCATGTTCTGTTAGTGTATGTGCCAGTAATGTGATAGACCCTGTAGGAATTCTCTGGTCAAAATGTTGATCAGAAAAAGATTTGCTTCTGGATACAAAAATTGTGAGTTTCCAGACGGTGGAAGTGGCTCAGGGACGCTCATTGCAAGCTTCCAGAAGGTGTCACTGTGCACCTACAATTTGAATGGGGAACCTCAACACAAGGGTTAGCGCCAAAGCACTATTCCTCCTTGTGCTATTAGGGCTCTTCTTCTCTGCCCATACGGAAATTAAATGATCCATTGGAGAATAATATTTCTCTTTTTTCATGATAGAAAAAGTAAAAATATCTCCACAGCATCACTGTCACTCAAGAGGTACCTACCCAACCAAGACCTGCAGAAGAATCTCTGATATTCTGGGTCACACAAAACCTAATTACTAAACAGGATTCTTACTTGCAAGGTAATAAATATAGTTAAATTAAAGAAGGAATCAAAGCTGCCATGAATACAATTTTTAGGTCTTATAGAGCAGTTTATAGTTACATTCCAGAGCTGATTCAGACAGGAAGATTAACAGGGCAATTCGCAACCAATGTCCCTGAACAGATAGAGGTTTCAGAGTCTTTGAGTAGTTCAAAGTGAGTCTGAAAGCCTGGTTGCACAAGGTGGCTGCACAGTAACATTCCAGCTTGACTGTGATTTCTGCCATTAATTTTCTTCAGGTTTTGGACCTTATAAAATATGGATCAATTGGAAAATTATGCAGCCATGTTAAAATACTGATGGGAGAAAATATAATGCACTTGTAGGACTGGTGGTGGAGAAGATGAAAGGAGAAGTACACTATAATTCCTTTGAAAAAGAAGAACAAAAGAATAAAGAGCAGTCAATGAGATGCTGCTGAAGAGTATGAGGTTAAAGGGCAGCATCAATGAGAATGTTGCAGGTTGGTGCTGCATGAATACAAAACTCTGTATTTGACTCATTGCAAACTAGATTGATCTGCTGACCAGGAGTATTTATCCAGCATCTTAAAAAGACATATGAATGATGATGAGAGGAAAAGGAGCTGTTTTGATAAGAATGACAGTGAGAAGAAGCTGTTAACATATTTTGAGAAAGGGAAGACTTCAGGTGTTATCCCAGCATACCAATTTATCAGTGGTACCAAACAAATACTCTCTTAAAGAGGTCAGGTTATCCCTGTTGTGTAGAAGTGAGTGTGCCTGTGGAAGTGAATAGAAAGCTCTGGAGTTTTCTTTAACAATCTCTCACTAACATTTATTTCAGAGATGTCTTATGTGATTTTTGCCCCTATAGAAATATCTGCCTAGAATAGGGAGACTGTAATTACAGACAACCCAAGTCACTGGCTCAGTGTTGTGCTTGCTTTAGGCTTGAAGCAGCATAACAAATGGTATCAGTTCCAAGGTCCCCGTTGGCACCACAGACACTGAGTTACAAGTTAAAGACAGAGGACCTCAAGTAGACAAAGGAATAAAGAAACAAACAAAAAACTCCAAACAAACAAAACCCCAACAAATGAGCCAATAAGAACAACAACAAAAAACCCCAACAGAAAAACAACTCAGAGTTTCCGAGCTTTAGAGGGGGGCACTTGATGTGCTCCTGCAAAACCACATTTCTCCTGTTTGATGTACAGAGAGACTGACCCTCCATTCTGGAGGCTGGGCTATTCCTCCGGCCTCTCCAAGGCTGTCTATCATGTTTCCCCGAACTGCACTTTGCTCTGGATTCTAGAATTGTCCTGAAAGAGGGAGAACAGCACTCCAGATGGATTGAATTTTGGACATTCTTATTTTTGTGCCCCATCTTTGTGCATCACTGCTCAAATCAACTCAATGACAAGACCACACTTGAGGTTTGTTTCCCTCTGTTACACTACTGCTTTGAAAGACCATGTTCCCCTCCTGGGCAGACAAACTGTCTCTTCAAGCCTCCTTCCTGGAGTTCATTTCAAACATACTCCTGACCAAACACAGAAAATACAAAGTGGGACTGAAATTGTCCTGTCTGCAATAGCCTAACCTCTTCCTCTGTTCTGTAACACCTCTGACTTATTTCTCCTGATGATTTGGAAAGGTTGGTGAGAACCTGTTTAAAGTGTGCCTGTTTAGAACCCAGAGGGATAAATGAGAAAGCATAGTTTCTTTGTGAATCTGAAACAATTTTACAACCAGAACATGCCACTGTTTTCCAGGTAAATCATTCAGTAAGACACCATTCTTTTACTGAAACGAAAAGCATGCATTTACCTGCACAGAGTCTGTATGAGCAGAGCAAATGCAGAGCAGCAAGAAAGACTAGTCTGCCATCAAAATCAGAATCAAGCATTTCAGTGAACATTGGGTTATGCTAGTTGGAAGAAATGTCCTTGGCTTTTAAGGACTGTGACTCACTTTGTCAGTCCTATGAGTGGAAAACTATTCCATGCTGAACCATTCAGAAGGTCTGGATGAAAACTGAGAAACACCATTTAACCCTCTTATTTAGAGCCCATATTAAATATAAATGTTATACGTGTTCCGTGCATTACCATGCAGAATTCTGGGTAATGTAAATCAGTAAATGGAGCAAGAATTTGCAAATGAAAAGGCAGGACAAAGGCTCAGAGAGGAGCAACTCAGCAGCTTCTGTGGCACAGTCTGAGCACCTCTGCAAATCTGAGCATGAGTTCCAAGTACCCAAAGGCACAAAGGGTGTGAGTGCCAAAGCTCATCTGGGGTACTAAAGTACAGAATTAGCAAGGAATCCCTTAAAGAAGATTTTCTTCCCTAAACAACTGTCTCATAAGAATCTGTGTGTTTGAACATATTGGTTTGGTAAAAAAATAAAGGAGCATAGATTTTACAAAATGAAGCACTGCAATGCAAGAAAATTAATACTTTAAAATATTATAATCTGCCTGGCTCTCATAATAAATTGTTTTACAGTTGAAGAACAAATAATTTATCCTATTTTGGTCTAATCCTGACCCACTGTTTTTATTCTTAACTTGATTATTCTCAAAGGAAGCAGTGAAGTCACCAGAACAGTGAGAACTGTTTTCTTCTTTACTGAGTCCTAAAGTAAATCACACAAAATGTCATAGAAAAAATCACAGCTACTTCCTGAAATTAAGCTGTGTTCACAACTGGAACCAAATAAATAACAAAACAATTTTGAGCCTTTCCCCTTTTTCTGTACGAGCTCCTCAGCATAGACTTGACATCTCTAGGCTCCTGAAAATAATTTCATCCTTCTCGTGAGAGTAATTAAGTGCTTGCTACAATGATCCAGAAAAAAATTATGTGACATTTTGTGAGGCAATCAGCTGCTGCTTGGCAGGCATCACTGGGCAGCTCCTGATTTATTTTAGCCTGCTCTTACCTTTAACAGTTGATACAGTATTTTAGATTGGATTTACTTTGAGACTGACACTAAATGTATAATATTGAAGGCAATTAGCTTCCTGAGCTGTTTCCAGCCACATAAGGTGGTAGGATAAATACCTGTTAGCTTAAAGATCTCAACATTTAAATTCCTGGAAGTTTTGGAATCACCATTAGGACAGGGAGGGGCTTTGGGAAAGGCCAAGCCCTCTGAGACATCCAGAACTGCCAGTAAGCAGGCACAGGCTGCTGCAAGCCAGGCTTCACCTGCTCACAGATCCTTGCCATTTCCCAAGTAATTTCCCTTCAGCCCATATTTTGGATGAGTCTGATGGAAAAATAATGTTCTGCCCGTCTCACTTTTAAATTTTAATGCTTGTGAAGAAATATACAACTACTTACATTGTACATAAACAAGGTGTTTTCATCCCCTGTGTGGGCTCTGGGAGAAGAGTGATGGTCTCTGCCTTTCCTGGCTTGGCATGGCTTTGACCTTCTCAGAAGGATGCACCTATCTGTCAGCTAGCAACATGAAGCTTGGCTTTGAAAGTAAGGTATTTGTGATGGGATTCTGATCTCTTTTTGCATCTCTTTTTTGAC
Source organism: Melospiza melodia melodia (assembly GCF_035770615.1). Lineage (NCBI taxonomy): Eukaryota > Metazoa > Chordata > Aves > Passeriformes > Passerellidae > Melospiza > Melospiza melodia. The sequence goes on along the minus strand of NC_086194.1, from coordinate 134,140,400 downwards.
TGAATATGCCTTAGGAAAATATGCAAATAAATGGAAGTACAAAACTGTCCTAAGAAGGAGCTAGCAAATGTAGGACTAAGTATTAAAAGGCTTGAAATAAACATTTATTCTCCTGTGGAGCCTTTGAAATTTTTGTGGAAAGAAATTGCTGTGAAAAAGCATGTGTGGAAATAATGATTTTTGTGTCTTTGCATCACTCATGAGAAATGCATCTCAGGTAGCATGCATTGTACACAGACACATCTCAGGTAGCATGCAGTGTATACAAACAGGCAAGGAGGAGGAGTAAATTACTCTTCATGCTCACATATACACAGCAAGGAGTAATGAATTTAAACAGGGATATTTAGGCTGATCCTAGCAGTAAATGTCAGATGACACTTTCAAACTCCCACCCAGAACTGCCTCTGATAATCTTAGATCATAGAATTAGTTGGGTTGGAAGAGACCTTAAAAATAATCTATTTCCAACCTCCCACACCCTATGAACAGGGACACCTGCCACGAGACCAAGTTTCCTAGAGCTCCATCCAGCCTGACCTTGAACACTTCCAGGTATGGGGCATCCACACCTCTCTAGGCAACCTGTTCCAGTGCCTTACCACCCTCACAGTCAAGAATTTCTTCTCGGTATCCAATCTAAACCCACTCTCTTTCAACTTCACCCCATTTCCCCTTGTCCTGTCACTCCATACCCTTGTAAAAAGTCCCTCTCCAGCTTTCTTGTGGGTTTCTTTTAGGTACTGAAAATCAGCACTAAGATCTCCCTGGAACCCTTTTTTTCTCCAGGCAGGACAACCCCAACTCTCTCAGCTGCTTTTACAGGAGAGCTGTTCCAGCCCTCTGATTACCATGATACTGCACCCCACATCGTTCTCCTGGTCACTGGAAGGATTTGCTGATCTGGTACTTCAGGATTCCTCTGGCACTCAGAAATCCCTCAGAAATATGCAGAAAGGTACGTCATTTTAATTTTGTATTTTACCGAAAGTCATTTATTTTCATCAAGTTTGAGTCTGAGAGGCATATAATGGAGGAAAGGTAAATTCCTTCTGGCTCCCAGACACCCAAACTAGATGCCTTTTTAAGAAGGTCTCCATGGTGTTCCAGAGAAATGTTGATTTTCTCAGCATCCTTTATCTAAATTGTTAATTCTTGCTGGTGAAAGGATACAGTAAATCAATGTATTTGTAAACCTGAAGCTACCCATATCTCAAATGAGTTGATCTAGATATAGGCTGAGTAGGTTATTTATTAATCAGCATGACATTTTGTTCCACTTAAAGAAGGTCATTGCAAATTAATAAAAACAATCTTGGTAATTCAGGTCAGTCTAGGATTGTTTTCCTGAAAAATTTTCAGAACTAGTGTAAAAGCACTTTGCCTTTTGGTTTTCATATTAATTAAATTCTTTCTGACAGCAATATCTTTATCAGCCCAGGAATCTGCATTTTGCCCATTTCAAAGGTGCATATGTGAACAGGAAGCTTTAGGACTATTTCAATAGTAAAATATGTAAATCACTAAATTAGAAAAACACATTATTGAAAATTAGTACAAATTATCTATGAGGACTAGAAAATTTGCACACCATTAATATGCAAGTAATCCACCCATTAATGTGCAGTACCTTATTATTTTGACAACTTTTACAAAAGAATGGCCTCTGATTGCTGTCTATGCAGCTATTATTGGCTCAGACAATGATGAGCAATACAGCCAGCTATTCTCTGAAAAATGTTTCTGGATGCAAAAAGGAAAAAAAATTATGAATTAAAAGTATTATTATGCTATGTAATTATAGAAAAGTTTAAAAAGAAAGACTCTTTGAAGAGCTCTTTGTTTCTCAACAGAATAGTTGAGATTGGAAGGGGGTCTCTGCAGATTGTCTAGTTTTGCCTCCTGTTCCTCAGGCTTCCCAGATCTGTGCTGAGCAGGATTTGGAGTCCTCTGAGGACAGAGACTTCAAAACCTCTCTAAGCAACCTGTCCCACCACCCCCACAACTTTTTCTGTCCGATAGAACAATTCTTGCTTAAGCCACACTCTTCTGTTCTTACTTTCATGCTAAAGATTAAAAGATAATGTTGTAAAAGGAGTTATATTTAATACTTTGAGCTGCCTGGAGTAGACTAGTATACTGTGGACACCTGGAGGAAATGTGGGAAGAAAAGCCCCAACCCAACCCTAAAGATCTCTCTCTGCAGGGCTGTGCAGGGGTAGCCAGCAAGTGGTGAAATGAGTGCCATGCACTGACAGGAGCCAGGCCAGTGGCTCACTGTGTGTCTTCCAAGGCTAGCTCTGCTGCAGGGGGCCCCATTCACAGCACACTGTGCTCCTCCCCTGCCCCCAGCAGGACCCACAGAGCTGCATTGGCCTCTCCTGGCCAGCTGTTCCCAGTTCACACACTGGGCATGACGCCCTGTGGCATGGAATGGCCCTTTGGCCAGTTTGGGTCAGCTCTCCTGGCCCTGCTCCCTCCCAGGTTTTGTGCACCCACTCACCAACCCAACATGGAAATGGAAAAGCCCTTGACTTAGGGCAAGCAGTGCTTAGCAACATCTAAAACTTTACTTTGTTAGTAAAGTTAGTCTCACACTGAATCCAAAACACAGTTCTGCACCAGCTACTTGGAAGAAAATTAAGTTTACCCCAGCTGAAACCAAGACAACACTGCAGGTCTCATAAAGGTTGATAGTCTGTAAAAATGTGCAGGAGTAGCCCTTTCTTAACTAGTGCAAGCACTTCAGGGACAAGATATACTATTGTTATAAAGGATACATGTCCAGCAAACTAAATTAATCACCAGAGAACATCACAGAGGGATAATGCTCTCCAGCTTGTCCTAGAAATAACATTGCTTGCCTTTAAAACTTATAACACAACTTATAATTTTATTTTATTATCTTAGTCTATAACTATTTGGCAAAATACCCATTGTTTTCCCTATCAAACAGTAGACTGTATCATCAAAGTTGTCAGTATGACTAGCTGCACATAACTTGGTGGTCCTAAATGCCCCATAATACTCCTATATCTCTCCCAGAATTCTGTCTCCCTTTGAAATCTTGCTCCTGAATAAAACAGTGTCAAACATGTCTCAAATTTTACATCTGCTGTGTGAAAATAACTATTTTTGGCAGGGACAAAGAATGCTGGCTGCATCTGAAAGGGGTTCAATTCCTAGCCCTACAATTTGCATCCCCTGCCCATCTCAGACATAAGAGGTAATGTGTGACTGTTCAGTTATGTTTCAGCCTGTTTAACTATGTACAAGATCTGTTCAGAAGAACAGAAGTGTGTTCTTGGTTTGTTCTCAACACCCTCTGACAATCACAAGTTTTCAGACACACAAAAATGACTAAGAATGAAAAACATACTGTAAACATACTTGGTGGGGATTATATTGACTGAAAAGGGTGAGTATATTTACTAATGCCAGGACTTTTCATACTCTTACAAAAGATAAAGACAACATCTGACTTCAGAGGGACTGTTAAGAGTAACAGCAATTAATGACTGCCAGCACTCATCAGCTGAAGACCCTGGATAAAAGCAGTGCAATTATTCAACTGGCACCAAAGTTTTGCAAATAACTTTTATGATTTTTGACCTTTCTGGAATTGGTTGCGAATTAATCCCTATTTTATCAAAGAAATTATGATTCACAGCAGTTGCCAAATAATTTAGGTGAGCTATGCATGGTCATGAGTGACTCACTTTACAAGCGGTCCATAGAATAATGTTGGACATCTCCAGCCCCAAAGGATTCCTGCAGAGCTAGATCAGCTAGAGCAAGGATAAAGGATGCCATACTTCCCTGGGCTGCTCCTTCAGACAGCATTCTCGAGGCCATTTCCATTTCTGCCTGGTCCCCCACACAGAATTTAAGTGGAGAGGACTTGGCAAGCAGGAAAGCCATGCTGGAATAACCGTGCAGGTGTCGCAGTGCCTCAGCTGCAGGTTATTGTTTAAGGAGGATTCATACTGGCTCTCTGAATCTCCCTGGCACATACCTCCTCACTTAACACTGTGCTGCCCTTCACCTCTCTGCTCCCTGTCCTGTGGAGGAAGGGAAGCCCTTACAGGTGAGGCAAGTGTCAGCAGAAGCTGGAAAGGATTCTGCTTCAATCCCTAGCAAGAACAGGGCTGCCTCCTCACAGGAGGAGAGCTGGAAGCAAAGGGATCCCACATCCCACTCCCACTACTCGAGCAAGGCAAACAGAACATAGAGACAAATTCAAGAAAGATCCAGATAATAAAGGTACCACAGCAAGGTGGAAGTCAACTCTCAGATCAGATTTATGATCAGGTCCCACAGCCACCAGGCAAGCCCACCCTGACAGGTGAGAGCCAAGGCCAAGGCAGAGAGTCAGCCCAGGGTGGGAGGCTCCCCTGCATGGCTGCCACTTGCCTGGAGACCATCACCCCTTCGGGCTCAGCTCAAGGGAACAGCCCCTGTGGGCTAAACTTAACCAGCTGCTGCTCCTTGGGTGAGGAGAGAGACCCCAGCTAAGGCTGGTCAGGGCCACGAACATTTCTAACATTTGTCAACGCCCTCAGAGCCCTCACACTGCTTTCCTATCTGCACTTGCCCTGTCCCTTGCTGTCTGTAGGTGCATTATTCATGTAAACCCGACCAAATCTGGAGACTGCATGCTTAGAAACCACAGTTATGTTATAGAAGTGAAACAGGTTCTATCCAGGTGTAATCTGGACATGAACTAAAATGTGGCAGCTCTCTGAGGAACATTCTCACCCTCTTCTGAAGAAAGGATAGCAATGAGCTCTGTGGAACAGGACTTTGGCTAAATTTTGTCCATAGGGGAAAGAAACTGAGATATATTTGAAACCTTGCACTATCTCCCTATGCAGTGCATCATATGATGCAAGGCATCATAATGTTTCAGGGGTGTTTTATTTTGTTTACTTGCTAAAAGCTCCTAGGGAGCACACATAAATGTGTCTGTGTTAGCTCTAGCTTAAGAAAGTCCTTGTATCTTTGTGTTGATAGTGGTAAAAAACAGTTTATTCACTTTTGATTTTTAACACTTTTATAAATCAAGATGCCAACATGGCAGAGAGAAAGGCTTTTTAAGCAATGTAAATGGAGATAAGAACAAACAACTCATTGAGTTAATTTAAATGTCATGAAGAGAATTTAAAAAGCCTTTAAGCTCTGCCTACCACTTTTCAAAAACATTTATCTTGTAATTCAGTTTCTCTTTGAAAGCACATTAAAGAATAAATAAACCTAATTCAAGTGTTCCCTTAAAATATTTAGGTTGGTTGTTGTTAGTGGTGTTGTTTTTGTTTTTGTTTTTTTTTTTTTTAATTGAAAAAATTATTTGCTATTTTGGCTTTTTTACTCTTTGGCAAGTTGAATTAGATGCCAACTTGCTCTCAGAAGCAGTCACCAGTCACATTGAGAAGTATCAAATCCAAAATCTCATCTAAAGTGAAAAGGAGCATGGGAATTAATGAGAACTGTGGAATCAGTCTGATCAAGGACCCTGTCAGTCACACAAATTACAGGTCTAAGAACATAATCTCTCTGTAGCAACCAGTGTCACATATAGAAACGTTTTACCAAAAGAACCTGAACTTTCTGTACATTTCAATGTCACCAGCAGTTAATAAAAAGAATATAAAAGTTTGAATGTGATCTCCGTGATTCTGGAAGTGTAAATGACAAACTGGTCTGGAGCCTTACAAACCTGAAGTTATTTTCCTAAATACTCCTAGGAAATCATGTAAACCCTCTATGCAGTGGTTCCCTATCAGTAAAAGAGAAAGGCATTTCCCACTCATGTGAGGTAAAGCCTGCAGTTTGCTTTAGTTCCCCAGCCTTAGGGCTGTACACACTTCTGGATGGGTAAGTTTTCTAACTTCCTATCACTAACACAATCCTTGTAGACCCATTAGCTACCAGTAACATTGCTTACATTACATATGTGAAAGAATCATTTGCTGATATGGTTTATGAAAATTTGGAGACATGTTCCCCCCGAGAATGTAGCCTCATACCTGAGCTTCCACATCCCAGCAATTTCAACTCAGCTGAGCTCAGAAAGTGGCTACACAGCATCTCCTGGGCAGTCTCTGCAGGCTGTCTGCTACCAGGGATGAGAGCCACACCAGCAGAGCTGCAGCATTTAGAAGCAAAAGCACTAAATAAAGTAAATGGAACAGACAGCAAGCAGGAGAAGGGAAGCTGGCAGCAGTGCTGTTAAAGGAATTGTGGACAGTAGCTGGCTCTGAACATCCCAGTGGCATTTATGTCCCTCTACAGATAAATCCTTTGCAGAATAGAGAAATAATAAGTTATCCTCTGTGAGGTCACTGACTCAGTCCTGTGCACCAAGTTCTCAGAGTCTCAGCAAATTACAAATTACAAATTCAGGCAATATCCACAAAAGCAATCAGCAAGCTGAAAGGAACAATTCACCTGCAGTGAATTAAAGGATGGATAAATAAGAAATGTCTGGGGACATGAGTTATGAAGAATTCAGAATGTGTTTCAGAAACTATGACTGTCAATGGTTAACTTCAAGAGCCATTGGACCTATGACAAAACCTCTTTCACCTTGAAGAGGGTCAAGAAGTCCCCAGGCTCATGTGCCAAATGGACAGAAAACAGAATGACATGAAATTCTGAACAGAGGGTACTTTGTTCATTATCAGAAACAGTCTTCTGATATCAGCAAACCAGGCTGAACATTTTCTCTCAGCAAAAGCAATGAAAGTAATTTAGGATTTCTGATGAGTGCATTCCTATAATTCAAATGAAATGGCCTCTTACAAATTGTTATACTTTGGCTAAGGAAATGGGATGGAGAGATAAATTCTAGCTTTAACTTGAATATTTGTAAGGCAGACATGGAATTGGGAATGGCTTCTTCCCCTGTCTTAACTTTTACCAACCCTGTCAACAAACTCAACTGGACACCTTAGCCCCTCTCTATTCTGGCTTTAAGTCTGAAAAAAGACAACCTTTGTGATTCCAGGAGTGCAGGACTTTGCTATCATATTCTTTCCCCTATCATGCACAACTGTGCATCACTTTTGCCCCAAAGCTTTAATAAGATACAGTTTCTTGCATTTGTCTCTCTTGCTGTGATGCATAGGAACATGCATGCATGCCTAAATAAATAATAGCAGTTCACTCCTCAGGCAGCTTTCGGGCTTTTGACTAAATCTAGAAGACACATGACTGTTGTTTTTAATTAAGGAATACTCTATAGGTTCACTGAAGAGGGTTTACTGTAACTCCCTAGTAGATTTCAGTATTATGCAGTTTGATTTTTTTGGCATATCATCTTTTTCAGCTACCAATAAAAACAATCTGACATAGTACCAGTAAAATCAGCAAAACTCTTCAGTGTCTAAACACCATGAAGCAACATATTTTCCCTCACTCTTTTAGCAACAGATTAGCTTCACAAAGTATGAAATTTTTTGTTAGATGGATGTGTTTATTATATTCTTTGAAAGCAGACAGTGGGAAGGCAGATCACCACCTCCATTGTCACTGTGGTTGCAACATGCTGAGGAACAGAGGGCAGGGGAAGAGGCTCAGGAAAAAGGAAAACTGCATGAATAGTGATGTCTTGGTGATAAACAACCTATGGCTGCTGTTCATGACATCAATACTTCTTTCTCCTCTTTTCCGGATACACCATTTCACCCCCTCACATAGGACATTTGTATAACTAATCCTGCATTTTTTTCTTACCTTGAAAATCCATTGTGCAGCTTTAATATCTGCTTCATCTTCTTTTTGGAGGTTGTCCTTTGTCTGACAATTGTCTGCATGGTAGCTGTGAGTCCTGAAGTAGAGCACAATTTGCCTCCACATCAAGAAATAAAAAGGCTGTTCCTGAATCAAATTTTACAATGATCTTTCTTGGAAAAGCACCACTTATATTTAATGATGAAATTAAACCAAATCCCAGACATTGGGCTGAATGACAACAACATAAAGATTGCTTGTCCTTACACTGATGGACAAATGTCCAGGCCTCTTGCAGCTTGCCAGTTCTTCCTGCAGCCTGGGGGAGTTCTGGAGACAAACAGGATTATCTGCCCTCAGATATCTGCAGTGTCTCATCCCTTCAGCATGTGCCAGCTTAGAGATTAGACTTACAACTTTGCAGGTTTTAGTAAATTGCAAAGGAGAAAGACAAGCACAGAGTGGTTGAACATGCCAGAGAAACAAGCTGGAACAACCATGAGACACTTTTTATCACCTCAGAGTGCATGTTTTTTTATTCACAACTTGAAAGAAGAAGGAACTGAGCACACAGTTCCACTCTGCAGGCAGCACCAAAAGGAGATGTCTGTCTTAGGTCAGTGGTACCTGCCAATCACATGGTTTCCCTCAGTGGCTGAACAGATGGCCTGCTGCTAATCCTTGCAGCACCGGTGAAAACAGCACACGAGCTGCAGCCATGTCTCAGGATGCAGACACACTAAATATAAGGACTATGGCTCCAGGTAGATTATTAATAGATTATATCTCCCAGCTGTATAGAGGGCTGCCAAGTTTTTGCTAACACTCACTTGTTATTGTTTACATCTTTTTTTCAAACTAAAAAATATGTCTAACCCAACATTTTTTTTTCTACCAAGAGTCTAAAGGTTTGACAATTCAGCATTGTAGATACAAGGTAGATATAACACATCTGCCCACACAGCATCTCTTGTGAGAAGAGCTGCCTTGGTGACACTTCTGTCCTCTTTTCAGAGAAATCCAGTAAATGCTGAGGAGAAAAACTAAGAATAATGAGGCTTGACAACGGCAGTAGAAGTCATTGTAAAGTAGACTCTGTTACAGAAAGCTGTAGCATAAGCTCCAGTAAGTAACTTTTTTTTTTTCTTTTTCTGTCCTCTAGCCAGACTTACCATCAGTAGCACTGGGTAGCTCAGCATTTCATTTTTTCTCCAAAAAGCTACTGTTCTGACTTAACCTTTTTCTGAGAGGATGAAGGAGAAGAGCACTCTTTCTACACTTCCAGGTGTACAGACAAAAGCTGTTGGCACGAAGAAACAGACTGATGGTGAAAGGAGGAGATGCTGTAGGCTCAAAGAGTGCCTGGAGACTCTTCAGCTTTCAACAGAAAAGAGAATGTACATGAGGCAGAGACACGTGTCCCTACCCCCTAAATCATTTCTATTTTAACCCCAGATGCATTATTTCTCAAGGCTACAAACAGTACTGCACAGCCCTTTCTGTTCCTGTTATGCATACCACTCCACTTCCAATTTTCTGGCACTATAGCGTTGTTCCATTATACTAGGGGAAAAAACAGAAGATGCATTTATTACAATAACATGTTAGTTTATATTTCTTTCAAAAAGACCACTCCTATTGCAGATAAGTTATGTGTGGTTCCTTCACTGAACTTGTAAAACCTAATTTCAAAGAGGTGGTGGAACAATCAGAAGGTTGCCTGTTGTAACATATGCACAACTGTAGCATATTAGCTTTGCCAGATCCTTTGGGCCAGAATCGGATTAATTTAAAAGAAAAATGATCCAAGTGATCCATGATCTATCAAATGATCTATGACGTAGAAATCAGATAAGTCTATGTAGGCTGCAGGAAGCAGGTGTTACTTGTTAAAAAGGATACTCACAAAATAATATTTTCCCACCATGACGCACACAATAAAATGAAGATAAAATAGAGGAGAAAACAAAGACAGATGAAGTAGTAAAAATCAAGTTCACAATGGGCCAATCTTGCTATAGTTCCTCAGGACAAACATCGAATGAAGTATTCCACATCTTCTCATACTGAAAAATCACTTCTGTTTCCATGCAAGGAGGTCTCTTCAATGAGGCCTCTTCAACCTTCCACAATTAGACAGGAGAGAAAAAAAAAATTACTTGATAGTTTTGTGAATTAGGGACGTGTGCTCACTTTCCTAACCTTCTAAGCATGTTTTGCTTGGATAAATTTTCAAAGCATTTTCTCCTATACATGTTAAATATACATGTTGTGCAGACCTGCAGGAGCCAGGTGACATACAGAATGCTGAAAGGTTAAATGGCAGGTGTGCAAAACACTTCTGTAGTTTGGAGAATAAGTGGTAGACAATGATACATTGTTCTTATTACAAGAAAGAAAGGAGAACAGAAAAACACTCTCACGATCCAGCTGTCTGTAGTTCTAGTGTGAGGATGACTCATCTGCATTAATTTTCTAGTATTAAACTATTGAGCATTCTTATTCTTTGTGATCCAGGAAATTGATGACTTTTATTCCTGCATGTTGATGTGCTTTTCACTTTTCACTCTGTTTCACACATCAATAAAATCATCTAAACATAGCAACTTCTAGTGAAGCTGCATTGCCAGAAGTTAATGGACAAGCACTGATGTGACCAAAAATAGCTAAATGAGAATTGTTTTGCACACTTGACTCCTAAGGCATAGCTGCTTGCCAAAAAAACAGGCACACAGAACTTTTACAGTCATTACCTTCAGCAAGATCCAGAGAATCAGCCAGCATAAATAAGACACCATGGGATGCTCCAAGCTGATGACACAGGATGGGTTTGTGCTGCTTGCTGAGAATTGCCTTTTGCTGTCATAGTAGTGACAGGCACACAAGACAGGTTCCTGTAAAAACTGTACAATTCTTTCCTATCTCAAAGCTTTCCCTTGCAATGCAATGAAGTTCCTTCACACAGAGAGTGCCTCATGGGACTCACGCTGGTGCAAATTTTCAGATGTGCCCTAGTGTTTGGAGATGGGGTATAAAAGCACATGGGAATCTTGGCAGTTTACCCACCACCCTCTGCAAAGTCGTTCACAATTCCACTGGGCACTTGTCAAAGGAGTAACACTGTCACCAGCAAAGTTTCCACTACACTATTGTGTAATATATGTATAATTGTATACGACACTATTGTATCTCTCCTTCCTCAAACACTTCTAAGTGTGCTGAACAGAACAAATTCCAACCAGATGCTTTTTGCACTCTGTTGAAGATCTTCCTGTATTATAAAACTGCTAATTTCTTTCTACCCTCTGCTCTATGTGTCTCATTCAAGAGTTAGGAATCAACGCCCAGACTTTCCTTCTTAACCCAGGTGAGTGGTTGGATGGAGAACTACCCCTTACACACCTTGAAAAACATGAAGAGCCCTGCAGAGGTGTGAGACATGACTGTCCCTTACAGCTACAGTAAATTTGTGTTAACGCCTTTATTCCATTCCATGGCATAGAAGAATAGGAAAATTAAATATATATATATATATATATATATATATGTATATTTAATATATTAAATATATTCAGGAACAATATATTGTTTGCAATCTCTAACATGGCACATTGGGTTCACTACTTTGATTCCTCTGCTAGAAATTCTATTACCTTTAGACATCTGTAGCCTGGCACAGATGTCATGCTTACTCTCATAGTTCCTTAAATACCCCCTGGAATCTATGTTAAAAAAAAAAAAAGTAATCACTATTATAACTATTTCTCTCCTCTTTGCACTTCTGCTAATTCAGCAGATAAATACTTTCAATCAGTTTACCTCACTCCAAGACTACAGAAAAGTTACAGGGAAATATTTTTTACTGTAGCCTCTCAACAGCCTGGGAAATGAATAGTAAAACCAGACTGAAGTTTATGATGAAGTCAACATGCCAAATCACACCTTTTAAAACTTTCCTACAGACAAGTGACTGTGTTGCTGTAGTATCAAAATTTTGACTGCAAATAGCAATCCATCTTATTTAAGCCAGACTCCAGGCTGAATGGATGGTGATAAACTCTTGCAGGTGGCAAAAAATAGTCTGCTATAAAGAAAAAAGACCACTGATGACCTGATGCATATTCTGAACAAGAGATTACATTGGGCACCAAAGTGAAACCATGAATTATTATTTTCTGCTTACAGTAAGGTCCTGAAACAATATTGAAAGCAGAAACAAGAAGTGAGAGAGCCACAACCCTGTGCATAACTGTACTCAGGTTCAGACAGAGCACTGTGGCACTCCTGGGTTAAGCCAGAAGTGTGCTAAAGGCCTGGGAGAAATATGCTGGGCAAAGAAGACTGCAGCATTTTGGATGATTTCGTTGAAACAGGTGATCCCTGGCAGAAGAAATGCCTTTGCATGTCTAAGCAAGAATTTGAGACGTTACCCTGTTAGACACAGGGGCACATGGTGAGGAGCAGCTCTGTGCCTTAAAACTGACAGCTGGAAATGCACATTATGGGCTGCTGATCCAGTTTCTAAGGGTTTACTTAAACTATTGGGCTGACCTTGGAAGGGTGAAGATGGAAGAATACCATACTTGGCCTAGGTAAGAGAATGCACATTCATCAGTGTTTTCAGTGCTGGGACAGTTTGGGGTCTGGGCAGAAGCATCATTGTGGACAACTGAGGCAGCTTCATGGAAGCAAAGCCTGATGTGCTGACTTTAGCTTGTTGGATCACTGTTCAGGCCTTTGAAGCCTTGTTGTGGTTTAACCCCAGCCACAAACAAGCACCATGCTATGCTCACTCACCTTCCCCCATGGAATGGAGAGAAATGGAAGAGCAAAAGGGACAAAACTCACGGTTTGAGGTAAAGACAGTTTAATAGGGAAAGCAAAAGCTGCTCATGGAAGCAAAGCAAAACAAGGAATTAATTCACCGTTTCCCTTTGGCACACAGGTGTTCAGCCATCCCCAGGAAACTCAGGCTCCATCATGCATAACAGGTACTTGGGAAGACAAACAGTATCACTCCAAATATCTCCCCTTATTTCACCTTCTTCCCCAGCTGTACATGCTGAGGATGATCCCATAAGGTGTGGGATATCCCCTTGGTCAGCTGGGGTCACCTGTCCTGGCTGTGTCTTGTCCAGACTCCTTGTGCACCCCCAGCCTTCTCACTGGTGGGGTGGAGGGAGGAGCAGAAGCAGCCTTGGTGCTGTGCAAGCCCTGCTCAGCAGCAGTGAAAACATCCCTGTTTTCAGCACAAATCAAATCATAGCCTCATGCTGGTCACTATAAAGAAAACAAATTCAATCCCAGCCAAAACCAGCACATACCCTCATTAAGCAAGTTGCATTTTAAAAGCTTCAAGCCTTGTTCTGTTTATCTTGCAGGACCTTTGGCTTCTGTTTCTTTCTAAAATGGGTAGAGCCATATGTACCATCATCGGTACCGTGATTTGAAATGACTGTGGAAAAGGTGAGTATGTTTATTCCAGAGGCCTGATGCTAGGCATGAAAGGAGTGGCAAGTGAGACATGCCATAAACAGGCGGAGCAGAAGCAGGAAATACTGAATGCCACAGGACTGAAGTTACTAACTCTCTTTTAAAAGAGGAACTGGTTTAAATAAGGCCAAATTCTAACTCTCAGCTATGAAGCAAAAATCAGATTCAAGTGAACTTTCAAAGTAACAGATTTTTCAAAATTGTGTGGACATATCTGTGCTAGAGATCAGGAGCTGTGCCAGCATTTCTTATCACTGTCAGTAAATTTGTTAGATTAAATCTCCAGGTCCCACATGTTTGGTAATCCATAGAATCACATTAATGGATGTATTTATTACAGACTTGATGACACAGAGTGTGCACAGGGCTTAGGGAGCTTTCTTCTGATGAAGCAGAAAGACATGCAAATGCTGTTACTTGGACTGTACCTGGGATTTATGCTTGTGTTATGAAGAAACCAACAGGTTTTTTTGGGGGGGTATGAAGGAAGACCCATTTTAAAAGAAAAATTCTGTGCAAGAAGTATAAATCAGTAGCACAGTGACAACAACTGTCCTGGAGTTAAATCCCCACCCCACATATTGGCACCTATTTTGCCAGGCATGATTTAAAGAATAGTGTCTCCTCTAAATGGAAAATACAGAGACCCTAGAAAAATTAGATGAGCTGTACACCAACTCTAAGCCAGCTCTACATTGGCTGTCTTGATCTGCTCACACAAACCCCCCATGATTATTTTTGTTTTCTCCTTATCTGTTAGCAGAATGACTGTCTGGGATAATTTCTGACCAGCAGTGGTATGTCTATGCACTTCAGCATGGCATGGCTGGAAAACCTCACTCAGCAAATGAATGCTCTGAGATTATTTTTTTTCCTCAGAAACATAAAAGTTTAAGCCCATAGCTTCTGAAACACTTGGGTCCTTAGTCTCAAGTTTCATTCCCAGGCATTTGCACTGTCTCTGTGTGAAAAACGCCTATTTTATGATTGGTTTTTTGCAAGTATTAAAATGAATATTATATGTGTTATGTTAGAAAGTTATGCTGTATTAATTTTTTAAAGTAGTGTGTTAAATATAGTTTTAGGTTATAACATAATGTTAAAGTAGAAACTATGTATGTGGGATTTTTTTTTTTAAAGAAAGGAATGAGGTACTCAGTCTAGATAGCAGCCACAGGACAACTAAATCTTTCAGAGAAAAAGAATTTATTGCTCCATTATCAGAAGAAGAGAACTCCTTCCTGCCCCGCCCAGCCCTGAAGATGCCGTCAGGACTCAGAGGAAGAAGCTGACACTGACCAGACAGAATCCTGTGTTTGAATGGAATTTATGCATCATGTATGAGATGTATGAATATGCAACAGGCTATTGTTTTAAGGGTTAATCCTCTGTTAACGTGGGTCCTTTTTTGGGACTATTTTGCCCAGAAAGAGGTACCCGGACTATCCGCAACTCTTTGTTTTTATTGTCTCGTATTGTCCTAATCCCAATTGTTCAACTTTTTATTACTCTAACTATATTGTTATTTTTATTACCATTTTATTACTATTAAACATTTAAAATTCTAAAAACCAGGGATTGGCGGTTTTTTCACACTCCGGAAAAGTGGAGCCATTTCTGCAAACAGCGCAGGTGGGCATCTGTGGGCACACGCTCCATCCCAGTCAGGGATTAGATCCCCTGTGTAAAACCGTACACCTATACACACGTGGGTCAGGGTGAAATAGAGATTTCATTAGAAATCTCTCTCAATAGAGAGTTCATTTGAATTAGCAATATAAATTAAGCATTTAAAGTTTAGCTTGTAGAACTATGTGTTGAATTTTAACCTTTTTACTTAAGAAACCTCTGCCATGGTACAAAGGGCATAGGAAAATGCAGATTTCTGAAGCTTCTTGCATGAAGAACAATACCAGGGAAGACCAAGGGATGCAAAGAGCCCAGATAAATGGACTCCTCCTTCTCCAAGCTAATCAAGGCCGACAGATGTACTCAGACGAGCACCAAGAGACCAAAGCGCATGCGCACAGGAGAAAAGTTCAGCAGTTCAGTCATGAGGAAGAGCACAGCCTTCAGCCTCAGAGCCCACCAGAGAGCCCCGTGCGGCCACCACAGCGAACAACGCATGCCCACAAGGGCGCCGATGTGATTACCACGCGAGGCGAGGACAGGCGGGGCCAGGGGTTGAATATGCGTGGAAAAGTTGTAGTTGTAGTTTTTGTGTTTCTAATGTCTAAATGTATTGCATATGGAATACCTTTGTGAATAAAGATGTGGGTCAGACTGAGGCTCGCGGCACACGTTTTCACGAGAGCTATCTCGCTTGTGCCGGGCGCTGACATACATACCCGCTTCATAACTATATCTGGTTGTGGAGTTTATTTATTCTGCGTATCGCTTCAAGGGCAATCCCAGACACAAACACAGGCTGGGCAGAGAAAGGATTGAGAGCAGATTCTCTGAGGAGAAGGACTTGGGGGTGTTGGTTTGCATGAAGTTTAACACGACCCGGCAATGTGCTCTCACAGCCCAGAAAGCCAACCCTGTCCTGGGCTGCATCCATGGCAGGGGCGGTGGAATCAGATGATCTGGAAGGTCCCTTCCAGCCCAGGCCATCCGATGGCTCTATGGCATGTGCAGGTACATACAAACATACATGTGTATTTTTATGTGCTCTAAATACGCGTAGACAGGCACAGCACTGACAGCGCGCAGCCGCGGGCGGGGCGGGGCGGCATGGGATTTCCCTCGCAGGCCGCCGTGGCTCTCACGTGAGCGGCGTCACATGACGGCGGCGAGGCCGGCGGGTGCGCGCTCTGCCCGGGCTGCCCAGGGCGGCCGCGGCCCCCTCTGCTCTGCTCTGCTCTGCTCTGCTCTGCTCTGCTCTCCTTCCCTCCTCCTCTCCATTCCCTCCCCGCTTCCTCCCCGCCGGCCCCGCACGGCCTCCGCCGCCGGCACATCCCTGCGGTGAGTGGGAGCGGCCCCGGGCCCTGGCGCGGTGGGTGCCGGGGTCGGGCCGTGCCGCCTCACGGGCTCTGGCGGGGGCTGCGCCGCTGCCGCCAGGCTCCGGGCTCTGCCGGGCCCCTCGGTGAGCCGGGAGCGGCAGGACCGTGCCTGCTCTGTCCCAGGCGCTGCTGCTGCGGCTCAACTGCAGCTCCGAAACCGCTGGTACCGAGCCTGCCCTCGGGCGGTGTTCGAGTGGCTCTGGGTGGGTCACAGGGCCTGGGAACCTTCCGTGGGCACTGAAGGACACAGCGGTGCCGCCTGTGTGCGGGTCTGCTCACCGAAGTGGTTTTAAAGGGAGGGCATTTGTCCTTTTCTGCCCAGGATAGTTCCTTATTTTTCTGGTTTCTTTTGCTAAAACTGTATTTTCATTCAGTCACAAAGGCAGGGTGCGTTTGTGAGGGATAGGCCTGAGGGTGCCAGTTTGCTCTTGCTTGGTCTGTAAGGGGGCGAGAACAGTCCAGAAACAGGCTGTGTGGAGAGGCTGGGTACAGGTCAGGCTGTAAGGAATTCCAGCTCTAGCTGGATCTGGAGTCTCTGCCAACACACTTCTTGTTTTGGCATCAACGTCAGGTGGAGATTTAAACCATAAAGGAAGGGGGAAGAAGTGGTGAAGGTCACTGTCTGTGGTAATGTGCTATATCCTGATAAAGAGCTTCTGTTCGTATTTATTTTTAGTTTGCTTTCTGTACACTAATGATCTTGATTTTCTTGTTAAGTCTGTGTAGCATGGATTTAATTTATATACTTGTGGGTTTTTTTCCTCTCTGAAGTTGTAGTTTGCATGTTTCTAATGTCTAAATGCTCTTAGACAAATATGTGAAGTAAATCAGTCCTAAGGTGTGGGGAGGATATGCACTGAATTTTAACCATGGAAAGATTTGGAAAGAAGACAGGTTCTCTTATCTTTAGAGCTACTTGGCTGATGCAGAAGAGGCACCTTAATTTAAGTAACTTCATTTCATTGTTCAAGGATTCACAAGACTGGGAGTTATTTAGTAATGGTCTGTGTCTTTTATTTTAAGTGAACTTATGATTGAGTGTGTAGGTTTGGCTTGTTTTTGTTTCCAATAAGTCATGTTTTAATTGCTTTATAGAACTTGGATTTTTTTCAGAAACTAACTAGAACAATGTTAAGGAATGGGGACACCTGGAAACTGATTTTTCTTTTCATTTCTTTAAAATATTGAAAAATATTAACAGACAGTTATTCTGCTGTTTAATGAGAGGTCTCAAATCTGGTTTGCATTTCTAGGTACACTTTAATTATCAGTCAAGATGGATATCAGAGGTGCTGTGGATGCTGCTGTCCCAACAAACATCATTGCTGCCAAAGCTGCTGAGGTTCGGGCAAACAAAGTAAACTGGCAGTCATATCTCCAGTAAGTAAAGCATTTCCACATTCTTTTCCCCCTTTAAGTGTTAGACTTTTTGAGATTTTGGGCTCCAGTGGAGCATTATGTAGCAGTGAAGAATGTTCTGTCTGCATGGAAGTAGTTGGAAAAAATCTACATTAAATGGAAGTGGCTGTGGAAAATTTTCTTATGACTTATTACCAGAAGGGGAACTCTACTTGTATCAGCTGAATGCTGTAATAGCAAATGGTACAGGTTTGCACAAATGTTTGGTAAAACTGTTTCTTTGCCTGGTAATTCACACACCAGTCTCAATTTCAGCCTTATTGTGTGACTGCTGAATTAGGAAGTGTTTATAGTAATAATTGTCTTAAGTATAAGTGTGGTATGTCTGTTGCTGCAGTGCTTTTTGTGGGAATACAAATTGTACTAGCAAAACTGGAGTGGTGTCCAGGAAAAGAAGCTGTACCTTAAGTAAAGGAGCATTAATTCTGGAGGACAACTTAAGCAAGCAGATTGGGGAGTAGGCTGAAACAAATGCTTCAGTCTGGGGAGAGCTGTGCTGCTGTTCCAGGCAAGCTCAGAGTTTCCTTTTGCATGGATGTGATGGCACCAGGAGAAGCAAGAGCAGTATTGTCCTGAGAGGATGTAGAGACTAGCTGAGGAAAAGTTTTATGGGTGAGGGAGGAAATGGGGAGAAGAAACAGACTTTCGCTAGTCCTCTGTACTCTGAAGTGAAATGAAACATTCTTGCAGCCTGTTCCTTGTGACAGGTGGGTATGAGAAATATTGACAAAGTGTAAATTACTTTATAATTAATTGCTTTGTAACTAAAGAGGAAGAAATCTTCATGATTGTAGAGACACATTCCATACTAATGATGCTTTCTGATTATCAGCATTATACCACTTTAAAAAATAGGGTTGTTTTTTTTTTTTTCAGACTGCTGTGGTACATATAAATATGTCATATTTGCAATAACCTTGCAAAACTGTACTCATGTAAGCTGAGAAATGCTAACCCAGTGGAACCTTACTAATGACTACCTGCTTTGCCCTGTGCTGTGTATTTCAGACTTGCTTATTCCATTCATTGAATTGTATTACTCTTTTCTATGTGACTCTACATCTGCATGATAAATCTGCATAAAGGAACTGATCTTCTGAGAACTTTTTTTTTGCTAGGCTATTCTTAAGATGGATCAGTTCCTGGTTGAGTGTGGTGCTCAGTGGCTTTGCAGGCAAAAGAGAAAGGTTGGGGTGGTAACCTGGCAGTGGCAGCTCCCAAGCACTTGTCAAACAATCTAAGTGGCTTTTGCTGTTACTGTGTGCCCTTTTGTCTGTCTGACAGGAAGTGTGTCCCAAGGACACCTGGACAGCTGTTCCTGTGCTGTCCTAGTGCAGTGATGGTTTGCAGTTACTTGGGATAAAAGTGGGAGTACAGTTAGTTGTTCACTGTTCATGGAAATGAATATGAGATTCTTTCTCTGCTTCTCTAGTGTTTCTATAGGGCTGGTGAGAAAAATCTGTTACTTTTGTATAGGGGATGGCTCTATTTGACAAGGAGTTGAATTTGTGTGGTATTATTTGTTTGCTTATGTGGCCTGCTGTTAGTAATTTTAATTTTTTCTTGGAATTGTCTTTCTCTGGTGCAGTGTGTGAAACAGGGAGTTTAGTTTATGAATCTGGCAGCAAATTTTTATATAACTTCTTTTGACCAGAGGGCAGGGTTCCTTTTTGGATTTTACATGTAGAATTTGACTTGGCTTTGTTCTGGAATCTATAAAGAAAGAATAAACTAGTTATTTCCTCTCTTGGAATTAGCTAGGTTTTGGAGGCTCTTGTAGTACATCTGGGTATTATGATCCTGTGAGAGGATGAGTGAGACTTTTTGAGGCTTGGTGTCCTTTGTATGTCAATAACAGTGTGTCTTCTTTATTATTGCTCTGAAATAAATGTAATTTTTTTGTCTTGTATCTACTGAGGAACAAAGCCTGGCTGTCTGAATAAGTTGGCTTCAAGGATTGACTTAAATGGTGCCAGAGGGATTGTGGAGCTTCTTGAGGATAACTTCTTCTTTGCCTGAGGAGTTTCCTTACAGTGAGTTATTGAAAAGCATCAGCAGAACTTTTGGTGCTTCCAAAGGAAATAAACTCATACCTTGATTTGGACATGTCCTTTTTTACAATGGACAGGTTTGGATGTGGTGGTGTCTTTTAGGCTGAGCTTTAAGGGGTTTCTTGGAAAGTCAGTCAGTGCAGTTATTTGATTCATTTCTGGAATGAAGCACATTATTAAATGAGTAGAAAGTACTTTCTCTGATGCACCTGTTAGAGGCAGGTCAGAGTGGTTTTTTTTGGTCTGGTTTGTGGAGAAGGAAAATGGGGTGCTTGAAAGGACAGTTCTCTTCCTTTCGAGCTCCTTGTTCTGATTGTCTGTGCACTTACTGTGGTAAACTTGCATATAAATATGTATGAAGGAATTATTTCAACTCATCAGATGTTTTTAAATGAAAGGAAATATTTTTCTTTTCCCTAAGTTAACACATCAACTCAGGTGTGACATGATTTTTGCTTCTTAAACATGATTTATGCTTCTTAAACTAGAGGCAGTATTTATGTAGTTGAAGAAGCTGTAGGTAGTACTTAGATAGTTGAAGTCAAAGAATTTCACAAGAAATTCTGATGAGGTGTTTTTTCTCCTCTGCTTGTGGCAGCTGTGTGTGTGTAAATTGCTTTGAAGATTGCATCACTTGCAACAGCATTGGGCTCGGGGTCACACAGAAGGGCATCTGAAGTTCTTTTTTTCCTTTCTCCGTTCTTCAGTGCAAAAGTAAAATGGCTCACTTGTAGCTGGTCAGACTTCAGTAGCCTGACTTTTCTTGTAGAGTCAGTTCAAGCTAAAGATTAACTGACACAGTGTTTATTCCATCTCTGAAGGTTGTAACTGTTAACTAAATATCAAACTACACTAACACACAACTGCTGACTTTTGATGTTTTTTCTGTATACTGTTAGATATGACAGTTGTCTATATTGCCAGCTTCCTTGTGTGTTCACTGCTCCTTACAAAATGAGGCTGTGGAAAAAAACCCCTGGTGCTAAAATGTATCGTGTCTTTATGTTGGATTCCAGCTGGGGTCTGTGTCTGAGGGAGAGGAAAGTAACAAAGCTTGTAGCAGTGGAAGGTGATGTGTGGGTCTGCCTGTGGAAGCTTTAGTTCTGTGTGGACTTTGCTGCCTTTGGATCTTGAGGCTGGTTGCAGTTCAGAGGTGTGGGTCCCTCCTGGAGCTGAAAAGCCATTTGCTTTTTTGCTCGGTGTGGTTGCTTTTAGCATTTGCCTCAGAGGGTCAGAATGCCAGGGGAGGGTGTGTTGGCTTGCTTGAAGCAGGTTTGGGTTTGCTTTCTTAGGGTAGTAAAAGAGTTCTGTGGAAAATTGAACTTGTTTCAGAGTTCAGCTTGCACCTTACTGCACTGTAGGTTTTCTAGATACATTGCATTTGACAGTACTTTATATTTAATCAGATGAGATACTTGATGGCTAATTTGTACATGGTTTCCTGTGTGTTTTCAAATGCTTCACATGCATGTGTGTGAATTCTGATGCTAGAATATCTGTTCTATTTTCCTGGGGGTGGGAGAACCTTCTAAAGCAGGTTGAATATGTCACATTTTAAAAGTCAGTCTTGTCTTAGAGGAAATATAGAAGTTTCCTAATTTGTAGTATGTGGGGGATTTTCTTCCATTTGTTTTGTGGTTTGTTTTTTTTTTTTTTTTTTCCTCAAATCTGGTTGAGTCTTGTAGAGTACATTCAGTCTGTTTTACTGTTTTAATTTTGTAGTGCAAAAACTGTTGAGCAGTTGGATACATTTAGTGTCTCTAGTACATGCAAAGTACTGTAGATACCTGGATAAAAGAAATTATGCCTTGATATGGTAGGTTCATATGAGCTTCATATTTGCTGCATAGATAGTCAATTTTTTTAATATAAAAAACCCAAAACCAAAGTAAAAACCAAACAAAAATACCCTAACCTTCAGAGTGTCTTTTGCTAAATCATCCAAACAAAAAAAAAAAAAAAACCAAAAAAACCAAGAAAAAGGAACAAGAGTTGATGGAGGAAATGCACAACTGAAAGAAGTAATCACAAGATTCTGAGTCATATTGAGTGATCAGGTGGATTTAAAAATGGTGGTCTTGCAAATTCATGCTTTCTGAATCCTTGAGTTTCAGTTTTTTCTCCTCTAGCAAGTGCTCTCAAAGGCAGCTCTTGGTATCCCAGGAACAGAGCCTTGAAAGGTGCTTACAGGGCTCTTGTCCTAAACCTGATATTCTCAGACAGGAGGAAAAAAAGAAGGGAGAATTGACATGTTGAGATAAAGAGACTTTAATGGAACAGAAAAAGAAGAGGAAAAAAATAAGAAAAAAATAAGAAAGGGTTCATACTAGATCTGCAAGATAGAACTGTACCAGCTACTGGGAAGAATATTAACTATCCCAGCTGAAACCAGGACACAGCTGAAGCTCAAAATGACTTCTATCTTGGCAAAAGACTGTAACACATCCTGGAAAATAACAAGTTAAATGGCTGCTAGGAAGAGGGATGGAGGGAGGCTTTGGTTGCTTGTTTGCTAAAAGGTGCTGTGAAATTTCTGTTGCTTTGAAGAGGGCGTGAGGAAAATGTGTAATAGCATCATGGGACTCAGTATCAGCTGTCTGAGTCTGAGGCTGTTCTGCACTTTCTCATGATTTTTGCTTGGTTTTTCTTAAAACCCCCCCCCTTAAGGTTTACTGTATAATCAGTCATTTCAATTTTAAAATAAGATGAATGGAAATAGATGCATTTGAAATTACTAAAACTATTAATCAGATGTATGAGTTTGTTGATAAAATATTAACAGCTTGTTTAAAAAGCTGTCAGATCCCTTGTAATGTTTTGTATGGGTTGGAAGATGTATTTTTGAATGGCACTAACAAAGTGATAAAGAATAAACTTTACTGTCTTTTTTTCCTTTAACAGCAATATCAATCATATCAATCCCCATATCTTTTTTCTTTTTTTTTTTCCTGTGCCCTAATGTAGGATAAAAGCAAAAGCTTGAAAGCTTTTTCCCTTTGCAGTTGGCAGACCTCTTCTAATAGCCTGACTGTAAAGAAATATCTCTCTTCATGGGCTGAGGCTTTCTCCAGCATTAAAGCTGAAAATTAAGGCTTTGTCTTAGGTCATGTTTGAAGTGTTTTGTAAATGGCAATATTCTTATAAACAAGCAGCTTATCTGGTTACTTTTGTATCAGTATGATCCATGAATTCCTGGCTTGGTCAGCATTATTTGGAACAAAAGAGGCTTCTAGTTGTGGGTCTTTAAATTCAATGTTTGCGGCAGATGAATTGTCCAGCTCTTTCCATAACTATTTAAATCCAACCTTAATAGGCAAGAAAGAGCATAGGTCAGTCTAAAAGGCATGGTAGCAGCATGATCATCATTGGCCAATCCCATATGATTCATCTATAATTATTCAAGTTTTTGCAGAAGCTGGGCAAGGGCTATCCTACCACTGGCTTTACGAATCTTCCCTCTAGTAAATCTTGGTTGTCGTTCCTCAGTGCATATGAGGATATCTGTAACAAAGCAGCTGGAATATAGGAGTAGCACACATGGCACTGGACTTCTTACGTTCTTAGCTTAAATAGTAAATAGATAAAAGGTGGCTCTGTGATGAGGTCATACTCAAGACATAATCATTTAAGTAAGAGCAAAGAAGAAAACTTCATTGTAGGTCTTAGTTTTCTGTTTCAAGAATCCAGGTGAGCCAGTTGGGTAAAAAAACTGAACACTTCCTGCAAAGCTTACAATGATTTTAATGTAATCTCTAGTCATGGAACATCTGAAAACTGACCTTGAATATGGAAAAGATGGGTGAAGAGTCCATGCTATGTAGCTTTGCAAAGTGGAAGAGGCATTTCATTCAGTGGAAATATTAAAAGGAGATGAGTCCTGGAAATAACTGAAGCAGGAGTGTCTAATGCTTTCATCCTCTGTGACTGCGTGTGATTTTCTTCTTTCCTGAAGCCCTCTTGATATTACCTAGTAAAGATAGTCACCTATTAAAATCTTGGATAATTTTAGGACTACTTGATTTAAAATTACTTTTCTTACCTGAAGAGTACCTGACTGTGCTATCTTGACAATTTTTTTTATTTCTTGTGATGTGAAGCTTTGTATTATAAAAAACCCCAGCTGAGTCTACAGCTTTCTGAAATAGCACTGATATGGCAGTAACCACTTGAACATTAAGTTGAAGAGAAGATTAAGTAGACATCTGTTATCTTAGAGGTGTCCACAACAGTTCACTATATCAAACCCCCTTGCTATGTGTTTAGATGAACTTGCATGCATATCAGTTTTTAAACTCAACATAGGATCAGTGAAAGCTAAAAATAAATTAGGAACCATGATCTCTGTTCTCCTTACAGTTTTCTTCAGTGCTTACAGCAAACTTAAAGTAACAATTAATTTTGTTTTTCAGCACTTAGTTCTTGGTTGGATTAGGCTGTTACTCATGTTATGTATTATCATTTTGGCATAACATGCTAGCTGTGTGTAATTCAGTACTTATAACTGACATTGCGTTCAGCCCCTGGAAGTTTAAAAATTATTTGGAGAATGCTGTTCAGAGGTGATGCATAGGGAAGACTTTTGAGAGATTATTCTACCATAAGTTTTAAATTTTTTTACATGAGACCCTTTGTAGGAAGGAGCCTGTTACATTGTTGTGGGCTACAGTATCAACCATATCACTTTACCAATGCTGTATCTCCTCTGCTCTGCCCTCGCAATACCCTGCCTGAAATGCTGCATCCAGCTCTGGGGTCCTCAGTCTTCCCTATGCATCACCTCTGAACAGCATTCTCCAAATAATTTTTAAACTTCCAGGGGCTGAACGCAATGTCAGTTATAAGTACTGAATTACACACAGCTAGCATGTTATGCCAAAATGATAATACATAACATGAGTAACAGCCTAATCCAACCAAGAACTAAGTGCTGAAAAACAAAATTAATTGTTACTTTAAGTTTGCTGTAAGCACTGAAGAAAACTGTAAGGAGAACAGAGATCATGGTTCCTAATTTATTTTTAGCTTGGAGCAGGGCCACCAAGATGGTCAGAGGGCTGGAGCACATCTCCTGCAAAAACAGGCTGAGAGAGTTGGAGTAGTTTAGCCTGGAGAAGAGAAGACTTTGGGGAGACCTTCCAGTACCTCAGCAGGGCTTATGAAAAGGAGGGAGAGAGACTTTTTGTACAGGTATATAGTGACAAAACAATGGGCAATGGTTTTAAACTGAAACAGGGAAGGTTTAGATCAGATGTTACGAAGAAATTCTTAACTCTAAGGTTGGTAAGGCAGTGGAACAGGCTGCCCAGAGAGTTGTGGCTGCTTTATCCTTGGAAGTGTTCAAGGCCAGGTTGGACTGGGCTCTTTGAGGTTGCTTGCAAACCAAACCACTTTATGATTCTGAGGTAGCTCAAGATGAAGGAAACAAGGTTTGTATGGTGGGTTGATATTGACAGGTCACCAGGTGTCCATCAGGACAGGACACACTCCATCAAAAGAACAGGGGAAAAAACATAACAAAAAGCTCGGGTTGAGGTGTGAGGACAGGGAGATCACTGACCACTTACTGTCATGGGCAAAACAGGCTCTACATGGTGAAATTAAATTCGTTTATTGCTGATTAAATGGAGTAGGTTAATGAAAAATAGGAAAAAAATCAAAGAACCACCTCCTACCCTCTCCCTTCTTCTCAGGCTCAACTTGGCTTCAGCTTCTCTGCCTCCTTGCTTTGAGTGGTGTAGGGGAGTGAGATATGGAGGCTGTGGCCATTTTATAAGACTCAGTCTCTGCTGCTCCTTCCTTCTTACACTCTTCCCCTGCTCCATCGTGAGGTGTCCTACTCATGGTTGATGGTCATTCACAAACTCATCCAGCATGGATCCTTTCTGCAGATTCCAGTCTTCCAGGCATGTACTGCTCCAGGCCCTGCAAGAAAACAAGGTCACCGGTCTTGCAAGAAAACCTGCATGAACTGCAGTTTCCTGTAAGACACGTCTATCTGCCTGCTCCAGCAAGGGTGTCCTCCATGGGCTGCAGGTGGATCTCTGCTCCCCTAGGACCTCCATGGGCTGCAGGGGCACAGCTGCCTCACCATGGTCTTCACCACAGGCTGTCTGCAGGGGAATCTGTGCATCACCTCCTCTCCCTCCTTTGTGCACTGATCTGGCCGTCAGCAGAGTTGTTTCTTTCACATGTCCTCAGTCCTGTCTCAGCTGCTGTTGCACAGCAGTTTTTACTCCTTAAATGTGTTATCACAGAGGTACTACTGTCATTACTGAGTGGCTCAGGCTGGCTCAGTGGTGAGTCTGTCCTGGAGCTGGCTGGAACTGGCTCTGCCTGACACAGGGGCCACTTCTGGTGTCTTCTCACAGGAGCCACCAAGCAGTCCCCTACTAACACAGCCTTGCCATGTGAACCCAGCACAGTTATTTCCAGCTTACTGTTCGTGTTACTTACAGTTTAATGCTTTGTTTTTCAGAGGTCAGATGATTTCGGGTGAAGACTGTGAATTTATTCAGCGCTTTGAACAGAAAAGAAATCCAGAAGAAAAACAGGAGTTGTTGCAAACAGAAGGCAATCAAGTAACTTTCTTTTAATGAAGTCTCTTTTGGATATTCAAATCTACTCTTACTTTATTGTTGTTAACTGTATGCATACAGTTAAGATGTTCTAGAATAAGTATAAAGCTCACTATCGTGATTCTTTTATTTTTCCTTAGATATGGGTTGGATGTTATTTCATTATTTTTAAAACCTACTAAATAATTGTTAAAAATCATCTGCCTTTGACTCTGTTGTGGGACTAACTAGCTCAAGTCTTCCCTCATCCCAGTTTACTTAATCATGCACACTTGTACTTGAGTCACTTCTTTTTTTTGAGATTTTTTTTCTTTATAGTTTATTGATGACAGCTGCTACCAGTAAGATTGCTGCTTAGTTAGCTAAGCAATTATAATTAGTTAGAGCATGAAGTCCATTGGCTGCTAAGGTGGATTCACTTGGACATGGGTGTCTTGTGTCATTGTAGGCATGGTAAGATATGAGACCTTTGCATTGGACAGAGCTGATTAGGACTGAATCAGTCCTTTGCCCTTATGGAGACCAGGCAGGATGCCCAAAGACATTTTAATAACATTTGGATCCATAGAATCTCAGCCTGAGGTTCTAGCACAGAATGTCAGACATCAAGAGTATTGGGAGAGGCGGAGAGGAAGGTGAAGTGTAGATGCTTTCAAAACACAAACATTTATGGCCATTTTTTCAACTTTAATTTTAGGCTGTTTGTTTTGGTGTTGTATTTCTCTTCTCTTGAAATTGTGGTGTGTTACTGTTATCTAATGGATCTTAGTTTGCATAGTGTGGTGTACTTTATATGTTACTACATAATTACAATGTAGCAGTTCAACATTGATTTTTCTTTGTGGTTTAGCTGAATTTGGTGAAGGGGGAGGAGGAAGTGTAAAAAGTAATGTTGTAACTATTTCAGCCTGTTGCTGAAATTGTAACCTTCTTCGAAGAGGAACAAAGATTTTTCTACATACTTACTTTTCTTACTATATAGTAAGTGAATAAAGGAGTTACCTGTCTTCCTCCCTCCATTCAAACTGCTGAAACTTTTTGTGCTCTTAGTTGCTGTTCTGTCAGTTTGCTTGATGTCACTACCATTAAAAGAAGGGTGCTCGGGGAGGCTTTTCTAATCTGACTTGCAACCAAGTATGTTGGTGACTTTCACTAGCAAGTACTTATTTAATTTGAAAGCCATAAAACAATTTGTAAAGGGAGCAACCAATGTGACAGGGAATTTTCTTTGTGAGATAATGTCAAATGTATTCATCTCTTACTGAAATTGAATAAGATGTTGGGATGCTCAATGCTTATGTAAGACTTAACTGTGAATTAATAAGATCCTGTTTTATATTATCAAAAGGAACAAAGACAATTGCTAATATTAATTTTAATGTCTCTTTTATTTTTCTAGTGTGCTAAAACATTTATAAACTTGATGACTCATATCTCCAAGGAACAGACTGTTCAGTACATTCTGACTATGGTTGATGATATGCTGCAAGTAGGTCAATAATCTGTATTATTTTTAAGTCTTTAAATGCATGCTTGAATGTTTCCTTAGTGTAATTCATGTCTTTTCAGGTGTTTGTCATACTGTGTTAAAAATATTCTGCTAAATTTTCAGATCCTGTCTTCAGAGATTAAATGTTAGACCTAAAGTTATAAGGCTAACTTAGCTTGTACTATGTTCAAATTCTGGAAATAAATCAAACTTTTATGCTTGTCTGTTTGTTCTCAACTATGTTTAGTTCAAAACTTGGTTGTTAAGGCTAGTGTTGCATAGTAGTTTCATTTTATGTGATCTTAATTTGCAGATTTTTTTTCTAAATACATTTTACATTTGATATATCAGCTTATGTTGTGTTAGACTTGTCTGTGTTACATTAATGGTAGGTTTGGTGATCTTAAGGGTCTTTCCCAACCTAAACAATGCTGAAGTTCTGTGACTTGTGACCTCAGCCCTTTCCTGTGGTATAGGGAGGATATGAACTTGTTAAAGCTTTTCCTTTGAAGGAGTTAATTTGGCTACCCTCAGCAAGAAGGTGTAGTTTCTGCAGCATAAGGTTTCCAACATAAGCTAGGTGGTTTGGGACATGTTCTGAAATTCTGGATGGTTTAATTATAAATGAGGAACTTTTAATTCAGTGTAACATACAGCTCTTTGTAGCTGTGGACAACAGTGCCTTATACGAGCAGGCTATTAGACTTGGTCTCAGACTGTTGAGCTGATTGAGATAACTCAAGAAGAGGCTTTACCCAGTCAGATAATCCTGCTTTTATGTTTCCTTGCTCTGAAGTTGGCTAAGAGAAGGCATTTGGAGCGATGTAACAAGATGAGTTATGTGAGGGTTTTTTCCTAGTATTCACATATACTATCTGTGTTTGATAGTTTCTCTTCTCCTGTTTTATGATCTATTTGATCCCAGGTTTCAGTGAAGTGTGTTTAGTGCTGTTGGTGTAGAGTATTGCCCTAGGAGGTGAACCACATGAGTTCTAGTTCCTGCTGTGACTATTCAGTGTTACAACAGGCAAGTTGAAAGCGTGAACCTCTCCACAGTTTGTATAACATGGGGACCATGGTGTTCTTTCATGTGCCTGTCTGCACAATAGAGCCCTAAGTGAGTGCCCTGACATCTGGGCTAATAGGATAATAGCTAGTGGTGGTGGCAGCAATTTACTTGTCTGTAGCTTGGTCACTTTTTCTCGTTAAGTTTTACATTTTGTCAAGTGTGACACAAACGTTGAGAAGAAGAGAAGACCTCTGCTTCTCAGAGATACTGTGTCCTCAGCATCATTCTTTGATTAGGACACTGGGTTGGGGATACCTTGTTTTGGTTTACCCATTGGATGACAAACTTTGGCTCAGTGTGTGAGAACTCTGTTTATTATGGCTACTTTTGTGAGGAATTGGTCTTGCTTTCTGTGCATCAGTGGCCAGAGAAGTCATCATTTCACTTGCCCTTTTTCAGTACTTGTGAGTATTCGTAGGCCTTGTTTTGCTAATGTGCTTTGGTATTAGCAGATGGCCTGCAGCTAGAGTAGATGACAGCTGATGATATCTCCTCTGCTGTGGAGTTAATACCCCACAGGTAATGCTTTCACTGGCCCACTTTTGAACAGATGGAATAGTTGTAGGTAGTCACAGAAAGCAGTTTTGAGTAGCCTCTCTTTTGCTCTATTGTTTCTGTCATAGGTGGTTAGAGGCATGTGTTTTCTGGACTTTATGACATGGCTGTATTTTGGGCCTTACCCTGTCCCAGAAGTGGCATGTATGGAATTCTTAGTGTTAAATGTAATGGCTTTAAATTATTCAGGCTTTATAGTGATGCAGCAGAACAAAGATATTGGTGCACACTACATATTTGCTTTTGTTTGGAATTTAATGCCTTTTTCACTGTAGAAATTTTGCTTCAGTATCCTGAAGGGTGTACTGACTTGCAATGCTGTGTGTGATTGCATTATTCAGGGGTTCAGGGATGCTGGCATAGAAGGCTTGTGTGAAGGCATCCACATGGCATTATCTCAGAGTTTCCTAACTTGTGATAACTCCATTCTGCAAGGCTGAAACAGGACTTTTGTTTTGGTCACATTCAGGGGTTGGAACATACAGCCAGTGGTGTCTCATGGCACATTTTCAAGGTGTAAGATTCTTGTCAGAAAGCAGCATATTGGCCAATAATGGTGAATTTAGGGCAGGGTCTCTGCAGACTGCCCAGACACAAGAATCCACAGTATCACAGAATCATAGAATGGTTTGGGTTAGAAGGATACCTTGAAGACATCTGGTTCCAGGCCCCTTGCTGTGGGTACAGATACCTTCAGCTAGACCAGGTTGCTCAAAACCCCAGCCACTCTGTTCTTGAAGACCTCCAGGGATGGAGCATCCCCAGCTTCTCTGTGCAACCTGTTCCAGTGCCTCACAATCTTTCCCTAATACCTAAACCTACTCAGTTTGAAGCATTCCCCCTTGTCCTGTCAGTACATGCTCATGTAAATAGTCTTGCCACATTTTTCTTGTGGTGGATATGAAGTCTCCAATCTTTGTTTGACTCATCCTAATTCAGTACATTCAAAGATTTTAAGCAAGAAATTGTTCAAGGACGTGGCCTTGCCTCCAAGTAAATTTTGCCTTGAGAAAGTATGTTTGCTGCAGTTTGATGAGATGAACAAATAATATTTGAAGCTGCTTTTGACAGCTGGAACTTTCAAAAACTATCGCAGGTAGCAGAATTCAGCTTTTGTCTGATAATAACTGACTGTGGTGCTTCTATTATTTTTCTCTTCTTTGCTTGTGAAGTAGTAAAAATTATGTCAACTCTGTTTTGAGCTCACCAAAAGCTTACTTGGGTGTCTGGGATTGTTCCAGCAGTTCTACTTACTGATTTGATGACCTTTGTAAGAAAGATTTATTTTGAACACTGGCAAACATGAAATTAGTGTTGTGTTTACCATATAAGATTATCACCCTTCTGCTTACTTCAGAAGGTGGAAAGTGTTAGCATATTGCCATCCTTGAGGAAACATTTCTTCCTCTCTTCATCTGATAAATTCTTGAAACAATTTCTTTGGATTAGTGACCTCGTCACACTGCACAGTCTGTTACTTATGAAATTTCTAAGAACCTTCACTCTAGTTGGTGCAGGTAGCAGTATCTCCTGAACTTCATTATGCTTCTTCAGAAATGACAGCTGCTAAATTATTCAACTGTTGATGCGAGAGCTTCAGAATTTTCTTTTCATTAGTGTAGTCAGTAGCTTCCTTGGAAGGTGCAACACTACATATTTCAGGGCCGTGGGGAGTTTTCCACTCCTTCCCTTCTGTCTTGATCCTGCACCTTAATAGCAAACCAGACAAGTCTTCTGTCTGTCAGCATATTGAAATTATTTCAACATTTCTGCTTCCAGACTTGTCTGTCTTAGTTATGTTGTAAACTGAACTCTTTGGTCTGGTAAGTTTTGATCTTTCTTAGCTAGACTGTTTAGCACATTCAGATGCTAACAGTGATTTATTTGATTAAACTGCCATTTCTCATCAAGCAAGTGCTCACAGAGTAAAAACTCTCCACCAAAGGCTCTGTGCTCCTGAGATGTTACTTTTATTTATTTCATAATTTTTACATCAAATTTTGAGAACATTTCTGGGTGCTTTTTTATGTAGAAAATGTAGATCATGTAGAAAATGGATCACTGTCAGGGTTGTAACTGGCAGATAACTGGTGACATCTGAGCTTCCCCAGTCAGTGATCAGGGCAGCAATTTGCAGCCTGTGTGGTGCAATACTGCTGTGGCTCAACCCCTGCTGGCAGCTGAGCACCACACAGCCACTCACTCACTCCTGCAGCAGGGGGATGGGGAAGAGAATCAGAAAAGTAAAAATGAGAAAACTTGTTTTTTCAGGTAAGGACTGTTACTTTCAAGGAATTGGTTGAAGCTCTAAGGCTTTGTAAGATGTCACTGCTTGAATCATGGATACATTCTGATTGTCTTGTGCTTAATGGATCATATTCCAGCAAAGAACCTTGCCTAGCTGGTTCTTCATCCCTAGAGTTAATAACAGGGTGCAGAATTGATGGAGAAAAGCCTTTCTAGCTAAGGGAGTTTGAAAATTAAAATGTCTGCACAGTGGAGACTGAGATACTGTCTTTTTGTTAGTTTCTCATTTGCCTTTCTTGATAGTAGTTGTGTACTTAGTGGTAGTAGTTTGACCTCAATGGGGAGACATCTCTTCAGAAGGAAAGCTTCCAGTCCACCAGGAAGCCTGGCTGGAATGCATGTGGAAATGCTTGAGGAAAAGCAAGAATTCAAATGTGAGATTTTTTTTGGGACTGTCTGTCCATATTCTAGGCTATTAGGAAACAGCAGAGATTTTCTCCTTCATGATTGTATGGCCTGTTCTCTGGCCTGCTGTAAAGAGAACTGTAATAGCTGCTTTACATAGCGATTATTAGGGAAAATACTTGAAGAAGCTGTCCCTAGTGCCCAAGCTCAGGTAGTTGTGGTCTCTATGGCTCAGGGTTGGAGCCCTGGAGAACAGACTTCTGGTGGCAGTGTCCTCTTATAGATATGCAGGTTGCCTGAGATAACTGCTGAATCAGCTGCAGCCTGATCTAGGAGAGAACTGATTTCCCATTGAGAGGAATGGAAAGGTTCACTTACGCCCCTAGGGTTCCACTTGTAGATGTTGAGCAACAGGCTCTTGTGTGGAAGTAGCAGTACATTGAAAACTTTGTGAGGACTTTGAACAAGCATAATTGATTAGATGAAGAGTAGTGTCATTCTTAAAACATGACAGCATTTATCTTATTTCTCATTTGCCTTACTCCACTTGCATGTTCAGAAGAATATGTGGTTTGCTCAAGCAGGTATTGCAGTACTGATACTTGAGGCTTCAAGGTTTGTTTCCTCCACCCCAAATCTCCAGTCTTAGTGCTGAAATGAGCTGTATCCACAAGAAATTTTTCAGTCTAACTGAAGAGTTTCCGTGGGCTCTTACAAGCCAGGATACACTCTGATAATCTATACCAACATACCAAGGAGCAAATAGCTGCTTTATGTCAACTGCTTTTACAAATCTGTCATCTGTTCCTCTCTCAATTTTTACAGGAAAATCATCAGCGTGTTTGCATCTTCTTTGATTATGCAAAACGTGGTAAAAACACTGCATGGTCCTATTTTCTGCCAATGTTGAATCGACAAGATCTCTTCACTGTGCATATGGTAAGTTTTAAATGAACCTGTCTCTGAAAGTGGTAGAGAAAAATGCTGGCTCTCTTTTTCTTCAGGAGGTTTTGGAATTTGAAACTAAACTTCTGCCTGGACTGGAAAGTTTTCTTCTTGCAGTCTGGATGAGTCATTCTTAATATAAGTGTCACCTAACCACAATTTAAAAAGCTAAGTTACATTGTTAACTGGCATTGGTTTATTTCTGGGAGATTGGCATTGGTTTATTTCTGGGCAGGTTTTAAAAATTCAGAAAAGCAGGGACTTCAGAACAATAAGTACAGTAAAACATACCTGAAAATCTTTTATCACAACTGCCATTCAATGCTGTAAAATATTAGAATTTAAATTCTCATCTTGTGCTAAGGAAATATCTTTACCTCGATGAACCTTATTTTGTCATATGCTCAGTTTATCAGCTGACTCACTGGAAGTGTAGAGTGAGAAACAGAAGTACTTGATGTTGTTCCAGTGCTGCTCAGCAGCAGCTAAAACACTGACACATTCCCAGCACTGTTTTGGACACCAGTCTAGACCACAGCATCATATGGACTGCTATGAAGAGAATTAGGTCCATCCCAACCAAACCCACAGCCATGTGCAGTGTATTGTTTCTGCTGTGCTTTGACTACTACTACTGTTTGCTGCTCCTGTATATGGAGTAGCTTTTCTGGAATCTTAATATTCTTCTGTTGTCAGTGGTGAGAACTGGATATTTCATCTCAGCATATTTTTTTTCTTGTGGGCCAAAACTACATTTGTGTTACTCTAAATTCCTAGTGGACACCATAGTTTCCAACAGTGAAACTTATATTATGGCTTGAGGAAGAGAAAACTGCACAGCTATGAATTTTTCTACACTGCATATGTTTGTGCTGGAATGATATGGTAGAGTCAAATCAGAGACTCAAACTAGAAACCCACCACCTGGTCTCCATTTAGGCTGTGGGGGCAGAACTGGTGCAAGGATTCCAGGACACTGAGCAAGCCATGCTGTTTGCCCTGGTGTGTGGCCAGTGCAACTGTGTTTGGGGCTGTACAGCGACTTGAACAGTGAGCTGGCTTGTTCTCAAGAAAAATGTCAGGCTTGATTTATTTATTTAATCAGGTTGACTGCATGGATGTGAATCAGTTTTCTTGATGTAGCTGAGGGAGGAGGTGGCTGGGGTTCTTTATTGGCCAATGCAGTTTGTTTTGTGAGTTTTTTGGTGGTAGTGCTACTGAAGACCCATCCTGCAAAACTGCAGTTTGAGCATTCAGACAATGCTGACTGCCCAAATAGGCAGGTAAAGCATAATTTTTAGACCCTTGCAGTGCAAACTATTTAGTCTCCCTGGAATGGTGTTTTTTAAACATATGGTGTAGAAATTTTGATGGTCAGCATTTCTCTACTCAGATTTGTGTTATTCAGATATTGTTTTCTTTAGGTACTGCAAAAATATACAAATAACTTGACAAGACACAGAGAATCTTATGTGAAGAGAATCCACTTAAAGTGGACACTGTTTAAGTTTCCTGCCTATTTTACCTTTTAGTACAGTGCATGTTTTTTTAAAGCACATGAATGTTTTTAAACACAAATTTTAGGATTGTGTGATTTTTGTTTGGTTTATTTTTCTCCTTACTATGCACTCTGGAAGATTTTTTGATGCTGCATCATTACATCTGATGAGACAGATAAAAATACTCATCCTCTGTGTAGGCTCAAATTCTGCTAAGCATAAATGGTCTCATTCAGGAGCCAGATAGCAGTTTTAACTCAGAAGAATTGTTGACTAGAGAGCTAATATCTTGTGTTTTAAAGCTGGAGGGATTTTTTAGGGTGACTTACTTGCATTAAGAAGGGAATCTGACACATTTTAATGTAGCAATTATTGTTCCAGACTCATACTTGTAATCCCTCTACAATCAGTGGTGGTGGTGCTGCTGCACATGTGAATGCAGTAAGGTGACAGGTGGCTGGAATAGTGTCCTCACTGCATCATGGAACTGTGTACATGCAAATGAAGCCCTGCTTCAGTAATTTCTTGGTTGCACTGTCTCTTTATATGTTAGCTGGCTCAAATGCTTTTGCAAATTAACTGCAGGCTGCTGTGTAGATTGAGTTCAAATATGATTTGGAAAGTCCGATGTAGAAATATACTCTTTTTTAAGTATTCTTAAAGCCATAGGCATAATGAAAATTCTTAACCTGACCACATTTTTACTCCCCAACTTCATTCTTGAATTGTACTCTCCATTTTACTTTTCCGCTCTTCTTTTTCTGGGCTTGAAACTTCTCCCTTCTTGAAGATGACTTCCTTCAGTTTAAGTACAAAAACACTTCAATACCATGCTACCATTTGTACCTGGCATATGCCACATTGCTTAAATCAAGCCTGCATGTGTTAGGCCATCAAGTGTCTTGCTTTTGATTGATTTCTGACTCTAGTAGTGTCCTACAGCAGTAGCCCATCGACAACTTCCCTCCATCTCCTTCTGAGTTCTTCACTGGTGCCTTGTGAACTTCAACAGCTACAGGTAACTGATAACAGGCACAAACTGTCCCCTACATAGAAAACAGGTAGATTTCTGTAAGGGACTAACTTTTATCTAAAACTGGTTTCCAAAGTTTAGAGAACTTCTCACTGAATTCTGAAATTGCTGTGTTTGAAAAATCGGTTTATTGCATTCTTTTTCAGGCAGCAAGAATTATTGCCAAACTGGCTGCTTGGGGGAGGGAGCTTATGGAAGGCAGTGACTTGAATTACTATTTCAACTGGATTAAAACTCAGCTTAGTTCACAGGTAAAAAGCTGCTTTTGTTTAAACTTCATAGTAACTCTGGAAACTTTCTAAAGAATATGAATGTATAAATGTGCAAACAAGAGGTATATTTTTGGTTTTGTTTTTTTTTTTTTTTAATGATATTTTACTTTGTCATTTTAAAGCTAAATATTCTTTATTCAAGCACTTACTTTTTAGCTTAGTATTTTAAGTGTTTTACTCCAGTCCTTGAAATGTAAATTAATAATAAATATTTTTGCCTTTTCTGTTGGTTACCACTATCTTTTTTCTTCTGGACACTGAGAAAATATGAGATGAGAGTTAGTTGTCTTGCCTCTACTATTTTGGTTATCAGAGTTTTTTGCTGGGAAGAAAAGTAACATGGCAGCAGAAATTGAATATCAAAACCTTTTTCCAGTTTACTGTAGTACAAAGCCTTTACTTTTAGTCCTGTGTCTTCTAACTGCATAAATTCCAAGTTACTTGGACAGTGTTTTTATAGTATTGGCTCTGTTTGAACCATGAACTTCTGGCTTGTCCTTCAAAGATGAATCATTCTCCTTTGCATTAATTTCTGGACATTTGTCCTTCAAAACAGTAATTTGTCATTCATTCCTCTTAGTGCTGTAGTAGAAGTGGATTCTGGAGAGCCGAGAAACATTCAGTGGGTTTATTAATGGTATATTTTTCATAGTTTTCTAAACCGGGCTTATTAAAGAAGAATTTTTTTTCCCCTCTGGAATGAGAATCTTTAAGTTGGAGTTTCCTTCAGAAAGGTGCAAGAGTACAGTTTTCAAATTCTAAGATAAATAAATGTCTTGAATAAATCCACACTTAAATCATTAAAAATGTTGATGTACCAGATCAGTTCCAAGCTTGTTCTCCCAAACATGAAGTGTGTGTGGGAAATCAGTACAATATATTAGGGTAATATATTAAGCAGGAAAAATATTGAATAGATATTCTATTTTTTTTTTTTTTAATTTATGACTAGAAAGATTGGAGAACTGAAGGAAACTTGGTAACAGCTGTTCCTTAAGGGTGAAGAACAATTCTGATTTTAAACTTTTTTTTTTTTTCCTAGAAACTACGTGGTACAGGGGATTCAGGAGCAGTCTCCACAAGTGATGTGAGTATATCTTTGAAATCTGTCAATCTGCTGTTTTGGGCAGGTGATGTTCACTCCTTGGATTAACATGCAGATCTCTTCTGGTGCCAGTGATAAGAAGTACTTGGAATCAGAACTGTGCAGCAGAGTGCCAGGTGATGGCGCCAAGAAACAAAAGTATTTTTAAGCACTTCATTTCACATAGAATATTGGCAGTGGAAGTGTATATTTTACAAGTTAGTTTGTCTTGTTAAAGCTGTTGATGTGTCTAGGATTCTCTTTGTTAAAACTTGAAAAAATTATATAAAATTAATTTAATATTCAAACATTTTTAAGTCCCTGACTTGGTAATCTTAGAGGTCTTTTCCAGCCCAAATGATTCTGTGATTCAGTACTGTCTGTTTACCACTGAGCTGTTGGACTTGTTGAAGAAACCTGAAACTGAGAAGCTTTTGGCTGTTGTGCTGTGCAGAACTCAGAAAAGGGCACATCAGATATTAAAGCTGATACTGCCCATAAACCACTGTGGCATGAAATTGCAGGAGTGCTTTCAAAGCTGTAAGCTTTTCATATCTGAGTAGCTTGAATTCAGAGGAAAGCAGATTGTCCTTTTAGCATCAACATTTTTTTAAATACTGAATTTCCTGTAGCTGTAAAAGCTACTGGACTTGGAAATGAACTGAGGCAGTATAACAAATGCAAATGATCACCCTGACTGGATTTTCTGTGGTGTTGTGGCATGATGAGGCAGTTGATCATAGCTCTTGAACGTGGAGTACAGTTCAGTTTGGTCTTTTGTTTGTTTTGCAACCTGAAAGTGGTCACAGTTTCTCAGAAGATTTAACTTGGGATTTGTTGTTCTTCAAAGTGTAGTCATAGCTTTAAAGTGTTAGCTTCATGTAGAGGAGAAACCTCCTCTACAGGAGGAGGTTTAAAGGAGGTTTTTTTCGACTTTAGGCCCACCTGGGGTTTAAAGTAGAAAATATGCTGGACTGTTGTTCATGACTTTGGGTAGGGCATAAAACAATGGCCTGAGCATATAAGTTGAAGTATTTCAGTATTTCATGCGCAGATCTGTGTTCCATAGCGTTAGGTGTCGTTAGACTGACAGCCTTTTGTCATACAGCCATAAAAGAATATATAGTTCTGCAGCACACAGCAGCACTTACTGTGAAGCCATGAGCTCTTCTGATGTGCTCAGAAATCAGTATTCATTGCACTGTGGCACTGCATGGATGTACCGTGCCATGGCAGGGACCCAGAGCAGCAGAGTGCAAATATGTTTTAGATAATTAAAGTGGGTAAGTATTGTCTTAACTTCGTTAGTGTTTGGATTCAGATCTAGCTTATGCAGGATTTTCAAG
This sequence comes from Melospiza melodia melodia, assembly GCF_035770615.1. Classification (NCBI taxonomy): domain Eukaryota; kingdom Metazoa; phylum Chordata; class Aves; order Passeriformes; family Passerellidae; genus Melospiza; species Melospiza melodia. Next base: position 134,102,182 of record NC_086194.1, on the reverse strand, counting down.
CAGGTCCTGGCTAATTTCAGAGTAAATTAGAGATGCAGTTGTAGCATTATACAGGAAATGAGAACTGGAATCTTATTATGAAATTTCAATTATAATGGTGTTGGAAGACAATGCTTTTATGACAGACTCTTTAAAAAGAAAACTCCAAGTTGAATGGGTTGGTGATCCAGATAAATTAATGCATTATTTGGAGTGGGAGATCGGTCTGTGTGTTTGTAGCTGTTTTATTTGCATGGAGCGTGAAAATGAATACTTTCACAGGGAAATTGATCTTCTAGATGATTTGAGCCTAGATGCACAGACTTAGCTTTTACATAAAGGACTTAAATCTCTCATGAGAGACACAGAATGAGTTACTCTTTATTTTCAATTCTGTTTATTGCCTCCTTTCTTTTCATATGGGATTGCCTAACTTCTTTACTTCATTAAATGTTTGAAAGGTTTGAGTTTGTATTATGTGGGTGAGCTACTATAAGAATTTCAAGGAAAAGGCTTATAGGGAGGAAAAAAGCAAACAAGATTTTATCAGCAGCATATGCGATTAACGTATGATTAGAATCAGTGGAGGTAATGCTGACAATTGAGTAAGAAGAAAGAAAAACATGCTCTGGTAACTTTATTCAAACAGAAGACAGCTTTCATTCATAGATACTGAAGGAAGGCATGTTCAAATATTCTGATAATGTAAAGTGGTATTGCTTGCATAACACTTCTTTAATATTCAGAACTCTCTTCTTTTATGCCAGTAAAGCATAATTAGGGAAACTGTACTTCAGCTCTTACTACCTGACTCTTCTGGTAAGAAGTGTTGTTCTTTTCACCCAGAGTTCCCAGTATGTACAGTGTGTTGCTGGATGTCTGCAGCTGATGCTCAGGGTCAATGAATACCGCTTTGCATGGGTAGAAGCAGATGGAGTGAATTGGTGAGCACCTATTTCCATTTATATGGATATACATGCGTTTAGTAGTGCATTCCCCAGTGACCTTTATTGGAATAGAACTCTCTTGTAATAGACAGCTGCTCTGCTTGCCTACAAAAGAGATTTTTTTTCAAACATTAACAGAATCAAATAGACAAATGAAACTTGCACTGTTGAGGCATTGATGCAACTTGCCTGTTCAAGAAGAACTGCTTAAGTATGTATCTGAACAGGAATATAACCATTTGTCTTCAGCTGGAGATCTTCTGTTTATTTTTTAGTAGAACAGGGACTAACAAAATGAGTTTCTGCTAATCATCTGAGTCTTTGAGTTTGGAATTGTTCTGTCTGAAAATATTAGGGAAAGGAGAAACATTTTCTAGAGCTAAGACTAATTTTTTTCCACATATGGCTTCAAGTAGGTCACTCTTTTATCCAATTCTCCTAATAAATAGCTTTGCATTAGGCTAGGATTTCAGCACTAATCTTATTTAAAAAATGCTTGCCTATAAATAATTTTTCTGCCATCTATGCCTCTACTGGGGATGGTTGGTACATAATTTCCACTTTAATGAAAAATATCCCTTTACACTGAAATGGAGAAAAGTCAAAATTCCTACTGAAGTAAAATTTCAGGTGATGTTCCTGTGTGTCAAGGTGACACTGCTGAAACCAAGGAAGCTTTTAAATCAAGTATTAAAGCATTACAATAAACCTGTGTTTCACCATGTTTGAACTGGTCTTAAACTTGATAAGAATGATTTTGAATGTAGATTATTTTTTAAAATTTTAAATTGAGTTATCTATTTCAAAATTGACCTGTAAATTGCTTATTAAATTTTCAAAACTTCAGCTGAGCAAACCATCTTCATGATGTCTTCTTGAAGATCTTGGGGTGCTATTATTTTTCTAGCAGTACTTTGTATATTTTGTATCTATGAGCCATTTTCTGAGAACTTGCTGTTAAATAATGAATACTTTAGCTCATTGCAGACACTCCTGTGGACAAGTACAATTAAGGAATGAGGTTCAATTTGTGTAGATTTTGTTCTATTTATTTCTTCTTAAGCGAAGGAATGGCTGAGATTTCTCTGTTTCTTCCAGAATGACAAATAATGCTTTAAACATACCGGTAGAAAAACTGTCTTGGTTAACCAGAAGATGGATACAGTACCACATCAGTTCAAATGTAAAAAGCTGCTTTATGGCTTTAAGGCTAATGTATAAAAAGCATCTCTTTAAAAGATGGCTTTCTGAACAAGCTGCTTATACAATGATAAATAGTGATGCAGGTTACTGTGAAGTGTGTGAAGTGTGTGTTGTATGCTCATCCTCAGCAGCTCTTTCCAATAAGTTTGTGTTACCATTTCTTTGAACATGTCAGATTGGAGCAATGCAACCTATGTAGTCATTATTTAAAAATTAAATGTGTACTATGTCAATTTTTTAGCATCATGGGTGTCTTGAGCAACAAATGCGGTTTTCAGCTGCAGTATCAGATGATTTTCTGTGTGTGGCTGTTGGCATTTAGCCCTCAAATGTGTGAATATCTTCGTCGGTACAATATTGTCCCTGTGCTGTCGGATATTCTTCAGGAATCTGTCAAAGAGAAAGTAACCAGGATCATCCTTGCCGCATTTCGGGTGAGTACCTGCTGTGCTTCCCTCACAGAGTCCTAGGTCTCAAATGTTGCTGATGAACAGTTATTTCTGCTGGACCATATCAGTAAGCTGATTGAAAGTTTAACTCTCTGGTTTTTTTGTTTTTTTTTTTTTTTCTCTTTTACTTTTTGTTACCTTGAGCGTTTGCTACAGGTAATATACAGGCTATTACTAGTAATAGGTATCTGCTATTCAAGGTCTTCTCTAAATAAGATTGACTAAAACAACCAATGTTAACACAGGCACTAGTGATTTCTCTTACTTAATTCAAGGTTTTTTCCTACTGGTACTACTGTAAAGCCCTGGAGTTACTAATAGCTGATAAATTTTACCTTATGAAGTTTTAATTATCAAAGTATTATTTTGAATGCATATGTTTGTCCAACTGAGAACTTATTTTTATTTACTAGTCCAAAAACCTTTTCTTGGTGGCTCTGTAAAGGCAGATGAGAATACCCCTGTAAGAGTGATTAGTTGAATTACTGTGTCTTCATTACCTGAAAATTCCTGGTCCTATATGAGATAATTAGGAAGAATTGAGTTCCTAGGCTTGATGTTTTTACTATGAGAGTACCATTTTAGGTTCATGGATGCTACTAGTTTTATGTGCATGCTTGCCAGTGTCTTGTGAGTAATACAGGAAAGCTGTAACAACTTTGTAATGCTGTTTTCAAGCAGCACTTGGTATTCCTGAGTAGGAAATGCAGGTCTTGGAAGCTGTTTGTTTTCCTGGATGTTCCAATAGTAAGTGTTGCAAGCACATTAGAATGGGGAGAGGGAAATTGTTGATTACTGATTTGCTGATTAGCAATGATAAGCTGTGTGAAGGTGCTTACTCTGTCTCTCTATCTGGAAACATCTGCCACTGAAATATTTCTGGATAAAGCAGAGCATAAGAATTTGCTGTTTGTCTTGTTGAAGGAGAACAGTGGTATGAAATCTTCAGTAGGAGCTATTCTTACTATATATTCTTACTATATTCTTACTCTTCTTAATCTCTAGATCTTGTAGTGTTCTTAAAGATCTTAATGTTAGGATTAAGTAGGGACATATAGCAAGACAAATTGGAAAAAAATTTAAAAGAGAAAAAGAAGCTGAGAAGCTCAGCAGTTAATATCCAGTTTCTTCCTATTCTGAGGTCATAAAAATAGGAGAAAAAATTGCTAGTTCTTAGATCTACTGTGTTTTGCAAGAGGAGACAAAAATGAAGCTAAAGTTTTGTTTAAATTAAGGCTAAGAAAGAATAAGTTGTTTCTGTTACAGGCTTGGGGGGGTGTAACTTAGCTGTTTCCTTTCTCCAACATTAAGGATTTGTGTTGGCGTGAAGATGAGTTGTTAACTGGCAGCCAGGAACATAATAGATTAGAAATTAGACATCAGAGCTGTGAGTTCTGAAACAAAATTAATATAGGTAGCAGAGGAAAAGTAGTCCTTGTCCTGTATGAGATGCCACAGTTTCTGAGGGGGGAATTGAGTAAAAGACTAGGCTTGATGATTCCCTAATCTGTCTATGCATTATGGAAAGTGCTCCATGAGTCTTGGCAGCTTGGATGTCCTCTCTATTACTTCTCCTTAGTTGACATATTTCACTTTTTTATCAAGTTAAGTGCCTGAAGGATATAACTGCAAATGTAACATTTTTTTATATAAAGCAACAAGTATTGGGCACTCCTCTCTCTTTGAATGTACTGTTTTCTCTGCCTTTTATTTTATCCCCTCATTTTTCATACTTTTATCCCCTTTTACATCTGTTTCCTTCCTAGACCCAGTCTTATTCCTTAAGATTTTAGATTTTATTACTGAATGGTTTACTAATCCATTCTATATAGTAATATATTTGTGTTTTTACTTTGTTAACATATCCTTTCAAATTCACTGTGAGAAGCTTGAGCATCTCACTATGGTATGAGATAGGTAATAATATTTGGAATAGTTTCCACATCTGCTTGCAATTATCTTAACTAGGAGTTCTTTGGAACCTTTTTCCACCTGCTCCTTGAACCTGTTGAATTGTCTTATTTAAGGTTCATTATTTTTTCATTTGCTCTCATTAGCAGTTTTAACTCCAATTAGCATTACTTTCTGTGAATTACCTTTTATTTCACTTACTGAAGTAGAAACTGGGGTGCCTTTTTTTTTTTTGCACATTAAAGCTAATTATATATGGCCATTAAAAGCAGTAATATGACTTAGATTTAGTTTTCAAGTTTTAAAATTGATTTGCTTCAGTAACTAATAGGATATCTGATATAAAAGAACCTTAAGTATAATAGTTCTGTCACAAGATTGATGCAGTCAAATTCCTTCTATATAGTTTCACTGCTTATTTCTGGCAGATGTTAAATCCTATTTATATGAACACCTGTTCTGTTTATTAAGGACTTTGTCTTTTATATGAAATTCATGTTTTTAGCTTTATCAAAAAGTGCAGGTGGCCAGCTCCAATTGAAAAATATAATTGAAAGCTGATAAAAATGAGTAGAAATGTAATGACTAAATTATATTGGAACTTGACTACTGCATTCTGTTCTTATACTTCCAATCTTACCAACAAGCTTCTCTTTAAATAAAAATGTCTAGTTGGAATATTCCCAAACTTGAAAAGAGCTGATCTAATCCAGATGGTAACTTTGATTTGGAAAGAAGACTTCAGGTTATTTTTTTAAAGGCTCTCTGCCTTATGCTATTGCTGCACAGAAAGCTAAAATGGTAATCCAAGATAAAAGTGGCTGTTTATGGTGGAAGTTCTGGTATTTGAGATAGAAGCCTGCCCTTTTTCTTTGAATAGTATTTGTAGTCACCTCAGTTTCATGTGGAAAATATTCAAAACAGGTGAATTTGTACTTTCTATTATTGAAGAAAGAGATTCTTTCAGGAAGTGGTCAATTTTGTCATTTAGTAATGAAAAAAGTTCCAGTAAGAGTATTTCTTTAAAATACTGCTTTGTTTCAAAGTAGTCTGTTCTTAAACAAAATGAATACATCTTTACTTCTGTAGAATTTGTTAGAGAAGTCTACTGAGAGAGAAACTCGCCAGGAATATGCTCTTGCCATGATTCAGTGCAAGGTTTTAAAGCAGCTAGAGAATTTGGATCAGCAGAAATATGATGATGAGGACATCAGTGAAGATATCAAATTTCTACTGGACAAGCTTGGTGAGAGCGTGCAGGACCTTAGGTATGCTTTGCAGTGTGCACTTTAAAAAATGCAGTTATGTGAATGTTGGTAGAACCTTTTTCTTTTTAAGGCTAAAATATCTACAGAATTATGATATGTAAATGCTGTTTGGTAAGAGCATACAGAGATGTGCTGGTTGTTAGTTTCCTATTGTATGTCAGTATTTAGAGGTTGAATAGAAAATAAATAGAAAATAAGTCTTCACTTATAAATGTGATCTTTGTAACTGAGAAATTGTTAAAGAACTTGAAAGTGATCTTAAAGGATTTCCAGTCAAAACTGAAGTCTGCCTGATTAGAATAATTTCTACTGTCCAGATTAACTCAAGTTTTTGCTAGTGTTTACCTAGTTCTTGGTCTTGTGCCTAAATTGAAGTGCACATTGTAGGTAGTAGATACAAGTGCATATTGTAGGTAGTGTCAAAGGTTTAAGTGGATGGAAGGTAGACTGAAATCCTTTATTGGGGAAGTTAAAACATAAAAACCCAGCAAAACAGAGAATTAAATTCCAAATGTTGCATTTGCCTGGCTGGGTTTTAAATTTTTTTTTTCAAATTTATTTCTTGGGAATGGTATTTTGGGGCGGATAGAAGGTTGTGTTTGAAAACTAATTTTTTTTCTTGCCTCATGCATTTTCTTGCTTACCAAATGGTGAGACAGGGAGCAATTCTCATGTTCTGCAGAGCACTGACTTCCAAATTAGAAGTCATAGCAATTAGAGCTCCAGCTTTGTTAGGGACAGGCTTGGGCATATGGTTCAAAGAGTTTGTAGAAGCTTGGCCAATATCTCATTTAGGTTTTGTGTTGCAGCTCCTTTGATGAATACAGCTCTGAGCTCAAATCAGGAAGACTGGAGTGGAGTCCTGTGCACAAATCTGAGAAGTTTTGGCGGGAGAATGCTGTAAGACTAAATGAGAAGAATTATGAACTGCTCAAGTAAGTTTTCAAGTCTTTAATAATGTGATCCTTTAATATTTTTTGTGTTTAAATGAACCAGACTCTAATAAAGGTTTTCCGTTTTAACACAAAGTCAAGAATGAAAGCAAGTCATAACATCCTGCTTATTTTACAATATATAGTTTGCTGTGTTGAAAACCAGAACTGTTTATTTGCTTTTACTGGTGAAAGTGTATTTATGATAGAGGGAATATCTTTAGTTTAACTTGCATGTAGGTTTGATTTGATTAAAAAAATGTTTTTACTGTATCTTAATCTTAGATTTGTGTTGTGTGTGATGTTGATCTGAGTAATGAACTTTTGTCTTGGATATTTGGGAGTTGAAAGTTGTGGTACTGTTCCATGAGAAATTTGACTCAGTGCATTACGTTGCAATGTGTCTATTTTGTGTTGGGACTGTGTTTGCAGTACATAGATTGTTATATGAAGTGAACCTGAACTCATATTTATTTGCAGTCGAGGACTGGCTGTCTGGCATATGAAACTATGTCCTGAAATGATGCCTGGCTGTTTTCATTAACTGATAGCACATGGTGGTCTTCCAGTTCAGGGCTTGCTAATAAGTGCCAGATCTAACAGATATCAGGAGGTCAAATGGGGCATGTGAGATGTTAGAAGACATGGCAAGAGCAAGGTGATCCTGAGCGTTATGTGCATTTCAGCTGGCCTGATACCTTAGAAAAATTCTGATAAATTCTTCCCTGAGTGCATATTGTTAAATATGTAGGATTATAGACTTAAAAATTTTGGATGCTGACAACTCTGGCATGAAGTTGATGTTGAGGCTTAGTATTTCCTGTAGTGATTACAATGTTTTGCTGTATTTATTTCTCCTGATTCTGGGACTTTCTTGCACTTCTGCTGCTGCAAAGACATTAATCTTCAATAGTTCCTAACACACCTCCAACTCTCAAAAAATCCCCCAAAAACTCAACACCAAGCCAAACAAACCAATCCTCAAAAAACACCCTCCGCCGCAACATAATGGGGAGATTCTTGCACCTCAGAACTTGATTTTTTGCCTTGTAAGGCATTTGACAAACAATCCTTATTTGCTTTGAGCCATATAATTTTATTTTTCCTTATCTGCCTGCTTATTATTTTTCTAAATCTAATACTTTCATGCTACTGTTAAACATAATTGTTTTATTACCTTCTGCATTATTGCCTGCCTTGATGTTGGGCTTATATTTTGTTCAACATCATTATATGGCTCTTTGGTGTCTTCTGCTTAGTCTTATGGTTCAAGTTTCTGCTTCCTCTTCTTGTCAAAAGTAGGAGTTCTTTTCATTTGAGAAGTGGTTTTCCTGTCACTTTCTGGCCTCTAGGGAGGCAGGCAGTGGCTGTGGTAATTTAATTTTACCAGCATGTTCCTTTTTTAAATTCCAGTTGAATTTTCAACCTACCGATTTCAGCTTGTTTCTAACTTTGTCTGATTAGAACACATTTGTCATCTCACTAAGCATAGAATACTCTAATTTTCCAGTGATCTCTATGTTTAACCTTTTCAGCTGTATCTCACCTTCATAATCTGTGTTATTTTCCTCCCTTCTCATTACTGTCTAGAGAGCAGTGTTACTTGTAGCTGTTTTTCACTAAAGGTGGTTTAACTTCTTAATTAAAAAACTCAGACAGTGTTAAGAGTCCAGAAGCTGTTTTATGCTTCTTACACCTCTGTGTTTCTATGCATACTATGAAAATAATGTGACACTGGAGTAATTTGCAAGGAGCATAGCTCTCATCTCAGTCTTTGAGTTAGGAAAGAACTGCTTTCTAATGAAGCTTATTTAGAATTCAAAACTGTTGGTCTTGGAGCCAAAGTAAAAAAAAAAGGAGAGATTTTGTAATCCTTGGTTATAGGTATTTGTGTATGTAGTTCACTAAACTGACTATAGTGAATACTTAAAATAATTTTGTTAATTAGGACAGGTTCCCAGTTTTGTTAAGTACAACTGCATTGTTTGGACAAAGTTCTAGCTTTACTGTTTGGGTGACTTGTAAAACATTTTTATGCTTATGGGCTTTTTTATTTTAAGTTATCACTGATTAAAAACCCATCAACAAATAAGAAAACCAAAACAAAAAAATAAAAACCAACCTAAAACGTGGGACTTCATTGTTTCACATTCTTTCCTAGGATCCTGACAAAACTTCTGGAGGTCTCTGATGATCCGCAGGTGCTGGCTGTAGCTGCTCATGACGTGGGAGAATATGTACGCCACTATCCCCGTGGGAAACGGTAGGAAAATGCCAGAATGCTGTTATCCTAGAAGGCAGCTGGAGTGTGTACTCTGCCTGTGGCATTTTCTGCTTATTTATATTAAAATATGGTACAAATGGATGCAGGTTATGCTTAAGTTTTATTTATTGGAAAGATGAGGAAACACATACTAGATCAGATGAGAAACTGCAAACTGGATCTTTGACTTAATAGATTTCAGTGTCTCTTAACTGTAAAGGGAAGCAATGATTAAAGTATTGAATACAATGTTTAGACTAAACCAGAAGCCAGGCACCAGAAGAAATTGGAGGAACTATCAAGAGATTAATCAACATATAATTTTTCCTCTCTATGACTAATTGGACTGTAATTACTGGACTTGGGGTAGACATGGACTATTCCAGCTAAAGACTGTTTAAGACTACAGAGAAATTTTTTTCCACAAATAATTGGTGGTGTAATTTCAGTGATCCACAGATTCAGTTTTCACTCTTCCATTTAAGCATGTTTTAGCTAGACAAATAATTCATTTTTGTGAAAGCTTTCATGTTCATTATAAACTCAAATTCCTGTTGAAATGCACATGGACATTGCTATGTTTTCCTGTTTTAAAAACCTGTGAGGGAAGATGTTTACTGAGTAATTGCACTTCTAAGGTAGAGACCAGTGAAGCAGAAAGAAGCCTTTGGTTTTTGCAGGAAACTGGCTCATCACTTACACAGAGGCACATGTGACTTAATTTTTGTAGCAAAGAAGCAGTCTGTTCCTGGTTTCTGCACAGGATTAAATTGATGTCAATTCAGGGTCCATATAACCACTCTCTACAGTAGGATGGGGGAAGAGAAACAAATTAAGAGTGAAAAAAATAGTGGGTTGAGATAAAGACAATTTAATAGGTAAAGCAAAATAGGGAATTAATACACTGCTTCCCATGAGCAGGCAGATGTTCAGCCCTCCCAGGGGGAAAGCAGGTGTTTCTTCATCATGAATAATGTGGGTACTTGGAAAGACAAACACCATCACTTTGAATAGTTCCCCTCTTCCTCCTCCTCCCAGTTTTATGTGCTGAGCATGTTGCCACATGGTATAGAATATCCCTTTGGTCAGCTGTTCTTGCTTTGGCCTGCTCTTTGTATGAAATTATTTTATTATTCATATTTATGGATGAACAGTTAGCGTGCATTTACTTGAATGTGTGGACTAGTATGGCCATGTGGTGGCTGGACCAAAGCTATGAAATCAGAGTGGATAAACAGGACCTGTATCCTTCTGTCTGTGGTTGGGAAAATGTATAGCTGTTAGGACTGCAGCTCCACTTAGCTCCCAGGCTGTTAAGCCTATTCAGCAATGTGCCAGTCTTCAAAAGAAGTGGTCATCAGCAAATAAAAAGTGTCCCTAGATACTGTTCTAACCCACATTCTTATCTCAAATTCTAATACTTTAGCTGCTTTCTGTCTACAGACTTGGCTTATTTAACTTTCTGTCCCGTTGAACAAACTTTTAAAGAATTTCATTTGTAATCCAGTGTATTCCTACCAAATATGACTTCAGCAATTTTGGAACTAACTAAAAGCTTAAAATACCCATGTATTATGTGTCTATTCCAGCATAATAATCCATTCCTTATGTTTTTTTGGTACATAGTTGTGTAGTGCTCCCGCATGTGATGGGTATTTCACTCTCTCATTGCATGACTCACTCCAAGAATGGATACAGCTCCTTCGTTTAGAAGTGTAGGAGAATTCAGGTGTCCTAAATACTTTTGTTTCTGTTAAGTGTTTATTGTAAACTCCTAACTGGACCATCCTTTAGCCTTTGAGGATTGCAGAGATAAATTGGATACTAAAACTCCTTGACTTCACCTGCTGGGTACAGTGGAGACCTAGAGCTGCAGTTCTGGCTAATCTTTTCCTTTGTCTGGCAAAAGAAATGTTTGTTAACAAGATACTGTGTTTTTTCATGGCTGTTCTCCAATGCTTAAATAATTTTAAGTTGCTTTTAAAATTAAACTTTTTGGATGAAATTGTTGAGACAGTAGCACTGTGGGCTTCTCATGAGGCTCACAAAGATGCATTTTCTGAGAGTGTAACAGCAGAAATCAAGTTTAGCACTGTTGCTTCCTGACACTAAAAATATGCAGATTGCCAGCACAGCTTCCATGTGGCCTACAGGTTATTGTTATGTACAATCAACACTTAGAATTTCTTGAATGTTATGAGCATGGGCTTTGTGTTTTACATGTATAAGAGATGGACACCTGGAGCCATTCTCTTCCTTAGCTCAGGATTCAGAAAAAAACTTGCATTCCCTTTTTCACCTGGGCTTTCAGATAAGTAATGTGGATTTTATATTTGTTTTCTGCTATAACAGTCTAAATTGCATTTGTCTTTATCTGCTATGTCTTCTTTCTCCCTCTAAATGGGTCATGTTAAAACTTGAATCTTCAGCATCCAGAGACTTTTTTAAAATGACACTGTTTGGGCTTAGTGCAGTGATGTTATGGGGAGCAGTCACTGCAGAAGATGTGCACGTGTAACTCTTCCACTGGTCTCTATTACTTCTGTAAAATAAGCAGCAGTTGAGGAGAGGGGAAACTAAATGTAGTGTTTTGGACATGTTTGGAACTTGAAGGAACATGATTCACTGTGAACCTTCTTCACTGCTTAGACCTTTGGGTTAAACCCATGGCTGGGAAGTGATCTGTACCTGTAGGCAGCATTATGCAAGAATGATAATGCTGTTCTTCAACTCCTCATGTTCTCAGCCATAATTTCAGTGATGTATTGTCAAATGAAAAAGCCTATTACCATTTGTGATTATAGGCTTTTAACCTTTCATTTTGGTTTTTGCATACCTCTATCATAAGGAAGCTTTTGAGTTTAATGCCTTTTTCACATCCTTTGACTTCTGAACATCCAGTGGCCTAAGTCAGACCTTAAATAAAGAAAAAATTATTATTTATGTTTCATACTTCTGCCTTTGTGTGCAGTGGTTTTATATTTAACTTATTATAAAGGTGAGGCTGCATAAGGCAGGCAGAAAGGTTTTTTTGAATCTGTTACATTACTAATAACTTATTGAATTCTTGGCAAGGATTTTCCAGCTTGAAACAATTGCACTTGTCTGAATCCATTCCTGCTTTATGGAACAAATGTTTGAATATTTTTGGGAAATAATATTCCCTGTGGTCTTAAGAATAGGTTTGACTGAGGTAGAAAATGAAATTGAAAATTCTCTTTTTCATCTCCATGCTATGTCTTCATACCTGCTCTGTCGTTTGCAAAAATGCATTTTTTTGTGCAGCAGCAATGCATTAATCTGGCCATGAAAAGAGCAGTACTACATGCAGATAGCTAATGCTAGCTTTAAATGGCAGAGCAATATCAGGTTAGGCCTCTAAAGCAAATGATGGTGTCTTCACAGGACAGCATATTTAACTGCTAAGTGAGAGAACTGCTGTAAAAAACCATATGAAAGTTAGTGAGTAAATCAGCTTATATATTCCTTGCAAATTCTCTCCAAGCTTACTGTTATGACAGACTGAAATGCTGCATGTGAAGTCATCTGGATAGTGATACTTTTTTCAGGTTTTAAGTGTGTTGCCTTCTACCAGTTTTATTAAGAAATAATATATTCATGGCATGCAATACAAGGTTTCATCAGTATTTCATAGGGGATTTGGTATAACTGTTAAAGGGCTGACTGTGGTGGTGAAATGTGTAGTGAAAGATGCAGCTGAAGCATATCCTTTTTTCTGGGAATGGAACCTTAACAGCCAGTTCTGCATCTTGTGCAGCAGTAGCTGTGGCTCTAGTACAGCTTGAATCTCAAAAAGCACTATATGTATGAGGTGGGTGATTTAATAGGTCTTGGTGTGATTACGAACATTCTTCTGTATTAGACAATTCAGAAGAGACTGAGGTTTTATTCTTGCAAAAAATTGAGTGACCTGATTGCCATTCATTTATGGGGTGGAGGGCACTACCTCTCCTACCTAATAATTGATAATTCTGTACCCTGCAAACCCTTTTCCAGAGCTGTGTAAAGTAAATAACCCTTTCTGAAAAGGGGTCTTTTCTAGATTATTTATTTCAAAGTAGCAAACAGGAGTCCAGTATAAACACTCTCTGTTGTGAATTCTTAAAAAATCTTTTTTTAAAAAGATATATATAGAATATTATCTTATTAAAGAAGATAATATGTATTTGTAACACATCAGGTGGGATGTGTATCTTGGCAAATAAATAATTTTAATGAAATAAATATTATATAATTTAGACTTAACCTCTTAATGCCTTGAATGAGAAGTGGTGGGATAGGATAGCTACCCAGAATTGAAAGTAATGTGAAAAAACTTGCTCCTCTCCTGTTTTTCAGAGTGATTGAACAGCTTGGTGGTAAGCAGCTGGTCATGAACCACATGCATCACGAAGACCAGCAAGTTCGTTACAATGCACTGCTGGCTGTGCAGAAGCTGATGGTTCACAACTGGTATGTGAAGATTGTTTACATACTAATAACCATGAGAAATCTTTGTTGTGGAGACAGGATTCAAAACAGTAGATTTCTTTTAGGGGAGAAATAACATTTTTATGTGTTAATACAGCAGTTTTTAAACAGCAGATTACTATGATGCTTATGGTAAAAACTTAGGTTTTCTGTGTGTTTTGGAGATAGTTGATTTGAATAGCTTCCTTACATGGTTGACTGTCACACAAGTAATTCACTTGAACAATGTATTTTAGCCTAGGTTGGGTATTAGGAAAAGGTTCTTCATCCAGAGGGTGACTGGGCATTGGAACAGGCTCCCAAGGGAAGTGGTCACAGCACCAGAGTTTAGAGTGTTTGGGCAATGCTCTCACACACGTGTTCACTCTTGGGCTGGCCCTGTGCAGGGCCAGGAACTGGACTCACTGGTTCTTGTGGTTCTTTTCAGGATATTTTGTAATGATTCTAGAATTATTTGAGCTGTGTGTGGAGTAGCAGAAGTTTATGGGCTGATTGAGTGTTCTCTAATAGCTCTCAAGTTCTGCCACAGAGCTTGCTGGTGTGTGAGGCTGCCTTTCCAACAGCACACAGGACCTTTGTAGGAAAGCATTGAGGGGCTGAAGCTCTGAAAAACAGTGTTCATGAAGCAACTTTATGTAAGTTGCCAAACTAATTAGGTATGCTAAGCATAAAGCATGGAGAGTTAAAAATACTAATGAAGAGCTTTTAATCTGGTTATTAATTATGAGTGCACCAGAGCTCATATTTTCAGTCTGGCATTGCCTTAAAGCTAGATAAAATACAGCAATACATCTGAGTATATTGGAACATAAGTGTTGAAATACAAAAAACTAATTTAATTTTGGATTTAAACAACCTTTTATTTCTGAAAAGCTTAGTGCTTGGATGTATCTATAACATCTGTCAATTTTCTCACCTATTAGAGAATTTGAACTTTTTGAAAGGCTGAGTAGGGATGACACTAGCAGTGTGAAAGTGGTAGGGGAGCATGGACTGTTAAGCACCTTCTGACAGGTTAAGTCACCTCCTTGCTGTGACAGGCTGGCTAAGTTGACAAAAAGCTCCTATTGTCTCTCTCTGCAGTGTATCATAAGTCAAACAGAGCTAATTTTCTCCCCTTCTTCTGAAGAATATAAGTTTTAAGGTTTTAACTCTCAGACATGTTATATTTATTTTATCCTACTCCCTCTCTTGGATGCTGTGGGGACATTCTATAAAAGAGAAACATGTGTTTAAATACCCTACTATGAAAATTCCAGCTAATACTCTCCACCTGTAATGAGTACTTTGATAAATCACATGAAAATTTTGAGTGTGGAGATGGAGTCTAAACATATGGTCATGTTCAATCTAATTTTTGGTCATTATTGTGTATTATGCTCTACACTGCTTCCCAGTTTAATACATTTCTTTTCTCACTGTGCTGTTCTGATACATTTGAAACATTCTGAGTATTACAAACCAGCTGCTCCTAAATAGAAATTACAGCATGGAAAGTTTAGTTACTGATACTGCCTTCTGCAGTAGGGATGGGCTTTATTTCATGTGTTCTGATGTCTTGAAAATCTGGTAGGAAGACCTTTAGTCTTTCTCCAGCACAAACCTCAGTGGTAGGAAAAATTTTCCTGAGTGCCAAGCCTGGCTTTTTCTCACTTTCAGTGAGAGACTACTGCTTGTAAAAACATCACATCTGGTCTTCTAGATTTGTTTTGGTTTTTTAATAGCATGAACATGTGCCTACTTTTCACAGTTTGTGAACCTTTAGACTTGAGACTGAGGGGAAGATGGCAAAAGTACCTAGTTTCAGATCTTCAGAGATGTCAGTAAAAAGAATCTGTCTAAGTTAGTGCCACTTGCAGATTCACATTGTCATCTCTGTAGGGAATGTTTTCTTGTTTAATTCATAGTGGAACAAGCCTCTGAGACATACTGTCCTTGGCTCTTATTTGCTCAAGTAGTGTTCCCCCTGCCATGGACTTACAGCTTAAGTGAAGGAAATGACACACTGTTTGTATGTGGGAAGCTAGATATTTTTTTGTGTAGATCTGGCTTTTGATGAGTGTTGGGAGCTCTTCTGTTTCATTGCTGTCTCGTCTCACCACACAAGCTGAGTCCCCTGACTGCCACACACTGTGATTTAAGTGCCTACTTACTAAGCTTTGCATTGTCATAAGATTTGTTATTCAGCAACTTCAAGGTTTTGTTTCCCTTGTTCTTCAGACCTGGGGAAACAATAAACATTTTTCCTCTTGCTTCCACTTATTCTGGAATCACAGTTATTTCACTCAAAGCAATTGTGTTTTTTTTCCTTGAGTTTAACTGGTACAGAACAATTTGGCGTATCTGTCTGTGACACGTGTGACAGAGGTAGTCGGGTTTTCCTGAAGGTTAAGTGAGAGAAAGGTTAGAAAATAAAGCTTTGCTCTGCCACAATAAGGCTTGATGCAAGTGCTATGCCTGGAGCTAACAAAGGAAAACTTGTGGTACTTGAATTGAGGAAATGCCATGGGGCAGCTGAAGTAGCATTCTGCCTAAAACACAGCTGTATCATTTAACTGTTAGCTTAACTTAGAGACAATTAACTCCTAAGTAATTTGAGTAGTTCATTACAGGCTGCTCAACTGGCTTTCCCTTAGGGGTTTTTAAGTCAGGGATTAATGGGGGGAAATCAGACTGTCAGGCATTCTCTTAAATGGTGAAGCTACATTGGCAAAAACAGTAACTGCTGTCAGCTTTTCAGATGAGATAAGTTCAAGTGAAATATTCCAGTTACATTTGCATGTTAAATGATCATGCACTTGATGAAGCGAGGAGCAAAATTATCTTTATCATCACTTACTGACTGTACATGGGAATTAATCCTGAGTTTCAATCTGACTTGAATTGTGTTAGTCATGTCACCCCATGCTGATATTAGGAACCTGTGTAGTTGGTTGACCCTGGGTGCATGCACCCACCAAAGCTGCTGTTATTGCTCTCCTCCATGGCTGGACAGGGGAGAGAAAATACAACAAAGGATTCCTGAGCTGAGATAAGGAATTTGGGGAGATACCACTCACCAAATACTGTCACTGGCAAAACAGGCTCAAATTAGGGATAATGAATTGAATTTATTACTAACAAAAAACCAGAGCAAGATAGTGAGAAGTAAATATCACCTTAAAAGCACCTTCTCTCCACCCCTCCCTCCTTCCAAGCTCTGCCTCCTCTCCTAGGGCTACAGGTAGACGGAATGGGGGTAATGGCCAGTTTGTCATGCATTGTTTTGTCCCACTGGTTAGAGAGAGGAATACTTTCCCTGCTCCATAATGGGGCCCTGCCATGGGAGATAGTTCTCCATGAAGTTCTCCAACATGAGTCCATCCCATGGCAAGAGCCCTCCCCAAACTACTGCAGCGTGGGTCACTCTTCTGCGGGGTGCAGTCCTTCAAGAACAGGCTGCTCCAGCATGTGTCCCTCCACAGGGTCACAAGTGCTGCCAGCAAACCTGCTCCAGTATGGGCTTCTCTCTCCACGGATCTGCAGATCCTTGTCAGGACCCTGCTCCAACACAGGCTCCTCTCGGTCATTCACCAGCCTGGGCGTGGGGCTCCTGACCTCCTCCTTGATACTGACATGAGGAGTATGAGTATGTTGGCAGGTGCTAAACAGTGGGAGTTAGGATGTGTCACTTGAGCATGATCAAGTATGGTATGGAAGCAGAATTCATAAAGGGCATACTGAATGAAGCAACAAATTGGGCAAGCTTTGAATATGCAGCCGGTTCATACATGGTTTTCTAAATGCACAGCCCAGAGAAATTACTTGCTCTCCCATCTTTTAAAATGAGGGATTCTGCAGGGAGACAGTAAAAAATCTGAAACTGCCTAGGATTTGCAATATGCTGTATTTAGAAGCCGTTACTCTATAGATAGCTTCTGTACAATGCCTGCATTTGGGAGTGACAATTGCAGGGTGTAGTGGTTTCTACCTGGCAGCCACGAAGTTTACACCCACCGTCACTCCTTATTTTTTCCTCTATCCCAACACTGAAGTGTGGAATGCTTAATAGAGTAGTAGGCTTAAATCTGGGAAACAGTACTTACAGGATAAAGACTTCCATTGTATTTATTTCTCCTGGTTCTTAGCCTTCATTATCGCTACAATTCCTTTTCAGTAGTTAACAGAAGTTAACTAAATGAAAAGTTTGACAAGATAGTGTCTCTGATAAAAAATAATCTTTTTTAAGAGAAGAGTTCCTAGCTAGAATGAGACAAGCAAAAATCCAGTTAATTGCAGGCACACTTGATATCTAGTGGAGTGTTCCATCTTTTTATTTGCACATAAATGTGTATTCTTGTAAAACTTCATCCCATGTAGGTGTAGAGGCTGTGGTTTTTTTATTGGGCATATGCTCTCTGGGATTCACACTGTGCTCATGTTTTCTGTCATAAGATCCCTACTCTTTGCAGAAACACTGTTTAATATTTCTAGAGCTCATGTTAGCATGGAAGATATCAGATGTTCTTCTCAGTTTGCATTTTCTTTTTTCAAAGAAATTGCTCATTTTCATGCATTATGCTGAAAAACATGTCACCAAAGTAGTAACTTTTTGGTAATTTAATACTTCTGATTAGTGTTCTTTAAAAATTTGATTTCCTGATAGGAAAATTCAGTGAAACACTATTGATGTTGGTCATTCTTACATAAAAACCTCTTAAGTGCTGTAAGCAAAAAAATTCTTTGTGTTAACTAAACCTTATGTTTAAATATAAAACTTTTCAAACCATGTTGCAAGTTTAAGTCAAGTGGGTCTTTTAAATTCACGGAATGGCTCTGTGTGTTAGTTCATAGCATATCTTATAAGTGAAAAATGGCTGATGCTTTTTCTCCCTAATGGAAAGACACGCATTGAATTGGATTTCACAGTTTATTTTCTTTTAAAATCAAATGCTTAAGTCATAGCTTTGTTATAAGAGCTCATTGATCTGCTGTCTCTTCATAGCTTGCTTGTATGTGAAGTTGTGAACTGGGAGTCTAGAATAACTCTTCCTAAGATTGGACAAAACCAGGGAAACTGCTGAGAGGAAAGAAGGTTCTTGTAGTGTCTCAGTTTGAAGACTCACATTAATGCTGCATTTGATGTTGTAAGGAGGGCTTTGAACCATGCTATGAGTAATATTTTCAGTAATCATGATAATCTGTAGATTGTCTATTAATATTACTGCATTCAGCTGAAGAAAGGGCTCCATTTGGAAACACAAAGCCCCTTTCATGTAATGTTCATAATCCTTCTGTACAACCATTCAAGCTGTTTAGTTTTATGTGCACATCAGATTGTTGAGCATCTCTTTACTGTGAATAATTAAACAGAAACAATGTCCTAGATTTTGTTTATCTCAACAGCTGGCTTTTGTTCTATTTGTTTGTATGAAGTGGAATCTGTTAAACTAAGTATTGAGAATTGCAGAGATGTTTGCAGTATCTTTTCTCTCTTGAGATCCACAGGCACATTAATAGGTCAAGAAGATACAGGGTGAAAATCACCATGGTTCCACTGAAAAAGATAATTTATAAAAATCTTCAGTTTGGTTTGTTGCAGGACCAAGCTGTTTGATCAAAGTGACTTTGATTCTGCTGTGTAGGTTTGTTTTGTTGTTTTTATTGTTGGTTTGTGAGGACTTAGCTTTAAAACCACTCATAGCAGGCATCGGTATAATAAACACATTTTATATTCTTTAATACCATTTTTAAATTGGACTATTTCATAATGCATAAATCCACTGAATCAAAGAAGAAAATTGTGTTCAGTAAACAAATGACAAAAGACAACACAACAGCAGTTCTCCAGTGGTAGCACTCCAACTTTGGCAGTCTTCCCAGCCCAGCTCTCTAGGAAGATGTCTCTGTTTGTTACTTTACTACTTTTACAGTTGTTCTCTTCCTGTTAACTTTTGTGAAGAAGATGATACTGAGGAGCATGTAATGTGCATATACGTATTTTTTTCTTCTATACTATATATATAAAAGATATATAAAAATGTGCAGCATTATAAATTTGGATCCAGCAGTAAGACAGGTTAATATTACATATCAGGAACCAAATATTAACATCACTTCAGGTTTGATTTGAGCCTGGCTTCTTTATTTTATTTCCTGCCTTCTGTGACTGTGACTCTGTGGGGAGGCAGATGCACCTGTGGTGGCCCCTGTGGAGCTCCACTTGCCTTTCCCCAGCCACCACCAGTGTTAATGTGACACTGCAGTAACCATGTTCAAGGGAGCTGGTTTGTAGAAAGCAATTCACTGCAATTCACTTGGGAGTTAAATGAACAAAAAGTGCTGTCTCACCAGAATAGCCTGACTGCCTTGTGAGATACAGGCCTACACAGCTGGAGTGGGTTACAGGGTGGATGTTCCAGCTCTGTCTCACACTGGATTAGGTGGAGACTGGACAGATGGTTGCAACCTTGTGGTGGTGTTGCCACTTCATGTGTACTGCTCAGAGGTTCCAGGGATAGTTAATCTGTGCAGTGTAACACTTACAAGACAATGTTTTCATGGGTTCGTTTAGCCTGCTTAGAGTTGGGAGTACATCAGTTGTGTAATTCAAATACCTACTTGTAATTCAAATACTTACTTGTAAAAAAATTTATTACAATAAATTAGTAAAACTGGTCCATTTCTTTCTAGTCTAATAACTTCTCTCCAGGTTATTAGACCTCTAGCAGAAATGCAACATAGGGCTGGCAAAACTGATCAATTTGTTCAAACTATTCTATCTGCTGCCTGTCCTGTGAACTTGTTTGTTTAACTATTTGTCATATTTTTATGATTTTTCTGTAAACAGTATATGTTGGCACTGCCTTTCAAGTGCATTGAGTCAAGTGGCAGACTTTTTGAAGGATTTCTTTAGAACTAACTTTTCAATTTTATTTTCAAAAGTATGGGACTCTAGGTTTATGTTTAGGTAGAGAAAAATAAAATCAATATTTTTATTTTGGTTTTTGTCAAAGAAAGGCATTCTGTCTCTTGGGAACCTCAGTTTGCTAAACCAAGCTAGAGATTGCAGATATTTGAGACTATCAAATATTTTTGATAACTTCTTTAATAACCAGGATGCAAGAGTTAAATGTAAGAAAAGAGAAAATATGAAAATGTAATCCTTCCTTTATTTCTGTGCTTATTCTGTCTCCTTTTCTTCCTTTGCCCATTAATTTTCAGTGTCCTTTAAAGGACAGGTAAATCTGACTGCACTTGAATTTGGAGTATAACACTGAAAGTAGTACTATTTAAACTTCAACGCTTGTTTATTTTAACACATGGCCCCTAGGGCTCTGTTGTGTGTGTCTTGTCATGCTCTTCTATCACAGATTGTTTGTTGTTTGACAATGATCTTTTAGTCTGTGTCTTATCATACCCTTCTATCATAGATTGATTGTTCTTGAAAATGATCTTTTAGTATATGGTATATTAGGTGGTGTCTTGTTCTAGTTTGCAATCTCCTTATTCCATGTTCACTGAATTTACATGTTGCATCAGTTCTGTGTGCCTTTTCATAAATAAACTTTAAGCATTTGTTTCAATTATGACATTTAAGTATCTCTCTGCTTCAAGGTGTCAGTGGCTCTCATGAGAAACAAAAACTGATTAAATTAAACAAAAGGAAGAATAAGAACTTGAGATAAACTGAATTCTTGTATTCACCTGTAAGCTTCTTTTTCTTCTTGGAAAAAGCACTTTGGGAACAGCAGAAAATGTGATTCTAAAAAGAGGCCTCAAAAAGGGGGAATTTCTACTGTGGAAGGAATCTCACTTGGTTGTTCTAGTAAGAACGAAAAGATAAATTTGCAAATGGAAATTACTTATGCTTCACTGTCAGACTTTTGGGTGACCAGGGAAGTGAACGTGTGTGGTGTTTCAAGTCTTGTTGGTGTGAGCTTTAATTGAGAAATGGAAGATTGTATAGCTAGTCTCAAAAGTGTACTGTAGTCTTGAGTATTACAGTTGCATGTTTGGAGCTTTTCTGCAGTGCAGAGGTAATATTTTTTGTTCTTTTAAATTTATAGTGAATCGGTTGTTTCATGTTTGAATGCTGTTATGTGCAAATGCAAACTTGTTTGCACTAGCATCATCTGCTTTTAATAAGGACAGTTTTATTTTGAAGGAAATAAGAAGATGGCTAAAACTGACTTTTTTATAAAGGCTTTTCTGTTACAATGTGAGGAAAAATGGTTTAAAATGTCTTGTAGTGGTCCAATTCTTGACTTTTAGCTTGCAATTAAAAAATGTAAGCCTAATACCTACCTCATTACTTTCCATTGTAGCCTGCATCACAAATCTCAGATGCTATTTTGATTATTTTATTAACTGATTTGTTATCTTATGACAAGATCCATCCTTTGATCATACCTGCTCTTATAGTGCAATGTGTTGAATGCTTGCATTCTTACAGGTGACTTTAATTTTGTGAGGTAAATAGTAATTTTAAAATCCCAGTTTTTCTCTTAAGATTTAACTAAGTATCAGTGCAGGATAAAGTCTTAGACCCTTAACTTGTAATAGCATGGGGATGGACACTTACATCCAACTTAGGAGTGAAATTTGGAGCTTATAGTTCTTCTGAACCTCCTAATAGGATGAAATACCAGTATTTATAAAATATATTTGAATCTTCTTATTATTTTAATATGTGTTATAGCAGAGGGAGAACAGGGTCCTACTTAACATTTTGGAGCAAGTCCAGAGGAGACCTGTGAGGATGATTTAGAGGCATGGAATACCTGTGCTTTGAGGAGAAGATCTGAGTTGGGGTTGTTAAGCCTGGACAAGAGGCATCTCTGGGGAGATGTTAGAGCACCTGTACAGTACCTAAAGGAGGCCTGCAGGAAGGCTGGAGAGGGGCTTCTCACAAGGCCAAGGGATGATGGCTGCAAAATAAAACAGGGCTGAGTTAGATTAGATATCAGAAAGAATTATTTCCTGTGAGGGTGGTGAGACACTGGAAGAGGTTCCCCAGAGAAGCTGTGGATGCCCCATTCTGTGGAGTATTCAAGGCCAGGTTGGAGGGGGCTCTCAGCAGCCTGGTGTGGTGGAAGGTGTCCCTGCCCATGGCAGAGGGTTTGGAATCAGATGATCTTTAAGGTCCTTTCCCACCCAAACCATTCTATGATTCCATGTTCATCTAATCTAGACCATGCAATAATAACTTGTCCTGGGTTAACCAGTGACCCTCAAATGGAAGTGATAATTTTCTGTTTGGTTAAGTGATCCTTCTAACAGCTTGTAATGCAAGGGTTTTGCATTTCAGTGGCCCTGTGTGGTGGCTAAAGAAGTGATGGGGTAGGAACACTGTGGGATTTTCACTTGGGTTTGCAGCATGACAATGTAGAGATGTAACTGCAAGTACTCATTCTGTATGGGGAAATGGGATGAGAGCTTTTCCTTGACCCTGGACTTAAACCTTACACCTAAAAAGTTTTGTAGGGAAGATATTGTTCTACTTACTGCAGAAGTTGAATGTGTGTGTGAAGGCACTAAGTACCTACAAAATGTGCTACTGCTCTGCTGCCTTGGAGATTTTTGCTGACTGCACTGCACTCTAGTGGGGTTTTTAGAAAGCCTTGGCCATGCATCTGAAGCAGTGTAAGCTTTGCAATAGTTGTAGCTGTCTGCTGATTATTAAATATTTACATTCAATATGGTTCATCTGTGCTTTAAGAGTAAATATTTTGTGGGCTTGTAATATGATGAGCAGAGCCATATATGCAGCAAGTGTCAATTGGTTTCAGGGCTGGATGTCAGAGAAGAAATGCTAGAATCAGTACATGCATATAGGCATTGAAACAAATGAAAAAAAAAGGCAACCAAAAACATAGAGGGAGCAGAAAGAGGTTTGATGAGTGTGGAAGCTCTTCTGTAGCTGCTGTCTGTGTTTTTGGATGACGGTTAAATTTTGTTTTGCTGGTACAGTTTTGAGTTCTGCAAAACCACAAGAGAGCAGCTCATTTCCTTCTTTGCCAGCAGGAGCCTCTGCTTTGAGGGTGATAACCTGTCTGTTACAAGCAGGAGTTGTATCTATTAAGTGGAGCCCAAACATTAAAATACTGTGATTTTACAGCAACACCTGATGGAGCTGTAAATGAAGGTGCTAAACCATAACATATGGTTCTGCATACAAATTATGTGTTATTTTCTTTGCTAGAGGTATTTGAAGTTAATGTTTTATAGGAACTTTTGGTTTTCTGGATGCTTAATGTTAAAACTAAGAAAAGTGGTGTTGGGTGGTGCAGTTGGAGTGCTGTACTTCAATTGCAATGCATAAGGGACAACTGTTCAACAGGATACTAAGCTGAAAACTAGTTTTTGAAATGTGCAAAACCCCTGATCTTTGAAATTTATTTTTTTAATAAAGCAAAAGCACATACTCTTGAGTTATGTAGGGTTTTTTTGAGGCTTCTTTCTGAACACCATCCCTCTGAGATGCTTCTAGTGCTTAACCTGTGTAGGTTGAAATATCTGTGTAGTGAGAAAGCGCAGTACTAAGTGTATGATCAGCAGTAGAAAAAGAACGCCTACATTTCACGAGTCCTGAAGCCTCTCTTTCACTTGATACAGTGGTACAATCATTGTGTTTTCTGTGACAAGCAGCAACCCAGGTACTATTATTAAGGACTGCTTTCAGCTTTTTTTTGTGGTTCTTTTTTGTGAAGTGTTGATCTGCTTTCACAAGAGAAAGTGAAGGACTGTAACATTCATAAGAACTGTGCAGTATTTTTCCATGGAATTTAGACACTGTTGCTCAGGGCAAGTGCCAGTAATCTGGGAGATGTTCCAGTGTTGAGAGGAGAGATAGAAAGTAAGTGGCTTAATGCACTTCAAAGTGCAGGTGAGGAAAACACTTCAAAGAAGATGTTGGTATACAGAGGGCCTGGATTGATTATCTTTTATTTTTCTTGACTTGAATATGTAGTTTTTGAGTCAGTGTCTGTTTGCTTGCCTGTTGTATTGCCAGTATGTCCTTTGTGTTACATGTGCTCCTGCAGCTGGGTTGTGGAAAGGGATACTTTCAGATGATTTGCCATAGCTTCTATAATATGTATTTAACAAGCAAAATTTATCTGCTTTATGGGTGTTCTGTGTCAGTTGTCAGGGCTTCTAAATGTTCCCATTAGGCTTTTTCCTTTTCTAGACAGCTTGGTTATGTTTGGTTTGTTTTATTTTCATAGGGCAGATGATGGATGCTTGGTGTGCTCATTGTTCCTCCAGTTGACATTATTTGAGGGATTAATTCTAAACTTAAAGCTCTTTCTTCTTTATAAACTTTGTAATTCCCACCACTGATGCAGTCCCCACTCTCCAGAACATTTCTCAATCTAATTTTTTGTTGTATTTCAGGGAATACCTTGGGAAGCAGTTGCAGTCAGAACAACCTCAGACGGCCACTGCACGGAGCTAAGCACCTCCATCAGTGCATGCAGTTTGTGCTCACAACTACAGTGTGTTTCTCTTTAAATGAATACAAAGGAAATTCTGAAATCACATGCTCTTTGTCTTCTACGGGTGCATAAACATTCCAACTTTCCTCTAGTGTTGTTGGCTTACTAAAAATTTGTTTAACTAGGTCTGCTGATTATGCCTATTAGCTTCTTGTTCTATTCTGAATGTATATGAAGAAATGTGGCTAATATATTGCATTTGTTTTATGTATTTATTCTCATAATAAAGACATTTATTAAAGGATATCCATTCCATAATGGATATTATAATTAGCCTAGAAAAATTGTTCATTTCTTTTAATGGCTTATCAGTGTTGTCACTTTCCAAGAAAAGTAAGTTGTCCCCTTATGTCTCAGACAAATTAGTAAGGCTTTGACTTAGTGTTTCATAGAAAGTGCAATAGCCTGAGAAATATTGATTATCAATACTAAAACATATACCAAGTCTCAAAATAGTGTTGAAATTGTATATAAAAGCAAAGGTATGGGTAGGGCTTTTTTGGGAGGGTGGGGTAGTTTTTTTGTTGGAAACTACATTAAAAAATCTGGAAATGAGAAGAGGAAAAGAAAACAATCACTCCTCCATCAGTGAAAACACAGCCTCAAGATTATAAGTCCAGCTGTATAACACCAGTGGTTAAGGCTGTAGATCAGAGATGAAGTTGAGGGTGTGTTTGTTTTTTTTAATGTGCACTACTAGCTGCTGAAATTGTAATTTCATGGAGTTTTTGGTTATTGAAAATACTTGTAAATGTTAGGGTTCTGGTTTCATTCCAAAATCCATTGAATTTCTTTTATATTAAGCCAGATAATTTGGCTATCAATATTTTCTGTGTTTTGTGTTCAGTATAAAATATGTAATCAATAAACTTAAGCTGATCTTGGCTTGGCATATGAGAGCAGTTTTGTTGCATAGATAGAAGCCTGCTTCAGGCACTTGCAATACCAAGCAGTTAATATTCTTGTGATTCATTATTAGAATTAAAAAAAAAAAGTGAACATAATCTTGTCAGTAGTCATTTAAGGTACAAGTCTCTGAGGAAGCTTTGACTACTTTGTCATCAAGTGAAAAGACTAATTGGAAAAACTCTTCCTTATCCAGCCTGGATTTTCATCATATGTAATTAAAATTTGACCACTGTTGCAATGGAGAGAGAAGAGAGTTGGAGGACTACAGGTTGATGATTTCTTGTCTGCTTAATTAAAATTGGATTGTGTAGCTTAATGACTGTTGCTTACTTTTGCATATAGAAGGCAAAGGCCTTGATATTGTAGTCAGTATCACAAGACTAGAAAGAATTAACCCTCACTCCAACTAAAGTCAGTTTATGTGAGTAGATCTTAGCTTTGCATATTCCCACAGTGCTGGGGGACACGGGTGGTGTGGGAAGCAGCTGGGAGAACAGGGGTGCACCTACACTGCCATTCTTACCTTGGGTCAGTTAAATGCTCTTGGAATGAATCTTTGAGTCCTCCCTGCATTTCACACTTCAATTTACATTGCGTGATGGTGTCAGCCCATGAATGGGGTTCTTCTCCAATCAAGCTGAGTCTCGGGATGCACATCTTGCACGATGTGCATCACGCTGTACATCCTGTGTGTCTTGGCTACGTGGCAAGCGTTCAGGCTACTGCACCATGTAAGATTTTGTTTGAAGCACGGCCTTTAGAAATGCATGCAGAGTGAATGCTGAATTAGCACCAAGTATCTTGCTCTACAAAGCAGCTTCTCATGTCACACTTGACAATGAAAGCAGGGCCTAAGACTGCTCTAAAAGGTTGGTCCTATGGTTACAGCTGTAGTGTTGGGTCCAAGAACTGTGGCGTGGCGTGGTGTTAATGAGAAAGCAATGTCTCCCCACCTTCAACACCAAAAGGTTTCCTTTTCCAAAGGGAACACTAAAGCACTGCTGGGTAAGGAGATCTGGATTGAATTGTAGAAGTAAACATGATGAATACTACCACTGGAAACCTCTTCATTTCTTCTGGAGGAGCTAGAAATAACCAAGTCGCTCGTAATGTGAAACAAAATTGCTTGCAGGGCTTGACCTAAAACATCTGAGTATTATTTTCATGTATTATACAAATAAATTCTCCTCTCCTGCTTTGCTAGTATTATCCTGTGCATAATTTAATTCTTCATCGTGTGCCGTGTTTTTAAGCTGTGTGATACCTGGCATTCACTGACATTTAGTTACCACCTTGTGTCCAACAGCTCTCTAATTAAAGCAATGGTTCTGAAGTTTCACTTACATCCCTGTATGTTATTGATGTCCTGGTGCCTGTGAAACCTGGAAGCCTGCTAGCTCTGAGGTTTCCAGCTGCCAATGGTAACATTCAGGTGGCTCAAAGCTTGAGTCTGAGTGAGTTCCTGCCAACAATTGTACCTTAAGAAGCCTGGAAACCTGCAGGGGTGGATGTTATGGAGGACTTATTGTTGTGCAGTAGTAATTTGGACTGAAGTTGCCAGACCTGAGATTTCTGCAGGAGTCAGACTGCTCATGGTGTCCTACATGTCCTGGGGAATTTTGACAGAGCAATTTCCATATGTGGGTTCTTCATCTCCCATCCCACTTTTTGGCAGTGAAAGGCCTTCATCCATGGTCCCAAGAGAGAAAGGAGGGCAGAGCTGTTGAGCTTTTAACCTTTGGAATCAGGAAAATAAACCAAAAGTTTTGGTTTAATTTTAATTAATTGATAAAACTTTCTACTGAATCTGTTTTTTGTCTCACGTGCCTAGTGCTAGCTTTTGCTACTGAGTGTTGTTTTTACTATTCATCTGTTTGCATTACTCACTTTCCTTGCTCAGCCTCTTTCTCCCAAAATCTGGCCTGCTGCAGGCGGGCAGGCAGATGCCGTGGTGCATATTGGGTGCTTCAAGGCTGTGTGATGACGGTGTGGGGAGAGCACCGTGTCAGGAAGAGAAATGTGTGCCAGCAGCTTCCTTTGTTCCCTCTGGTGATGTGAAGATTTAGAGACAGCTGGAGATGAGCTGCCATGGACCATATGACTAACTTGCTCCTGAAGCGAGGAGACATAGTCACCGTCCTCCAAATTAGGGTAATCAGTCTTCTCTGGGAGAAATTCACTGTTTCCCTAACTTTTGATTTCATTCTTATGTTTCCTCCAATAATAAATGGAGTTTAATTTTCCTTTATTTTCCTGGAGTTTAATTAAAGTAACAGAATATTTGAAATCTTTAGATAAACTGACTTTTAAGTTTAATTTGAGATTTCTTTTACTTTTCTGGTTAAATGACTTTCTTTGAACTTTGGTCTTGGTCTGAAATCTGAAGAGGAAAAAAATTTGAGTTTTCAAGACAGCAACTGTGAAAAGAATTTAAACCTGTAACAATTCTATGTAGGAGGGATGCATGATGAGGTACTGACACCTAGAACTAAGGCAGGAAAATGCTTTTAGTCATGTGCTTACTGAATGTTTATTATTCCCACAAGCTGGTTGAGATCTTAAGGCCAGATTTTGCTCTTGGCCAGTGAAATACTCTGCTGGAAATGAACTAGCACTGAGCAGGAGTTGGGTTGCCCAGGCCCTGGGTGTACCATACTACCTAACACCTCTTTTCAGTATCTCATCTGAGCTTCAAAAATACCTTTGTGGACCTGTGTGAGGAAATGAAGATGGTCACTCATTTCTAACACTCTGAGCTGCTGGGTCCATACCTTTGCAGGAATATGGCATGCAGGTTTTATGCAGTAAGTGCATGCAGTGACAAGGACTCAGGGGGAAATTGGTTGACTCACCTCTATACAAAAGTTTTTGCTTTTCCCTTTGACAGCTTCTGCAGAATAGTTGGGAATTGTCTTCTTAGAGCCACATGTTGTCAGAGCTGAGAAGAGAGCTCGTGCTCTTGTGATGACCAGGTATGTTATTAATTGTATTTGCTTCCTCTTAGACTCCAAAGTGATTACTAAAAATGTCTGAACTGCTGTTAAGATTTATTAATGGCTGAGAGGATCATCATTTTAATACCACAGAAAGCAACAAACTGTCTTGCAAATGTTAGGTGCTGCATTTAGGGAGTTACCTCAGAACTCCTTTTACCTTGTGGTGTGCATATTTCATTGGCACAGCTGGTTCTGAGATGCATGAGACATTGCTGACCACAAGCTGTGCTAAAAACTGCCAGTTTCCTTTGCTTAAGAATATTTTTCAT
Source organism: Melospiza melodia melodia (assembly GCF_035770615.1). NCBI lineage: Eukaryota > Metazoa > Chordata > Aves > Passeriformes > Passerellidae > Melospiza > Melospiza melodia. The sequence goes on along the minus strand of NC_086194.1, from coordinate 134,073,088 downwards.
GGCTTGCCCCTTGGCCTTACTGATGCTTTAACCTAAATTACTGCATAGTAAGGAGCCTAGTCAATTAAAAAAAAAAAAGGAATAACAACTGATGTTTTGCAGTGCTTTGTTTCTCTTGGTTATGTCCAAGATAACTTGTACTATGTACTATGTACATAGTACAGGTGTACTGTGGAAAAGTAATTTTAATTTGAGGCAAAACTGGGAAAAAGAAAAAAGACAATCCCTCTTCATGTAAAAGTGGACAGAAGCTATATATATATATATATAAAAACTTCATAATCTCACGGATTTTCCCAGAAGTGCACAATATTTTCCCTCTGTGTGAAAGTAAATCTGCAAAAGGGAAAAAGAAGATTTTCAAGAATCATTTTTGGTGCCTTTCTAACCATAATCATAATATAATTTTTCCAAGGCTCTTCAGTTTGCTGAGTCTGGACTCTGTGCAGAGACAAACTGTCAAGGTGAAAATAACTTTTTCAGTGTCGTTCATAAGCATTTTAAAAAAACTACATGTATCCAGCTCTGCCAAGAATGGGCAAAGAAACTGGACAGGTGATTGTAGCAATGACAGTTAAAACCTATTGATTTGGAAATCACAGAACTGCTACAATATCAGACTATAGGAAGAAAGCATGATAAATTGTGGGCTTAAAGGTCATCATTCTCTAGGCAATTTTCATGTGGTAAGGAAGGGTGCAAAACAAGTCTGTTCTGTCAGGTGTAGGTGGCTAAAATGCAGCTTTGGATTATGAGTCTGTCAGTGTGGGGATCATGGCAACAGCTTTTTTTTTCTTTTTTTTTCTGCTAGAAGATCACAGGCTATCTCCATCTTTGGAGATTTGCAAAGATTACAATGCATTTACAAAGAATCACTTTATCTGGCTTCCCCAGATGGTGCACTTGAAAGGAGCTGGTCCTCTCCTATCCATGTGTCTGTGGGTAAGAGAGTACTGATGAAAAACTAAAATCCATCTGGGATGTCTTTGGTGAAGTCCTTTTACAGGAAGGGCATAAATTGTACCTTCTGTTGTGTGTCTGAATGTCACACTTCAAAATTTCAGTTCTCAGGTGGCATCTAGTTCTTTCTCTATTATATTCTATTTTCTCTTAGAATTGGTAGAATTTCACAATTTAAATATATTTTGTTGCTATGTCAAGCAGATGATGGATGAGACCTAGAATAAGAGAAATGTTTTAGAAAAAAATAGTTTCCTCTGGTAAGAAAAGACTATTTATGCCTCTTCTATCTTGTTGTGTTTTACCTGTTTTTCTTATATATTCTAGTTCAAACTCTATCAAATACTATTTCTAAAGAAATAGTCAAGATTTTTATCATATTGCTCTTAACATGTCAAGCCTATTTTCCTCTTCTTTATTTTTTCCCACTTTGAGATATTGAATGTCCTGAATTTTATCACCTCTGACTTCACATGCACAGTGCTGATTTTTTTTTCTTCTAAGAAATCTGGAATGGGATGAAATATTTCCTTAAAGAGAATACATGAAACTTCCTAGATTTTATGTCTATGGAAGTTCCAACATTCTTACCTAAATTGCCTTTAACCTGGGCTGAACTTCATGGCTCTGACTGCCCTGCAGGGAGTAAGCACTGTAACTTCTTTTAGTCTGTTTGTCCTGTCATGCCTCTGTGCCCTTTCTGGAGATAAAAGGAATTTTGTTGATTTCTGGAATCTTCCTTTTATGGTCTTTGTTTCCTAATCCTAACTTCCTAACTTCCATGAACTCTTGCGATGTTGTAAGTCAGCATGGAGGACAAGTGGTGTTGTCCATCATTCCATCAAACCACTGGCATACTTTTTCATCTTTTGTTCTCCATCCTGTGTCCCTGCTCTCAGTGCGCAGTCTAAATTTCCCCTTAGCTGGTTCACTGCGTGCAAAACAACGGTACACAAGTGAGGACTTTCATCTCTTCTACTGGGATGACCTCTGATCTACTCTGGCCTTCCTTTCTGCTACATAATCTCTGGCATCTTTTATGAAAAGTTTGGATTCTAAGTTTGTATTTTGAGGAGACAGAGATGTTTTATTCTGGAACAATGGGGATGTAAACACATATCTCTTGTTGGCAGTGAGACTGCTGTTTAAACTTTTGTTGTAGAAAGATATGGCAAATCACAGTTTTAAAAAAACATTTTAAAAACCAGTTCATAAAGGGCATTTTCATGCAGTGCTTGTAATAGATGTATTTTGCTTTCACTCTGGTCATACCTCACGAGAGTCAGGCTCTGCAATATCAGCAACATGATACTTGAAATTTAATCTGTGTGCCCTGAACTCAGTAGCCTGACAGAATTATGTAATGTATTATCAATATAAAATAAAATTCTGAAATAAATGGATTGTAACAAAAATAACAAAAAAGTAACTTTTTTCTAATTAGTTTCCTAATTACCATAAATTATTAGCAGGGAAGTGTAAACCACCTTTTGAGAAACACTGAAAGGAACTCCATTGCAGCTTGTGTAGATTATGCTAATGATTTACACAACAGGAAGTAATATCTTAGTCTTTGTCAAGGTAGACTGCTCTGTGCCATGTAACTCTCCCATTGGTAAGTGTCTCAAGCCATACTTAATTTGAAATATCTGTGATGCAACATCTCTAGCTGTTTGCTTTTCCCTTGTCCCCAACTGAGGATGCTTGTCAGGTAAAGAGATGTCAAAAGAGCTCGGCAAGTGGAGGGTCTCAATCTGCCCTTCAGCTGACAAAAGGTGGTATGGCCTTTCAAGAGGTGTACAACAATTGATGCTGTTGACTTTTCTCCCCTCTCTCTGCACACAGACAGCTACCACCTGGCTTGCCTTAGGGAAACAATCCAACAAACCCAGCCCCTTGAGGACAGTGTGCTGAGGCTCCAGCTCAGTGCGCACGTGGCTCTTTCACTGTCCCCTGAAGGTGGCTGTGCAGTGCTGTGTCTGCAGACAAGTGCCAGCTCCAAGGGCAGGGGAGAGCTCCTCTGCATTCCCACTTGACCTGCTGACTCTCTGGGAGCCTGGCAAACAGCAGGAGGAGTCTCATGGCTTGTGCTGAATGTATTTCATTGCTGCCAATCTGTTCCTTTCCTTAAGCAGACCTGCAGCTTCATTTTTCTCTCTTCCACCATGTCTGCAGGAAAACGTGGTCCCCCTGAGGCACAAACACCAAGCAAGCCAGGAGAGGTGGTATTTTCTCCTGGTGCAATTATGGTTAAAAAGCTCCATGCAGCTTTTCCAGGGCTGAGAATTGTTAGTGCTTTCTTTAAAGCTACTATTTTCCAGTCTTGATTATATTCTTTTTCTATTATGTCACACTGTTAGAAATTGCAGATAAAACTTGTCATTTTGTGAAGTGGCAGGTAAACTATTACCTACTGAAGTGCCTGTGAAGTGAGGGAAATAGTCTCAGGATCATCATTTGATCAGGTCTGACTCTTACTCAAAGGGCCAGTAATGGTCTCGTGGCTTTCTGCCTTCAGGCTGATGTGTGTGCCGTGCCTGAGAGGTCATCATTCACCAAATGGGAGGAGTTGGGTGGGTTGTGCAGCTAAAAATACTTGGCAGCAAAGAGTCTGTGCAGCTGAAGGATTCTGCTGTGTCCCTGGTTGGAGAGTTGGGGCAAGAAGACAGCCTGGACAACCCTTGGTAATCACCCAGGTCCAGGTGATGGGGAGGTTTGGGCTCTGTGAAGGGGTACTAGGGGGAAATGGACAGCTTCCTCTAGGTTCTACCTGGATTCTTGTTCTGGTAAGTTTCACTTTTCCCAAGCTCCAGCATCCTGGGTTTGTTCCTGATATTGGTCTTGGGCAAACCCTTAATGGTTTTGTGACTTTTCTGAGCTTTAAGGACCTTTGCTGCCAGATCAGGTAGTAACTTATCTGTCCATTTAAAATACCTTTTGGCTATTGTCTTTTGTGGAGAGCCTGGTTCAAGCATGGCCTAAAGAAAGAGGCCATGAAGGTATACAGCTGATGGGAAAGTAAAAGGCAGCTGTAAAGCAGCAGTTTCCAGGCTTGATTTTGTAAATAACTAGGTTCTCAGGCACCTTTTTTATAAACAGCAGGATTCTCAGACAGTCTTCTCATGACAGTCCTTGGCTGCTCTGGGAACAGATATGAAGGTTTTGAGAACTTTTCATATCACAGTGAGAACACTAATTTTGGTTTCAATAAACAACGACGGGTATTGTAAACAAAAGGAGGGGTTAGAGTTTTCTCTGTAACCTATCGTGAGCTCGGATTTTGCAATATGCATGAAGTTAATTAACACTATTATAAATAGTGGCTGATTTGATCAATAAATCGGAGTCGATGCTGATCAACAAAGATGGGTCGTCTCCCTTCGCTTTCAACAGTCTTTTGAATACAATAATTGCCATGAAAGGCTCTCACAATGAGTTCTGCATAAAGCTTCTCTAAATGTTTGGTAATTTGCTTCTAATAAACATTACTTTAGTTGAAATGCATGCCCTTTTCCTAGCATTTTTGAAAATGAGTATCTGGTGAGTCACTGAAGTGGTGACCAAAGTAGAGGAAAGTGCATTTTCTCAGCACAACTTTGAATTAAAGGAATTAAAACTAAAGGCTGCAACAATATCAGGAGCTCCTGTGTAGCATAAATGGCCTAGTGATGCTGCTTAATTAAAGCAGTGCTTGGGAATACTGTTTAATCATCATTCTTTTAGCCCGGGATGTGTAATAAGCCAGAGGTTAAACCAAAGCAATTTGTGTTCTGATGCAATTTGTTATGAAAACATCTGGGTTTATGCCAGGGAAAATGAGCAGGCTCCACAGCTAACTTGCTGTGTAGCCTCCCTCCTGAGGCATGGCATGTGGTTTGTGCTAAACAAGAAGGTTTTCATGAGAAAAAGTCTTTTGGCAGACACCATGAGCAGTGCAGGGCATTGCTTGGTCACCCTGCTCTCCCCAGACTGCTGAGGCAGCTTGAGCAGGGCACCAGCCAGGGATCTGCTGTGCTTAGCTGCTCTGGTGCACTGCCCTACTGTGAAAGTGATTCCTGATTTCATCCCTTTAAAGGCTAATCCAGTGATCTGGTTTCCCTGGACAGAACCTTGCAGAGGCCTCTCTCTCCTGAACTGGAGGATTCAGGCACGTGCAAGGGCCCGTGCAGGAGGTGAAGGTGCAGCAGGGAATGGGTGAGGTTTGCACTGGGACATGGGAGGGCTCTGAAGCAAAGGCACTCCCCTGCTTCCCTGTCAGTATTTCCTAGGGCTTAACTGCTGCTCCTGAAGGACTGTGGATCCTGCAATATGTGGAAGCAGAGCATTGTCTTGTGATTGTAAGAGAGGTTCATGAAAGGTCAGCAAAGCCTGGCTTGTTGGTTCTGAGTGCCCACTCTCAGAGAATGCAATATCAGCTGCCTTTGGTTTAAGTGTTGATCCTTTCTCCTGCTCTTCCTGTTGAGACACTGGACCAGAAACCCATTCCTCTGGTGGCATTAAGCTTTCCTGCTTCCACATCTACTGTAGATGTGGTAAGGATCACAGAATCAGAGGAAAGCAGGTGTTAGAAGGGACCTCTGAAAACCATCAAGACCAAGTCCTCTGCTAAAGCAGGTTCTTCTACAGCAGGTTACACAGGAACACATTTGACTGGGTTTTGAATATCACCAGAGAAGCCCCCACAACTTCTCTGGGCAGCTCTGTCCCACTCCAAATAAAGAAATTTCTCCTCATATTCAAATGAAACTTCCTGCATTTCAGTTTGTGCCCTCATCCTGGGTATTTTTATTTACTCATTCTTGTGCTGGTATTTTCCTACAGCTGCTGAAACTTTGGTGACCGCAGCTCTCCCCCAGACACCTCCTCTAGTAAATTAGAGAGAAATCACTTAGACCCTGTTTCTAATGGGTCCTGATAATATTGCAAACTCTGCTTTCCTCCTCCAGCCAGAATGCAAAAATGAAGAGCACCACTGACTTGAGGTGTCAGAAAGTCCTGACATGAACCTCACATCCACGTTAGAAAGAACTGGTTTATGAGACATGACTGTGTGTCTGTTATATGTAATGGAGCTGATGCCTCCTCCCAAAAAGAAAAATCTTAAGCATGGGGGCACATGCAGAACACATAAGGTGGTGTGAAGCCCCAATTAACTCATGGGTATGCTGTGTTTTTATTGTCTTTGCCAGGTCAGACTCATGGCTGTCTGGGAAAGGTTGCAGTGTTAGATCTACATTTAAAAATGCCTTAATTAAGTTGTTTACTCACACAACTATTTTTTGTTTGCTTCTGTAGGAGAGCAAAGCAGCTTTTGTTAATGTGGTACTTCATCATTATCTTGTGACTGAGGCTGCTGGCTTGTCTTTATTTCACGTAAAAAGAACCATCCTCTGATGTGACAATACATTTGAGTACCATTACCTGAATTTGCCTTTTCTCTTGCATCTAAGGAACTCAGGGGTCAAATCTGTCAATCTTCACTTCCCTCTTAACCATCCTGAATCATTTGGGTATTATATACTATTGCTATTGTCTATTTTGTTAGTAGAGAGGAAGAATCTTTCCTGCTTTCTCTAATTGTGGAGCTGAGGAGAAGTTAACTCCTGGTTTTGCTTGCAAGATTTAGAAGTCTTCTAACATGTTTTCCTGAAATGCAGGACTGCTTTTTCATGCATGTAGCTACATAACAAATTCTAATTAAGAAGATTTGCAGTCTTCCTGGGCTGATTTGCCTGGATGTGTTTCTGAAGTTTAACAGGATGATTGTTAAGGCAGCAGGATCTTTTTCTAATTTTTGTAGTCTTAAAAATTTTGTTTAGTTGATGAGCTGTTAGTGATTTGTTCACCTTAAAGAAATTGTTTGATAATGGTGTTGGTAACTGTCTGACCATGTTGCCATCCATCCTGCACATTTACCTCAAAAAGAGATAATTATCACCTGTTGAATTAATTTTGGAAACATTAGGCTCTCCAAGAGAATGAACTGGGGGCTGGAGGGTCCCCAGTTTGAAATCAGGATCTTTGGATGGTTATAGTTTGTATCCAGCTCCATGTGGATGGTGGAGCTGATGCTGGAAGCAGGCTGTCTCTTGATGCATGACATGGAAATTAAGATTGGAAATTAAATACTGGGGCATATCATAGCAGCAGTCCCCACTGGGGCATAATGAGCATGGACTCCATGATTGCAGAAGGCTGATCAATTGCTTTATTGTGTTATACCATGCTATATTATTAAGAAAAACCCATTGCCCTTGCCAGACAGTCATGACACAGCTTTGACCTAATTGGTCAATCAATCCAAACACCATCACCAGAGTCCAATTAGGAAACCACCCTTTGGTAAACAAATCTCCACAACACATTCCACATGTGCACCACAACAGGTGCAGCAAGTGGAGGTAAGAATTGTTTCTCATTCTTCTCTCTGAGCTTTCTCACAACTTCTCACAGCTTCCCAGGAAAATCCTGGGAGAGAGCTATGTCTCTCTCTGTTCAAGGATATGTGATTACCACAGGGACAGACAATGGGACAAAATAATCTGAGCACTTGCTTTAGACACAGAAAACAGATCAAATCTGAGTCATTGAATCAGCTACGCAGAATGGATCTGCTCCAGCAAAGCAAATGGAGACACTTCCCAAAGAACTCCATCTTGGTGGTCACAAACACCCAGCTGGAGAGAGTTACCTGGTTTAAAACTGATAGTTCAAATTAGGCAGATGAGGTATTTGCAGCCTGAGTGAGTAGTCAAACCATTGTTTTGAGGCTTGGAGATTTTTTCATTTAGAATTGAGCTCATAAATAGCTTAAATTATTTTCTGACTTAATGGGAAGTCTTCCTAAATAGAATGGAAATTAAATCCAGCCAGATAAACTTGATTTCTTCTTATATGGCAATACAAGTTAATCCACTTAACACCTGGATTGGAAATGGCTTTCATGGACACAGAGGAGCTGATATAAGATTATCTTGATTTTTAATGTAGCAGTTTATTGTTTCTCTCTAAAATTCAATGTAAAATATCATCCACTTGGATAAAAGCAGTATTGAGTGGATAACTACAGAATTTATTGGATTTATTTAGATGAAGTTTTTTCATAAAATGCCTTATGAGCTGGTTGTGATTCCATCAGGGTGATTTGTTCTTTAATCTATTTGACTCAATTTTCTGTTTAGGACTAGATTTTGTTATTGTTGCAAGCAGTTATGTGATTAAGTGATGCAATTGGTTTGATCTAAATGAGCTGCTGTAATTACATAACTTAAAACCCATCACTTTATATATAATCTTGACTGGAGGAAAACAGCTTTGTTATTAAGAGAAAAAGTAGAGGTCATGGAATAAGAAGAAGGATTTGATGCTTGGGAAGCAACAGTAAATGAACAGGATCAGGAAACCTTTCTTGACCTAAGTGGTATCTAAAATGCCAATCCCAGACACAATAACCTGTTTTTATATCTGTTGTGAGTTCAGGTGTGAAATGAAATCTCCTTTTGCAAATTAGTTGTATTGCAGCAGTTTCTCCCTGCCCTGATGGGTCTGTTGCCCTTTTTGCTTGGCCTTGAGCTCACTGACAGCATCTCCTGTGTTTGCCTGGGACAGGGCCCTCATCACTCACCTGCTGCAGAGCCTGGATGTTTAGAAGTTGAGCACTATTATTTATAATTAAAACTTGAGCACGTGCAGTGGGCTGTTTAGCCATAAAAACAATTGTGATCACATTTAAGACAGTAGTTTACTACACAGCCTCTTTCTTTAGGTATGTAGAATACAGTAAGAGGATGAATTACCAGCAGTCATGGACTGTGACAAATGTCAATTTGTTGAACTAGTTTGGTGGGGCACAGATCTTAGTTTTAGGAGGTAAAAAGATCCATTCAGATAATTTTTGGTTACTGCACGCTTTCCTTTCTTTGTGGAAAAGGGGAGACTTTCCCTTTCCCACTTTCCCTTTGTGGAAAAGGCATCAGCTCTGCATTTGTGGCCACAAGGTTACAGTTATTCAAAACCAGAAATCCTTACTGTGCTTTCTTGCAAATTAGCAATCTTTTAGAATGCAAAGCAGCAGCTTCTCCTTTATTTTGTGGCATTTCACTATAGTTTGAGTCCTGAGAGATGGACCTGGATGCTCAGTTTCCGAGTTTTATTGTGAGTCTTCATGAACTGAGCAGAGCCAACAGAGTGAATCACAGAATGGTTTGGGTTGGAAGGGACTTCTAAAGATCAGGGACACTTTCCACTAGACCAGGTTACTCAAAACTCTGTGAAAACTTCCAGACATGGGGCATCCACAGCTTTTCTGGCAAACATCCCACTCAGGTGCCCCACTAGCTAATACATCCTCATTAACCACCACCACCCCTTCCCATGCTTGCTACAGCACACAGATATTATTCCTTTAGTATATGGAAAACCCCTTTAAAAGGTCTGTAAAATGTCCACAAATACCTACAAAATGTCAGTAAGTTCTCCCTGGAGCCTTTGGCATTTTTGATTTCAGAATTTCTGTGATATTTAGTGACCTGAATTGTACAAAATAGGGGAATAAGGGTTCTGCCAGGGTTCTGCGGTGTCTTTGCCATGTCTGGCTTATCCCATCTTTTGTGGGTACATCTACATGATATTTGATACATGATTTAGGAAGGGAGTAAGCTCTGGCTGCCCAGGAAAATGGGTGGCTGCAGCATCCTAAATCCTTGTGTTCTCTGAAGGGGTAGTTGAGGCAGAGCTCTGGTTCAGCTCCAGAGAGATTAACATCTGTGGGAACAGCAGGTGTTTTTCACTGGCTGGGGAATAACTATTTAAAACAAGGCAGGTAATTGCATGTAAGAGCTGAAGTCAAAAGGTGAATTGAATCCTCTGCACAGCTCTTTAGTGGTGGCTTAATTTGCATTTCTACAATGGGCTGCATAATCTTTTTTACTGGGGGATAGTTTCAGTTTTGGTTGGGGTTTGGTTTTTTTTGTTTATTTTTAAGGCTGAAGTCATATTTGCCCTGTATCTCTTGACATATAGAAAATCACTAATAGCAAAGGTGAAATGAATGGCTTTCCGTGGAGTATGAGCAATATAGTTCTTATTTAGTATCCAAAATTCATCACTGGTTTTCTGTTCTAGAAAAGAAAGTTCTGGTTCTTCAGTTTATTCATCCACCTATTAAATTGAGATGTTTGTCATGAAAAAAATTTCAAATTTCAAAGTTCCCTACAGCTCTTCACAGAATTACATTTCCCTATGCTCAGTATGATGGGGAGTCCAATGTTACATAATAATATTTATTTTTCTGAGTTTCCAGTGCTTTTGAAACCAGTGAATTCTGTTTTGGGGCTTTTTTGATCACTTGCTATTACAAATGAGCATTCTAAATCTTCAGCTTTGTTCTCTGAAAGTTGGAAGTGCTCTGGAAATGCTAGTGGGCAGAGGTTTACTGAAACACTACCACTTGGTTACTCATTTTGAAATATGGAGGAAAAGCATGCTGGCACAGGTATTGTACCTCGTCAGGTCTCAAATACTGTGTTTAGCTGAATGAGAGAATCAGAATAAAAAGTAATTTATTTTTTCTTAATTTAGTTCTGCTGAAAATGCAGAACAGTGATTATTTTGAACCACCTGGAAATTTAGAATAATAATTATATGTAAAGAAGTTAGTTTGGGTTTTTTCCCCTGTTAAATGGTAGGAAAAAAGAAGAGAAAAAAACTAAAAGAACTATTTAATGGAATATTTAAACACATGCTCACCATATACATTTTGAAAGATAATTTATGATCTAAATTTCAGAGTAAAGTAACCAAGCATGGACCATGGACTTCAAGCTAAAGAATCTTTTTATGTTTGATCATTATTTGGAAAATAAAAATACTATTTTCTCTAGTTTATGCCATACTTTTCCAGCGGGATTTACAGCCCATTTAAAGCTAGAGCAAGGGTTATCACTTCTTTGTTAGGTCTCAATTCCTGTCTTCAAACTCCTCTTCAAAATGCATTTCCCCAAAATGGGTCTCTAATATTCTCTTAACAGTTTATCTGCTCCAAATACCTGAGAGAAAATATTCTTCACTTTCCAGCTATGACTGCTGTGTATGAAAGGTTCATATGTTCTTGATGTATACATATATATATGGGTGCATATATATATATATTTTTTTTTTTTTTTTTTCAAATGCAATTTGGCGCTACACAAAAGACCACAGAGACTGAAGCAGACTAAAGTAAACAAAATAATTTTATAGGTATAAAACCAAATAAATGAGACATGAGCATAAAGGCTGTAACAACAAAGGCATGGCAAAAATCCAGGAATACAGAAGAACTCCAAAAGGGTAGAGACAAGGTGCTGTAGGAAGCTGCAACCATTTGATAATGCCTGGGAGATGCTCTGTTTACTGCCTGAGCTCTTCCTGCGCAGGCATGGGAAGTGTTGGCTGGTGCCATGGCAGCCTTTAGACCTTGAGCCATGGCTAAGGGTGAGTCTGTGTGGCCTTTGTGGCCGAACTTGCAAATGAAGGTGTGTCCTGGGTTGACTACATGATGATGCTTTTATCTCCAGTCATCTTGTTATGCTGAATAATGAGTTTTGCACCTTTAAGATTCATTCCAGAGTGTGACAGTGGTCACAAGGGTCTTCAGGGTGAGAGAGAGGCGAGAATGTTGACCTCATGTTCAGAAGGCTTGATTTATTATTTTATGATATATATAGTACATTATGATTATACTAAAAAGAAAAAGAAGGAACAGTTCTCAGAAGGCTAGCTAAGCTAAGAATAGAAAAGAATGAATAACAAAGGTCTGTGTCTCAGCAGAGAGCGAGAGCCAGCTCTGCCGTGAGTGGTCAGTAGATCCAAACATTCACAGGAGACCAATCACGGATCCACCTGTTGCATTCCACAGCAGCAGATAACCATTGTTTACACTTGGTTACTGAAACTTCTCAGCTTCAGCAGGAAAAATCCTAATGAAAGGATTTTAATGAAAATATGTCTGTGACACCAGAGAGTGAAGGGGACAGAGAAGAAGCGCGCAGTTTGTTTTCAGACACTGCACTCACTCCTCCACATTCCTGCTCCTGGACTGTGTCTGCGGATGGACAGACAGCGGGACGGAGCTCTCCTTTGTTTTAGTTAGTTTTAGCTAGCTGAGGCAAAGAAGTTCCCTGGACTGTGGGGTTTTTTGCTTTTTCTTTGGACCTGTTCAAACCTGCTCTGGACTGAGCATCCAGCAGAGCACTGGCAGCTCACACCTGTGGCCTCCAGGCCAGGCCTGGGCCGCGGCATTTCCAGCACCAGAGGGACTGATCAGAGACTGAGCTGAGCTGCAACCCGGGGATGGGGTTTTCTCAGTTTTTCATCTCTTTTGGAGGAGCAAGGGGTTTTATTGTTTAATATTGTTTAGGTTTTATTGTTTCATAACACCTCTCCAAGGAGGTGTTTCCTAATCACCACCATCAGCCTCCAATGAATTACACCAACATACTACCCAAACAAAGGCCTAACCACCCGAGCATCCAATGACCAAATCTCCTCCCCTCTGCTAATCCTCTCATGCTGACTCGTGCACCTCATGATCATAGCAAGCCAAAATCCCCTAGAACAAGAACCCATTATCCACAAACGAATCTTTGCCACAACAGTAATCCTAGCTCAACTGGGCCTGTCAATTTTCAAGGTAACATTTTATGTCACATCAACTATTTGGTCTTTTTTTGCCTCTGCCCCTAAGCCTGTGGGTGCTGGAAGCTGTGCCTGTTGCCCGTGTCTTTGGAGGGAGGCTGTGGCAAAGGAGTGCTTTGGCAAAGGAAAGTGAATGTTTTCTCCCAGCTGCAGCAGATGCAGGTGCCAGGCAGCGCACGCGTGTTACAGCCCTGTGCTGCCTGTGCCTGCCTCTGCTCGGGGTCAGTGTATCCCTGAGGGGATAAATCCAGCTTCCCTGGGCTCTTCTCTGCCTGCAGGCTGAACTCCAGTGTTCCCAGAGCACTGTGAGGAGCAGGAGCAGAAGAAAGTGGTATCACAGATGGGATCACAATCCAGATCTGTGGGTTTTTTTTCAAATTTACAGAGTCATAATTTCTCATCTCCTTGCCTTACGTGGTCTCTAAATTGTGTGGAAATGACAGAGTGGAAAGCATATTGTCTCTTTCATAAGCTCAGGTTGGAAGAAACATCCATGACATCCAAACAATAGTACTTCAAAGGAGAGGTTTAACAAATGCCTTCTGGGCTGCTCTCCATGGATGCAGGAGGAGAGGCCATAATGAGATTTGTGGGCTTTTTAAATGATGAAAGGTGTGTTTTCAATTGGGCAAATGCCAGTTATTTAAAAGATGAAAAGTAGGCATATTAATAAAACTGAAACTTGAAAAAAAGACAACAGGGGAATTGAGATTTAAAGAGATTTAAAGAGATTTTGGCTTTTTCTGCTCAGTAATGTATTGCTGGTTGGTCAGGCTTTGTAAGCTGATATAGGTGCAGTAACAACAGGATCTCAGTTCTTTTGCTTCATAAGTGGATGCGAGCAAAGCATCTTCAGATCTTTTTTGTGGCTAACAGCACTAAAATTTTGGGTATGATGAATTGAACATAAAAGCATAGCAATTTTTTGGGCCAATCGAGTTACAGGTGGCTGGGAATAATTTAAAACCCCTATCCCTATGGCACTTACAGCTGATCAGCATTGTGTTAAACTTACATGGACAAATCCTCAGGGATAGTAAACCATCAGATTTAGATAATAGCTTTATAAGCATGCACTGTGCAGATTGCCTGCCAGGGTACAATGAACAGTGAGCTCGTGAAAACGAATCAGTGAAAACACAATAGTTTCAAAGGAAGTTTTTTGATTATCTATTCATCTTAGATTGTTTTTAAAATAGGGAAAAAATATCATTGAGGTTTTTTTTATCTGGTTTTGTCAAGTACAGCAGCCATTTAGGAAACCAGCTATCAAAGTCTCATGTCTGGCACAGAACAAAGCTGGAGTTAATAAAATGAATTGTATGGGAAATCATCTGGTGGCATTGCTGGATTGTACCTCTCCCTGCAATGGTTCTTCTGTCACATAAAATATGTATGTATGCAGTTTTCAGGAAGGATATTGGTTACAAATATTTAGTTTGGTTATGGCAGGGAGAGTGCTCCTTTCTTAGTGCTAGTCTGAGGAATAAGCAAGCCCATTAGGAAGGCACCAGCCAACCTCACCTTGTTTGTAGCAGGCCAGAGGGTAAAATTAATCCTTGTGCAGAAGGTTGGCATAACAGTCTTGGTGGTATTAACAGCCATGGGAGAAGGAGAATAGCAATAAACTAGTTTGGCAGAAATCCTCTGCTTTCCTGGCAGGACTCAAGAGGGAAGTACATACCTTCATCCTAGATAACAGGCTGAGTACTTGAGTCTGTTGGAAAGCTAAATCAATAAATATTTGTAACTCACTGCCCAAGCACTGAACAGCTCTGTGGATATTTTAAGCCTGTTCTTCAGATAAATTGCTCTGGGGAGATGACTGTGCTACAACTGACTGGGACATTATTTATCTAGGGGCTCCTGGCAGGACTTGGAAACTTATGTTGTGAGAGTTGTCATCTGGGTTTTTTCTGGGAAGCAAATCTCTTTGTCAGTGAACTTTAATCTCTTGTAGGTGGAGAAGTTATGGTGTCGTCAGTAAAATGTGACTTTATGGATCCTTTAATGACTTGCTTTATCCCCATCAGACTGGGATGCCTTTCCAGCACATTCCTGGCTGGCTGCAGGAGTAGTGCAGAGAGGAAGAACATGGAACTCTGAGGAAGGCTGTTCTTGATGAGCCTTAAGGTGTATTTGGAAAACCAGGCAATCTCAGAATGCCAGGGAAGAAGGGAAGGGCAGGGTAAACTTGGTAATATCCTGGAGGGCTTTGCCAGTATCCAGTAAAGTTCAGGAGCTTCTGGAGGGGGTTTATTTCTGTTTGCACCAAAATTTGTCTTTAATAATCCTCAGGTTTAATTGGTTTTGCATTAATTTGCCCAGAGGCATTTTGAACCACAAGTCTTCATAATCACAAAGTTCTATGATGAAGTCCTGCAGTATAACCACCTCTTGGGTGAAGAAACTGTTTTGTTTCTTCCCAATCCTTGTATGTTCAGACTTCCTGGAGCAACCTCTCTGTCAGTGTGTGGGATGGACACTGGCAGGTAGCCTCCACACAGCCAAGTAAAGCATGTCAAGGAGACAAAATTATTCCTGGGAGCAAGAAGTTCTATAGGCATTCAAACTCCTTTGCTAGAGGTCTGTTTTCCCTGCTTTACCCTCAGCCTGTTAGGGTTTAGTCAGAAAGCAATTGCCCACTTACTCTTGCTGCCCTTTTTTGAGACTAAGTGCAGCAACTTGAAGATATTTTTGATGTCTCTTTTCAGCTGTGGAAGGTCTTGAGGTAAAGCAGTAACCTAAATTCATCCTCAATAAAGGTAGAGTTTTATTTATTGAAGTCAAGGAAAGCTTTCCTGGACTATTCAACAAAACTCCTGAGCTCTCTGTCCCCTTGGAGAACAGGATAAGGAAGCATCATTCCAAGGATGAGTTGGATTCTTGGTGCCATTTTCTTCATACACAGTGTTGTTGCTTCTGGATTTTACAAAATATATTTTCGGAAGGGTTGTAAGCTGAATAATGTGATGAATAATTCAATGCATAATTTTCAGTGTACTCGGCAATATTTCATTAATATTTTTCTGAAGCTCATTTTTTGCTGCAAATATCTACAAACATAAACAGAGTAACATTGACCCCTATAAAAGTGAAATCCACTACAGTCATGCTAAAATTTACTTCCACACAAGTAATACTTTGAAGGGTTTTTTAAAATTGATTTTGAAAATATTTCACCTGAGTGCCACTGTCTGTGAAAGAATATTTAAATAATGCAACAGAGAAAAAAAAAACATTGGCTATAAAAAGAGCAGTTGCCCAGTTGGAGGGATTAAAGTTGTATTATGCCACTAAACCTAGGAAAAAGAAACAAGAAACCAGTTTGGCTGAAGTGAGAGTGATCTGCCTTGGGCATCTTGCTATGCTAAACAAGTGGACTGGTGTGTGATCCATAACCAGGACAGGAGCCACAGGAGCCAGGGGTTGGTGATGGTGTAACCTCACTGTTTTCTGGCGTCTTCAGCTACTCTCCTCATACTCTGTCACCCAGCAGAATCGGAAATTATGTAGAAATTATGTCCTAGCTACATGATTTTTGATTCTGCTCTGTGACATTGTTGCAGGAAAATATCTAACAGAAGTGAGGATTTAATCCAGAGAAATAATCCATTGATACAGTGGAAGTTTTCCTGGTCAACTTTGAACCAAGCTGTTTATGAAATGCTCCCCTGAAGCTGGGAGTGATTAGAAGTCTGTGATGTCAGACTGTGTATGAGCAAGCTTGTTAATTTCTGATTACTCTACACTTGGAGGAAACCTGCAGTTATTTCTTTCTGTTACAATCTTTTAGTCCTTTTCTCTTCTATGCAAACAGTTTTGTGAACTTTGAGAATAATCCTCTGTGTGTTAAAATGTATTTGCTGATGAAATGTTAAATCAAACGGCAGCTTGAATATTTCTAAAGGTCAGAGTTACTGAAGCAAAATACGCACTGCATACACCTCTTTTGACTGTCTTTTTTTCTGTTTCTTTTTCTTTTTCTTTTTTTTTTTTTTTTTTGTAAATTTAAATGGAATCTTGTGGTGTATACACAATGCTGCCTGCAAAATTTGTAAGGAAAATATAATTTTGTCCTACAGGAATTAGGCATCCTCCATTTACAACTCCTAGATGTTCAAGAAGAAAACTCAAAAAATGGTAAAAATATTTCCTTAGGAAAAGCCAAGACAATTATTAATTCACATTTTCAGTATTTTCTTCATCACTCTGTGGTTCCAGGAGCATGTCTGGGTGAAGTGCTTCAGTGGCTCAAATGAAAGATGAGGTTTGGGAACTGCAGTTCTGCAACCGGGGCTGAATGATGCAGCAGCTGCTGCAGCTGAGGGATTGCTGCTCGTGAGGCTCAGATGAATTCCTGTGGCTCCTGCAGCAATAAAGCTTATTAAACATACCAGGTTAGACAAAGAGAAATGTTCTGCAGACATGCTTTATTATCTTGGAGTTGGACTGTGATTGACCTTGTGAGTCCTTTCCAACTCAGAATACTCTATGATATTCTATGATATTTTATTAGGATGATTCTGGGTTTAGTTACACCTGGATGCCTGGCTATAGTTAATATCTTGAATCCAACATTAATGATTTTCTTCTGGTTGTAGGTGTAAATGTTTGGAACATTTACAAAAGTTCTAAGTAAACAGCAAGCCAGTAGAATTGCATGGGATTTGGCACTGGTGCTTTTGGATATACTGTGTTCTTGTGCATTCAGGATAGACAATTCCACACTCAAAAGTAAAAACTGACTCAGTAGTAACATCAGAGGTGTAGGTGTCTTAAGTATTGCTGCTCTAGGTGACAGACACAAAGCCTGAGACAGGACCAGAGAATTTAAAGTCTTTATCTTGGGCTGCTTATTCAGGCATTCACCCTTTCAACATGGAGGCACTGAAGCTGCTTCTCCCTGCTGGAGTGCAGGTGTCCTCAGAGTTTCACCATGGTCACATAAGAAACAGGAATGGTTATTTATTCTATTCAGTCTCTGTTATCTCCTCCCTCATTACTTTTAAGACTGACTTCCTCCATTCATCCATTCTGTGCACATTATATCACACAGAATTTTTTCTTCTTCTTCTACTTTTGCCTTATTTGCTAATATAAGGGAAAGATGATGGTATAATTATTTCTGTCAAGGTAATTATTTTAAAACTTAATTTCATAAGAAGCACTTATTAAATTTTTTAACTGCAGGGGATGAAATTAAAGATCTAATCTTTCCTGTACTCAGGAGGGAGAGGATTACTCTAATTTGCATAATTTACATTACAATAACAACAACAAAAAAGGACAAAAATTGCAATTCAATGTAGATTAATATTTGAAAAGCATTAATTTTTTTCTTAGAAGGATGAATTTGGCCGACTGTGATATTCTCTTTTTCTTCTTCACTCCCATTGCAAGAAGGGCTCAGCACCTGATGGACTTGATCAGTTTGTAGTTAAGGGCTTGGATCTCCATCTCTCAAGTCATTTAGTCTTTTGCCTCCTTTTACATTGGTTATCTCTTCTTGAAGCAGACACTAGGTTTATGCAATATAGAAGTACAAATGCTTGGCCCATACCTGAAAGAAGACACATGTTGTTATAGTAGCCCCTGACTATACCATCCCAGAAGTTTTTTTCTGATCTAATATTACTTTTTGTGTCTATGTCAATAACACTCGTATGCTCTTGATCAAAGTAACAAAAAAGCCCCACGTGAAAGCCACACACAGGTGGTACCATAAATGACAGGGTTGTAGTTTATTAATTTGACAGACTATCATCTAGACAGGGCCCAAGTCTGTAATTAGAAGTTCTGCAGTGCAAGTCTCTGTTAACAGCAGAACATCAACATGCACATGGCTGTACATGCAGAGTGTTGCAGTAACTGAGGAAAAAGGATGCAAAAGTCATCTGTGATGATGCTGGTGGAGGCAGTCAGAAGGAAAAATACCATTTGTTTCTGCAGCTGCGAGGTTGCTCAGTCATCAGCACATTTTCATTCTCTGAAAACACAGAAATGATTGCTTTCAAATCCAAGTGCCTCTCTGACTCTTAAACAGAGTGTTCTGCACAATCTGATGCTACGGATGATGCATGGATGCAGAAATCCACTGATGTGATCTGAATGTCTTTGATGTAACTGTGAATGGCAGGACCAGTTAACAGAAATTACCTGCATGTGTTTTTAAATAGAGAGCCGAAACTTTGGCAAAGCTTTTGCAAAATATTCGTATGCTTTACATGAAAAATTCTTTCTGAAATTTATTGACATTTTAATGATTTAAAATCATTTCACTTGAAAGAGAATATTGTACAGCAGACATAGAAAAAAAAACATTTGTCACCATGCTAAAATTCATTAACTTGATGGAGTGCTACAATCTGGACAACATCAAATTATTGTAATTAGCATTTGATGTGATGTAATCAGGCAGGAAAAACTGAGCTTCTGGTTTGCCAATTTTTCTGCATTTTTATTCGTTTCTCCCAGTGGCTGAGACCCTCCAGCTCCTGTGAATGGCCACTGTGACTGAACCTCCCCCCAGATATGATTATGCAATAACTTAAAGAAGTCAAGAGGATTGCCCAAACTGCTAAAATTCTGCACCAAAATATATGAGTGGAGATCCACACTCTCTTGCTGCTGACCCCCTTGTGTTTGATAGGGCAGTCATGTGAAATACCTTTCCCCCTGCCGGGCTTCTGCACAATTGCTCTGCTGTAAGCAGTAAAAGGGGGAGGCCATCTGAAAACCAGACCTTGTGACGTGTGACTGTGGATTAGCAGCTTTCCTGGGGGTGTTGTAAAGGAACTGAACCCTGCAGTGCTGGGCAGTGTGGGCATCTGGACTCCCCTCATGCCCAGTGGCTGTAACAGATCCTCTGGGTAATGAATAGACATTTCAAACCCATTCACTGTGAAAACATATGGGGTGAGGTGTAATATTTTGCACAAAGCAAAATATTTCAGTTTCAGTTAGCTCCAGACTAAAATTTGTGTGCACTATTGGAGTGTTGCTGAGAGCACATGGTTTTCTTGGTGACAGGGGGTCATCTTGCCTTTTGCCATGAACATGTATTAGTTAAATGAGGAAGTTACTTCTTGCTTTCTTTTTCAGAGTAGGTTTTGCTGAGCCAAACCATCCTGAAAAGCTGAATAGTGCAACAGCTTCAGCTACAGCTGCTGTGGCTGAAGCCAAGGCAGTTCATTTGGGAAGGAAGCATAGGAGGTTTTAAAAAAAGTGGGGGCTTTGTGTAGCATTTTGTTCTAGAGAAGAGTAAATGGGGTGGTGCTGGTGGGGAGAGGGGAATAATGTATTTGCAGAATTTTAGCAGACAATTTGGAGACCTTTATTAAGGCTGTGGTATAATAACATATACCAGTCTTGATTAGCCTTGATAATATTTTGCCTCCCTGGCATCATGCCTGAAGAGGAGCACTGTGAGGGGAGTTGGGATGTGCCTTTATCCCTCAGGAGCCATTTCTGGTTGGGCAAGGTGCGCATCCTGCCCCTCAGCACAGCTCAGCTGGGTGTGCTGTGCCCATCTACACCTGCATGTTTCTGACCTCAGCAAGCTGCCAGGGTGCTGGTGTGGGCTGGGCACTCAGCATGGTGCCTGCCTCCCCAGAGAGCCCAGAGCAGAGGCAGGAGAAGCAGAGGTTAATCCTTCACAGGAGAGTGTGATGTTCACCTTTTCAACACCCACTCTCCAATGTCAAAATTTTAACAGGGAGAAGTCCTCACCTGACATGCACACAGAACCCACAGACCACATCCCTCATGGAGGAGGATAAGTAGATAAACACAGGGATAAATTACAGGAAAGGGATTTTACTGATCCTTGAAAACATCTCAGTGTTCTTGGAGCTGCATGTTTTGTCAGACTTGCTAAGATCCGTAGCAGAGGAAAGGGTAGGCAGTAAGATTAGGGTATTCACAAGGCTCCCAGCAGCTTCTGTCAAAATAAACATTATTTTGTCAACAGAGCAAGCTATAATGCCTATGTATTGTATAGAAGCATCACTATATTTTCCTGGCATGTTGCAACAGCTTTGGGATTAGAGAAGAGCGCAATCATTTAATCACACGTGTGTGAGTTACAATGAATAGGTTTTGTTTTCAAAAAAAAGCCTCAGGAATTTTTGGATCTAAATTTACTTCTCTAGTGGCTTAGGTACTAGAATGATAGAATCATTAGGGTTGGAAAGTACCTCCAAAATCATCAAGTCTAACCTTTGACCAAACACCACCTTGTCAACTAAACCATGGCACTCAGTGCCACATCCAATTGTTTCTTCAACACTTCTGGGGACTTCACCACCTCCCTGGACAGTCCATTCCAATCCTTAACAACCATTTCTGGTAGTAAATTCCTCCTGAATTCCAACCTGAACCTCCCCTGGCACAGCTTGAAGCTGTGTCCTCTCACCCTGTTGCTGGTTGCCTGGGAGAAGAGGCCAACCCTCACCTTGCTAAAACATCCTTTTAGCTGGTTGTAAAGAGTGATAAAGTTTCCCCTGAGCCTCTCTTCTCCAGGCTAAACAGCCTCAGCTCCCTCAGCTGCTCCTCATATGAATTACTCTCTAGATCCTAAAAAGAAATGTGAGGTTTCACTGGAAGTCAGTGGTACTTAGGCTCTAAAGCTACTTACATGCATTTAAGGTTATATTCAGTGATTTGACAATAAGCAATTTATAGATAAACTATTATTTCTAAGCTAAACAGGATTTCAGGCTAATTTTAAGATTATTCTAAAGTGTCCCTAAATCTACTAAGATAGGTAACTTTATCATTACACCTATAATTATCTAAATATATTTACATGAATGTGCATTTTTTAACACCTGTTTTAGGCTGTTTCCAGTGTTCTTAATAAAAAGTTAGATATGATCTGTGTACTGTCAGAATGACTCCACACCATGCACACCTATGTATATATACACACCATTCCATTCCACTGAATGCTTTTACCGTTGTGTAAAAAAGCATCTTTACTTTCTAGAAATGGAATCTGTTCTCATTCTTCACAGGAATGACTGCTTCTCCCTCCTAGAAAAATGGTGGAGCTGATAACCCGGAGCTTGCATGGGATGTGGATATCTGTTAAAGGCCTTCCTTTAAATCAGGTATGTAAAATGATTTCTCACAGCCCTGGGTAATGCTTTATCATGGGGACTTTCTCAGGATCTTGTTCAAGGGACAGGAACACAATTTTGATCAGCTCCCTGATAACCAGCTCAGATTTCTGTTTTCCCAGACTTGGACCCTACTTGTTGTTTTACCATCTGCAGAAATTACTTGGGAAAACTTAGAGTTTAAGGTTTTAGAATATAATAATATTTATAAAGCAAGATGGAGGTTTTAGGGTGGAGGCTGGTTCTTCTTCTTTACCTTCTTTTTCACCTTCCTCTTCATGCATTTGGGTTGTATTGTGTAATTGGATTAAAATGTCTGCATTGCAGGCATGGGTGGTTGGTTATTGAGTTAAAAGTAAAAATAATTTAGGTGTCATTCCTCAATTGGAGAGTTTATCCTTAAAAGATCTTGTAAAGAGAGACACATCTCCATTTTTACCTTGTTAAACTACTGTAGAACTCACAGCTTGTGACACTGTAATATAGATAAGAACTAATAAACATCTGAGTCCAAACAAGAAATACCATCTTGTGATTTAATCCCAACCTTGACAGAAAAGAAGCAAAGAATCCATTACTTTTCCACTTACAAAATGTCATCCCAGAATGTACTTCTGGGACTGCAAGACTGCTTGCACTGATAGATCTCCAAACCAGTGGAAAAGCTGCTTCTTTAGACAGAAGGACAACCTGTAGGGGAATAGGATATAAGAAAATAAAGATAGTGTAGAAAGTAATCTTACCCCTAAGGAGTTGCAGCTGGGCCAATTGTCAAAGATTAGGAGCAGGCCTGACTTTAACAGGCCACAACTGTAACCAGTGAGAGGAAGAGTGCTATAAAAGAGCGGGTAGGTTGGTTGAGAAGGGAGCTGGAGTCTGTTGCCTCCTTTGTGAAGAAGAAAGTGGTAGTGCTCTGTGGAGCAGTTCACAAGAAACAGCAAGAAGGTATGAAACTTTTGTGGTAAGGAGTCAACAATATGGAGCCCCTGCAATAAGATGGCAACAAAAACCTTTCTCTCTTTGTCTTGATTTTGGGCAAGGACCTGATTTCAGATCTGCCTCCTGTGGAAACATACCAACAACAAAACTCCTGAATATATTGCAGTGGGCCTCTCAGTCTCTTCTGCAACAGCCTGACACACTGCAACAGGTATGTGACCACAAATCTGCCTCTTCCAAGGTGAGTCCTTCGGGCTTTTGAGCGTGTGGTTTTCATCCTTGAAATATTTCATGGCAATGTGGGAAGAAGTGCTCTAATTTAGAAAAGCAAGGTGCTATTCATATGAAATATGTTTGTCTTTAATAACTTTAAGATTAAAATGAGAAGAATTAATATTATGGCAATACAGTATTTGAATATTCCAATAATAGCTCCATATGTTCTGAGCTATTAACCACTTCCATGAAATGTTGCAAAGATAATACTTTTATAGACAACGAAGTGGAATTAAAAATGTAATTCTAAATTACATTGTGGGGTTCTAAGTTAAAGGGAGTTAAACTCAATGGCTTTTCAGACCTTTCTTTTTGTTAATAAGCATAAAAAGCTTCTAAATATTTTTCATACCAAGTGAAGCATTCAGAGTTCAGCAATGCTAATGACCACAGGGAGTTACGCTTGTGAACATCTCTTGCATATAAATTAATGGCTCCTCAGGAAATTTGACAGTAGTTAATATTTCAGTTGTGTTTATAATTTTTTTGTTAGTGTTCTGAGAGGAATTAGAAATACAATTAATTTTACTGTTCTGCTGAAGGGTTAGTTCATCAAAATTAAGTGATGTGAGATCTGCCCAGCTCTCTGAAGCCATGCAGCCATTCCCATTAGGGCTTGTTTCTCCCTGCCATCAAGGTGGTTCTGCCCAATGTCTGGCTGTCATTTTGGATGTCTATCTGGAAAGCTGGCTTGCAAATATTTTATTTTCACAGCTTGTCAACCACTCTTCGGAAGATTGCTCAGAAAACCTTTTTCCACAGAGTTGTAAATAGGTGTAAACTGCTGGATAGAAATTCAAGGGTGGGGAAGAGTGGAAAGGTATAGCCTCAAAAGTGATTGGCAACTGGCAATACTGGAGTGTTTGAGTCTGGCTTTGCTATATAACATCTGAGATCTTTCTTGTGTACTACTAAATAAATTTTAGGGTATTTATGATATAAATGACGATAAGTTCAAGAGATAAAGTTTTGTCATAAAGATGTGTGCTTTTATTGTGGTAGAATTCAGGAGCTAGAAATTCTGATAGTAACAGACACAGAAGCTTTTGAATCCCTTACTGCAAATTATAAACTTCAATAAAAATAACTTGGATGATAATGCAGATAAGTTTATCTTTATAGGAGGGAACACAGGAAACCAAACGTATGGTTTCTGAACTATATTATTAGAGAAGAATCATTGAGGGAAATGTAAGCTTGAGTTTGAGATTACTCAATCACTGTATTTCAGTCCCTGAACAAAATGAGGAAATGGGAAGAAGAAACAAATGTGATTAAAACTATGGGTAAATAGCCTGCTCAAGTAGGAAGAGATTATGTGATCTCAGCAAATATCTTGCCAAAAGTGGTGACACCAACCCATTGAATTCAAGGCTTGCAAATAGCATCATGTTGGAGCTCAAAGAAGAGACCAAAGGGGAAAAAACTGAAGAGCATGAGCCTGGAGATGAACAAATATAACCAGATGTGCATTTTGTTGTGAATGGCCTGCAAAAAGCCTGCTGGAAAATGGTGCCACCACTGGAGGAAGTGCCATCAATCATATGGGATGATTTCTTCACATCAGCTTTTTTTTACCAAAGAGATTGATGACATCCATTCTGCCAGCTGCAGGCATAGACTAAGGTCTGCTGGTGCAGAATGGAGGCCATGAGGCAAATATATATATATATATACATACATATTTTTATTTTCCTCTTAATCAAGATTAGCAGCTGGATTTTCTATACTGATAGCACCTTTCCCTCATGGGAGTGTCAGCTTTATCTTCTAGTATAAAGTGAAAGTGTTTTGAATTTTTGCATTATGCTAGATATGAATCAGCCAATTTTCTGTTTCAAGAAAACCTTCCTTGGTGTTCACTGCAGATGTTTTAGTACCCAGGTTTTGTAAAGTTGTGCTTCCTAAGCTTGGAAAAATCCTATGTGCCTGTGTTCCCTTGGCATCTAGGAAGCACATAAGTCTGTTTCTTACTCATGCCAGCAGGTTCATGATACGGTGGAATGAGATCTTTAAGGAGGTTATTGAATTTCACCCTGGCTATTGCAAGCTGCATTCATATTAGACAAAAGAGTTGAGGGAAAATGTAGGTTTGACAATTTCCTTTGTTTTGTAGCTGTAAGACTTTGCCAGAGGTTGTGCTCGGAGTGTGCTTCCCATCCTGTCACTTACCCACAATGTTCAGCTCCACTCTGAACTCCAGGACCTCCTTTGGGTGTTCTTATACAAGAGCTACAGCTTCTGTGTGTGAAGGACTTGGATTTCTAAAAACATAACCCTAAAGGATCCAAAAGGACAGAGAAAATGGGACTTCTAATGCAAGAGGCAGAATGAGGAATGCTCAGAACCTCTCTTTACTTAAAGAAGGTGATGCCATATGATAGTTTCACTGCACTGAACATCCTTTTTGCCTGAAAAACTAATTTTGTTAGAAATTTAACTGGAAATGACTTCTCTCTGGTATCTTAATTTCCTTGCATTCATTGGAAGCTGCTATGTGGAATTATGTGTGTTGATATATTTGGGGCCTTTATTGCAGATGCTCTGTGCTTAACTTGCATGAGGAGTGGGCAATTTCTCTTGCACTTTTTCTGAATTCTTTTGGTGAAAACACTAGAAATTTTGATAGTACTTGACAGGCCTGGAATAAATGCCATAAAAATCACCTCTTTAGTTTTATATTATTGCTGAGTTTTTAGATTCTATAGTTCTTTCAGAAAACTTGGAAAGACCCACCCCCCCAAAACAACTCAACCCCCCTTCTATTAATTTATTATCCATGAGTAAATGGCTTCTGATTTCAGTGTCAGGAGGCAACAAACTCTAGAAGGCTCAAGAGAAGTGTCACAGTGAACCTGCATCTAGATGTGATCAGTGATTTTCTCTTGTAGCTGATGACCCTTTCTTTTTCCCCTCTATGAAAAGACCAAATCAGAAGAGGGTTACAGGAAGTACAGAGGCTATTTGCAATACTTCTTTCCTCCTTTTTCTTCTTCTTGTTCATGACTTCTACATCCTAAATAGGTTTTTAAAGGTGTCCTCTGAATCATGCAGGCACCAGTGGAAAAATGCAAGTATCTGTTACACACTTTAAGGTGTGATGTGGGAAAAGGTTGCAACTTTTTAAATGGTTGCTGTTTCAGAGCAGTAAGGGAAATATACTTTAAAATATCTTAGGCATTTTATAGATTCATAAAATATATTGAAAGCTATGCCTAAAATTTACTGATTCACAATGTTTTTTGTCACATGGGAATACTTAAGGTAGAGAAATGTAATACAAAATCATCTGCGTAAAAATGCTGTGCCACATGTCTCATGTATTTATAATGCTTTTAAATACACCATAAATATTGTTATTTGAAATGGGATTGTTTTATCAATGCTTAAGGTTTTTAGCTGTGATTTTCTTTGGCCTGGGGTTTGCTCTGGGCAGCCATTTCAAGCAGAAGAGCCATGTGCAACTTTTCAGGTTATTTTCTATTGAGTTTGCAGTAAACTGCAGCCTGCTGCAAAAGCCTCTGGGGAAGAGTTGCACAACCTTATTGTTTAAGTCTTCCTTCTGTTTTATCATCTAATACTACTAGAATGCTTTCTGTTCTACTGGCTGAGAGCAAGGGCACCAAGTTAATGTTATTGCAACTTTTGGGGCTTGCTGGGCACTAAATGGATTAGCTGTGTGGGGAGAAAAGAATTGCAGAGACATTTTGCATGGCTTCACAAAGAACATGCACATTTAGCCTGCAATTCTAATGGTGCAAATGGTAGGTATTTGCCTTGCTCTATTTTCCAAGCCTGTTTACAGCTAGGATTCTGCCTCAGAGCAGCTGCCTTGTGGTTGCCACTTGACACCATGCCGACATCAGGTGTTTTTCTTTTTGAACATTCTCTAACTTTTCCAGCCTGAGAAGTAAGCCGCCTGCCAATCAGGCTTTGATGGTATCAAGAGGGCATTGTGGAAAACTTGATTGCTTGCTCTCTATTGGTCACCCTCATCCCTTTCCCCAGAATTTTCTATTTTTGGTGGGATAAAACCTTTTTTTTGACCTTATGTGAAGTGCTTTGTTTTACTGGCTTTGCTGTGTGTGCTGGTTCTTGAGTTCAACTTCTGTGGTACTGAATTCTTCACCAAGCAGACATTCCAGAGAGTCAGAATATTTGTCTCAGAGTATGAAATTGCATTAGGAGACATCCTGAACTTGGTGAAATATTCAACGTTGTATGTGAGCTGCTATTCTGCACTGTTAAAACCTTTCCTGAAGGGATTGCGCTTAAAAAGTGTGTCATGGCCAAGGAAAACTCAAAAATGTGAGTGATCCAGGATTCCTAAGAAGCTCTCAGGGTATACTTGTTTCTGAAAAACAAATATAATATTGGTACTAATATGACTTGATCCCACTCCTATCACTCATAGCTCAGTTGCTTGAAACCTCTAAGTTTTCTTTACTCTGAAATGAAAAATGCTTTCTTAGACCATCATTGACATCATCCTCCATTTTTCAGTTTATTCTTCCTTCAGAAAGTTGACCAAACATTAATTTTACTACATAAGGAAAGCAGTCACTATGGTATTGAAAATAAACTTTTCAGTTGCCTTTAAGTTTGAAACCAGAAAATAAATGAGCCTAGAACAATTTATCTTTTGCAAAGCTAAAATACAGATAAATTTCCATAGTAATAACAAACAATAAAGGTTTTTTGACAGAAGAAGAAATCTAATTTCTTCATTTCAATGGATAAGTCTTCCATGCATCCTCAGTTTGTTCCGTTTCAATTTTCATCTATTTCTGCCACGCTGTTTCTTGCTTAAAGCATTCTCTTGTTTGACGAATTACCCTTAAGCAGCTTGTGGACCTACTAGTGAGCATTAAAAGCATGCTGGGAGAATTCTCATTTTTCAAGAGTGTTCCGGGTGTTTTTCTGTGGCAGGTAGTCTGTTAAGCTTTTCAGGCTTAAGAACAAGGGTCAGCAATCTTCTGCCAAAATACTTCCCATCTATTTCAGTCTCAATTGCATCAGGGGTTGTCATTTAAGCATGGTTTTCTGCTCAGGCTCTTGTAGCCAGAGTGAATTTTAGAATAGTGATATTCTTATAGCCTGAGGGTATTTCCAGTCCAGACAACTTCAAAAATTTCTCTGAAAAGACTGCAAAACTTAAAAAAAACAACCCCAACCTAAAAAGCTGAAGAGTCTCATGTAGGTATGCCTGAATAAGTTAAGCAGAGAAAATAATTATATAAGGTTAATCCTAATGAAAATTCAAAATTCATCCTTGTTTTCTTTCTCTTCATTACAGCATCAGAATATGGGACAGCATCTGGGTTATCTCTCAGGAAAATCAGGTGGCTCTTCAGCTTTCAGAAAACTGAAAAGCAGTGGTTTTGGGCACTCCTTTTCTATGTCCTTCTTGATGAGAGCTGGAAAGCAGAAACTTTGCCAGATGTGCTAGGTCATGTACGACTGCAGGATTTCCTTCTGCAAGTCATTGTCTGGCTGCTATGGAAGGATGTGACTGCATGGCAATGGCCTGCAGTAGTTCTTGTCAATAACCTTTGAAAAGTTGACCTTCTTCAATGAAATCCAACAAAGGAGCTATCAGTGTTTCAAAGAGCTGAGGGAGCATGGGCAGAGGGGCTTGGTACTGATTGCTTAAGGCACTTTTCCTGCCTGAGGGGTTTGTCTTCCCCTGTGACAATGGCTTTCCTGGGTAGGCAAGCCCTCATTCCCTGCCACAGATATGGCTGGGCTGAGCATCTTTAGGACGTCTGGGCTCATCTCACTGATGAGAACTGGGAATGGAAATAAAAAGGAGCTGCTTCTGCATGGGTGTTAAATTTTTAAAGTATTTCAGCTGTTTCTGAAAAGTGTTTTCTGTACTGGGTACCTCAGTCTGTGCCTGCAAACTGTACTCCTTCCCACTCTTCTCTTCTTCCCAAAACTCTGACATAGCACTGAAAATACCCAGAAATTCCTCTCTCCTGGGCCTGCTGTGGGAACTCTTCTATCCTTTCATCTTATTGGATTTTTAAATTATCTTTTGAGGGTGAGAAATGCCCATGTTTAACTCCAAGTAGGTGAGACTTTGAACTTTCTGTCTGTTGGTTGTCAGAAGTAGTTCTGCCTTACCTTGTGACTGCTGTATCTTATCCAAATGGATATTGTGGTGCTGTGTATTGCCTGAAGCTCTTCTATCTTGGCCATCATTAGCATCCTTACAGTCCCTTTCTTTTGCAGCTATTTTATTGCTGCTGAAAAACAGAGATGTGGGACAGTGCCTGAAAAGCCAGTTGCACTCAGATCTCCTGATGAGCGTCTGACTTCAATTTTGTGTCTTCAAAAGAAAGTCATTGCAATCTTGTAGCAAACTGAGCTTCCCTGAACTGCACTGTGATCATCTTAACATAAAAGCATAGTCCAGGTTTTTGGTACAGCCACAAACTCCTTTACAAGAGCCAAAAAGCAGAAGGCAGCTTCTTTTAAAAGTCTGAGCCATGCAGGACAACAAGGCGACTGATTGATGAAGTTCTGTTTTTTCCCTCTCACATCCTCTGTCCTTATGACAGCAACAAAACCCCCAACTCATTCCTCTAAAATGAATCTGGAATAAAAGATGGAAATGATCTTTCATCTCAAAATTGTGAAGGGGCTTTGAAAGCTTGCATTAAAATCCCTGTTGTGTCTCTGCCTTGACAGGCTGTAAAGGCAGCTCTCCAGTCTTTTATAACAAAGTCTAAAAAAGTAATTCATAAAGCATTTCTTCCTTGCTCCAAAAAAGTGTTCAAACACACTGAGACAGTCAGTCCTAAAGTTTCATCAGTACACCATTGATCCTGACATGACTGGCTGTTTAATGTTAACAAAGGGTTACTAAGGTTTTAATTTTTAGAGGAAACAACTTCTCAAGGTCTTTTGAACTTTTTTTTTTCAGTTTTGTCAGAAAATGTATTTCAAAGGGCTTGTGTCCTGTAGAACAGAAAAGAATTTATTACACTTACCTCTAAATGCCTCTAAAGTTCAACCCTCGAAATCACAGATTCAGAAGAAAATTTACTTACCCCAGAATAACAAAACAGTGAGTTGGAGCATTTGCTGTATTGGCAGCCAGTGTCTTGGGCTTTTGGGGCAGAAGAGAAGGCTGGGTGTGGGTATTATTCTGACCTGGCTATTTTGTTCTCAACTCACTGTGCTGATGGAGGCCATGCTGATTAGATCCTGCTTCAGAGCTGTCCACTTGGGCTGATGATGCCTGTTTGCTCTCAAAGGCAGTACATGGACCCAACCTGCTCTGATCTGGGGTGATGTTTTTAGCACTTCCTAATACAGGTAAGTGACTCTGAGTCACTTTTGATTTCCTGCCTGGATGTCTGCTGTGGGTCTGTTCTCATACAGCAGTGTAGTGTTTCCCCTTCTCACCTGTTCCATTAGTCACACTCTAAACAAAATCTCATTTTAACAATATTCTCCTAAGTCATACTGAGTTTCAGTTGAGAGTTTCTGTAGAGTTTAGCTATATTAATATCCTGGTTTCAGCTGGGATAGAATTAGTTTTCTTCCTAGCAGCTGATACAGTGCTGTGTTTTGGATTTTGTAAGAGAATATGCTGATAACACTGATAGTTTAATTGTTGCTAAGCAGGGCTTACCCCAAGTCAAGAACTTTCCAGTTTTCCACACTCTGCTGGTGAGCAGGTGCACAGGAATCCAGGAGAGACAAAGGCTTGGACAGATAGCCTGAACTGGCCAGATGGTTATTCCATACCAGAGGTCATGCTCAGTGTATAAACTGGGGGGAGTTGACCAGGAGAGGACAATCCCTGGTCAGGGTGCTGAGTGATTGTATTTTGGATCACTTGTCTGTCTTAGGTTTTAACCTTCTCTCTCTCTTTATAGCCCTCCTTTTCATTATCCTCCTCCTTCTCCATCTACATCTCTGTCTTCTCCTTCACTAAACCGCTCCTATATTGGCCCATGGTTTCTGTCTCTTTCCAGTTCTCCTCCCCATCCTACCAGGGCTGGGGTGGAGAGTGAACGAGCGGCTGCACGGTATTTAGCTGCCAGCTGGGGATAAATCATGATAATTACATTTAGAGAGATAATTCTGGCTCCATGACAACACCAGCTTTCACAGCCTCAGAGGAACTGAGTGCATCAACCTGAGAAGGCAGCTGTGGCACTGCAGGAGCAGAATAGCCCCAGGCAGGTGGCCTGTCCATCCCTGCAGTCTCAAAGTGACACGTGCCAGCAGCCTGCGCACTTTGCAGAGCTCAGGGCTTGCTGCAGGTGCATTTATGCTGGTTTTGTGCCAGTTGCAAGCTCAGAAATAAGACTCCTAGATCCCACAGAACTGCCCCAAATCATTCAGTTCCTTGGAATGAAGCTGTCTCCATTTTGGCAAAATTCTCTTTACTTATTTCCTCAGCCAACAGTTTCACATTCAAGTGTCTCAGATGTTTGCCTAATCTATTTTCTTCTCTCCCCAGTGGTAAACAATTGTCAGGCTGGTGCTGGGGAGATGCTGGTTACTTGCACACACTGAGGGGCAGTGGCAGGGGAGAAGCTTTTCCCACTGGGGACAAATCATGCCTGTGACTGCACTCACATGGAAGAAAGGCTGGAGGGGAGTGCAGCAGGAATGCGGCTCAGATAGGAAGCATTGAAGCCTCCCCTAATACTGAGCAGTCACTGTATACTGTGGGGCTTTTCTCTGAACTGAGAGCAGCCAGTGTATGCCTCAAAGTGTTGAAACATCTTTCTGGATGGTGCAAAAGTAATCTTTTATTTCTGCTTCCTTTTTCCTTTCAGTTTGTCTTGAATGCCATGGCTGTAAAGCATGCTAGTTAGGACTGTCAGGTGCAATTTTTTAAAACTGGTTTATTATTTTTCTTTATTTGAAGGAAGGTGACAGAAAAACCATGTAAAGAATATGATTTTCATGAAGCCAGAATTGAACACCGTTACACTTTTGGAAGCTTGGGATAGACAGAATGGCATACTTGAAATAAAAGGGAGAATGGCTACTTACAGAAAGAGGGTGGGTTTGGATAAGAAATGAAACACTGAGTGTGGTAAGACACTGAAACAGATTGCCCAGTGAAAGTGGGCATTTCCCCATTCCTGCAAACGTTCAAGGCCAGGTTGGATGGGGCTTTGAGCAATTGGGTCTAGTGGAAGACGTCCCAGCCCATGGCAAGTGGGGTGGAACTAGAGGATCATTAAGTCTCCTTCCAACACAGACAATTCTGTGGTTCTTTGAAAAGCTGCAAGCTTTTTTAGTGCTGAGACTCTACCTCTCTCTTATGACATACAGGCAGAACTTCATAGAACACATATCACTAAAACTGTGTCCTTAGAAAACTTTGCTGTTTACATAAGCACATTTTAAAAGATATGCCTCAGACAGTAATGAGAGGTTGCAGTGTGTCTCAGAACACAGAATAATTGTTTTAATTATCCAAGGCAGTTCTTAATTACTGAGTGCTCAAAGAGAAGGGTAAAAGAAATATCATGCAATTATAATTAAAGGGAATATAAAATACACCTACATAATCAGAAGTTTGATTTAATAGCAAGGGAAATATATTGTTTATTAAAAAATTGAAAAACTGAAGTATCAAAAATGAGACAATGGCATTCTGTAAAGAATCTTCATGCAAGGAGGCAATATGAATGGATATCCCTGTGTTTTTGGTGTTCCTGTTAATCATGCTTTTCCCTTTCCTTTTGCTTTTCATTTCACTATATTACCTGCACTTTGTGGTCAAAAGGGTCTTGGGTTGAATTAATGCAACAGCCAAGTCATAAGTTACACTTAAGCTCCTGTGCAGCAGGGGACAACTCACAGAAATTCTGTCAAGTTTCTGTTCATTGCCTTTAGAATGTGACAGGAGCAGTTTATGCAAATAGTGCTTTTAGCTAGTTGAAAAATTGCTTTTACTAATGTGTTTTCCTGTTTCTGCAGATAAAGCATTGGCTGTTGATGTGCAAAGTGCACCACTCTGTCTAAATGTCCAACTTTTTTATAAAAGAATATCAGTCCTTCAGATTTCAAAATACAAATTGCTCTTAAAATATTTCTTAAACTGGATTGTTTTTTACTGTTTTGATTAGGTCTTATTCTTCATATTCTAGTAAAAGTTTTCCTATCACTTTTAAGAATAACAGTGACCTAGATATGGTTCTGAACTTTGATTGGTATCATTGCATGCAGGTGTACAGGGATATTGAAGGACCAATTTTCTTTAAACTTAAATCAAGTGAGCAGAACTTCTGGCAAGAAAAATGATAGTGCTGTCTTCCAAGTTGTTATTGCTATTCCTTTTTCTAGAAACGTTTATAGGAACTTACAAACAACTGCAGAGTTGTGGGTTTGGTTTGTCTGGTCTTCAATAGATTGTTTCAGAAGAAATTTATCTCTCTGTCTGAAAGTTAAATTAGACTGTTTAGTTAGAGCACTTGTGTCTGACTTTGTTTATTTTAAAGATGAATAAAATCTTTCCTACACAAACTTTGCACAACAGGCATTGTGGTAAAAATATTACCTGTGTGAAAATATATCTGCAGCTCAGTTTCAGTCAGCCAAACTCCTGTAGCACATTTCCTGCACTCAAAATGATTTTGTCATCCTGTTCACCAAATAAAGCAGGCATCCTCAGGAGAACTCTATCATTTTACTCAAACACATAATTATGGTACCCAGAAGACCTGTCTGGAGACTATGTAGATCATCTCAGTTTTGGCATTTTTGATGTCGAATTATTGGATCTGGAAACTAGAATATTTTTGTCTGAATTACTTTGTGTGGAGTTATTCTTACTGTTGCTTTTATTATCTTTAATTTTCATTCAAACTCCCCCAAGGTTAGCTTGGGGAGTTTGAATGAAAATTAAAGATAGCTCCCCCTCTGTTCTATCAAATAACTCTGGCCCTCAGGTAAGTGTCAAAATGTGATGGGGATGACACAGGGACTACTCTGACATTTTCCAGGGCTTTCAAGTAGGGGCAGGCTGACAAAATTTCTTCTTCATCTGATATCCTCAGCTGAGAAAAACTGGATACTGAAGTGTATCCACTGAAGGATTTGGTTTCCATTCCTCTTCACCATCAGGATGAGAATCACATGCACAGAAAATGATTCCTGGCTTGGGTATACCACAGCTGTAGCTGTGCAGGTGCTTGGCATTCTGGAAAACCTTGTTTATAGTTCAAGTTGTCTGAAAACAAGAAAGATGTGCATTTTCTCCTACTGTTCCTTACATGACAATGGAAATAAAATAGACAAAAATCCTCTTTTCCTAGCACTTATTTTGTGGGGAAAAGCTTTTTTTCAAAACTCCAGGGAAACCTGGGGCACTTTAACTAAAGACAAATCAACCCAAAGCAAAAGCAAATGTTAATTTAATTTTGTGTTCTCCATACAACTGATGGAGAACACACATCCTTGTTGAGGAATTCAGACTGGCTCAATTATACTTTCTTTCCAAATTGGCCTTTTCTTGCTGGTAGAAAAAAAAACAAGGAACGTGAATGAATCCAGGCCAAAATCAGTGTTTAAATTCCTCCAGGATAACTGTTTTAATTCAAAAGGTTGAAACAAGTTTTGAAAAAAGGTATCAGACTTGATGTGTTTATGTGACAAATGTAGCCTAGTTGACCAAGATTCCATATTAGAATCACAGAATAATTTGAGTTGGCAGGGACCTTAAAGATAATGATAATTTGTTCCTAAACACCCTGACATGGGCAAGAGCACCTCTCACCACACCAGTCCTGTTGCTCAGAGGTCCATCCAGCCTGGCCTTGAACACCTCCAGGGATGGGAGGCAGAATAATCTTTGACCTTCTTCCAGAAAGATTTTGGAAGTTAGGATGACATGAGAGTTTTCCCCTTCCTCCAATTACGAGTAGCAGAGAAAATCAATCTGTTGGCAGCACACTGTCAAGTTCATCTGTTTTCTTGCATTAACCTAAAAGGCTACCTTAAATGAGCTGCCTGATGTTGCAGGCAGGTATCCAAAAACACCTAGGTACTTTTTGGGTACCAAAGGAGGAGACCTGCAGGCTGTGAAGGACTGCAGGCTCTGTCCCTGGCCGCTGTGCTGAGTGGATGTTGTTGCTTTCAGTAGCTCTAGAGCATCCAAGGTAAAGCTTGCCTGAGAGCAGGGCTGTTTGCACCAGGGAACCATCAATGTGGTCCAGGGGTAAGTAGTTTGTCATTGGTAAGTGGTTTTCTAATAGAATAAATCTCTGCTCTTTGGGTGATACGAAGCTTATTCCAAGAAAATGTTCTTGAATTTAAACAAACAGCAAAGGATTTACCTGTGTATGTATGCCTTCCCTCCCTCTTATACTGCTATAGTGTGGTACAGGGCCACATTCTCTGGTGGCTTGGGCCCTCTTCAAACAAAATGTGTGTAAAATCATCAGGCTGAATTAGAGTATCTTGAATTTTGTGAATTTGTTCAATCAGCTGAACTTAGCTTGATTTTTAGATCAAAAAAATCTGAAATTAAAGATGGGTTATTGATTTCCTCTTGTTTTATCAGCCAGGTTAATTCT
The DNA here is from genome assembly GCF_035770615.1 of Melospiza melodia melodia. Taxonomy (NCBI): domain Eukaryota; kingdom Metazoa; phylum Chordata; class Aves; order Passeriformes; family Passerellidae; genus Melospiza; species Melospiza melodia. The sequence goes on along the minus strand of NC_086194.1, from coordinate 134,037,561 downwards.
GTTATGCACCAGAATTCTTTCCCAGTGCTAATTTTAAATTGGGTCAAAATACCTACAACTGCAGGATAACATTGTGGTGTCTGTGCAATAGACAGGGATAATGTCTCAGTACACCTCAAGCTGCTGGCTTGGTACAGAAGCGGGGTACAAAATTAGATTTGTACCACAAAGGGAATTTTTCTAGGACTTAGTTTTCCTGTATTATAATGTCATTTTAATGTAAAAAAACCAATACAAACTAATTTAGCACGGAGCTGGATCTGACAAACTCTGTCTTGAACAACGCAACAAGCAATGAAGAATCAGAGCAGGGTTTTGATCTCCACTCTTTACTGTCCCTGTCCCATCTTTTATATCTGGTTTTCCATAAATAATGGCATTGATATATGTTAATCTGTGTTTTAGGTACTGAACTCCCTTTGAATACCCTGAAGGTGGTTGATAGGATTTTATCTAGACTTGTTTTTTGGATCCTAAACTTTGGCATGGCCTTGAATCTCAGCAGTAGAATCTGTCCTCCTTTACATATATTTCTATAGCAAGAGATTTCATGCATTGCACTGGTTTTTATTTTTTTCTTGACAATTTTACTGGCTTATGAGTTACTGGAATTTGGCAATGATTTGCAGTGATGAGATGGACAGCAGTCAGAAGATGGCTCTGACATGTGCAATAATTTTGGCTAGTAGGCAGGGTAGGGCTCTGATTAAAGGCTTAAGATAAACGGATGTGATTTACCAAGAATCTAATGAACCTTATTATAAATATGGTGTTATTAACATTTTTCATTTTTATTTCAAAGACATAAAAATAATTGAATCTTGATGAAGAGTTAATTTATTCATGCTTTCTGCTATCTTTCTGTCAAATTTTCTGTATTGTCTTTGTACAAACACAGGGTGATTTTTCCTGTACAAATAATGCCCTTGTAAATTTTAATAAGGATCAAATGAATAAAGAAGTTACTTTACTGTTAGCTTGATGAAAAAATGATGAGGCCTTCATCTTAAGATTACAAGAGAGTTAAGTGAAGTTAATGAAGGAAAATTACATTATACCACACTAATAAAGGAAGTTCTTAAAAGCCCAGAATTGTCTGGTACTGAGCAGGAATCCAGTTGAGAGAAGGAATTTTACATGGACAGGAATTGCAAAGCTTGTGACCAGCAACTAACTAGTGGCTTTTGGGTGGAGAGAGGTATTTCAAATCCTGCTTCTCTCTACAACCTCAATCTGGAAGACATCCTGCTTTATGTTTTCCAGTGGAAAGGTTACCACCAGCAGACCATTCCCACCATTTCTCTGCTTAGCATTCAAGCAGGAGGAACTCGGCCTGGGAATTGCCTGTCATAGTGCTTTGAAGGCTGTATTAGAGCGGCATGTCTCACATTTTGGTGCTGTCCTGCTCAAAATCCTGACTGCTGGCAAAGAAGAATGACATCTATGTAAAAGTAACCCAAGAATTTATTTATTTTACACACACAGAGTTTTGGTTTTTATCCCTTTTCTTGGGGTTATGTTCAACCGTCATGGACAAAAGATTGGTGGCTTCACCTAGGGGTTTGGTGTGTGAAGGGCTCCTACAGCAGATTGTATTTTTCTGAAGGAATTTGGAGTTTGTCGTCCTGGATACTTCTCCTACAACCAAACTCCACCCTGGGGAACAGCCTCCTTGTCCTCCAGGAAGCAATCAAAGCAAGCAGAAATTTCACTAAGGTACTCAAAATTATTGCTTATTTTGCATCTTTGTTTCAAACTTCTAATCTCACAGCAAGGTTGCTACCCCAGTTTTGTCAGCTCTGTGAGAGACTATTGTGCCTCCCAGACCCATAAATAGGTGTGGGAGAGGGGTGGGTCTTGTACCACTCAGGCTTTTGCCATGTTCCACACCTGGATTATTAACACCAGCTTGAATTTGACAGACAGGGAACCATCCTGCAGCTGTCACTCTGCTCCCCGTGCTGCAGCTCCACAGGACTGAAGAGGATCCAATTAAGGAGCTGAGCTCACAGATTGCTGGGGCTTATCTGGCCATATCTCCATTCCCAATCCCTCTCATCTTAAACAAAGGAGGGCTGAGAGAACTTTCTTGGAGTTCCAGTTTTTTATTTAGATGTTATTTTCCTTATTGCCAGAGTGACTCCCAATTATAGATATATAAATTTGAGTGTACACATACGCACACATATGTATCTCTAAAATCTCTCTTATTTTATTTATGTTAAACAGCCATCAAGCTTGAAAAGAGACTTTCCCCAAAAATTATACTGGAGATGACTAAATTCTCAAAGACATTCAAAGTGCCTAAGACTAATACTGGAAAGTATCCAAACATGGTTATTGCTTTCATCCTACAGACATTGGTAGGGGTTGAATATCTTTTCTATGAACGTACCTGTTATGGAATATGACCAATAAATGTGAGTTGCTGAATCTGCATTGTAATTGGATCATTCCCACTGGCCACTATGGGTTATGCAACATTTGGCTTTGCTTTCCTGCTTTTTGTCTATATGGACAGTGGTTGCATCCTGAGGGATTTTATCATTGACACGATTCAAATTAATTTTCTCTTGTATATGATAAGGATAACTGCTGCATTGGGAGATCTTGGTGTGATCTAAAATCCCAAGCAAGTTATTTCTAAGGGTTGCAGCACACACCATGAGCAAACTGCTTGGTAGTGGCTCTAAAAGTGCTATTAGAAATAGCAAAATGCAAAATTCTTCATACAGTTTTTATTGAGTGATATTTCAAGGGGTTTATAATTGCAGTTCTGACAGCTGTTTCTAAGATTAGCAGTAATCTTTTCTCCCTCTTTTGTGCATGACATACCAGTACAATCCTCATAAAGTCTATAATGCATCTGTTAAATTTCTGGGTGAGGTGGCACAGTATAAATAATTAATCCAGGGAGAAACAAATGTTTAACAATATTTCCTCCCCTATTTAGAAAACCACATTTTCTCTGTATAATAGAGATTCATTGGCAAGAGGCACACCAGATACTGAATCCACTTGTGAATACACTTCCTGTCCTCCAGATTCAGCTGAGGTGATGTTGAAGCAGGAGTAATTAATTTTGACCAGCTACTGAAGTCTTTGTATTCAGAATCTTTAGCTTGCTCCTATCATCTATGTATCAAGAATTGTTCCAAAAATTCTTTTGCCATCAATATGTCTTTGTTGTCATATATTTAAAAACATTTCTGTGAGGCCTTAAATTTCAGGATACATTTCTCAAATCTGTCTTCAGTCCTAGGTAAAAAATAATTGAAGTATATTTTTAAAATCTATGATGATACCCCTCCAACAGTGTTATGTCAAGGCAGCAAATCTTCACAACCAGGCATGTTTTTTTTTCTCACAGCTCTTGTTTACTGGAGAAAGATATTTTGCAGTTAGCAAGGGTGCAATAATTTGTAGTGAGTTGGTTGCTCTGATCTAATTTTTCTGATAATCACTAATGATGCACAAGGCAGTTTTCCCCATTTTCAAAAGAGACCAAAGTCCCTCAAAGTGTGAATTCTCTCAGAGTTCAGGTGCACACTCAGATAATTTGTTGTATAATTTGTTGTAACACAATTTTTCATCATTGAAATTGAGCCCTAATGAAAGCTACATGCTCAGCCTCTCTTGGTCTCTAAGTGGAAATTCTGTTGTTTTAGGGGGGCATAATTATTGAACACTTGAAACTTAGATACTATTTTGACATTGTAAGGTACTCAATACACCTCTGTCTGTTATTTTAGGAGGTCATAATTGCTGAATCACTAAAGCTTAAGGAAATAATGTGATATTTTTGGGGAAAAGTTATAGTTGTCCTCTTGAAAAAATGCAAAGACATGAAGTACATCCATACATGTGTGACTATGAAAGCAATATCTAATTTAATTTCAGATATCCACAGCACAAACATCTTGCTTCTTATAACAGCTTTTCTGTGTTAAGACCTTAGGGTAGCATATGCTACTTAAACACTTTTTAAATACAGAGTAGTCTGTTGGGAAAGCCTCTATCTTTGGGATTTGTAATGTGTTCCAGCCATACAAGAACACGCAGTCCTTGCAATGACCAGATGAAATTGTTATTATTATAATAATCATTATTATAATAATTATAATTTTCATAATCATCACTATCACACAGTGATTGTACGAGGACTCCTGTTCCAAACAAGTGTAAGAGAAGTGAATTCTGGAAGGCCACTAGGATGGTAATTAAAATGAGAATTCCTACCAGCAATTGCTGCATCATGTGGCTGCCTTGAGTCCTGTTCTGATGCCCAGAGCTGTTCAGGGTGGTGCTGAATGGCTGTGAAGAGGAGCTGCCAGCCTGGATCTGGGTAGTGCTGTGCCACGCCCTATTGTCTCCTCTGCCAAGGACCTCATCTAACTGGCAGGTGTGGAATTGCAGAAATAGGTTTGAAAAGACATATTTTCTGATGTTTATCAGAAAATTAGAAAGGATCAGCAAAAGGTATCTAAAATAAGAGAGTAGTGCAGAGATGATCCTGAGAGAGATGTTTTGCTGGTTGCTCTTCCTCTGGTCTGTCTTTACTGATCTGCCTGCTCAGGCTCTCCTTAAACAGATAGGACCCTATTAGTTCAAGAGTTACTCACCACAGAAACAATGAATGAGGTCTATGAGAGCATAACAATGAATTTTCCTTTCATCATAAAAAAACCCCAAATCTTTCTAATGGGATTCAAGGTTCTGCAGGATGGAGTCTGTCTTTCCAGTTTTTCTTTGCTTTGTTGTCATTGTTTTTACAAAATATATAAAGTTTATGTTTTCTTATGGGACAGAAAAGGAATAGATGATCAATTTCTTCAAATTAAAATGTAAAATTCCTACCGTAATGTAGGATTTGTAGCAGGCTTCCATGAACATTCATGCTTACACGGATCTAGACTGTTACCCCAGTAAAGTTGATACAGCTTGGTGGAAATAGATGATATTCAGCACTGGAGGGGATGGTTTCCCCTTCAGTTCCTTCTTTCACACCAGTAACCTAGTCATTTAAATGGTACCAAAGAGTCCATACTTTTTAACTGATGAAATGTGTGACATAGGGTGTGAAATTGTCGGACTAAAACAGTCAGTTTATCTGTTCATAGCATCAGAGAAGCAGCTGTAAAGAATAGTGTTGGGAACCCTGGATGCTGAGAATTTTGAACTTTCTATGTTTAAAGGTATAGACCCACAAGAAAACACTGCATTTGACTTCAGGCTGTCAAGAAGGCTTCCAAAATTGATTGATAGTACTGGAATTATGGGTGTGTAGTTGGTTAGAAGTGTGTAATATCACAGGGTAGAAAACTTAGAGTTTGGGATTCTAGAATATAGAAATAAATATGAAGCAAGATGGAGGTTTTAGGGTAGAGGCAGGTTGTTCTTCTTTACCTTTTTCTTCTTTCTTCTTTATGGTTTTGTGTGATGTTTTGTAATTGGGCAGAAAAGTCTGCATTGGGCAGAAAAGATCCGGGGGCTTCCAGGGATCAGTTATTGGATTAAAAGGGAAAATAATCTAGGTGTCAGTTCTTAATTGGATAGTTTAGTCTTAAAAGACCTTGTAACAAAGATTGTGAGCCATTTTGTGCCTTCTAATGAAAAGCTGCCGGACTCACAGTAGTGAGACTGTTTTACTGATAAGAAATAATAAACATCTGAGTCTAAACATGAACTACTGTCTCAAGTGCCTTCAATCCAGACCCAGAGAGACCAATAACTGGTTTTACATTCTGTCTTTTTATCTATTTATTGGAAAGAAATATTCCATATACTGGAAAAATAAATAAGATGCATTTAAAAAATATTTGATTGATTATGTTTAATATGTCATTAATATGCTTTCTGGGCCAAGGGTTTACCTAAGTCTTCTGTATGTCTCTATTTCAATCATTAAAAGCTGCATCCATCAATAATTACTTCTCCCAGCATTTGCATTCGAAGCACAGTCTGGACAAAACTGATGCATGCAACCAGAAGAGTTCACAGGAGGTCACTTGTCTGCCATTAGTACTCAAATATTAGCATTTTCATGATGAGAAACTTTGACTGCACAGTGGTAACAGACACATAATGTAGTCTTCATACTTCATCTTGTATATTTATGACTGTTTTAATTATTGACCCAAGTTTACAAGCAAAAGCTGTACAAAGGGAAAATGTCTTAATGCTCAGTGCAGTGCTTTTTCTACAAAAAGCAGTGACCAGGTGACAGGAAGGGAACATGCTATTTTTGAAACAAAGAGGCAGCAGAATTGTCCATTATCTTTTTTTGATATTGAATAGGTAGGTCATCAAATCCCTCTTAATAAGCATAGAATCCTTCCTGGTAAGAGGAGGCTTCAGGAAGATCTAAGTGCAAACAGTCTCGCTGAGGCTTAATCTTTCAACAGGTCAAAGGAGAGTAAAGCAGATGCTGAATATAAAAAGGAAAATAATCTCCCTTCCTCAGTGCAACATCTGCTCCTCTTTATTTGCCAGAGGCTGCCACACTGCTGCTTCCCACAGTTAATAAAATGAACTAAACAGATTGAAAAAGTTCACTGCTATTTTTTCAAATATATGTATTTCATAGCTTTAAAACTGTATGTGAGTGACGTGCTGAGAATAAATTTCAGAGAGCCTATTTACAGAGAGGCTGAAATTAAAAAATTCCTGTGTAAAAAACCCTGTTTGCAAAGATGAATGTGAGTGGTCAGCAAAGAGCAGGTGGATAAGGGGGAGAAGAACAGATAACACGCAACAGTTTAAAAGAAAACTACTTGATGAAATAAACTCTTTGAATTAACTGTTTGTATTGAGGAGTCCCTAAAATGGCAGTTTCTAAGGAATTTTTTCTTTCTTTGGCCAGGAAATCTTCACCAGTTCCATGTAACAAAACCTAGAGGGGACTTGTATACTCATAATATTAAATAATGAGCACTTGAACTGTGTTACTGTACTGGAGACCTCTGGAAAAAATTTACATGGGAAGTTGCTGTAGTTTTACTTACTCATAGCACTGGAAGTGAAGGGAGATGAAAGAGTGAGGTGAACTGGGAAAAAAGGGAATTCAGTAAAAAGTCACTGGATTACAGTGAAACTGTGAGATATGCAACAATTTTAAATGCTGATTCCATGCATCTTTCTACAGAAAAAAAAGTTCGTAGTAGTACATATATATTTATCTATAAACCTCCTAAATATATAATAAACTATTAACTATTAATATATTTTTTACACATATTACTTATATCAAAATTATCTCACACTCTGTGTGTCTCTGTATACCTATGTTTTTCTGTTTAAATGCATGAAAGTGTAATTGAGGAATAGCTTCCCCAGTTCCTACAGCTTTAATTAATTTGGAAGGTAAAGCAGGAAAACTAATGATATTCTTTCTGGCAAAGAAACACGAGACTCGATAAAAGCAAGAACACAACCTAGTAACAAACATAATTTTGTTTACTGCTCACTAGCCTCCTGGGTTTATTGTACACACAGATACAATATTTCTAGGGAAGAAGCAGCATTTTCCAGCCCCACATGGTCTGTGCTGTAATGTGTCAGGACAGAAAACATTTCTTTCCCCTTCCTCTTCTCCTTCTTCTTCCCCTTCCCCACCTCCCAAACCAAATGGTAACAAAATTAAAATGAAATTGAACAGAGCTATAGTTCTCTTTAGCTATAGTATCTAGAACTATCAGTTGTATTTATAGGAAATGTGAACCTTCCTCCAGAAAGGTTTCTCTGGAAACCATGAACCCCATCTGGGCTGAAGTATTGATTCACTATATTTGATCCTATTAGAGAAAAACTCTGTTTGGGGAAAATGACAGTCCCTGTTCACATAATCATGCTACACAATTCCTTCTTTTATGACTTGCAATTTCTCTCTCAGAAGTTTCCAGTTCTTACTGAGATAGAATAATAGAACGGCCAGACACTGGGCACTGATTCTTTACGCATTTTTTTCTCCCAGTTACATCTGATCATGGAATGTATTATTGTTTTCTGTTATTATTCTGAAGTCAGAAAGGTGCATGGGCAGCTGGTCAGACTGGGAATTAATCCATGGTTATGATGCTGGTTTGGGTTTTGCTATTTTTTTTTTTCTTTTATAAGTTCTCTGTATTCTTCGGACATATATTTGTACCTTTGTAGCCTATTGTATTAGTGACTCTTTTTCCTAGTACTTTTCCATGGCCTTTCCCTAGGCAGAAATACAAAACAAATTCCAGAGCTCCAAGCCCTGGGGGGTACAAGGCTCTGTGCTATCTTGGTTTTTCCTGGGAACCAAGGCTGGGAACAGCTCTTGGAGATACATTCTCATGGACAAAGCACAGCTAGTGCTGAATGGGGGGCTCCAGAGAAGGGGCTGACCTGGGGGGGAATTGCAGCACCACTTGTCCTCCTAATTGGTGCTTTTTAGCGATTATATTAATTTTCTAAAATCTATAAATTGCTCATCCCTGGGTGGGGGGGGGGGCAGGGGTAGGCCTTCAAATAAATATTCTCTTCAATCTCTCTCAGTGCCACTTTCAGTTTTATGTGGCTTTTGTGTAGTCTTGTCCAAGGAACAGATGGGAAGGAAGGAAGGAAGGAGGTGGGAAGGAACAGATTTATGCTAAAATATGGAAGAAAATGCAAATATTGAGCTTCTTCCACAAGAGGATTGCTGTTTAAGAAGCTGACCTGTGTGGAGAAGACCACTCAGCCTTCCCTTGAAACCCAGGGCCTGCCAGACAGCTACAAGGCCAACTGGGGAGCTGTAAGGAACCAGTACAACTAAAAAGGGAGCTGTTAACCTTAAATTACCCTTTTTCAAACTAACACTAGATGGATATGAGGTCTGCTGGAGACCAGTGATAACTAGATAAAATCATGACAAGAGGGTTGAGGAAATAGCCAACCAAGTGCCAGATCAGTGATCATCCAGAGAAGCCCAAGTCATGGTGGATCAAGGCTGGGAAGGTTCCTTCATGCCCAAGGGAGAGAAGAAGCAGACACTGACCCTGGAAAGTGAAGTTGTCCTGAGTAAGTCATCCACCATCACTGGCATGGATACATTCTGCAGCCACCTCCCAAGCAGGATTTCCCAGGTGCTGCCCCATGGAGCTGATGGTGGCAGGAAAGGTGGTGGCTGTGCTCCTACAGGCAGGTTGGTGACTGCACTTGATGTTTGGATGGCTGCATGTGCCATTTTCACATCAGGTCACAGAACTTTTGTGTGGAAAAAGACCTCCCCATTGTCACCTCTGAACTCTTCTGTGCAGTCTGTCCCTTCATAAGCAGAAGACTGAAAATCATGCATGTGGGATGAATAATGCAATTACAAAAGGAAATTTGGGTGGCATTTTGTGCTTTCCCACAGCTTAAAAGGGAGTGTTCTTTATTAACAGTAAAAGAGGACAAGTTCACTGATATCTCTAGTGGCACACCTGACTTTTGTGTTTGACCAGGGCAGCTGATGCCCAGCAGGGCCAAGAGCTGGGCCCCACCACGTGGCAAATGTGATCCTTGTACTTCTTCAGTGCTGCCCCAGCGCTCCTTAGAGAAAGCCACCACAATGCAGAATGGCTTGGAGCTGGGCAAGGACAGGAGGACACTCCCAATCCAAGTGGAGGCTGAGCAACAAGTCCATTGTATGGGGAGAAGACTGCAGTAAACTCTGTGGATCATCTGATATTGAGAATTTGATTCTTTTTTCAGCGCAGAAGAGGTATTTCTTATTTATGTAAAAAAGCACTTGGAAAACTGTTTGTCCTAAAGCAAAGACATTTTATTTATTGAGCAGGTTCTATACAAACTGATGTTTTTACAGTAACATTGATTTGCCCAGATTTCAGCTTAGATTCTCAGAAAGAATAAATCACTGTCATTTCTAAGGAGCTACCTATGCTAAAGCTTCACTTTCCTTCAAACGAGCAACTTCAATTCACACTGGCTCTCAAACTGTCCTAAAAAGTCACAAGTTAATATCTCAGTGATATTAATATAAATTTGGTTTGAATGGTGTGCATGGTCTTACGAGTGAGGAGAATGATCTTAATTACATTATTTCCTCCCTTTCAGCACTCTTCTTACTAGAGAGAAGCAGAAATAGTTCTGCAGAAGTGATAGACCTATGTCTCAAATTGAATGTGGTGTTCGCTAATAATAAAGGTGAAAGCAATGGATTATAATTAAATCTGTTCTGTGTGAGTGGATGTGGAATTTTAGAAGGAAAACCTTAGAAACAGATAAAATCCATTTTAGCAAGAGGAACCTTTCTCCTGGGAATTTGCAGACCAATATATTTAATGTTTGGAAGACTATCCGTTTTAACTTCTGCTTTATTCACTCAAGTGCTGGGTTAAAAAAGAAAAGTCCTTCGGCTGAAACTGCTGTGTGATAAGGGAAACTTCATCTTGGTATTTATGTTAGCCCTACTCCAGTTTATGGATATCAAGTTCTCTCAAGGACTATTAAAGTCAGAACATAGCTTTTGGCTTTTCAGAAAGAATCTTTTTTTGTTGAACCTTTCTACTGCACTTTTGGTTTAGAGGCTCTTCACCTATTAGTTAAAGGCACCTCTGAACTTCTCCAGAAATGCAGGTTTTACAAAAAAGGTGGGTGAAAAATTTTGAAACATTTTGTTTTCAAGAACCCTGTCTATGTGTCCTCCTTATTACTCAAGGAACTTTACTGTTACTTAAATTTGGCTCTGTGGCCTAAGAACATGGGCTGAACATAACTGTGTATTTATATACAGATATGTGTGAGTATATCTTGGTTACATAACTGCTTGAAGTTGTATCTGTGGGTGAGAAATACACAATCAACTTGCCATAAATAAACTGCATGTTATCAAATATTCATAATGAATTCTAAGTGACACACTGTGCCTATCAGAATGGGAACGTTTAATTTACATTGACAGAGCTACAATAATGGAGACGTGTATAAATGAATTAACCCAACTTTCTTTCTCTTCCAGAAGCCCGTTTGAATAGTCCCAGCCCAAAAAGGTACCCCAATACCCTGTGATCAGCCTGTTCAGGGGGGTGTTGTTTGAGAACTGGAGCTCCTGAAGGTGTCGAGGGCTGATGCTGCACAAAGCTCTGCTTGGCCCAGAGCAGATGGACTCACTGTGGATTCAGGAGCCTGGATTGGCACTGTCATTGCCTGCAGCCTGTCTTACCGGCTGTGGACGTGTTGGACCCTGCTACAAGCCCCTGTGCAGGACATGGGGAAAATCTGGTTTTGTGGTCAATTAAAAGCATTAACTTTATCTAGTTTCTGAGGAGAAGGCAGAAAGACGCAGCAGAAAGTAAAAATAAACTCACATTGACACAAGGTCTTAGCACCTGCTTTATGTAACTGAGCTGAGGTGACACAGCTGCAGTGGCACCTGTAGTTTATGTGACAGTTCCATAGGCTCTAAACACAGCTGGTTAATTTAAAACCCCTTTGCTATCTGAACTGATGCATTAGATGTGTTATGGGGTGTACTTTACATTCAAGGTTTGTGGAAGATGACAGAATGACAGTCCTAGACTGTGGAGTCTGCTAACTTAAAAAAGGTGCAGGAAGAAGCCAGCCAAGCTTCCTTTTTTATTTTTATTTTTTATTTTTATCTATATTTATATATCTATATGAACTTAAGTCAGAGCTGGAACATACAGATCTTTGGGAAATATTTTGCTACTCTGGTAGCAAAATAATGTCCACAGGAATGACAATATGCAAAAAACATTTAAATTAGGAGAATAACTCAGTGCTACCTAGACAGATTAGAGCTGGAGACAAAACACTCTAAATGGCATTTAAATTGAAAAAATGCAAATGGGAGTGGAAGGGAGGTTGGAAAGTTCCACATGAAACACAAATCTTGAAAAACATAATGTCAAAAAATCTCAGTGTGACATTGGGCAGCAGTTTAACTATGGATGGTGATATTATTAACCCTTTGTAATCCTGTGATATTTGATTATGACAAATCATACAAATGCAGAGAAAAACTAGACAGATTTCTGCTGGTCTAAAGGAACAGTAAAACACTCTCAGGTGTTTTTTCTACTTAACAGATCTGCAAATGTGGTACATTTGACAGTTTAAAAAGAATGCTTTTAGGAAACAGGAAGGAAGAAAGGACTAACTTGCAAGTACAAACCATCTGCATTATTACATGTTCAGCTAGATCAGAAGGTGGGCTCAATGATCCTGAGGGGTCCCTTCCAACTCTGCAAATTCTATAATTTCATTATTCTAAAACTTTATGATATTAGGTTTATTTCAGTTAAAATTGGATTGATTCTTCTGAAGGTAAAAATGCAAATGCCATCTGTAGTTTGGCTGCTTATGCACTGCATTATCTGGAACAGTGTTTGATGATTATTTTAATTCAGGCTACAGCATGTTTTTAGCTTTACCTGAGTCTCAGATGCTTGTAATGGCAGCACAGATGTACAACTGGAGATATGAAATGCCTGCTTCAGAAAGAATGTCTCCTCTCTTTACAGACATTTTCTCCTGAGTCTTAGCAACATGGGGTGCCTGGGCAAAGAGCAGTTAATTGATATTTTGGCTCCAGGGAAGCAACATTTCCAGTGAATAGGAATTAGGCCAGAGATGCTGTGCTCATAAATTTGGCCCTTGGGATGTCTCGAGTCTGTGGAAGGAAATTTCTCTGGGCACCAAGGAAAGCCACAGACCAGCTCCAGACTCAAACCCCTTGGTTTCACTATTATATGTGGGTGTAAAGAAGCGTGGTAGACTGTTTACCACTAAAAGAAAAATAAATATGTTTAATTTCAAAAGATCTGCATATGGTGGAAATTGTGTTGTTGAGGCTTCTTAAATCAGAGCGGTGAAATATTAAAGAGAATTATCCTGCCTGAACAACTTTGTTGGGTGCATGGATTACTGCTTGATCAATTTTGCAACTAAAAGGGCATTTGTTCAGATTAAATCCAATTTCTACACCAAAAAGGATAAAACTTGAGGGGTACTGAAATAAACCAAATCCAGTCCAAATCAGGAACTGCAGAGTTTTATTATAAGAGAAGGTCATTTGAGATGTTTGTATATATAAATTACATAGAGTTATGCTGAGTGAGAGATGCCACTCTCTACCAAGGAAGTCAGCATGCTTATGGCACCATCATACCAATTTGCTCTTTCAGCTGAGAGAAGAAAAGCAACTGAGCATTTGGAATCAGAACTCTGCTTGACATGAAATTTTGACATGTACAGCCAGAGCTACTGATTTATAAAGCCCTGAATGTGGCACACATATTTTAAGAGGAATCGAAGCTATGTGTGGGCATAGATGTCCCTTTCTCTGCTTTAGTCCAGGATTGATATTCAGGTACCAATTTTGTCAGGTTTCTTCTCCCCAGGCTGACAGGGACCTTTAAAGGGGGTGTTGGTGCGGTGCATTCTCTTCTGAAGCTTGGGGACTGATAAGGTCATGGAGCTAAAGGTTTCTTTTTTGAAGGAAAGGTCTGGACATGAGCAGCACTATTCTCTAGAGCTGTGCTAGGTGTGTTAGCTTGGAGGGCTGCAACACCTAATGATGCCTAATCACCACTGATACAGAGAAACATTAGCCAAGTTATGTTTACAAAGTTTGCACAGATTACAGAATATATAAACTACATGTAGGCACTGTTGTGGGAGCAGGCCTATCATCACTGTATAGCCCTTTCAAAACTTATTTAAAAGCAGAAGGTAGGTACTGCTCTGCTGTGAAATCAGGAGGTAGCCATGTGTTTCAACAGCAATTGACTGTCATTGACCTCTTTAACCAGTGATCTGATGTTTCCTGTGATGAATTCTTTTTGGCCAAACATTTCTGATACTCTTGTAGTGCTGTTGTTTATTCTGCTGTCATTCTTCACAGACAGCTGCAGATGCAACCAAAACTATTTTCTTTTTCCTTTAATTTGCTGTGGAAAAACGGTAATTTAAAGACTAAAACTCCAGCAGTAGAAACAGCCCAACTACTCCATAGGGTTCAGACTGATATTTCCTTCTATTCTGTTTCTCAGTAGTCTTTCGTGATTGCTGATTCGTAATACTGGTCCTCCATGGATTATTGGTCACTTGTCTCTCTTTTTTCTCTGAATGTGTATTTTATCGTTTTAGAGCCGTGAGCACTTATGTGGCCTGGCACAATTTAAATAGTCTCATGTGAAAAACAAGCCTGTTTAGTTTGATTTTTCTCTTTTTGTGACATCTGGAAAGTGCAGCTACTCAGACAAGCAAACTCGGTTAGGAAAAATCTCTCCACCAGGAAAGGCCTAGCATGGACAACAGTCCTGTGCTGATTTGCTGTTTATCAGACAGTTTCTCTGGCACTGCCAAACCCTAGAGACTGGTGGGATGGTTGGGTTCAGAGGTTGGTGGTTAATGGGATGCATTCCACCTGGAGGCTGGTGAGAAGCAGAGCATCTGAGGGGCCTGTCCTGGGACCTTTACATCTTTATCAATCACCTGGAAGATGTAATATTGCACTCATCAGATGAGCAGATGGCACCTCTTATCTGAAAGATGTCAGTGAGAATAACAAGTCACACTTACTTTCTTGGGAGTTTGCTGCTTTCAGAGACCAAGAGAAAAGCCCAACACAGAATATTTGTATATATTTCAGTTCACCTTTTCCTTATTTTATTTTATTTTATTTTATTTTATTTTATTTTATTTTATTTTATTTTATTTTATTTTATTTTATTTTATTTTATTTTATTTTATTTTATTTTATTTTATTTTATTTTATTTTATTTTCTTGAAGATCAAACTAGATTCCTTAGCATAATTATTAGAAATTTGCATTACTCTCTACATCTGAATATTTTTTCCAATGTCTGGGTTTTTTGGTCTAATGGACTCTGATTTGTGCGCTATGTTCAGAATTATGCTTCCTAGATTAGAAAAGACTGCATGCAACCTACAAAGTGAATCTGACTCTTGCAAACTATTTAAAGGATGGTTTCAAAATAATAAAATGTTTGTATTTATGGTATTCACATACATAAAAGTTTGACCATCTCTTTAGTCAGAAATTATTTTTCTTTTATTTAGGAGGATTAACATTTATGCTCTTTTTATTACTACTCTCAGTCAACATTTCCTTTTAAAATGGGAAAAAATTTGCATTCTTATTGCCTCATTCCTTGTCATCTGCCTCTCTCCAAACATATTTTGCACTTCCTCAAGCAGCAAGTGCAAAAAATGTGCCCAAATTTGTTAACAGGAAATGTGAGTCTCTTTTGCCTTTGTGAAATGCATTTGATGTCATAAAGATCAACTGATATGTTTAATTCATACTGCAAGGTTTTAATCTGCTCATTTGACCTTTTTGATATACTCTTAATAGCACTGGTGTTGAATAATGAATTTCATGTGTTCTAAGCACTAAACTGATTTACAGACTTCACAGTGGGTTTAAAAAAAGCGTCTTGTCATTCAAGTGGTGCTGAAAGGGAACGACGCAGTGTTATGGAGGAAAATGATAAATATTGCCTTTAGTAAATGTCAAAGATACTGAGGCAAATACTTTTCAAGAAGATTGATGAAACATTTCCCTCTTTTCTATAAAATATAAAAAGAATTCTTCAGTACGTTTTTATGAATCTTCATCTTATTTTGCTGTATTTCTCGTGTGCGTGCTGGAGACTGATGTGTCCCAAATTTTGGGCCTAATGTGAACTGATATTCAGAGCGGGAAAGATGCAATAAAGCCTGTGGGACTGTGTCTATGTGGCAGGATTTTACTGTTGGGGGAAGCAGCAGGGATAGCCTCTCTGAGAGGAGCTTAGGAGCTGCTCCTGAGTCAGTAAAAGCCAGTTCCAGTGAGATCCATTGCTGCCTAGAGCTGCACCCATCAGCTGCTGCTGTTTCTGAAAAAGATATTGAAATAAGGGTAAAAAATGTTGTGCAGCAGCTCTGAGTGAGAAGTGAAAATATGTGAGAGATACAGCTCTGCAGACACTGAAGTCAGTGTAGGGGGGAATAGGAGCTGCTGCAGGTGCTGGAGCAGAGATTCCCCTGCAGCCTGTGGTGAAGATCACGGTGAGGCAGGATGTCCCCCTGCAGCCCGTGGAGGAGCACAGCAGAGCAGATGTCCTCGCTGCAGTCTGTGGAGGATCCTGAACTGCAGCAGGTGGATGTGTCCCCTGCACACCATGGAGAGCCATGCAGGAGCAGGCTCCTTATAGAAACTGCAGTCCATGGAGAGGAGCCCACAGAGGAGCAGGTTTTCTGGCAGTAACTGCAGTTGGGACCACTTCACAAATGATCTCCTTGTTCTTACCTCAAGCCACAAGCTTTTCCATGCCATTTTCTCCCCCTGTGCTCTTGAGGCTGGGGAGTGAGAGAGCAGTTGGGCGAGGACCTGGCATTCAGCAAAGATCAACCCGCCACAGAGATACATGACCTAAAGGTGCTGTTTAAGAATCAGCTGGGGTAAAGAATAGGCAAAACCTTTAGAAAATAAACCTTATTTCAACAGGGTTCTGAAATGAGGAATTCCTGATCTGAGCAAGGTTAGAAGTGAGTGGATGTTGAATAGATGATGAACCTAATTATGATTTGTACACCTTTCTTCCTAACTGTGGAGATAGGTAGTTGTGATAGTTGGTGAATTAAAGAGCCTGCAATGAGAGGCCACAGGCTTTGTAGATTTATAAGTACCTCAAGATCAGAGTAAAAGGAGGTGTTGAAACACAGCCCATGCAACTTCTTTTCACTCAGCATTGAATCAAGACCTGAATTTATTTTACAGTTGTCCAGTTGTGAGCAAATGCATGTTTGCAGCAACATGCTATTTAATTCAACCTTACCCTGTCATTGTGAGATTGAAGAATATTGCTGCCTTTCCCTTAGCAAATATGATGCCCAGCAGGACTTGATTAACATTACAAAGAAATTTGTCTCCAAGATTAAACTGGAGCAGGATTAAACTCCTGCAGGATCCCACAGCTGCAATGATGATGCTGGGCTGCTCTTTGCACCAGCTCACATCAGTCATAATGAATAAAGCTATACTGATATTTTCACTACATCTCTCTCCTGAATGTGTTCCCTGCATGAAGCAGAAATCCTGAAGGTAGTAACAAAACAGTTAATCTCCTTCAAAATCTCCTTGGTAATGCATATGCACAGGAGGGAGACCTGCACAGATAAAGCCAAGTCAAAACCAAGCAATCTTTCTCTTTTTTGGCTCTTCTGTGCCCAGTCTGGGGATCTTCCCAAATGGAAAATGTTGCATTTAAATAAGTAAATTTCAACCATGATAATTAAAGATAAATAATAGCTCCGCGGTAATTTGAAAAACGCTGCTGGAATTAAACAGAACAAAATAGCTTTTCAGAATTGTTTAAAAAATGTTAATCAACATTGTTGATGTTTTGCAACATCAACATAGGTTTACATTTGCCTATTTCTGTTTATGTTTACATATACATAGTCACAGATGTGCAAGTGTAGATATATGTACAATATTATGTGTTTTTAGAAGTTATGTGAGACTATTTCAGATCAAAAATACTTTATCAAATGTTTGGTTTTCAATAAATATATTCTAAAAGTAGTGTCTGTTTACTGATAACATTTAAAATAGCATTTTGATACCAGAATCAAAATTAAAAATGCTATAAAAATTTCATAGTAATTCAATGAGAATTAAGGATCTCTGAAATGAAACCTTTTTGTTCTTTGGTTTTCACTACAAATATGGATGGACTTTACAAGATGTATGATGTCCTTCATGATCTGTGATTTTTTTTCTGCTGTTTGGCTTAAATGAGTCCTGTGGCAAGGTTCTGTGACAAATGTGACATCAGGCATTTGTTCAAACTGAAATTGATTTGTATAATATACAAACACTATACAAACTGGAAAAATTTACATTTTAAAGTACAAGTTCATCTTCAATCTGGGCTTGATTTTTGAAATTTCAAGAATAAACAAAATATTTGAAAACACTTGGCTAGATTTGGAAACATCTATATAATGTTAATAACACTGACATAAATTGGACTAGCACTGGACCAGTGTCTTACTTGTTTTATGTGGAGAAGTTGTGGTTGATGGAGTTCTGTTTTTTAATGTAAACCAGAAGATCATAACTGGCATCATTGATGGTAAGGTGTAAAAGCATTGAAAAAGTATCTAACCCTCTTAAAAGCCTTGTTCTCATTCTATGGATTTTCTTTTTTGATATCTGTCAAGGTTTGAAACACTGTTGGTTTCTGTAGCTTGGTCTTTTTGACATATGAAAGTAAAAGTCACACTTGTGTTCCCTGAACTTGCACAGGGCTGAGGCAGTGCCTAATCCTGGCCTGTGCTTCCAGGGGTCTTGCTGACCACAGCAAGGGAAAACATGCTCCAGCACATGAATATTTCAGCGCACTAAGTGCAGGGGAATGAAAGGTCCTGCTGGCATTGCACAGTAAAGTGGTCAAGATTTTACAGCCCTTATGGGTCTGAATGCATCTATCCATAATTTTTTCAATGCAAGGAAAAGAAAAAAAAAAGAAAAAAAGAAGAGAAATAACATGACCTTCACTGCAACACACTCACCACTCTGGTGGGTCAGAAAAAACCTCC
Organism: Melospiza melodia melodia; assembly: GCF_035770615.1. Taxonomy (NCBI): domain Eukaryota; kingdom Metazoa; phylum Chordata; class Aves; order Passeriformes; family Passerellidae; genus Melospiza; species Melospiza melodia. Next base: position 134,018,976 of record NC_086194.1, on the reverse strand, counting down.
TATGGTGAGTTCTGCTGATGCAACTGGTCCTCAACATCCTGGATGATCCAGAGGGTTGTTGGTCACTGCCCTCAGGTGTTTCCCCCTAAAACTGGGGTTTCCCCACCAAACTGGGGTTTCCCCTCGGGTAATGGAACACCTGAACGTGACAAATCCACTGGCCAGTGGAGATGCTTTCAAAGGAGGCGACAAAGGGCCCCAACGTTCAGGTGCCATTTGTAGCAGCGTGGCAGGGTGGTAGAAATGCTGCAACCTTCTTTGACGCATCTCCTTCAGAAGCTGCTCAGAGTAAGGCCACAAGAGCAGCCATTTCAAGTCCATGCACAGGCCACAGATAGCTCAGCAGAGGAAAGACAGGAAGGATCTTTGCATGATATATTCCAGGAAGGATTTGTTGCAGTCACCACACCAAAGGGACCAGGGACAAAAGACGGAACCATGTGGTCAGCACGACTTCAGTGTGGGGTCAGTGACCAATGACCTGAGGGCACAGGGCAAAGGGCAGGGCAAAGGGCAGCAAACTGCAGGGGGGATGAGGGATGAATAATTGGGGTGGGCAGTGTCAGCTGGCCAATGGGGGAGGCAATCTAATGTAGATTGGCAGTAGTGCTGCAGAGCATCTGGGGTTAAGTCTTCTTTATCAGCCTACGTGAAGAAAACTTTGATGTAGTCTTTCCTGAGCGGGAGGAGTCAGAGGATTCTGCAACAGCAAACTAAGTGTCTCCAATCATGCACTTCAGCTTGAGGATGGCCTTCAGAGATTAATTCAGTCCAGGCTCTAGACTCCAAGTCCAAGCTCCAAGTCCAGTCTCTCTCTTTGAAGAAAAGCACCAATCACACTCATGGCTATAAACAGGGTAAGTGACGTTAACTTATCTAAAAGAACATATTATTGATAAATCCAAATGTCCAGTAAAGTGTTCTCTGAAGAATGTTTGAATTACCCACACTTCAATGGCTAGGAAGTCAATAAAACTCTTCATAACTTTTGGGATTGCTATTAGGTTTGATAAATATATTAGTCTATAGTCATTTAAGCAGGCTTTATTCCTTGCTTCCTTTAAAATGTTAATAGCCAATTTTAATAACCACATGATTCCAGTTGGTTTGGGCCAATAAATTAGACAAGTACCTCATACCTGCAGACTCCCATAATGCCATTCTTTAGAATGATATTCAAGTTATTCTTAAATGCAAAGAAAAAATTATTGTAACCTGGAATCCTCCCCCCTGAGAGATCCGTCATTGATTCTGTATATGTTAGACTCCAGTATTACCTAGAAAAGGTTCAGAAGATTTTCACTGCTCTAAGAAGATTAAAGTCCTACAGGGATATAAAAAAATTATTGGAGTTTCACATACAGCTATTTTTAATCCTGTTCTGGTTGGGTTGTAGTCTGTCTGGAGAGAATTAAGAAAGGTCTCCTGACCTTCTAAAGATGACTGGGATTACTGGGTTAAATTCTACTCTTATGCTTATTCAACAGCATCGAGTTTTCCTTCTTGTTTCTGTTTATTTTCTCTAAAATTTCATCTTTATATCTAAAATTTACTTTGAAATTGTGGTAACACTTAACTTGTCCATCGTGTTGGTACATAGCTACACTTCAGTGTAAAAAAATTGAATTTTAAATGAAAATTATTTTTGCCCCTAGGAGATAAAAAAATATAAAATGTCTCCATAGTTGTTTATTTTCACTGTGTTTGGAATATTCCTGTAATTCACAGGGTACTGCAAGGATGGCATAATTGATTTTCATGTTTACTGTGTCTCAATACAGTATACATCAATTTCAAAATAAAAAGGCAGTTTTCTAACCACCTGCACCTTTAACACTCATCACCACCTATAAGAATAAGAGGATTTTATGCTTTTTAAAAATTTTTATTCCATTCTGATCAGAAATAAACATTTTTTAGGCCAAATCTTAGCCCTAAGCATTTTTAAGGCCAAATCTTAGCCTGTATTTCAGTAATTCCTAAGTCTTTACCACCTGATTTTGGAGACAGCTGTAAAATCATCACACTTTGTACAGTGAGATTCATCAGCCTGTAATTTCCTCCAGCAGTGAGTACATATAATTTCTTCAGTTTAGCCAGTATTTCTTTGATATGACACTAACTGTGGCTTTGTTGAATCAGAACAGTCATGCTTTCAAGCATCATCAAAAGGTTGTTTCATCAATCAAGGTTTACCCTATGAGCTGCTGGGTTTTCTAGCATGGTGAATTTCTGAGGAAAATAAAAGGGATAATTATAAACAGTTAATTTGTTTCCACACCACTGTCATTATCTTGGGCAAAAGCAAGGCGCCTTTTGATATGCTTTAATGAAATGTTTTATCTAACTGACTTTTTTTTCTTTGTAAGAAGGACTCAGGTTGAGATCCTGGCCTCACTAAATCCAGTCTGATTGGGTCCAAAATTGTCAGTTATAGCCTGCCACTTCTGCCTCTCCCTCAGCATATTAAGAATGAAAGGATGTGAAGAAACCTGGTTGTGGTTTCTCAAACAGGCACAAGAGCTTCAGGGAAGTGTTCTTTGGAGAGACTTCATAAATGTTTTCCCTTTGATATTCCCCATCTATGCTTTTTAACCTTGTAAACAACATGTCTGCAGCACCAAAAAGCCTCATGTTGTTCTTCAGCACTGAGCTGGTTGTACCCCCAGTCTGGAAATATAAAGGTTTTGCACTTGCATTGAAAAAATGATGGATAGATGCATTCAGACACACAAGGGCTGTAAAATCTTGAGCAGTTTACTGTGTAATGCCAGCAGGAGCTCTCATTCCCCTGCAGTTAGTGTGCTGACACATTAATGTGCTGGAGCATGTTTTCCCTTGCTGTGGTCAGCAAGACCCCAGCCAGCAGAGACCAGGATTAGGCCCTGCCTCAGCCCTGTGGTCAGTGCAGTGGCTGTGGGCTCTGAAAATGGGAATGAACATGAGCTGCTCCCTCTCCTGAGAATCCTATGGCACTCCTGCCTTTTAGGGAACAGGCATCAGCATTTATAACTCATTTGGAGCTAAAATTTAGGAATTATTTAATTCCCCTATGTCGAGGAAGCACCGTCTCAGTGACTTTGTGATTCAATTCTGTACAAAAACAGAATATGCTAAGACAACATAATGAGTTTCCTTTCTGCTTGTGTAAGGACAGAAATATGGACTGTGAATATTAAATGCTTCTCATTGCATTTCTCTTTTAATGGAAAATTTACAATATGGAGGACAGGTTAGCAAAAAGTAATTTTGGGTGCTTCTGTCACATAAATGTCAGAGAAAAGATCTCAAACATCTGAGAGGCCTCGACTCAAAAATATAAAAAAGCAGTAGATGAATTCACACTAGCTGGACATGATACAGTGGAAAGGTGGGTTAGGCAGAATGAATGCTCCTGCCATTTATATGGTTGGCTTTAATGTGTCTCTTACCACTAAGAGCAGCAAAAAGAGCTTGTGGGTAGAGATGGGTATTCTTCATCTTCCTGTTTCCAACCCAGTAATTAGGGCCATGATGTATCACAAGCCAAGAGGTCACATCTGCACGTTTCACTGTCAGTTTTGTTCTACACACTTTAATAAGCATTATTCCCCACACCAGAGCTATCTTTAGGCTGCTAGACTGGGCTGGACTTTCCTGCTGCCCAGCTCATGGGCATCTCATGGGAATCCCTGTTTGGAATCTCCTGACCTGTACTCCTGCTCCACGTGTGGGCAAGTGGGCAGGATCCTGACCTGTGCTGGTCACAGCAAAGGGTTCTGTCTGGGGTCCCCAGCATCTTGGGAGCCTCAGGTGACCACATATAGAACAGCTGTGAGAAATTTATAGGCTCTCCAATCCAGCCACTTGGATATTTCAGTCCTCCTGCTTGGAATCAAACAGATTTTTTGCCTCAGGATTTGATATGTCTGATAATTCACTTTTCAGAATATTGTATAAATTTTATTTACTGTTTTCTTTTGCATGCATTACCCTTTACAAAGAAAAATTTCAGTGCAAGTCAGTCATCCCTCTTGAGGATTATTCCCTTTCCCCTGTGATTCAAGAATACCCCAAGATTTCTGCCGGCTTTTGAAATGAGTTCTATAAAAACCCTCCAATCTATGCTCATTTCCATAACTAGGAAAATTCTCTAACTAATCTATTTTGTTACTTATTACATTTTTATCAGTGCTGGACAAAGAAAAAACAGTAATCTACTTTTGCCAAAATTATTTCTCTGTCTCAAATCCTCACTTCTAGTTTCCTACTCATCTTGAAAAACACATTAATTTTGCAAACAAAGTAAGTATTTATTACTTTTTATAAAGAATCTTTTGGAAGACTTCCAGAGATCTAGTAAATATAATGTATGATAAATATACCTAAAGTAAAAAGTAATATGTAAGCTTAGTCCAAGTACTGCCAATCCTATCAATTGTAGAAATACAAAGACGCAAAACTAATTTAGTAGGAAGGAAAGAACTTCAATTAACATTTTAGAAAACAAACCCATGGTGTTGATTACTTAAGAGTTTAAAAGAGGAGGCAAATATAAAATAATTTTTTATTTGAAAGCCATCAGCTTCATGTTGGTTTATGAAAATATGACAAAGGCATGACCTCTCCTTAGAATAGGTAATGTTTCCAATAGTTTGCACCCCTTTTTAAATTTTAGCTTCAAATCCAGGTGAAGCCAATGGTCTGATAATTTCATGGTTTTTAACATAGTCAGAATTGGCATTTTAAATGGGCTGTGACTGGATAAGATGGATGCCAATGCAAATGGTTGCTGTACGCTAAGTGGGTGCCAAAGACACGTCTTACTCTGCTTTTGATGTTGAGCTGCTTTCATGACAGCAGAATGGCCACCAGCTTCAGCCCTTCCTTGTCAGCCTTTCCTTAGGATGAAACAGCTTTGCACCCTCTGGGGCTCCAGTGCAACAGCACAGTTCTCCAATAATGGTGGCAAAAAGCTCCATGAAAAAATGAATTCACATTTCCCTCAGTCATGTCTTCTCATCCCAAGACCTCATCATACCAGCAGATTCAGAGAGGGAGCAAGCAATAAGGTAAGGAAGGTGCAGGAGCCTCTTGGTTTTATTTGGTCTGGGTATATGTATGACCAAAATGCAGAAAATTTGCTCTTCCCAAAGCAGTAAGTCTAGGTGAAGAGCAGGAGATAGATACCTCCTGACTCTCCCCAAAATTTGGCCTTGTTAGCTTGTTAGTCAAAAACCACATTTTCTGCTCCATCAATAAATGGAACAGTATTTCACGTAGTTTGGTTCCCTGTGTAAGGGGATAGAACATAAGTAAATAAAGGTAGCATAGAAAGTAATCTTACCCCCTAAAGAGTTGCAGCTGAGCCAATTACTAAAGATTAGGAGCAGGCCTGATGTTAACAGGCCACATCTGTAGCCAATAAGAAGAGTGTTATAAAAGAGTGGATTGGTGGGAACTGGGGTCAGTTGGTTACTGTGAGGACAAGGCAGAGTCAGTGCCTAGAGGAGATGCCTACAAGAAGCATCAAGGAGGTATGAAACTCTAGCAATATGGAACCCTTGCAATGTAATGACAGCATCTCTGTGAACTGTTGAGTGTCACAAATGGACAATTTATCCTTGTGTGTGTGCAGTGACACCTTTGACTCGTTTCCCCAGCCTTTGTCCATGTGAGTAATTTTAATCTGTAGCCAAAATAAAAATTTTGTACCTACCTCCTTGGTTTCCACATGCAGCGTTTAAGCAAACCACCAACTTTGTAAGTGTTAATCCAGCGAGTAGATAACTAGCAATGCGACATGCTTTTCAATGTACAGCAGGCTCTGCAAATTCAATTTCTTTCATTGGTATCCTAAACATTAGTCCAAATAAGAAAATGACAGGGAAATGAGTTGATAGATGTCCTAGCAGGTATATACCCCGGTAGCTTGCTTTTACTTAAATGAAAGTTTTATCCCTAGAAATGTCTGCGTGGTAATCTTCTGTCTTTAAAATGGAGGAAAGCCTCCCGATTCTGCTTTCTCATCAATTTCAAATATTCAGCTATGTGTCATAAGCCATCATTTATTCCTGTACCGCAGAGACCAAAAGTATTCTCATCGCTATATTTCCTGCTGCTGTTAAACAATCTTCTTCCGGAAGAAAATAACGCATTTATTTCTAAACCCCTGGTGCTTAATGTACTTAATGCTTATTTCCTGCCTGATTTTGACCTTTTCAACCTGAGTCAAAACCTTTGTTTCTTCATGAAATCTGCATTGGTTGTTCTTCAATGCCCTTGCCTTATTTCAATGTAGCTGCAATAGCTGAGGAGTTCTTTCTTTAGTAACCACAAATGAGGCTTGGGTACAGAAACTCCTCTCTCCCTGATAAATACTTCAATTTTTATGAATAATACTTGTGGTTTTCTTCCTTTCTTCTGGAAACTGAATTTTCTAAACAAGTTGTTGTTTACACTGATCTTTCCCGATTACAAATTTTAATCCCATAAACTTTGGATAATATAGTCTATTTTTATTTAACAAGTAGGTTTCATAATTAAACTAGACTTACAAAGGATAAAAATTGTAGGATTGTAAAATTATAGAATGGTTTGATTTGGAAGGCATTTCTAAAGATCACCTAGTCCAAACCTCTTACTGTGTGTGGCAGGGACACCTTTTGCTCGGTTAGGTTGCTCAATGCCCTGTCCAACCTGGCCTTGAACACTTCCAGCAATGAGGCAACCACAGCTTCTCTGGGCAACTTGTTCCAGTGTCTTACCACTCCCACCACAAGAAATTCCTTCCAGTTTAAACCTACTCTCAGTTTAAAACTGTTTGCCTTTATATTGTCTTCAGAGGCTCTGCTGTAAAGTCTTTCTCTGTCTTTCTTATAAACCCTCTTCAACGATGGAAATGTCACAGTGAAATCCCCTTGGAGCCATTTCTTCTCCAGATTGAAAAACCCCAATCCTCTCAGACTTTCTTCATAAGTTCAATGTTCCAGTCCTCTGATAATTTTCTTGATCCTCCTTTGAACCTGCCCTAACAGGTACATGTCTTGTGAAATAATTCTTTATGGACTTGTTGTCACATAGTTATTTTTTGTTAACGTTTTTCTTTATAAGGAGTTAATCTTCAAAGTTTTTATTCTGTTTGTTGGGTTTTTTTCCTTATATATGTAGAATAGATTAGGCAGTAACTCATGGAAGATCGTTCCTTCCTTCTGCTGTTGTTACAACCCAGATCTCCAACATATTCCTCTATAGGGACTCATTTTTATGGGCAAAATTTATCCTCAAAGAAGAGAAATTTCTGTGCATCTTTAACTTCTCTGAGGCTGGTTTCTACTTATAAAAACCTCAGCTTCATGGGACTAGAGAGTGAGATACCAGGGTTTTCAGAATCCTCTCTTCTTTCAATCTCCAGCCTTAGGAACGTGGTCAGTTTTGGATGGATGCCATGGTGATCTTGTGTTGCATACAGGGTGCCTATAGTTCAGTAGGTATCAAATTGCACCACTTGTTTTTAGGCAAAATTAATAAAACGAAATACCACTTGTATTTTCCTTCTGTTTCTTTTAATGGCTTTTAAAGTTATTGGCCAATTTTAACACAGTTTGTTGAAGGATTCATCAAAAGTACTTAATTAATGAGGTGCGTTTAGTGAAGTTGAGTGGTTGGATGGCAAAGAGAGGGCACAGGAGGAGCCCCATATGAGGCAGAGACTAAAGAAGAACTTTTAAAAAAGCACAGGAATTATTCTAGCATTTCTAGGACAGCTGATTTTATTTTTTAAGCATTTATGAGTTCTTAAAGGTCTCCATGGTGATCACTGACCTGGCCTGCTTCAGGTTGGCTGTCTGGGGCACAGTACACTATTTTATTATTTATATCAGGAAAGTAGAAACCAACAGAATTGATGTATACATAATTCCATCCAAACCAAGTACATTTAAAAATGTACTATATGATTAAGTGTTTCATAAATTTGTGTTTTCCAAATGCCAGTTTGAGCACCACTTGTGCATTAGGAACAGTGCATTTTTGACAATCTCTTAGTGTCTCTAAGTCTGGATTGAGGGGTTCTCTGGGAATAGTGTGCTGATTAACTTCAGAAACAACATGTTCTTCTACATTTTTCTCTAGACTGGAAGGATGTAATCTCTGCAAAACATATATAAACTAGATAGAATATATATATATACTTGATAGACTGTATATAAACTAGGTAGACAATTATGTTGTAATATAATATAATACAGTCCAACAATTATGTTGGATTATATTATATTATATTTTTGCATTCTAGAGTAGCCATTAAGATTGTGTTGGTGTCATAGCAAAACCAGTATTTGTTATTTGTATATTTTTCTAAAATTAAAAATGCCACTTGATATCCATCCTTGGTCCCCCTTTCAAATAATAAATACTTTATTTAATTATGTTCATAATCAAAACAAACTTAAAAACTGCTTTCATACTTAAATTATGGTTATTTTTCTTAGACACTTATTCATAGTAGTTTTATGTAGGTTTAATTAGAGGCACTCAAATGACAATATAACTGTCCTTTTAAGTAGCTTTTTATTTTATTATTTAACAGCAAAGAGGCAGTTCAACAAATTCTTCTTACAAAAGCATGTGCAGAGTTTTCCACATAAGAACTAGATAGAAATCAATTTAAAGATTTTTAAAGAAATCAGGATATGAAGTTAGGAAGAATTCAGTGTAGAGAAATTCTATCTTTCATGCACCCAAAATTTTCTTTACTATGTTTTTACAACCCATAAACACTGTAAATGTCAGATACAGTCATAAGGGTGAAGAAATCAATGGTTTTTATGCTGTAATTATTCTGAAAAATGCTCAGGATTTCCCCTCTATTTTTAGTTTTGCTTTTATTACCTCAGATTTACAGCTAGTCATATTGGAAGTACCAAATTGGTTTGTGAAATGGTATCTTTTTTTTTTTTCCCCTGTAAATGCATTCTTGGATCAAAGACTTCAGGCTTTTGAAAGGAGAAGGCTAGAAGGCCAAGGCAGAGAAATGGCGAATAAGCCTTCAACCCAGGGTGGATTTTCTGCTGTTTTCAACACATCTTTTGTTTTTCTGATTCTGAAAAAGAAGTTAATTTCACAGTGGTGGAGGCGAAGGCAACAAATGTTTATCAACTGATGGGCCTGCCTGAGTCTGCTCTTGTGGCTCTAGAAGATTCTCATATCAGAGTACAGAACAGCAGATAATAAAAGAGTCTAACAAAAGGGGCAAAAGAATGACCTCACCTCCTGCAGTGCTGAGTACCTGCAGACATCAAGCAGTGAAATCCACACAGCTCCAGAGGATCTGTTTTTTTTCCCGAGTCTAAATTCAATTTATTTGGGTGATTTACTTCAAAGCATTTTTTTAAAATAAATGTAATGAATATGATTTTAAAGGAGGTTAATTTTCACATCCACCTTGCAATGATGTGGAAAATAAGTAATTTTATGGTATTTCCTAGGGACTTCTGAAGTAAAAAGGCAACATGGAGGAACACATGAACATAGTGATTGAATGTTGAAAGCTTGGAAGATGCCCTGCTGAATGTGGCTTGTGGAAGAAAAGGATGAGTAGTAAAATAAACTGAAAAATGGTAGTGGTAGTAATTTCCTGTACTAGTAATTCGCCTTGGTCTGGTTTGGAGAGCCTTGAGTCTTTTGCTTGCTGCAGGCCAGAAAAATCAAATCTTCTGGATGTTACTGTTCTGTGGCTCTATCTTGGAAAAATATGCAGAGATATCACTTTAATCCTTGTATTTTCAGCTGCTTTTATTATTTGTCATTCAAAGATTTGTGTGCTGATGGGAAATGTTATGGAAGAAAATGTTAATGTGGAAGAGGCAGAAAAATCTATTCAAGTGCTCAGAATTATGTTTACTGTCTCTGTTCAGAAACTAAAAAATGATCACAGACTATTTTCTTAGGCTGGACTCTCTCTACAGACCTTATAATTTTTTTTCCATGTCGTTTCTACAGCTATTATGTTTTAGTCTAAAGGCAGGAGGCAAACAGGCCTCTGCTTTTGTTTGTCTCTGCCTCTTTCTTTGTCCTGTCTCCCCAGCCTTATAATATTCCTCTTTGTCCTTTCCCTCTGTGTATTCTTTTCTTTTCTTCTTTACCAATTTGTGTCAAAATCAATAAAGTAAAGGCTGAAAATTAGCATGAAGAAAAAAAATTCAAGCAGATCCAGTATTAGAAGTTTGCCTAAACACTGAAAAGCAGTGTCTCAGAGAGGACAACTTGAGAATACTCCTGCTGCAGCAGTAACTTAAAGGCTGATTTTCAATCCTCTGGGAGTAGCCCTCCACTGGGGAATATGAGAAGGGGCAGGGGGGAGTCTTTCTTTGCTTATTGTAGATGGAGATCACTCATTTTTCTCCAGGGATTGCTGATGGCGCTTTTCTGTTGGCTGCTGTGGGGCCACAATTTTGTGCTGGTGTTGCTGAACTTGGTGATTTGACAAAGTGACTTAATCCCAACTACTTGTAGCCATCTAAGCCATTAGGAACATTTTTCAAAGGAAGCATATTTTCTTAATGTTTTTTCTGGTTTTCCAGTTTTCAGTAGAAATGTATTTAGGACAGGGTAGGTAAAGCAAGCTTTTCAAATATTATCCATTCTGGAAGAGTTTTCCTTGTTAGTCAGGCATAACCTGTGTTTTTAGAGTTTGATGATTTTTGACTACTGGCAATTTGACTTTACATGAAAAGAGGAATAATATTATTGGTAAAACTACAGAACTCTCAGAAGATGTTCAATACCATCTACCATTTTCTTTCTTTTCCTATAACTGTCTTTATGCTGTTTAAATGAAATTCTTGATGAGTGTAGAACAATTTTTTTTTTTTTTTTTATTGAGGAAGAGTCACTAAGCTCATCAGGATAGAACAAATTTGGTACTTCAGAAGATAAAAAAGTCCAGGGAGGCCGTCCTATTTTATCTCACATAGCATCTTCTAAATGTGTATCTGTCTGTATCTCAAAATGCAAATATGTATGTAGTAGAAATTAAGTTTGGATCTCACAGTGAAGAGATGAGTAGTTATGTATTCAGAATGTAGTTGCAGCAGATTTGTTTGTAAAGGAAATATGTCTTTCCTGTTGAGGGAAAAATTCTGAAAGACAAAAGAAGAAATATTGTTAAAAATAGTAATGGGAAAGGTTTAATACCTTAATTATTTTTCTAGCACAATATCCATGTATAGTATTTTAGAAGTGAAAATACATGCATCTTCTATGGTAGAGGAATAGTGTGGAATAAAGTATTTAGTGAAATAAGTTATTTTGGAGCCATTTCTGAAATCTGTTTTAATATTTAGTAGAATTTTAAAGCCTCCAAAATTGAATCCTCCCCAGGAGATGAAAATTGTAACTTGGCAAATATATTTCATATCTATGGTGGTTGCACCTATAGATAAATTCGTGTCAGAATTAAATGAATCATTGGAACAGGCTGCCAAGGAAGTGGTAGAATCACCAGCCTGGGAAGTGTTTTAAAAATGAGTAGATGTGATTCTTAGGGATGTGGTTTAATGATTGATCTGGTAGTGTTAGGTTAATAGTTGGATTTAAAGTTCTCAGAAGTCTTTTCCAGACTTAATGATGCTATGTTCTATGCCTTTCCACCCTTTCTTATTTTTTTTCTTTTTATTATTTCTTGGTTGTGTTGAAAAGATCACAATGCTATACCACTTTGAAGATCCATGTATCAATTCTTACTTAAGAGATCTTTTTCAAATCTCAGAGATTCACAAAGCTTACCAAAATAGATAATAAGATCATGTGCAATTCATTTACCCTCTGGATACATAATTGTAATTCAAACTTAAGTGGAGTGTACCCCAAAAATCCATTTGTACATTACTCTAAAGCAACACGGGGCAATCACAGAGATAACAAGCAGTAGCTGTGAATATATATAGTACATAGGTTCAAAAATGTTGACCCTGGATCCTTTCTCAGAAGTATCTTCTCTCCAGGAGGAATTATTAATCTGGAAGTAGTGGAGTCTAATGTAGCCTTTCAAGTGACAGAATCTGTAAAAGAACGATATTCATGAACATAGTCTGCAAAATAATAAATAAAACTGGTGTTCAATTTGTTGAAATAAGCTGCTGCAGAAATGATGTCTGTAGAGAGCTCATATGGTTTAGACAAAATTACTATTTCACATGATTAACACCATCCTAATAATAATTGGGTTGAAAAAGTTATTAAATTAAATATTTTCTCTATTTCTTTATGATTTTTTCCCTAATATTTAGCTGGTAAAATATACTAATTCATGGAGTAACTGAGCAGCTATGGAGTAGGAATTGCAGGGAGAACGGGTGACCAGGAAAACCAGCAGTTTGAATGGAGAGCTAACAAGGCAGGGCAAGCCCCAGGTGCACAATTCCAGTGTCAGCTCAAACACACCACGGGTCTCAGATTAATCACAGTGCCAAGGGACTGCAGGCCCTCTGAGCCAAACCACCAGCTGGTAATTGCACAGCAAAGGCTTATCAGAGCTGAGTTACTAAGAAGGTTCCATGGCAACACCCCTGATAGAGGACCTTCGCATAAAAACGCGGTGTGCCTGCATGAAGCACTTCCAGGAGCACTGGGACTGATTTTTTTCCATGGGGTTTGGCTCAGCAGCAGGGATGCCCGTGAACTCTGAAGAGACCTCATTACTTTGTTGCCACGGACATTCAAAGTAAGAGAAAATCTAATTATAGGGAGAGATTATCTGCTTTCCCCCCCATGACACCTATAGAAAGCCAGGAATGTAACTCTTTGCAGTAGCCTTGGGATCATTCATTTTTTCTTTTCAGAGGCAACAAAGGTACAAGAGCAGGAGACTCAAATGGTTCATTCTTCTGTTGTCCAGGCTACACATAAAATTCAATGTCGCTTCTCCTGTAGAATAGCTCTTGTCTCTTTTATTCACTTCACTACCTAGAAGCTGGTCTTATTTTTTGGTATTCCTGATAATGGAGGGAAATTTAATTGCCAGAGGTATCCTTGATTGTTATGAAAAAAGAGGAACACTTCATCATGATCCTTTGCACTCAGTGGACCTGTCTATATGACCCAGAGCCTCATTTTCTTGGAATGAGGATTCATCCCTGAAAATGTCTAAGGTGATCTCTGAAACTCTCCTCTGAGATGACACGTGCTCTGTGGTTTATGAAACAGTGCTGTGTGGGTCGCGGATAGACAGCATGAGAAGGATTCAGCATGTGTTTGCATTTATTGCTGACTAGCTGAAAAAATAAATCTTGTCTGAATAGTTTTTGACACTTTCCTAACTCTTCATTAATTTAAGAGGTGTATCAAGCATTCTACAGGTACCATGTGACTTTAAAGTATAAAATGTCCTATAAATACTTGGTAAAATCAAGGTAAAAATAAATCAAAATCAACAGTCGAAAGTTCAGATTTGAATTGCCTCAGTAAGAAACTCAGATTCACACCTAAAAATATAGTGAGATTATTTTATCATTTACGTTGAAATATGTAAGTTTTTTTACTAGAATTTAAAGGTTAAATTGCTATTGGGAATTGAAATATTAATATTCTGGATGAAATGAAATCCATTACTGGTGGAGCACGCTCATTTGATCAGCATATGGGAGATCAAGGCAGTTACAATATCTGGTTTGGTGCAAGGAGGTGAGTCTGCGCTTTCCACATGTCTAGCAAGACTTTTGGTTGATAGACAAGAACAGCAATCTCTCTTTCTCTGAACACTTGTTTATCTACCATGGGCTGGCTCCAAAAGAAAAGGCTCAAGCCTAAAAATGCCATTTGCCAGCCTCAGCAGCTGGAGCTCCCTCTCTGTCAAACTCCCTGTAAATGTGAATGCATCCATTTTCCATCTTTGGTAGCAAAAATGTGCCGTTGAAATAAATGGCTATTTTGTTCAGGAATGAGTTATTTGCAGATCTTAGAACCACAGAATACTTTGATTTCAAGAGACTTTTAAAGGCCATCTAGTCCAACCCCCTGCAATGAGCAAGGACATTCTGAACTAGATCAAAGTACTCAGAGCCTTCTCCAGCCTGACCTTGAATGTTTGCAGGGATGGGGAATTCATCATCTCTCTGGGCAACCTGTTTTTTCTGACTTGATGAAAACCTGCTGTACAAGACAGTTTTGCCAGCTGATCACAGAACAGTCTCAGAGAATTTCTCTTTTTGTGCAAAATTGTGTAGTGGTGCACCTTACAAGAAGTGTTTAGATTTTGATAAACTTTAGATGTAACACTGGTTTTAATTATGAAGCAGATTTTCTTAGAAAGTGTATATCTGCATAAGAAGCTGCCAGCCTGATTCAGTTCTGCTAAGGTGAGTATTTTCTAGGAGCAGTTCTGTCTCTAGTATGAAAATAAAACCATGGGTTACATGCCAGGAGCATGACAAGCTATATGCATGTCTTGTGTTTTCTAAAGCTCATCAGTGACTTTTAAATTTTTTTTGTCATAACAATTAAGCATTTTTATTAAGCATGTTTAATGCATTGTCCTTCATGGACGAGCCCCAGATTATTTCACTTTCCTTAACAGCCATCTGTGTAAGATGCCTGACTGCCCAACTCTCCCTACTGGTGGAAAGCAGCAGTTTCAGTCAGTGTGTGGCAGAGCAAGTATGAACTCCCCGGCAGCAAAGACACACTTGTGTCTTCACTAAAGTCATACTGTTAAATAAAGGGAAGTGAAGCCATTGGGCAATAAAATAGTTTCTATTTTTGAGATTTCAAAGGATCTTTGCATTTACCAAAAATATCCTTTGGCACGTAGAGCAATTACCAACCTAAAGCATTTAGTAATCCTCTTTCACCACAATTGAAAAGTGCTTTGGAAAATTAGCTGGTATGAGATTCTAGTTTATTAAAATAAAAAGGGACTGCCTCGGTCCCATTTACTTTATGGATATGCTGAAAATTTGTAATAATGGGCTCTTGTAGTAACAGCAAAAGAGAAAAGAGATGAAATCAGAAAAAAAGGTCAAGACAACACAGCCACAGGGCATACTTCAGTGTAATGATTAAGTCTTTGATGGTTTTCTTTGTTCTTCTTCCAATTTGTAATTTCTCACTTGATATTTCTTCTTGATGCCACTTGGTTGCACTAGTCAACACTTTCTCCTTCTGTAGGTTTTGTTCAGCTTGTGTTGCTTTTCTAATTTTCTCTTATACTTCTATTGATTTTCTTTTCCTTCTCCTCCTCCTTGTCTCTTAGAAATATAATTTTTAGCCTAGTATTTTTATTCCATGAGCAGTATCACTGAATTTAATCATGCTACACACAGCAAGTAATGACAATAAAATTTGACTCAATATTTTATGCATCCCACTAAGTACCTTTCTAATTGGAGCCTGACTTTTCCAGCTTTACACACAGCTCGGCTTTAAGCAGTTGACAAATTGATCCCAGGCTGATTTTTCTGCTTGCATCACATATTGAAACAAATGTCTCAAAAGGAGCGCTTCCATATGCTGCCAATATTGACAAGAGTTTTCAGATTCATTTTCACACTTTGTAATCTGCAGTTTATTAACAACATCAAACAAGACAGAGTAAAATGGCCATTTATAGTCTTTGAGACATGCATACATGAGCTTAAATGTTGTTTTATACTTTATCAAACATGTTAAGTATTGACTGCAAAAGGCTTAAAATTACCTTGCTTGACACTGCTAAGTAGTTGTGAGCATGGCTGCTCACAGCTTGGATGAATCTACTCTTTGCTGAGTAAAATCTGGCCAGGCCCAGAGGGTGGTGGTGAATGGAGTTACATCCACCTGTGCCCAGTCACAAGTGGTGGTCCCCAGGGCTTCGTTTGGGCAACATTCCTGTTCAATACCTTTATCAGTGATCTGGAAGAGGGGATTGTGTCCACCCTCTGTCAGTTTTCAGCTCACACCAAAGTGGACAGGAGTGTTGATCTACTGGAGGGCAGGAAGGCTCTGCAGAGGGATCCGGACAGGATGGATCCATGAGCTGAAGCCCATTGCCTGAGGTTCAAAAAAGTGAAATGCTGGATTCTGCACTTGGGTCACAACAACCTCAGGCAGTGTGAAGGCCAGTGGCATCCTTGGCTTGGCTCTACAATGGTGTGGCCAACAGGACCAGGGCAGGGATTGTCCCTCGGTACCTGGCACTGGTAAAGCCACACTTTGAATCCTGCATACAGTTTTGGGCCCCTCACTACAAGAAAGACTCCGAGTGGCTGGAGAATGTCCAGAGAAGGGCAGTGGGGGTGATAGAATGTCTGAGGGAGATGGAGTTGTTAAGCCTGGAGCAAAGAAGGCTCACAGGAGACCTTATCACTCCCTACCACTACCCAAAACAAGGCTGTAGCCAGGTGGGAGTCAGTATCTTCTCCCAGTAACAAATGCAGAATCCAAGGGAAAGTCCTCAAGCTGCACAAGGGGAGGTTTAGATTGGATATTGGGAAAAATTTCTAAAGGGTTATCAAACACCAGAGCAGACTCCACAGAGAAGTGGTGGGGTCACTATCCCTGGAAGTATTTATAAAACCATGTGGATGTGGCGCCTGGGGACATGGCTTAATGGCAGGCTTGGCAAAGCTGGGTTGGAATGCATGATCTTACAGGTCTTTCCCATCCTTAATGAGGCCCTTTGTGATTCTATGAAATAGAACCAGGCAGAGTAGGGGGGAAGACGGCCACCTTCACCTCAGGTGAAGGGCCACCTCAGCCCCACTGCTGGAAGCCTCACTGGGGCTCTTCCCCCCTCACGTACAGGCCACATGGGTTCTTTCTGGGTGTGCTCTGGCTAAATGGGCTTTCTGGGCAACTTCTGGGCTTCACCCCAAGAGAAGAGTTTGAGCTGGCCAGGTTTTAGCCCTTTGTTCAGTGTGAGTTAAATAAACCCGAATAACTTCAAGGAACTGAGGGTTTGTTTTGTGAGCTTTACTGGTGCATGTGTAAGTAAGGTCACTCCTCCTGCACTGAGGAAAACTGTGACATCCACACCTTGTTTTACCTGATACTCCCCACTTTTAATATCACTGTTCTGCAGCTCCAGGTTCTCTGTAGTGTTCAGTGAGTGACCAATAGGACTTGATTAGCTGCCAAAAGGAAAGGGGGAACAGCTAACTGGGATTTAGCCTTCTCCACTCCATCTTGGAGTCAGCAGTCACTCTGTCCCAGAGTCAGCAGGGAATGGTTTAGTCAGCTGGTGCAGTCACAACCCTTATTCAGAGAGCTAAATTCACCCATCTTTCATCACACTTGTCATTAAGCCATTAATTTGTGTATGAATGAAGGTACCAAAAACAGGAGGTAGAGGAGGTGAGAGGAGCAAGGTTTAGGGGCTGTATGAAAAATTCCCTTTTCTCTACTTTCAGCTACATCATTTTTCACTCTTCCTTCTGCCAGGCACTAGAACAAGTCAACAAACAGTTCTAAGTACAAAGCAAAGAAGATTAAGATTTAGGTATCATTGACATATAATTAAGAGAGTTCTTACCCTTCCTGGAAATGAATCATCTGTCTTTTCTTGTTAAAAACATGAAGAGAAGATGCTGCAGGATCTTGAGCTCTTTGGGGAAAAGTCAGTACTTACCCCACACAATCCACTGGGATCATCCTAAAAAGAAACGACCAGGCTAATCTTAAAGTGACTTTTATGGATTCCCACAAAATTTTGAATGTCATTATCATCTCCTGTCTCAGAGCCAAAGTTGGGGGGAAGTTCAAGTTGTGTTAGCTGATCCCCATTCTGGGGAACGAATGGGGTTACTCTGGAACAGTGGCACCACTTACCAGCAGAGCTGCGCTTCCACATCCTGGGAAGCCAACTTGCTGTGAAAGATGGTTAACTGTTAATGCCCAAAGGAGAAGTAGTTGTAAATGATAATTAGAGAGACATAATTGTTTTGCTTTGCCATTGTTTCTTTTTGTTTGATTGGTTTGTGTGATTTTTTTTTTGTTTGTTTAGTTAAGTGTTTTTTTTGTTAAAAAAATCTGTATCAGATGAGCTGGTCTGTAGATCAGGTATCTGTATCCTTATATAGATACCTGAAGAATACCACAATTTTCTCTTTTTAAGAGAAGTCTTGAAAGTTGTTCTGTAGCTCACATTTACCTGGTTTAAGCATCATTTTGTTTCTCTGGACTCACAGCTCTAGTCTGCTCCAGAAAAGTGAGAAGATGTAAAACTTCCAGCTGAGGATGCTGATGAAATGAAATGCAGGGCAGATGGCAAAGTGGTGACCTGTTGTGACAATTCTGCCTCTGCTCCAGGGACCTGGCATGCATACCATGGCCAGCTGTGGACGGAAATGCTGCTGGGGAGGCAGGGTGACAGCACAGCAAGGCAGATGGTTTCCTGCTGGGATCTTCTGAACTCCTTAATCCCAGCCACTGACCTCCTCACTGCCAGTTAGCTCTTCTCTGTGCAACTCCCCTCATTTTTAAAGCCCCAGAGTCAGAAACCTTCCAATGCCTGCCCCAGTCCCTCCCTGCAGCTGGCAGTTTGAGAGTGGCTGGTCTCCTCATCACCACCCAGGGACTTCTCTGTGGAAGGAGGACATGCCTTGGGACAGAAGCTCTCCCAGTGCTCAGCACTTTATTGGGCTGGTTCCTGAAGGTCACAATGAAGGTCTGCACCAATATGTAACATAAACTTCTGTTATTGACGAGTAAAAGCCAAGCACAAATCTTATGAAGAATGTTTAGTCTGCTGTGTGAAATATGTGTGCAAAAGCTGTTTGAGTAGCATTGCATATACTTTCTCATCTCTTTTTTGCCCCTTCCTCTCCCTTGCAGGTCTTTTGAAGAGCACAGAACACACCATTTCCTGAGAGCTGTGTTCACACAGAGAGCTAACATTTCTGGATGCAGAGAGACAAGAGAACTTTGTTTCCTTGGCAACTGGAGCTACCAGAAAGTGTTTCCCGCATTGCCTACCTTTACACAGGCTCACTATCATTGTAGCCTTTGGTTAATCATGTAGTAAAAATAAATATTAGCCGAAGAAGCATCTTGATAGTGTGCTCCACTTAACTCATGTGGTCTCTTCCCCAGCCTCTAGAATAGGAGGTGATCTCTGGAAATTATTCTGTTGCAAAATGTCCAGTGTTACAGTTCATGGCTGAACATCAAGGTCTGTCCTATCCTGCACATTTGACTGAAACCCATAAGGTGTCATAGGTTTCTAGAAAACAGTGTCTGGAGCTAAACAGCTTTCACTCAAAGCCTGAGTGTGCTGAGGTGGTGGAGCTGGGTCTGTGCTGCAGCACAGTGAGCAGATGGCACGGTGCTGCACAGAGTCATGCCTGTGATTCAAAGTGGTTCATTCCTGCCTCTGAGTCAGGGCTGAATTAATGCCCCACCACATCTTTAAGGTTTTAAAACACTGTGCTGATGGGGGCACAGCAAGTCTTTAGCTTTTGATAAGAAAAAAGACAGTGCTGAAGCCCTTCCTACCTGCTATTAAATATCATTATTTCCCTCCCCCCAGGTTTCTTATTCATTCAAAGAATTTCACTAGGGTTGCAAAAGAAAATGCTTCACAGGTACAAAATTCCCAGTTTATGTTTTCTCTTCCACTTATATTTGACAATATTGTATAGCTGACTTTCAATTGAGGCAGAGAGCCTGGAGAAAGTAAAAATTTGTGTAAAAGCACATGTAGTTCCTAGGTTTCAGGCAGCTGAATGTGATTTTTTTTTCAGTTTTGAGAGCTGGAATTTATAATTTAAACAATTTTCTATACTTATGGAATTTGATATACAGCTTTGTATTCTTAATTTGAAAACTCCAACTGGTTCCTGTTGTGTTTCCCAAAGTCCAGTGAGGTGAACACTAGCAGGTCTAAAGTATTACAGCAAAAAACCTGGGGGGCATGCAAGCCACGTGTTTGTAAGAACATTACTTGAGGAAAATGGCAGATGAGAGGTGAGACAATGTTGTTTTTTGTGCTGTCTTTCTTCTCTAAGTATTTCCTTGCTTTCCTTTAAAAGGTGTGCCTCTGTCTGATGTAAGCCCTTAGAGGGAACAGGGGTTTCTGGCATTGGTGTGTGGACAGTCTGGGTTAGGTCACCTTGCCTTTCTCTGCCCTGTGACTCCAGGAGACCCTGCCCTTTTCCACAGGACTGTTGGGAAGGGCACAGAGGTGCTGGGCAGTCAGGGGCTGAAGGAGAGGAACATGGCGATGCACGCTGGTTCTCACTCTGCCTTTAGTTTTCCTTTCAATATCATAGTGGTAGTTGCTGGTACCTGCAGCAAGACCAGTTCCTGCTGAAAATCCTGAAATTCAGGTTTTCATTTGCAAAGCCAATGCAAGAAAGGAAAAGATTATTTTTTAACAGTGCATATGATTTTGATTTGACTTTCAGAAGGCAACCCATTTCCCTTAGCCTTGCTTTCTTTCTACTGTATCACAAGGTCCCACAGCAACCAAGGGCCAAAGCTGGGTCTCCAATATGGAACACACATAAACAAAAAGCATCTGGCAACTTAAACATCACCTTTGGCTCAGCCTGTAATTTGCAGAGTTGTGGTCAAACCCCACCTCATTCCTGTCCCATATAGTTACATTGCAAATTCCATGAAGGGCCAGTGACTACACATATTTTTTTGTGCTAACTCTAAGATTTGTGGAGAATTTCAGCACAGAATTTAGCTAGAGAATTAGCAGCTTATTGTCCACCATTAAACATCCAAAAAGCTATGAGCCTGCTATTTATCTTACTTTTTTGCATCATCTGTGCTGTAGATTTACTCAGTGCAATAATAGGTTTCCTTCCCCATATAGAAGTTTTGGATGCACCTGTAGCAATTGCAGAGTGACAAAATGACTGCTCATAAGAGCTAAATTATCAATGAGTGCTAAAACACTCATTTGCTATCTTAAATCTGTCTTGAATATTTTAGTTGCAGAATGTGGAAAATTCTGGGGAAGATATTAATAAGAAGTTGAAACTTGCCAGTACGATTATTTATGAGAAGATACAGCAACAGTAGTTCCCTTCAGTACATGAGCAGGAGACCATGGATTGCAGAGGATAAAACCAGAATTGGAGTACAATTTATGTTAGGATCTACTTCATCTTCAAAAAAATGACTTCTTCTTAGGTTTGTGTCCCTGTCTCAGGGACATTTCTGTCACGCATTTTTTATTTTGGATTTTTACCCATTGTCATTAAAAGTGAAACTTTAGACAGCTCTATACAAAGGATCATGAGCAGTTACTGAAGTTCTGGAGTAAACAGTGACCACAGTCAAAGCCATTATCATATTTGAACAAGCCTTTTCCTCTGAGAGAGGGGGTTCTGTACCTTTGAAGCCTCCTACATTATTTCTCACTCAGCTGACATAGTCTCTTGATTATAGGTTTAGAAAAAAGAAACGGTTTAGAATAGAAAACTCAGTCATATCACAGACACTCAACAAGTGGAGCATGAAGTGAAGTTTCAAGATCAGAAAATCTTGAAGGAAACCCACAGCCTCTCTCTTTCTCCAAAGACACTTTGAGATGCAGCCAGTCTGGCTGTTTCCAGCCTCTTCCAAGGGAGTAGGAATAACTCAGGCTCTGCCTCCTCTCTTCCAATTTGCCATTTAGAGAGAGTCCTGGTGGTGATTTCAAGGTCTGTGTGCAAGTTAAAAGATAGTTGAACACATACATTGGTGCTTTGTCAGCTCCTGCTTGAGGGAGTATATTAGGGATAAGCTCTGAGGGATTTCTGTGCACACCACCTCCTTGTTTCTGGCTGCAGCTGGGAGAATAAAGTGCTACAGGGAATTCTGGGCTTCTCACATGGTGTGGTACAGCTTGAAAAAATCTGTACAGTAATTAGGGTGCCCCTCTTTTCTTTGCTAGCCAGCTTCTGACTTTGGAGTTGCAGGTGCAAAGGATCAGGGGCACAGCTACCCAGTGAGAAATGTTTTGGACACACAATTGTGGAGTTAAGGCATGAAGGAGCTGATGGACCAGGCAAGGCATCTAAACTTAGAATTCCCCTTTTATTCAGTGTCTACTAGTCTGAAATCCTGTGGGATTCAATAAGGCAAAGAGGATTACTTCCTGAGGCCTGGGAGTGCAGAGGAATTGAGGAAAGAAAACTTGGAAAAGTGTCTTAAAATAAGCATTCATTCGCAACAGAACTTATTTCTTGCTTTTCTTTTAATTTATCTGCATCTCAGTGTTTAGAAAGAAGTCATGTGAGCTTCTGAGCTGCGGGGACAGAGAGAGTAGAGAACGTGTGCATCAGTGCAGAGTGCTGCTGGAGCCCTGGCAGAGCGAGAGGGAGGCAGAGGGAGCCTGAGAGAGAAAAGGCGAAGTGGTGGGAGCTGGAACAGCAGCATCTGCTGCTGCTGCACGCTGCAGCTCCTGCCTGGGAGCCGGCTCTGCTGCCAGCACGCCTCTCTGAGGGCGCAGGTGCCTCACATCCAAACTCCTAGGTGGTCAGTGGCACTTCCAGGAGCCAAGCAAGGCGGCTCTATTCTTTTCTTTTCCTGTCAAGAGCACCTGTTTGAGGACTGCGCTTCTTTTCCTGGACTGAAAGGTATTTTTTGTCATTAATGTGGCTTTTCTATGAAAGCAGGTATGGGATCAAGAAAATATAACTCAGGGCAGGATGTTAAAGAAGATGTGCAGAGAGGTGGTGGGTTTCTCTGTCTCCTTCCCCTTTATAGCAGAGCTTAGGCAGTGAGGAGCCCTTGTTAGGATTGAGTTTGACTTAAAATATGAAAGACAGGAAAGACAGGGTTAAAGTGTGGGGGTGGTTCTGAGCTGTTCCCATCTGGCTTGCTTCACTATGCAACCTTTGAAAGTGGAGGAAAACTTTCCTTGTGCACTTGGAGAAGCAGCATTATGTACCAAGATGCAAAACTTGAAATCCTTTAATATGAATGTGATTTGCTTAAATATCAGCTTGGCAAATTACAGTTTCCAGCACAGCAGAGCTCCCCTTAACACATACAAGTTTCAGAGGTCCTAATGTTCTGTGGCTGTAAAAATACTTCTCTTTCTTTCTCTCTCTTCCCTCTTTC
Organism: Melospiza melodia melodia; assembly: GCF_035770615.1. Lineage (NCBI taxonomy): Eukaryota > Metazoa > Chordata > Aves > Passeriformes > Passerellidae > Melospiza > Melospiza melodia. The sequence goes on along the minus strand of NC_086194.1, from coordinate 133,995,963 downwards.
CAGCATACTTGCCTCCTGCTGTGTGCCCTCCTCCTGGTGTCGGGCTGTGCCCCTATGGATGCCCCCATACAGATTTTCCGTGAGGAGCCAGACTCCACCTGCTCCCCAGGGCCCTGCCGGCCCCCCAGCACCAGCAGCAGCTGGCTCCCGGGCTGGCCAGACTATGACACCAACGCCACTGGGGCCTTTGGGGACGGCCAGCACAACCACACCAGCATCTCCCCCGCCATTCCCATCATCATCACTGCCGTCTACTCGGTGGTCTTCGTTGTGGGCTTGGTGGGAAACTCCCTGGTCATGTTTGTCATCATAAGGTAAGAGGTTTTGGGTACCGGTTGGAAGAGGCACAAAAGACCGTCCCTAACTTTGTCAGGGTGGGGGAGAGGGTGGATTATGGAAGCCCTACGGTGAGGAGCTGGAAAAAAGCAACTGAAATGACCCAAATCTTGTCAGTCTCAGTGGTTTGTCTGCACTTGTGTTAGAGAGAGAAAGGACGAGCTGGTGAAATGTGATAAATCCTGCAGCCTGAGGGAAAGCGCATTGTGCCTGGAGTTGTGTTCATTGGCTGCCCTCTAGGGATGAGATGCTGCTGCATCCGAGGGAAAAAAGCTCGAGTGAAAGAAGGAAACTTGTACAAGGCAGCTTTTATTTCCACTGTGAGGAGACCCCGAAGGACAGCTTATGTGTCCAGTCATGTGGACAATGATCCATCATTGCCTTGGCACCTAATGTTTTTTTTTAACAAGGAGGAAAAGCCAGGAAATGATAAAGATAGGAGGAAAGGCTTAATGTAAAGCAAGGGATGATTTTTCTCTGTTTAGCAGTGTTTAACTCCAGTTGCTGTTGAATTGAAGAAAGTAGAGAAAGTGCTGAAATACCTTTTCCATGGTTTTCAGGAAAGAGGCAAAACCTTTGTGTCTGTGTTAATGAAGATTTCAAACTAAACCACTTGGTGAAATGCACTGTTACTTATGCTTGCACTTACACTTGTGTATTGGTGAATATTTTAGTTTGCACTGGGCTTCCTCCTCTTTCTGTCCTTTTCATTTGCAATCTGTAGGCATGCTTGGATAGTGCTGTTTAGCAGGGTGATAATGAGCAATACAGGGCACTGAAATCATGCAACTTCTTGGACTCTTTCTCCACAGCCTGTTTGAATTCTTATAAAGTTTCTGGGGAAAAAATCCCAGAACTGTGAAGTATTCATTGCTCCAATGAAATCAGCTTGTACATGGAAAAAAATTGAGGTATTGGAAGGGATTCTCTTTTGTAAGGGATGTATGATAAGGGTCAAGAAATTGCAGAATGATAAGGTAATTGTCAGACTTGATAAAAGGGGAAGTTATGAGAACCACTGAACTTGTTGATAAGGTACTTAAAAATGATGGGTTATAATCAGGTGAATACCCTTGAATAATGAAAATAAATTTACTAGTCAGTGCAATAAAAAGAGATGCCCGTGGTCAGCTCAGAAAAAGTGGTCGGCTCCAGTTTTGTGATGTGATTTTTTACCCCTGCATGCCCTTTTGACCTTCATTCAGGGTAGAGATTTAATTTATTTTTGCATTTCTCCTTCAAGAAAAGAGACTCCATGCTTGACAATTACACAGCTGCAAAGGCAGAAATTTTCTAAGCCATCAATCAGTAACAAAGAAAACTGATTAACTGGCCTGGGCACGGGAAATAACCCCAAACTTAGCCCTAGAAGTTAGCATGTATAGGTCATACTGGTGCGCATATATTTGCTTTTTTCTCTTCTTCTGCTACCCTCCTAAGACTATTTTTGTAAGGCTCTAGATAGCTATTGCTCACTTTCCTTCTAGTTCCTACATTAGCCTTTCCTTGAATTTTTTTGTTTTATCTCTTAATTACAGGGTAAAAAAAACCAAACAAACAAAAAACCAAATATGGCAAAAACACCTGTTGTTTTTTTGGGGGGGGAGGTGGTTGTTTTTTTTCTTTGTTAGATTTCTCTCCTAGGCTTTTTGTGTGGCAAATGCAAATCATTAGCTGAAGTGCAGGCAAATACAAGCCAGCAGTTCTTGAAATATTTCAAACATTTGCGTGAGAGGTTTATATTCTTCATTTTTGTCCGAACCTCTCATGTCCCTCCATTTTTTCCTCACATATACTCTCTGCATGAGTATATGTGAAGTATCTCAGGGTGGATTTTAATGACCCATGAACAATGTACCCTGCAGTGATGTCTTTTGTGAGGAAAGACAAGGTCTGTGGGAAGTTTGGGAAATAAGATGGTAGGGAGAGGCAGATCCTGTCCCCCAGCCATCCCACAATAGCCCCCCTCCAGCTGCCACAAATCTAAAGTGGGATGAGTATATACTGAGGCTCTTTTTTACCTTCCAGCTGAGTACAGGCTTTCTCTGAGGATCTTTGCTGCCATTTCTCAACTCTGAATTCCAGATCTGCTCTTCTCCTAATCCCCTTTAGACAGGCAGACAAGGCAGGCACGACTCCTCTCCCTTTGCTCATTTAAATGTATAATATTGTTACAATAGTTCAGTTGGGATTATTATAATAATCATCTAGCCCAACTGCTGGACACTACAGGCCTGACACTGGTTCACTTTTTGGGTGACAAAAAAAAAAAGTTCCTCCCTCTGTTCTGAGATTTTCAGTCAAAGTACTGAAGCGTCAATGCTGTGGTAGATTTAGGAGATTCCAGAATCTTGAGATGCCTCAGAAACAGGGTCAAATTCAGCCATAGCCTGTGGTATAGGCAGGCCTTGGCCAATTTCTTGCTTTAATACCACTACAGGACCGGTTTTGCTACTTCTGCATAAGGGCTGCTAAAGCTCATGGACACCAGTGAGTCAGCATCTCAGCAGCTTGTGCAGGGGGTGCTGGGTGAATGAAATCTCTTACAGGTGGAGTGTTCTTCCACTGAGAGGGAAAACTCAGAGTTTCCTCAGAGGAAAAAATAACAGGAGAATGCCACTTCAATCACATGTAAAAACTCCTGACAGAAAAGTAGCTGAGTTTGATACAGCTCCTGTGAAAAGAGATTTGTGCTGAATCTGACTGGGAATGGTCCTTTAGTACAGCGTCGACCGCGCGGCCTCTTAAAGTATTTCTCAGGAGACCTGGATTCTTCTCTTGGTTTTACTATGAAGTTTCAACACCTTCTCCTGTCCTGATCAGTTCACTTCATGGTTTCCTCACATGTAAAATGGAAATGGTGGTATTCACTGTCTTTAACCACACAGCAAAAGTTAGATTTAAAAGCCAAAGTCTAATCACTAAAGCTTATAACAGGGCAAGACCAGGTCTATCGTAAGCACCCTGGGCTCCTCAGACACACATAGAGTGGTCATTTTGATGTGCAGAAAAAGCTCTGTGTTGAGCAGACGGGGCACTGGCACTCTGTTCCTGCCCGTGGCTCTTGGCTCTCCCATTGTGGGTGGGTTGCAGGATCTCTCCCTGTGTCTGGGTCGGCACGTGCACCATCCCAGAGGGCTCTGCTGTCAGCTGGTGCATGGACACTCTGTGCAAGCCATGGCATGAGGGGTGTAATGCTGTCCTGGGGCTGCTGCCTGTCCTGGGGAGAGAGTAAGAGAAAAAGAAGGCGTCACATTGCTTCTTGTACTGGTGGAAAATGTGGGCACTGTGTGGGAAGCACAGTCCTCCCCTAGGGAGGAGGAGGGGAAGCAGGAAATGGGCTTGCAGATACCTGGTAAAGCTGTCTGATCTCACCTGAGGAAAGTCCTAAAGCCGTGTGGTTCTTGGCATTAGCAGAACCTACCTCTGCCCCAAACCTTTTATTTTGAGATTAGCTTTTCCTCTGAAGTCTCAGAAGATATTTTTGGAAGTAAGTTGGCTGAAAGGGATAAAAAACCTATTTGTCCTTGGAAGCAAAATGGCTTTTTTCTCAATTATTCTTCCTCATTACTTTTTTTCTTTAAAATTTAGGACTGGCTGTAAGCAAAATCATAGTTTCTTGTGACAGCTGCAGGGAAGAAAATCTCCTGACTAAAGTTACAGCTTTAACTAGGATCTGCACTTACCAAAACCATAAACATACTCTGACAGAACTTTGGGAGGTGCTCTCTCTTACCCTCTCCAGATGCCCTTTTTCTATGTATTTATCTTACCCTCATTGTTCCTGAAGTAATTTACTGAGACCGACTGATATCAACAGGATCCCAAAGAGCCAATCCTATATTCTTTTAAAATTATCTTTCAAGCTTCCAGTGAACTGAATAATTTTTACATTCAAGAATTTTTAAGAAGAGGTTGTGTTACAGATATGTAGATTGATTCCTAAGGGAAAAGAGAAACCTTCTAATTCTCTGCTTAGTTTAATGTTGAAGAAAGCGTTTTACCACTAATACATTTTTGTTCTTATATTCATTGAACTGAAGAGCATTTTACCTAACAGGAAGAGTGTTTTAAGGAATGTCATATAAAATTGACTCCTTTCCAGATTGCTTTTAAAATTTCTTCATCATTCATTCCAAACAAGAATGAAAATATTTTTTTTAAAAAGTACACAGCAATGAAATGGATTCAATACATTGGTTTAAATTAATAATAGATTTTGATACCATCAAAAGATCACTTGTTAAATAGCTTTAAATTATTGTCCTAATTTCATTAAATTATATTTGGAAAGAATATTGTTCTGAAATGAAAATTTAAGCTCCAGAAGAATTGACCCAACTGAATTAGCTGTTCCCTATTGCTGGCAGTCTGCATGATTTCATTCTTTTATGAAATCAAATCAAGGCTTTGACTGCTAAAGCAGAGGGTGAACTGTACTATACTTTATGAAGTTTAGGACTTTTAACCTTTCCTTTGCTAATCAAAAATCTGACAGCTTACTACTACCAGCAGAGAGGCATCAAATGGATTGATAGCAATTCATCACGGATTTCAAAGAGCATTTAGCTGCACCTCACTGAATGGAGGTAATTTTGATCAGTTCTGCCGCGTTAGTTCAAACATGACATAATTTCCATCACTACTTTGAAGAGTGATCATTACCAAAAGCTTTTACAGATGGCACAAAGAGCAAGGCAACAGGAAACATGAAAGAGCACAGGCCTATAGAAGAGTACCGATAGTTTGAAAACAGAGACCATTTAAACAAAATGTTACTATTTCTAATACATTTGAAACCCAGCTAGACAGTGACCAAGTGAGACCTGGGATTTATAAGCTGACAAGGAATCCAACTCATGGTCATGCTGTGATAACAAGAGCTGATACTGAAAATGGGCAGGGAGAGAGGAAAGGCTTGAAAGGAATATTTACCACAGACAGTATTAAAGAGAGGCTATAGCTTATACTGAATAATGTGTTTGGCTTCTGAAAAGTAATTTGGTATCCATCCAGACGTTTCCGCTGGGCTAACAGCCAGGTAATCATTTAGTTCAGAGAAAGGCATAACTGGAATCAGTGTCTGGTAGCAAGATGAATTACAGAGAAGCTTTTTCAACTGAAAGAAAGTGAAAACTTAGAAGAACTTTCCAGTTTGGCTGCTGGCAAGGCAGGAAGCTTGAGATAACTTTGCTGTTGTCAGATGGGAGAGTGGTGGGTAGGTAGCCCATGATCCTGGAGGAAGCACAGGGAGGAAGCGCAGTAAGGAGATGGTGTTGGGGGTCACAGACTGGCTAAGAAATGAGGGAAGAGTGGGGACCTTTCAGTTAGGTTTTTTTTTTTCTGAGAAAGTATTTTGAATTTGCTGAAAGGGTGTTGTAAAAGGAAATTCTTAACTGGGTGAATTGGATTCCTGGGACACATTAGGAGAAGGGAAAATAATCTTCCTGTCTTGCCTACTCTCACTGTTTAAACTGTGATTACTTTGTCCCTTTAAATTAAATTCTCTGAAACAGATGGGTTCCCAAGAAGAGTTTTGATTCCAGCTATATATTTCTTTCTGAAGAAAAAGCATCCAGCTACACTTAACTTCCAGGAAGTATACTGCAGGTCTCCATTTTGGTCTCCTCTTCTCTAAATATCAGATAATTCTCTCAAAGTGAGGAATCTGTGCTCTTCTTCTTAAGGAAGACATTGTGCTTTGCTTATTGCTATCTTCTTTTGTGAATTTAGAGAGATATGAGGAAAAGGCAATAGGAATATCGTTCTGTCTACAGACAGGCATGAGTGCACAAACTAGATTAGTTGTGGGGAAAGGGTGTATGCAGATACAATGAGGATATTGGAAGAGGGATGTCTGACCATGATGGCATTCCACAAAATGTAAAAATGATATAAATAAAGAATATGTAAAGGTGCACAGCACTTAAAAAAAAAGTACACAAAAATTAAATTGATTTAAGATATTGGTTGAAATTAACACTAGATTTTGAAAACACCAAAATATTACTTGTTTATTTGCTTTAAATTGGCATGGTTCTATTGGGAAGTTGTCATGCTAGGCTGTGAATTACCTTTGAAATATTTATTTCTCCCAAAGCCAGAGGGTTCAGCTCTCGTTAGATTCACCTTCTAATTCTCATGAAAGTTAAAATTAATTTTAGGCAGTTTCCTGTTTTCAGTTTTGAGACATTATTTTAAATGAAATCTCTATGTTCTTTTCATGAGTATGAGAAGCCAGCTTTATTCAGTGTATAAATTTGCGAATTGTGATAAGAAAGTAAGCAAAACCTTTGTGTTTTCTCAATTTCTTATACCAGTCCACCTTGGTAACATGCAGCTGCTCATCTCTGCTCCAGAAGTCAGCAACACATTAAGAGTGAATGTCTAGAATTTCCAAATTTAGCTGTGCTGCATGTGAAGCACAGAGGATATTACATTTGCTAAATGCACTTCCCACTGCATTGTTGGTAGTCCAGCCACTGTGGCTACTGTTGGGCAACTGGCAAAAGCCTCCTCGGGTAGTGACAGATGAGAAACTGCATGGTAGGATTAGTCCATACATGCTCATTTAATGCTCACACTCAGAAAAGTTTTGTTTTACCATGCTGCTGGATGATGGACTGCATCAGGACTTACTGTTGGACTCACCTTTCGGAATGACTGGTTTGTCAAAGTGGGCGGGAGAAGAATATTTTCACCAGGAAGCTACAAGCTGTGCTCTTCTGTTGACTGTAATTTAAAGTTTTCTGCATTTCACTGGAATTGTCTCCTTTAGGAACGTGTGTGTTCAGCTGGTCTGTGCTGTGGGCTTCATGAGGCAGGTGAGGAAAACAGATACATGGGAGGAGTCCAGAAAAAGCCTCCCAAATGCCTCCTAAGAGGGACTGATGACCTCTCCCTGAGCTGGCTCACTGATCTGTGCATTTGCTGTCTTACCACACAATTCTACACTTGTTATAGAGCAAAGTCCCTTGTCTCCCATTGAACCTTATTATGGGAGTGTTGACCCGAGATTTGGGTCTCCACACTTCTGAGTGTGTAGGTGTCCCATAAAACACTCCAAGCTGTGTCAGTTGTTATTCATCCCTGTGCCAAAATGGAGACCATTGTTTTGGGAAGAAGAGTGATAACCACATCCCAAGACCCCTGAGTAAGTGGTTTCTGAGCTCTTTCCTTTTTTGTATCCTGCAGAAACATCTAGGGGAAGCAAACATTCAACAAACTGTTGTCTGCTTCCAACAAGGAAAGAAATACCCTGAGAAATCTTTTCCTGGGGCTATTATCCCTATTTCCTTGAGCAATGAGGTCTGTTCTCCTTACCAGGCAATCTCTGCTCTACTCAATTCCCTCTCCCATAAAACCATGGGAAGCACTTTGCCAAAGGAGTCCATGTACTTTATTAAAAAAAAAAAATTCTTTCAAGAAAAAGGAATATCAGGAAAGGTCGATGTTACCAGAGAGAGAGATTCAATGTTCATTAGAGCAATGTACTTGTGACAAGTAAAAAGGATTAGAATGGTCTGGGAACCCCTGGGAACCCCCCATGTCAGGACTGGTCACTGAGAAACATCTGCAGCAGCATCAAGTTTTTCAAGAGATAGAATGGTTTGACTGACAAGGTCAGTATCCATCTCTACTTATAAATAGAGAGCAAAAAAATCTGCTACATATTCTAAGCTAATTGTCCAGGCTCTTTCATATTGTTATTAGACATAATGGTTTCAGATAAAGTACCAATTTAGTGAAATTCTGCATTCTCACTGATTCATTTTCAGCTGCAGTGATCCACAGCGCCTTGACCTCTGACCTCTCCTATCAAAGTCATGGAAGCAGAAATTTCACAGTATTTTTTTTCTACCATTTTACAGTTTCTTGCAAGAGAGGCTTTTGAGCTCACATAAAAAATATTAAAAGCCTTCATCATAGAAGGAGAAAGATTAGTTCATTTTTGTTAAGTAGTGTGAATTTTCTTCCACATTGACCACTACATACATGGACTTGAACTAATTCAGAGCCTGGTTCTTCAGCTCAGGAAGAAAACCTTCCACATCCAATCTAAATCCACAAGATTAAATCTTGTTCAGGCTCTGTTTAGGGCTAGTGCAGGGAAGAAATTGTAGTGGAAAATTGTAAGGATTTTAACTATACCTTTTGACATTCACATAGATTATGCTGTCTGGGGGAAGAATAAAAGACAAATTTATGCTTTTCTTTTTTGAGCTGCTTTAAAATTGGTATCTTTAGATGCTTATTAGTAAAAAGAATTCCACTTTATGATGTAATTTTGTAGACAACAATTTTAGGTCCTAAAAGATTTGATTAAGACAGGCAACCATTAAATATGTGCAGTAACAAGGTTTTCCTTTAAATAAAGTGTCATCTGAGATCCTCTACTGCTAAAAAGTGGCAATTTAAAATATGATAATGTCATATAACCCAATACAAACATGACAATTACAGCATGTTAATTTTTATATTCTTTAAATGACCTTAGCCTTCATTTCATATTGGCATAAGATTTTATATTGGATTATGAATATCCAAGAGAGACCTGAGCCATCCTTTTGACATGGTATGAGTTTGGAATAGATCCTCCTGGATTTTTTCTGTTTTTTTCTTCCTGTTCTGATGCAGTATTATACTGACTATACTCAGAATATAGCCTTGAGATTTAGAGCTTTCCTGACTAAGCTTTTCAGCTGCTTGATCTCCATATACTTCATTCAGAGGAACCTAGTGGAACAGAGCCTGCATCCTGCTGATAGGTGTTTTTGCAATTTGCTTTAGATGTGCTTTAGCTCTAATTTTCATTCTCTTACCCAGGTATCTGTGAAAAACCTGTGTTTGCTATTCCTCATTATTTTATGCTTTTGTACTTTCCCTCTGCATCTGGAGAAGTATATTTGTAGTATATTTGATGTAGTATATTTCTCATCTTCCCTTTGTAGTATATTTGTTAGTTATGCTCCCTTCCCCATCCCTTATTTTACACTGCAGGGAACATTTCATTACTCCATCCTATTACATGAAAAAAGTTTGACCAGAGCCTCTTTCTCCCCTTTTATCAGCTTTTCTAATGTTACTAAAATCACAATTCTCTCCTCTCTTTGAGATAATAACTTTAAGGGGCACTACTAGCAGATCTTTTTCTGAAAGCACACCAGAGCCTTAGTAGCATGTTTCCCTCTTCTGTTACCACAATTTCATTGATAGCATAGGCTGGAGGTGTGATTTTTTCTTATTTACTGTCTTAAAAGCTTGTCTTAAAAGCATGTTCTACTCCAGGGAAAAGAACAGTAATGATGAGTTGACTGAGAAACACAGGGAAAATTTCTAGGGGTCAGTGTAAAGTCAGTCTCACAGAACTTTCTGGTTTTGGAAAGTGAATGATTCCTAATAGCTTTGAGAATTTTACTTTTGATATGAAAGTAAACAGAATTTAAAACTTGCTCCTTAAAAATATCATTACATACCCATCAAAAAAAAAAAAAAAAAAAGCATCCATATGAAAGTGCTGTGTTTCATCTTGACTGTTTTTCTGCTGTTTTGATATATCTTCTAGTTTTTAGTTTACAGAGGCTTGAGCCCTGCTTATAGCTTTACAAGTAATCTTGAAATCCACCAGCTTAAGTGATCAGATTTTTTCTGCTGCTTGAGATTAGATTCTAGCACCTGGTTTAAAAGAGGGACTTTCCATTCCTATGTAGTGTTAGAAATGTTGCCATTCTCTTAAGAAGTCCCTGTATCTAACAAACCATTTTTTAGACATAGGATTTCCCATGAGCAGTTAACACAGCCATGGTTTATAAATATTGTAATAGTCTTTGAAACTTGTACCTCAGACACTAAGAAATGCCATTAATTGCTACTGAGGCACTTATGCTGTAATTATGTTCAGATTTACCCTGTCCTGCTAAACTAATTAAAGCAGATAGAAATATTTTTGCTTAAATGAATTCAGATATTTGATCAAGAATTTTAACTTTGCAAAAGTAGACAAGATTCCCTTACACAATCACTGTTTTGACCTTGTTCAAGTGAGTGGAGAGTATGGTGAGATAACCCCAGACCACAAAATATTATTTCCTTCTATATTTTGGTGCAATAGAATGAGTTGTGGGAAAGCAGGCAAGTCCCTTATCTTATGAACTTTATCAGGGTCTGCTTGAAAGGGTCTGACAGCAAGAGCAGCCACTCTGTTACTTAATCTGGACCGTTGATTAAACCTGCAAGCACATATCTTCAGAGGCATTTAATAATTTTCAGGTGTTTAATTAAAAACATTCAAAGGAGTTTAGATGATTGAGTCCAGATTCTCAAAGGCATTTCTGAATTTTCTAAACTTCTAAATGAATGTATGACTTTATCTATAGTGCCTAATAACTTTAAAGGCCAATACCACATTTATACACAGGCCAATGTTTCCAGGCAAAAGTAATCAAGCTCTTTACTAGCCCAGTTTTATAGCACTTGTTTTCTATTTTTCCACTTAATCGAGGGAGGAGAAAAGGGGTAAAGGGTACTGGGAAAATATGGCATATAAAGTTGTAATAGCGCACACATAAAATAATTAAATTAAGGTTGCAAGGAATGGGAAATATGAGATATAAAGACTTTGAGATATTTGCTTTTCCAAGGCTAATAAAATCTTAGATATTTTCCCCCAGTTTTCTGATTTTCTTAAAGGAAACAAAGGTCAAGCTAGTTCTTCTATACTTTTTGAAAGCAAACTTTCCCTATCCAAACCCTTGGCGAAGTTTTTAAAGATCTACAGAAATAATGATTCAGGAGAATGATTACTTGTGTCACCTCTGCTTATCAAGGGTCATTTCATTTCCTCTGAATGTTCCTGTGTTAAGTATAGTAACTTGTATTTGACTGATGCAAACTCTTTGTAAAGCAGCAGACCTTGATTTGCAGGCATCAGTGGATGAAAAAATTACTCCTTTCTTTTTCCCCATAATAATCACCTTAGCTGTTAAGAAGCAGCTGTCAGTGTTTCTAAGCTGAATTTGTCTCTCTTAAGAGTTTTATGTATTTGTTCTTGTTATGCTTTTCTGCGTAGTCTGAAAGAACTCTTCAGTACCTGCTATTTTCTCCCTGTGAAGGTCTTCAGACACTGTAATCAAGTCACCTCTTGGTGGTTTTTTTGATAAACTAAATGTGCTCAGCTCTTTATGTCAGTTAGAGAATTTTCTCCAGTCCCTCCAGTCCCATTATGCAACCATTCCAGCTTTCCACAGTCTCCTTATTGCAATAGGAGCAAGACAGCAATTCCAAATATCATCAGTGACGTCCGCAGAAGTAAAATTGTCCTTCTACTATTCTATTTAATTTAATGGAAATGAGTCCATTTTAGTAGAGAGTTTTGAGTGTTTAGTGAACTTTTGTTTGGTCTTACAGCTGAGACACCCTTGAAGGTAGTATTTTTTCCTTTCTTTTTTAACCAGGAGGGAAGGTATTTGTCTGATATGTCCTGTATTTGCTTTTTTTCTAATAGTAAGGACTCATACTTGTGTTTGAACAGTGCCTTAAGGGCTATAATGTGACCTACAGGACAAAATTCCTCCTCTCCTGGAGGGTCTGTTGAGGAGATTGATCTAGTGGGGGGCAGAAGCCCAACTCTGACTGACGGTTCAGTATGTGGGTGAGAAGGATGTGTTCTCTCGTCCCTTGCAGATTTTTTTCCCTTTGCTTCAGACCAACATTTGGCTTTATTTCCTCAATAAGTCTTGATTAGAATGTTTTAGAAAACCTAATGTTATTTTTAACATTTCATATTATTCATAAAATCAAATTTCTGCCTGCATTTTTTAATAGCTAATTTACATATTGGGCACAATTTGACACCACTGCTTAATTTATTTTTAAAATATTTTTTATTCTACACATCAAAGTTTTGAAGGCAAATAACATTGTGTTATGTGATCATTGATTAAAGTGGTTAAATCTTATATTTCCACAGTAAATTATTAGTGGCGTATAGCAAAATGTAGCTATGTGTGTTTCTATGTGTGTTATGTGTGCACTTCTAGTTTGGACACACATCCAAAATATGGGACTGAAGCAGTTTTGAGAAAGAAAATCTCATTAAATCCAATGATGAATTAACAGCATGAGCAAACTATTGAGGAGAAGCATTTCAGCCAGGAGTGATAAGTAAATTCCCATGTCAGCAGGCTCTCCCATCTTCCTTTGTGTCCATCACAGAGAGGGAAGCAGTCCTCCACAGGCTGTCTCCCAAAACTGTCATTGGGGTCAAACAAAGCAGGATGTCATCTCAAAAACCAGATCCTATTATTCTATGCAGGCTGAGATTCCTACCAAAGGCTTACTTTTGATGAAATTAAAGAATGCAAGAAAAAATACTGCTATGACAGTTTTTTTCCCCACTGTGGTATCCTACTTAAACAATAGTCATCTTTTACATTATCAGTCATAAAAGAGAGGACTGGGAAAACCTGATGGTAAGAAAGGAGAAGAAATTGGCAAGGAAGGAACAAGGAAGGCAAATGACTAAAACTGTATCAGCTGGCATTGTAGTGAATTCAAGCAAGACAAGCTGGCCCAGCAAACATATCAATTAACTTGTTTTCTTACTGGAGAATGGCATAACAGTTTCTTCCACAAACCAAACCCAGAAATCTCACAATCACTGACAGATAGCTATGAGAAAAGGAAACAAAAATCATTTTGATAATTTCCAAATTTAACAGTGATATTTTCTTGTAGTGGGATTTGAGGAAAATTGAATTGATATTTGTCTAATTAGATTAAATGTACTCATACACCTGTTTTGCCTATGGTAAATAGCTCTAACTGCTAATACAGGTGTTGTGAGATTGAATAAAGTGTGTTCACTTTTATCCCAAGGGTCTTGCATTTGTTCGTGTTTCTATCACAGATGAGAAAAGACATAAAAAACCCCAACCAGGGCAAAGCCTGACTGATGAACTGTTACTATCTGAATGGACATAATCATATCTTGTAGTGATAAAGCCTTACTTTTTTCATTCTGCAGGTACACAAAGATGAAGACAGCGACCAACATCTACATCTTCAACCTGGCTATGGCAGATGCACTTGTTACCACAACCATGCCTTTCCAAAGCACCGAGTACCTGATGAACTCCTGGCCCTTTGGTGATGTGCTGTGTAAAATAGTGATTTCTATTGACTATTACAACATGTTTACCAGCATTTTCACGCTCACCATGATGAGTGTGGATCGGTACATTGCTGTGTGTCACCCTGTGAAGGCTCTGGACTTTCGTACACCTCTCAAAGCGAAGATAATCAACATCTGTATCTGGCTGCTGTCCTCATCTGTTGGTATATCTGCAATAGTTCTTGGAGGCACCAAAGTCAGGGAAGGTGAGTGCGAGCATTCAAAATGCAGTTTTTTATTTATCAACCGACAATAAATTGTAGGTTCAAATATTGATCAAAACTTATTTATTCCTTCTTTAAAATTAAACCTAAATTCCTGAAATTTTGAAATATATAGTAAAACATCGCAGTACAACATATAAATAATTAAAGCTCAGATGCCCACACCAAATAAAAGAACAAAATGCACTTTGAAGCACTGCCTCTGCTAGAATGAGACCATCAAAAACTACAAGCAGACAGCAGGGGAAAATTTTCCGGAGTTTAGTCACAATGGGCAAATCTAGAATCAATTTAGGTTGAAACTTGAAATGTGGGCTTAAGGTTCTTTTTGTAGATGTTGTGAGAGTAGTTCTAATGAAGTTCCAAGAGCAGAAACTAGAATTCTTGTCAGTTTGTTATCACAGAATTTGAAGGCAAAGAAAGAAAAAGAAAGTAGGAAAGGAAAAGTCAGTTGCATGAGAGAGAAAATTAAGGTAAATTATATATGACAGTATCTCAAGATCATATTTAAAAAGGGATGTGAATTTATATGGAAACCTGGAAAAGGTGAGAACAAGGACTGTCACAGGAAATGGAAATTCAGGCTATGGCAGGGAAACAGTTACAAGAACACAAAGTCAATGAAAACTGTATGCAGACCATGTGTAGGCTTTGCTTGAAATGCCTGTTCCATGAAGGACTGTGGCTTTAGCTCCTGCAGCTTCTGACTCATTACCCTGCTATGGGGTTAGTCTGATTTTGAGATCTTCCTTGAGAAAGAAGGGAGAGAAGCATTTTCTCACACATGTGCTTCATACCCACAGGTGTAATGCAGTACAGGGGCATCTCAGGATTTTCAAAAGCTGTAGACTTCTAATGGTGTCCTTGGGTTGGGATCATCCCATTACTGGATTGCTGGATAAAATACAGGCATTTATTTGGTAGGAGTCTTGTTTGAGATGTCAACAGCCTTTTGAAAAACTATTCATAATTTCCTGCACTATCAACCTTTTCTATTTAGAAAGGTTTCATTCCTCTTGAGACCAATGTTTACCTAAGGGCACTCTTTCATCTGGCAGAAAATAAATGCAGGATGTTAAGCTGTTTGACATAGACCAACGTGAAAAATCATTTCAGTAACAGCTGCTCAAGGGCTGATAGATCTGGCTAAAGATATATAGATTTTCTTGCTGTTAGTCGTCTGTTATGTAGGGGACAGAGAAGTCCTCTGGAAGCTCCTCTTTCAGTGCTTTGGGGGATCACGTGTCTTGGTCTGCAGTGCTGTAGCTCTTCTCCCCAGTAAAGTTTTGACAGGCTCTATAAAACGAGGTCTGCCTGGGGAAACATTAACTTCAGGTATGTTTGGAAGAGTGTCTTGCTACATACGAGATCTTGAAGGCCATGGGACACTGGCTCAGGCAGGTGTTTTGTTGGAGCCTGCTCAACTAACAGAATATTCCTGTCATTCAGTGTCAGCAGCACATTTAGATCAAGGGGCTCCTCTGAGGCCAGCAATGATTTAATGCCTTTTCCATGCCATGTAGAAGGCAGCCCTTTTTATAACTTATGAAGCAGAGGCTGGTAATACAGAACACAGCTGGGCTAAATGAGGTTGGAAATATTGGCAGCTGCTTGTCAGCTGCTACTGTTGCCCCCTGCTTGTCTGATCTAAGGTCTCTCTCGAGCATTTCGTGTCAATTACCTTGTCTGGTGTGCTCATGACTTGCTCTGATAAGTGCTGAAGTGGAAAGGCGAGGATGCTCCCCTTGCCTGACAGCTGGAGCTCAGGCCTGAAATTTGATATCATGTTGCCTCAAACAGTTGCTGTTTATACGCTTCAGGGCGTATAAACCTGTTGGGTTCGCATTTAAGCAACAACTGAACAGCAAATGGAAAATGATTATACTTGAGGTTCCCTCACCGTGCTCAGTTAATCCATTTTGTTATCACAGCTCAGAATTGCTCCCAGGTGTGTCCTTTAGATACATTTTTCCTGCAGAATAAATTTTACATCTGTGTAAATTTTCCTACTCTGGCCATAATGGAAGTTTTCTTGCTGAAGAATTGTTCAGCTACCAAAAAAATAAAGGTATAATATTAACTCTTCATATTGCCAGTAAGGATATGAAGGGTATGAAAGTGACACAATCAATATTGTATATATAAAATGTATGTTTCCTGAACCAATATTAAGATTAATCTTAAATGGTAGTTTATCAAGCCCATTATAGAATATATTTACACCAACTACCACATGGAATTCAGTGTTTTTCCTTAAATATATCAATATATTTGGAATATTTGTGCTTCCAAGTGGAAAATGTCAGTATGAAATCTGAAGATTATGACACTATTCATAAGTTCTGCAACTTTTCAGGCAGTAAAAATAGAATATAAATTGGATTTTATTATATTCCACTTCCAAAGTTCCAGAAAATTAATATAGTGTTATGCATTATGATCAGAGTTTCTATTGACTGTTTCCTACTTGTAAACTGGGAAAGTGCAAATGGATTCCACAAAGTACTATGCTATGACATTACATGTATCATATGCAATACATTAATAATAATGACTTTAGAATAAGATCTTCCATAGAAAGTATACTGCAATGAGATGCAAGATAATAATTAAGTTCGTATTCAATAATTTGGAATTCTAAAATAACATTGCCAACCAAAAATGATAGCAAAATATCATGAGGATGACCTAAAAATTTTGATAAATATGTGAAATTATGTCAATAGATCTGAAGAGGCCATTTCTTCTGGGAGCGGGTTTCAGTAAGTAGCTGGATGTGGTCTGGAGCAGCCATCCCTGACCACACTTCATTTTCATCCCACACATCTGGAGGCAGCTTTACTAATTTAGATAACACAGCTGCATCCTGATTCTATGTCATGGCTGCTGAGCCGTGATCTACTACAAATAGCAGTAATAATTGACAGGAAAACTTCTTTCAAGACGATTGTTGGCATTTCTAGAATGAAATCAGGTGAAAGCAAGTATGCTTATGAAAACCTACATCACAAAGGATTTAGACAAGTTCACTGAGTGTCAAGTCACACTTGTGCTGTCATCTGAGTATCCTGCAGTATCAGCCTAGAAAAATATGTCCTTTCCACGTTCAGTTTTCAGAATAATACATTTATTTAAAATAAACCCCAAAAATATTTAACATTTTTCGCTGTAAATGTTTTCTATTAAAATGTTTCTGTATTCAATATTGCCCAGTAACAGCTTTCTGATATCTAACCATGGAAATGTGTGTATGGCACTATAATGATAACTTCCTCTCCTAATTGTTTTTCCAAACAAGATATTCTCTGCAATATCTTTTTGATTTGGAAATCATTTTTATAGCAGGGAAATATGGCCTGATTTTTTTTCTGATGTGTCCTGATGGAGACAGATATGAAAAAGTGATGTGCAGGAGTATACTGAATCATTCCACTCTTAGATCTGAATCAATGAAAAACAATACATAATAATTTGTAGAGGAATGACAAACTCAGTAGGGAAAATGATAAAAAATCCAAAGAACTTTACAGGACAAAATCTAAGCTACAATTCAGAGTGAAAAATCTCTGTTAACCTGACTTATCTTCAGTAGAGTTAAACTACTGACAGTAGTTGTAAATTTACCCCTTCTCTTGCCTTTTCATTTGTCTTATTACTTATTTTTCCATATGTTTTATATGCTGGAAGGCTCTAATGAGTTCAGCAAATTAAGCTTCAAACATTTCATTCCTTAGCTTCCTCCTGTCAGATGAAATATTTCTGCTAAATACATTCAAGTTTCAGCCTGTGGCTCCAAATCCTGGCATGGGCAATGGGAAAGGGAGTGGACTGATCTCTGTGGCCCAGATCCTGCAGTCTCTGCACAAGCTGCATTTCCAATGGCATGATCTGCTAAAAGAGTAGCTGCCATTTTACTCCATGCACACATGTATTTTATTTGCTTCTATTTGACAGAAAAGAAGATGTTTCCATGGGTTTTTCTGAATGTAAGCATTTGTGTGTATCATAGTTATGCTGTGAAAGGCACATGGGAAAAGGTTATTACAAAATCATCATATATTGGCAAAATTTTCTTACTATCAAAACCTCCTTAAGCTTCTACCATTCATGAGACCAAAAATCTTTCTCCACCCACAGACAAAAACATATGTAATTTGATAATAATGATGAGATTTCTGCTCTGCTGAACATGGTACTTAGTCTGGTTTTAAATCTCAGTAAGATTCAAATAGAAACAACTTTACAGATTTTGTTTTTGTGCTCTGCTTTTTTTGATCCTCCCATGGGAAAGAAATTTCATACAATATTTTGCTTTTGAAAAAGCTCAAAACTCAGTAATTTCTAGACACAGCTGCATAAAACCAGTTTCAATGGTAACTGAAAGCTTCCTTGGAGTGATTTAATGGTAACTCCATTTATTACTATCACAGTACATGCTAATAACTTTTCCTAGGTTACGCTATGATAATGACATTGTTTAGAATATCTAATAACAAAGCAATTTTCTTCTTGCTTCCTTCATTTTTAGATACTGCTAGCACTGAATGCTCCTTGCAGTTTCCAGACAGAGATTATGTGTGGTGGGACATCTTCATGAAAATCTGTGTCTTTGTCTTTGCGTTTGTTATTCCAGTTCTCATTATAATTGTTTGCTATACTCTGATGATTCTGCGCCTGAAAAGCGTGCGGCTTCTCTCCGGCTCTCGGGAGAAAGACCGAAACCTGCGCCGCATCACCAGGTTGGTGCTGGTGGTTGTGGCAGTCTTTATCATCTGCTGGACCCCAATTCACATTTTTGTGCTGGTGGAGGCCTTAGGGGACGTGTCCCACAGCACTGCTGCCATATCCAGCTATTACTTCTGCATTGCTCTGGGTTACACCAACAGCAGCCTCAACCCAATCCTTTATGCCTTTTTGGATGAAAACTTCAAGAGATGCTTCAAGGACTTCTGCTTCCCCTTCAAGATGAGGATGGACAGGCAGAGCACCAGCAGAGTCAGAAACACTGTGCAAGACCCAGCTTACATGAGGGAAGCAGGTGGGGCAAACAAACCTGTATGACTAGTCGTGGAAATGTCCTCTTACTGTCCTCAGGAGAGGGAGGAGTCCAACGACCTGGGACTGACACAAATTACCACTGCAGTTTGAAATCGACTCACCCAGACAGACATTTCTGGAATATTTCAGAAATCCCAGCAGTTTGAACTAAAGCAAGTTTATTATTGATAAACAAAAATCTCCTGAAAATCGGCTCAAATGAAAAGGACCTGGTTGATGGTCAGGTTTTGGCACCATATCTGCTGTACTTGAGCCAGCACTAAAACACACTTTTGCAGAGTGAAGAGATAGTGTTGCACCAGGTGATTCTGGATAAGAATAGTTCTCACTCTTCTCTTTACAATATGTAACATTATAAAAGGCAACATTTGGTCATAAAACTGAGCTATACCAGAAACTTCTGCCCCAACAGTGATTGCTTCTAAACCACGGAGTTTGACTACTTGATCCTCTTTAACAGTGAAGAGTGTTAGGTTTCTGTGAACAATGCCACAGCTATAATCAATATTGTCCTCAATTAATATATCTGTAACCCTTGTTTGTGCTGTGAAAATCCAATTTGAGCATGACCTACCCACACACCAAAGTGATTTTATTGTGTCTGTGTATGGTAAAGCCTTTTGGCATTCAAAAATACTGGAATTTAATAGGAATTGTTATCACATGTTTAATCACCTCTGTGTAATGTTTTGTATGTGTGATTTTCCAAGATGGTCGTTTCTTTATTGAGTCTGAATAATATAATATGTATTTTCAGAGTGTATATTGAACAAGAGGCCAGAAAACTTCAAATGCTTCACTTGTTACAAAATTAATGAAAAGTTGTGTTACATTCATTACATGGAGGAAACACTCTCATGTGTAACTTGTTTTCCTGGATAATGTGTAAGCAGACTGAAATAAATATTTGACAAATTAGAAACAAGGAAAGGAGCACATGAACTAGCTGGATTGATACAATGGAAATTAAATATTACTGGATGCTTTAATGGCATTTGATGGAAAAAGATCCTGGTTTATTGATGCTGATATATTTTCTTTGATACAGTCCTATGATTTCAGTAATTTTCTCTGTTTTCCTGTGAAGATGGAGGTGTCAAGGCACAGATAAATAAGTTACTAGGTTGCTGAAGGTAAGTTCATGGTAAAATGGAGCCTAACTTCCAGTCTATAGACTTTTGTCTTCCTGATGTTATATATCACAACTCCCACTACTGCTGTTGCTGAAATTTGGCTCTCATTATCTTCACCCTGAACACATACACCATACATCTTGTTAATTTTGTTCTTTATACAAAAGAAAGAATAATGTGAGTGCCTTCATTTCATGGAAAATTTTCTCAGAAACACAATATGATTTGGTCCTATCAGACCAAAAATGCCTTTTGCACACCAGTAAAATAATGAGTTTTTTCTTGGACTAGCTGGCAGTCCAGTTCCTGTGGAAGTGCTGTAGAAATTCAGCCTTCTGCAGGACTTCCATATACCTTATTGCTAATACAGTCATGTATGTCAAATTTTTTTATATTAGTTTGATAAATGCTGCTATTGAAATATTCAAGACAACTCTTTCTGGACAAGCCTAGCACTTTCTGATTGTTTCTACATGAAGAATGATTAGCTGACCTCAGGATGCTTTCCTTACCTGGGGAAGTGAATGATGCTTACACAAGTGCTGAGTCTCACCTCCTATTCTGTCATTCATTCATTTTCTTAACATGCGTCTAGCTTTCTAAACTAAGTCCTGACCTTTAAATGGCCACAAAAAGAGAACATTTAAGGTAAAAGTTGAAAATCCAAGGTATTTATCAAGGTAAGAGCAAGTGAAATGGGAAAGAACTAGAATCTAATGAACTATTTTCATTCAAAATAACCTATGTTCCTGTTCATGACTTACCATTTGCATATGTAAGTTTGTGCTTGAATAGGGTTTTTGTTCTACACATTATGTGCAATGCTTTGTATTGTAATGAAAAATCAATGTTCTTAATTTGCAAAAAGAAGGCTTCTAATAATATTTTTGAGGTTTATGTTTTTAAGAAGGAGATCATAATTTCCATCACAGTGGGAGGAAATTATAACTTCCTAACAATTAAGCTTGCAAAATGTTATAAGAATGTGTCCTTAAGGTTTATTTCTGTAATTGAACATTAACAGCCCAATTAGTCTGAATGCAGTAGAAAAGTGTCTTGGAAGTTTTCTTGTCAAATTGAGCAGCTTACTGCACTTCACTGAAAAACAGCAGGAAACTGGCCAAGACATCTTTAACACATGAGAAAGTACATTAGAAATGATACCAAGCTTTTGCTCACAGAATCTGCTTCTAGATGACTGAATTCCCATGGCGAAGCAGTTCACTTACTTTGTGACTCCAAGCCAACGATTTTCTCTCTCTCTTGTGCTGGCCCTAGGATGCACTAAGGCAGGGTAGGACCCACTCCTGCCTGGCCCAGGAGCAAATCTGGGTGGGGAATGGGGCAGCAGGGACAGGATGTGCTGTACCATGGGCCCAGGAGGATGGGCCCAGGGCAGACACAGGCAGGCAGCCTGGAAATTGGTTGCACTTGCTACAGCCACTCTTACATCCCTTTCTTTTTGGAGGTTCCAAAAATTCGGTACTGCAAAAGCATGGTCATGGACCTGCTTGTGGGGCTAAATTCCAATCAGTCAACTAGTATGGGTAGCTAATATGTCACTTTCTGTGTTTCTACTTCTTTTAACTGAGAAATCTTTTATTTGGAAGATATACTTGGTGTTCTGGTTCAGGACAGACCAACACATAGCAGAGAAATGATGCTTACATGCTGAGAAACCCCAAGTGTTGTTAATGAGCAATATCTCAACATGATGAGAAATTCAGAGGAAAACTGAAAATGAAATTTTTGTCCTGTGAAAGGCAAAGGGAAAACACACCATTTTGAGCCAGATTTCCTCTTGGTTTTGCTAAATTAATGTAATCTTTGCAAAGAAGACAGGGAGATTGCGCTGGGATTTTATTTTCCTTAATTACTTATCAATTCTTAATCAAACTTAATAATTGGCTGTTGTCTTCCCAATGAAGTTTTTTCTTCAGAAGAAAATGTGGATTCAGCAAAATTGATTGAGTTTGTGGTACCTTATGTAATCTGTCAAATAAAAAAAAAAGTAATTGTGGCTGGATATTTTTTAACTGGATCTTACAGGAGTGCAATACAATATAGTGAGCACATCTATTCAGTGCCAGAGTGAGAGATTGGAAGATATTTCAACTGACTGAATCAAAGTATTTTGGCTTGGGCTCTTCTTTTTGCTGGACTGCATGTGGCTTGGGAACTGTTGCTGCATAAAGCCCTGACATGCAAGGTGGAATGATCTCAGACTGCAGATTTTGATCACTTAGTTAAAAGTGTTTTGATGTCCAGGTGTGGATAATGCAAGAGAGTGAGCAAACATTGAGAGCTGCTTCCTGGAGGGAAGCAGCTGAGAGCAGGAGCTGCTTTTCCTGCTGTGTTGGGTAAAACCTGTCACACTGTGTGCAAGGGCTGCTCAGCTTTAGGTTACACCACTGTGATTTAACCCCAGCTGGCAACAAAGAGCAATGGAGTCACTTTCTCACTGCCCATTCCTGCCCCTCCAAAAAACTTGTGGGTTGGGATAAAAGCAGTTTAATAATGGAAACAAAATAAAATGTACTGATATTGATACTAATGCTAATATTAGTAATAAAAAGGTGACAGAAAAATAAAACCCAGGACAGACACTTGATGTCCAGTACAATCACTCACCACCCACTGGCCAATGCCCAGCCCATCCCATCCCACACAGTGCCTGGCTCCTCTTGGCCAGCTCCTCCCAGTTTATACACTGAGCATGAAATCCTGTGGGATGGAATTATCTTTTGGCAAGATTGGGTCAGCTGTTCTGGCCATGCTCCCTCCTGTCCTCTTGTGCACCTGCCTGCTGGCAGAGCATGGGAAACTGGGAAGTCCTTGACTCAGGGTAAGTAAGCCCTGCTTAGCCACAACTAAACCATCAGTGTGTTATCAGCATGTTCTCCTACTAAATCCAAAACACAGGACTGTACTTGCTGCTCAGAAGATAATTAACAATAACCCAGCTGGAATCAGGACAACCATTTCTGGAAAATAATCATGGAAATTACCAGCCTGTTCACTCTGCTCTCCCTCCAATGTTGATTCGATAGTTGGCAGCAAATACAAGTTCTCTTATTCAGTTTCCAATTCTGTTAATACCAGTGGCACATCTCAGGTGGGCTTAGGGATCTACAGAGGGAAATACCCATCTCCTTCATCAACAAACAGGTCCTGGGGCAGACTGATGGCTGTAGGAATCTAGGTTGCTACTTCCCTGCTGAAAGGAATACCAAAAGTACCTACAGCTTTGTCCTCCACTGCAAATTTGTAGCAAACCCTGTTGGTAAGCCTCCTGGAGGTATTATTGTCTATTAGTGCTTTAAAGGTGTGAAGACTTGATAGTGGGTACATGGTATGAGAGAAAATTTTATTGACAGTGACAGCAGTTGCTTAGGAAAATTGTACAGAAGCTAGGAGACATGAAAAATGGAGGTTGTGAGCACTTGTGTACCTATGTATGGATGTACAAGATTTCTTTGTGCTTTTAATTTATAAACTCTGATTTTATATATTTTACTTCTATATATTATAAAGCAACCAATTTCTCTTCAAATTAGCTGAAATGTGTTTTAAAAGCTTTGAAAATCCAAACAATTTAGAGGGTCTTGATGTATGGAGATAAAGTA
Organism: Melospiza melodia melodia; assembly: GCF_035770615.1. Taxonomy (NCBI): domain Eukaryota; kingdom Metazoa; phylum Chordata; class Aves; order Passeriformes; family Passerellidae; genus Melospiza; species Melospiza melodia. Next base: position 133,972,415 of record NC_086194.1, on the reverse strand, counting down.
GACAGCTCTGGTACTGAAGTACAAAACATTTGGCAGAGTGGGAGAACAGTGCAAGGTAAAAGGAGAGTTTGGAAACTACTGTGAAATACTGCAAACTTTCTTGGTAGAGGCCATAATGTCCTGGAAGAAAAGTACTTATTACTGCTGATGCATTTCCTCCCAAAGTGTCTCTCATTAAATACTTAGCTGTCTGTCCAAAACAGCCCCTATAATTTTTTAAATACTTTCCTGTACAAGAAGCTTTTCAGAAAGCAACACCAGGAAGCAGACATGAAGGCAGTCTAATGATAGACCTGCAACTAAATCGTGCTCTTCAGTAAATGCTTACTATGGGAAAAAAAATCAGTTGACTATACTTATCTTCTATTTCCAGATATCTGAAAGACAGCTTTGAAAGTCTGCATCTGTTGGAAAAATATTTGATTGATCAGTGAAAATACTCTTATACTGTGAAGTTGTAATGTACTTGGCAAAATCACTCTTAATTATCCCTGGGAATGGCAGGATGCATTTTAGGGATGTGTACCTCCCTCTGTCTTCCCTGAAGAAGATTTTTTTATGGCCAATACTGCCCTAATTGAAAAATTCAGCAGAAAACTAGCATTAATATGGTGCCAGTTGTAGCAGGTAAGCTGGTATTTTGTGCTCTTGGAGCACTTTTTTCCTCAGTCTGATGTTTCTTATCTCTGTTTTGTGTCATGGTGCAAGAAGTGTCAGGAGTGGACAGCAGAGAAATTAGGCTTACCTAGTGTATCCTTCCCCCTCTTCTTTCAACTCCTACCTGAGTTCCAGTCTTCTTTTTTGGTGAAAAAATAATTAAAAAAAATACATAGAAATTATGTAGGCATAAAACTACTATCTGTAAATCCATTTGATGTTTTTTCCTTCTTTTTTTTTTCTTCCATTCTATTAACTCCTATATATGCCTAAAACTCAGAGATTACCTCCAGCTATATCAATCACATTAAAATATGGTGGTTTTGCTCATGGGAGCTGTCAGGTGTCACAATTCTGCCCCATATTTAAGTATGCATATACAGTGCTCCCTGGAATGGATTTTCTCTTTTCTTGTCTGACAGGGCAAAGTGACATTTAGCCACTCTATTGCACTTTGCAGTTGGTTCTTAATTGTGTTTGTGCATTTTAAAAGTGCTTTGTTGCTGATAGTGCCATAACCCAGATGCACATACAAATTGATTCCTCAGAGTGGCAGCCATAAATGTGAGAATTAATTATAATGATAATAGGATCACATAGAATGTTATGAAAATAATATTTTTCTTCACAAAATAAGACTTTAGTGTAATTTCATTCACTTAATGAAAATAAAAGCATGTGCTGTCTCTGGGATCAGGTGGAGAACAGAAGCCTTCTCATCCCAGGAGAACATTTCAGTTACAACCATGGGCTTTATTTGGTTTTATACAGTGAAAACCAAAAGCATTTAAAACTGCAATTTCCATATTCAACAAACCTTCTGCAACACAGAGGATTTTCCATGTGCATTTTCACAGTGCTTTCAGCTGAGCATTCGATACAAAGTTGAACCTTATGTGGTAGGACTCAGATCAGGATTCCAGCATGGTTTATGTGTCCTGTGTCCCCAAGTAAATGCTTTACTCCAATGCTATTTTCATCTGCTTGAGCACCAAATGGTAGCAGCTGCAACTGCTCTTGGTGTTGAAGCCCAAGAAGCTTGTGGGAAAATATCAATGCTGGACAACTCCCAGCCAGGGAATAACATGCAATGACTCCTGTGATTTCAGAAGGCTGAACAATTGCTCTATTAAGCTATACTATATTATATTGCATACTATACTAACACTATATTCTACTTAAGAAAAACCCGTGACCCTTACAGACAGTCACGACACAGCTTTGACCTAATTGATCAATCAATCCAAACAACCATCATCAGAGCCCAATTAACAAATCACTTTTGGTAAACGGTCTCCATAACACATTCCACAAGTGCCAAACAACAGGAGCAGTGAAGAGATAAGAATTCTTTTCTCATCTTTCTCTGAGCATTGTCACTGCCTTCCCCAGGAGAAATCCTGGGACGGTTGTGCCTGCTGCTCTCTGTGAAGACAGCTGTGGCCAGAGGAGAGGTTTCCAGACCACAACTCTCAGGCAAAGAAATGAGCTAAGCAAGGAGTTGTTTGGGTTTGGCACAGGCTTGGCAGTAAAAAAGGCAAAAAATGTGGACATGTATAGGCCTATAGATTTCTGTAGTACTAAATGGCAGCTGGGCAAAACACAGAAAGTGTGCTACTGTTGTAAAAGCTTCTGTTAAATTCTACCTATTCTTTAAAGAACAGCAGACCTTTCTCTCCACAGGCTTTGTACTAAGGGTAATTGCTCTATATGTGATAGAAATCACATTTCTGATTTCACTCTGATAGATGAATTTTAAACAGAGGATAAAATACAGTTAAGTCACATTGGCCTAATGACAAGCCCATGAAGATCACAGCTGCAACTCAAATCCCATTAGCATCAGATGAGTAATACAGAGCTCTTTTCATGACCTCACCTGCTTAACTCTTCATATCAGTTCTGGACAGAAGCAAACAAATTTGGAATCGTACATATGACATATACGTGATATACCAGAGTAGGTTCACTCATACAACCACTGTACAGCATGTATAATATTTTTTTGGTTTGTTTCTTAATTTGTATAGGAAAAGGTAGTATGGTTTTATAGTGTAATGTTTCTCATTTATGGGGCTTAAAAAAATTGGAAAAGCATTATGTTGTTCTGTAGCAAGTGTTGCTCATTATCTTACTGTTATTTGATTGGCAATATAATTACTTCCCCTGAGTCAAATCTGTTTTGCCCATGCCAATAATTTTTGAGTGTTCTTTCCCTACCCTTATCTCGACCCACAAGGCTTTTGTTATATTTTGTCAGCCCTGCCCAGTAGATGAGAATGATAGAGCAGCTGTGGTGGGCACCTGGTGTCCTGCCAGGGTCAACACACCACAGGAGACTGCTTGCTTTTGTTTGGGAGCGTAATGCATGCCAGAAGATGCTAGAGGAACATTTGGAACAGGCCATGGACTTTGCATATCTTTTCTGTTGATATATATCCACTATTTGCTAGACTTTTTTTTCATAAGAAAACACAAAATATGTTTTATTTTAGCTCTACCACCTACTTTTATTGCTCTTAAAAAAACACTCTGGAAAAACCTCAGGCAGGGCCTGGAGAGCAATTTTTTTAAAGTTATTGCTTGGGGAAAGAGGTCTTCGTGAGTTGAGCATTGTGGAATTAACTTCCTCTCCCCTACAAACAGGAACATGGGTAAAAATCTGCCAGAGAAAAAAGTATTGATGGTTTATTACGATATTAGCAGCTCTTTATGAATTAGTGAGCTGTCTTGTGTCTTGATTTGGTGTGAACATTTTACACATCCTGGGAATTTCATAGTTGGAAGAACCCTCTGAGTCATTGCTTTAACAAATGGAGGAAAGGAATGGAAATTTGCTATTTAGCAGGGAAGGAGTAGGAAGCTGGGGAAAGTTGTCTTGTTTATTAATACAGCTGATCTGAATATGGTTTTCCTCCCAGGAAAACATTATGATGAATGGAATGGAAAAAAAGAGGACAGGAAAAGGAAAGTGGAAAAAATAGGATAGATCTTTTTCTTATATGTTTTTGGAGAAAAGTGGCATCCTGCTGGTGGCCTGACATACTCAGCCTCTGAGATGAGGAATCCATCCTTGCTGTACCTTTGGCAACCTCAATATTACCTGTCTCTTAGAAGATATATCTGAAAACCATTCAATCTAGCCTCTGAGGAATCACAATATTACTTGCAAGGACAGAGAAGAGCATGTATATTAGCAGGGTGAGATAACCAGTCCTTTCCCTGTTGGTGTTTTCCACAAATAGCACCCAAACTGCAAACTGAATGCACTACTTAGGAAATGTCTGCTTTATGGTGTGAGTCTGGCATGAGTCTGCCAGAGTGTTCCCTCCTCACCTTCTGGCTGCATTTGCAGCCCAGAAAGCCAACTATATCCAGGGCTGTGTCAGAAAGAGAGGGGCCATCAGGTTAAGGGAGGTGATTCTGCCCCTCTGGAGAGTGATTCTAACCCCTCTCCCCCATCTGAAGTGCTGCATCCTGCTCTAAGGTCCCCAGCATGAGAAGGATGTGGATCTGTTGGAGTGACTCCAGAGGAGGGTCCTGACTATGGTGAGAGGGCTGGAGCACCTTTCCTATGAGGACAGGCTGAGAGAGCTGGGGAAAAGAAAGCTCTGGGGCAGTACCTGAAGTGAGCCTACTGGAGAGCTGAGGAGGGACTTCTTACAAGGACATGGGGAATGGCTACTGAAAAGGAGTCGGTTTGTACTAAGTACTGGGAAGAAGTTCTCTGTGGGGACGGTGAGGCATTGGAACATGTTGTCCAGAGAAACTGTGGATGCCACATCCCTTCATGTGTTCAAGGCCAGGCGGCATGGGGCTTTGAGCAACCTGGTGTAGTGGAAGGTGTCCCTGCCCATGGCAGAAGGGTTGGACCTGGATGACCTTTAAGGTTCCTTCCAACGCAAACCATTCTAAGATACTGTGTTTCTATGGCATTAAAAAAGGATTCATTTTTCCTTAAGTGGCATTAGATTCCTTTCATTTGGACTGTCATTTGTAAACCTGGCATATATTCCTAACATGTCCCGTGATCTCAGGGTGAAGGCCCTTTATATCTGTTTTCCTCAGTACTTGTTCCTGCTAGTTACCAATTCTAGAAAGTTATTATCTGATGTCATGCTTCAAAATGCACCTGGTGTTGAAAGTCAGTGAGAAATTAGGAGGTTAAATGTGCTGTTTGATAGGTATGATGGGTTCAGCAGTGTGGTGATTTTATGCAGAGTCACTACCTCTGTGGTAGAAAGATGATTTTGCTAGAGCAACACTCTGATTTGACATGATGAATACTACAAACTTTTGTGGATTTTGATGAAATATTTTCCAGTTCAACATTCTTCACTGTCCTCAGGGGAGACAAATACACTTGTGTAGCAAGTGTAAGGTGAATTTCCGTGTAGCTATGCAAAAAAGGCAGATAAAAAAGGGCTTTGACTGGGAGCTATAGCCAGAATTTCCCAACTTAATAAACAAGTTAAACTGGATGTGTTAGACCTTCCTGCAAATTCCCTCAGCACTTTCTCCCTTTTTAGCTAATCTCTTCCCTTCCTTCTCTCCCAAGCAGATACAAGTTTCTGTTTGTTTCCCCTCTACACAGATGAGCTGTATGCAGTGAAACCAAGCCTTCCATTAAGCATATGCTTAAATGCTACACTTGTTTTTCACGTCTGATAAATGTTCTCTTTCTGATTTTCAATTTTCTGGTTGACAGCTTGCCAGAAACTTTCTTCACTGAAAACTAGCTTATTGCTAATTTTGACAGCTGTCAGAAAAAGTTCCTGCCTGTGCTTTTATTTTTGTAAACAGCAAACAGAGCTCACCACATCCCCGTACTAGGATACAACAATGCCCTAGGATGCTGCTGTGAGAGTTGTAGTCATGACTGGGAAGTATTGTTTTGTCAAAACTGAAATTCTTTTTCAATGACTTTGCTTTAATAAAACTTTTCCAGGGGAGGTTTCTTAAGGTGAATTTTTAGTGAAAACAAACACAACAACCTCCAGAAGGGCTGCAGTTTAGGTGCTTACCAGGGATGAGTAAGAGGAGGAGGGGAGAGAGTTTAGTATGGCTGAGAAGGGATGTTCACAGACTGTAACGTGGATCTCCCACGTCCTAGACAGTGGCTTCATGTCTGGTTGAAACAAAACATTTTGGCACTCATTTTGAGTTGTACAGACCTCACTTCTGGATAGATGTGAGACCCAGGAATGGTTTGTGCCTTGGTAGAGACGATCTGCATGGAGGGTTTGAGACAAGATATGTTCTTGCAAGAGGCTGTGAGAGCAGGATAGCCTCTTAGCTGGGTTCCTCTGAAAATGGGCCCTGCCCAGGCAGCATCAAGAGCTGCTGTGGTAGACCCAGCACCAAGGCCTCGAGTGGTGTGAAGCAGGAGGGAGGCCATAACAGCACTGCCAAAAAGTGTCCTACAGCTCTGCTGGAGGAGGAACTCAAGTAGGGAACCAGCTGGATGAGTGTCTCTCCAGGCATGGGAGGCTTTTCAGGTTTGCATTTGAAGATTTTTCCTTACCTCCCTCAACATTTTGAAGTGGTCTGGGTTTTGTTGTTACAAATTGAATTGTTTTTCAGGCAGCCTGAGCAGCAGCTTTCAGCTGAAAAGAGCTATCCTCATTTTACAGTTCTTCGTTTCCTTACCCTCTACTTTGTTAATATGAGTTCATGTAGGCAATATTTTGATTGATCTGAGGCTTGGTGTAAGAGTTCATTTTCAAGGTATCATATGCCAAACCTCAGGGTGTTGGGCATAAGTGAATGTGCAGATGCTAGCTCTATTTCACACCATATGGTTAATTTACTTTAATAAATATAAGTGAAGATAAATAGTATCCATGGGAAACTTGCATTGGTGGAAACTGGCTGTGAAAAGAATAAAAAAGCTGGTAATTTTTTGCTCCCTTACAAAGCTTACAGTATAACTCTTCAATTAGCAGGTCCAAGAGTGAAGGATAGTCTGGCAAGTTCCCTGAACCAGCATTTGGAAAACTGGAGCTTGCTCCCAGGAACTGTCCCAGGTATTTGTTTTGAGGTCAAAGAGATCAGGTGGGCAAAATTTGCAAGGTAGTTCCAAGCAAGATTAATGTGGAAATGCTAAGGCAGCTGACTCCCTGAAAGAGTTGGGTGACAGTATGTTGTAACAGCAGCACTTAAGGCATACCTGCTTCTTTCAGATGCCTTTACAAAGATGGTCTATAGGACTTTGACAGCTGTAATTGTAGCTGAAGAAACTGCCTTAGTACAGGCTTGAGCAGGTTGCAGCAGGAACTCTCTGCCTATATGGTTAATGGTCAGAAGTATGAACAAGGACCTAGAAAAAGCGATTAGAGAAAAAGCGTCTTTCTACGCAAGACAATTTTGTGTGACTTAGGTACTGCAGTGATGGGGTGCAGGTGGGCTCCTAGAACACAGATCTGATGATTTAAAGTCTGATGGTTGTTTTGTAAGCAATCCAAGTAAGTACTTTGGTTAGAACTAGAAGTGAGTGTAAGGATATATCTATCATATGGTGGGAGAAAATATGGTGAATGATGTGTTTGCATAACCTTAATTCTGCTCAGAAAACTTAGGGAGCATATATTCTGTGTGTTGGACTGTGGTACAAAAACATTTGAAAAAACAACTGAAATTCGCCTCCATAATTCATGTTTGAGACTGAAATAGTAGTAGAAAATAACATGGCAACTTATGCGATTTTGGCAATTGAGATAAACAAATATGGTTTTGTTAATTTAATAAATTACTGAAATCAAATTTCAGTGTGTTTATCATGCAAGTTACCCACCTTGATATTTGTTTAAAATGCAGTAAGACACATCTCCTTCAGGGCTCCTTCTGGTGTTTATGCTTCCAAATGCTGATGAGTTATTTACTTTGCTATACTCTTTTTTTTTTTAGAAGACCTTCAAAACTGCATAATTTTGTTGAAATTTTTGGTTCCTCTGCAGGCATTTCAGCCATACATTGTAGGTGCATGAAGCAGTTCAGAAGGGCCATATGTGTGAACTTTAACCTTTCTGAACATTGAGGTGGCTGGAGAAATATGTTGGGTAACCCTGAATCTTCTGTTGGCATGCTGTGGACCTTCATTGTTCAGTTTGATATCATCTCTCACATGTGGCTTACCCTTCATCCAGTATATGAGAATTCTAAGGGAAGAATTAGAAGGTAGCCATTAGAAATTGGACAGTTTTTTGAGATAACTTCCTTAGGAATGCAGGACTTAAAGCATTCCTTACCTCACTGTCAGATGGGCAGATGCAAATGTGGAGACAAGGATATAGGTAAGCTGATGGAAATCATGGTTTTGTTGTATTGTAGATAATTGAAAATCACAGAAACACCTCTATTTTCAGTTTAATAGAAATATTCTTTCCTTTAGGAGAATATTCTCTGTAGGCTCTGCAGACTCTACTAAACTTTCACTAAGAGGATAGGGATGAATGGTTTTTAAAAATGGGAAATGCTTTTGAACAAGGATTCTGAGACTACACTGAAAATACTGGGGTTTATAATGAGCAGTTCCAAGTACCTCATACAGAAGCTGCTCTGCCATCTTTTATAGTGATCTCTTTGCTCTTGTGACAGGACTCAGGGAAATGGTGTGAAGCTGAGTCAGGGGAGGTTTAGGCTGGATATCAGGGAAAGGATTTTTACCCAGAGAGTGCTTGGGAACAGGCTCCCCCGGGAAGTGGTCACAGCACCAAACTGAACGGAGTTCAAGAAGCATTTGGACAATGCTCTCAGGCACATGGTGTGACTCTTGGGGATGTCCTGGGCAGGGCAGGGAGTTGGACTCAATGATCCTGTTGGGTTCCTTCCAGCTCCTCAGCATATTCTATGATTATTTGCTCTTAAAATATTTACTTGATTGGGGAACCAAAAGATTATCAAAGAATGACTGGCAAACTCTCAGGAGCTTAACGTAGCAAAATCAAGAGCTAGTAAGAAACAGCTGCTAAGAAACACCTTAAACACAAACCTGTAGTTAGTACCAGAACAGAGATATTGAGATTGAGAATCTTCAATTTTTTCTGTACCCACCTAAACCATCAAGAATCTGTCATGAAACTATGTTAAAGTAGTATATGATATGTTAATAAACTAATTCAAAACCACTTTTAACCTGCTTCACTTTTTTTGTGCTGGTTTTTCTAAATTTCTGAGATATAACAAAATTAGAGGCACCTCAAAAGTGACCACCAGATAGTGAAAAAATGACTGTTTATTCTTTTAGTTTTGCCACCCAGATTTCACATTTGCCAATAACTTATCCAGAACACTAGAAAAAAATATATCCTGGTATTTTTTTCCTTAGGCTTGTATCTTTCAAATTACATTTCATGCTGAATTATAGGTATTATAACTGTAATGACATTGACTCATTTCTTTATTCAGCTTCTATGCCAGAACAGCTTTTTTTCATTTTTATCCATTATGGTAATTTCTATCTCCTGACAAGTATCTCTAGCTCAAACAGTTATTTGTGCTTTAATGTAGCACTTCTTTCTGCTAAGGCTTGGCGCTGCTAGCTACAATCTTTTCTGCCTATTCCTTGTTCCTTACTTGGGCACTTCCATCCATAATCCACACCATCAGTGTTCCTGGGATACTGGTTTGATGGAGGCAATAGTTAAGTTTCTCTTAACTCTTCCATATTTTTAATTATAAACTTCCACTCTGCTCAATGATAAATGTAGAAAAACTCACCAAAGCCAAAACGAGGCCTCCAAATAGGCAAAGAGAGTGGAATATGAGAGAGCACTATGATGAACATATTTCTAAATCCTGGACTGAAGAGAAAACCAATCCACAGACTTGTGAGAACATTTCCAATATAATTAAACCTCTAAAATTTTTCTTCAGGATTTGAAAACTTTGCTGTTTTTTTTTCTAAATAAAATATGGAATCTAGATGAATTTATGATTTCTCAAGAATAGTTGAACTTAATCTCTGTTCTACTGAGTAGTTCATCCTAGATTGCTGTAATTTGGTACAGTAAGTTGCTAATTTGGATTTATGTTGAATTTATCTCGACTGTTGGCAATGACTGCTAAAGACAAACATAACTACTTATACTGGAGTTTGTTTTCCATACTTATCTCTTGCTTTTTTTTAATATCACACTGAAAATATTAGGATGCTATTTTTCTTCTGGAAAAATTCTAAATACACAAATGTCCTCCGTTTCTACTGAAAAAATGGTTATAACTGTGCAACTAAAAGGGAAGAGACTTTTAAAGTCAATGCCATACTGAAGACCAAGATGTTTTGTAGTTAAAATTGGTACCAGAGTGTGGTAAATCAGCCACTGTTCAAATCTGCCTCCACCTGACCACACATTTGTGGTCTTTAATTCAACTGGACTCAGCTTGCTTGGGTGACTATTTGTTTTTGTCACCCTCATGATTATCTACTTTATGTACAAAGTGGATTTACTTTTGGAGTAGAATTTAAAATTTTGTTAAAAATGAGATGAAAACAAATCAAGCTGACTTGTTGGTGCTTACATACAGGGCTAAAAATCAGAGGAATATTACTTGTCAGCTAACTAATCAGTATGAAAAATATTGCATCATGATACTGTCAGTTTTTGGAAAGAAACAGGTAGCTTAAGGTTATACAAACAAACTTGCCAGTTGGCTTTCTTACCAGCAGTTTCCCCCAGAATGGATCTGGGGAAGTGGGGAGGGATAGAATGTAAGAAAATAAAGATAGCACAGAAGGCAGTCTCACCCCTGAGGAGCTGCAGCTGTGCTAATTACCAAAGATTAGGAGCAGGCCTGCCCTTAACAGGCCACAGCTGTGTCCAATAAGAAGACAAGTGCTACAAAAGAGTGGGTTAGATGGTTGAGAAAGGAGATGGAGTTTGTTGGTTGTGCTGTAATGAAGAAGGAATCAGAGTTGTGAGGAGATGACCATGAGAAATCACTGAGGAGGTGTGGGACTTTTGAAATAAGATGGCAACAGGGAAGGGCTTAATCTGGAAAGGAAAACTTCTAAATTATTTTCCTCTATTGAACAAGCCACTGAAGTAAGAGATTTTTACAGTGTCAAGTCTCATTGTAATTTGTTGGAGTGGAAGCTGAGGCATATTCAGTCTGTTTGGGATCACTGGCTCAGGTTTCCTCTGGGGGAAACAGAGCCAGAGCCACTCTCACCTATCTGTGGGAGGCTTGCATGTCCCACCTCTGCCTGCTAGAGCAGACTGAAGAGGCACAGCTCCTACACGAGGCCAGTATCAGCCTCGTGTACTGAAGGTGAAATGAGGGCAGGGTACCACGGGGATGCAAGGATCTCTGCTGCTCATGCCTAAAGAAGAAAGGGATTATGTGCAAGCTGTCACAGCCAGAAGACTTCTCTTGTCTTGCATAGTTATGCAGGTTGCTAGGCAATTTGCAATTATTACATATGTAAGAACAGCTGGCACTTCAACGAAATAAAATGTTTCGGTTTAAATTTTGTGGTTCCTTTTATTAATAGCATAAGATCATGGGTGAGAAAACATGCATTTATGAAAGGTTTAAGTAAAAATATCATGTTATGAAAAAAAAAAACATGAGAGGGAAAAATCTGAGTGCACCTTTTTCAGCCAAATGATTTAGCAATAAGTTTTTGTGGGTTTTGCAATGAAGAACTTGCAAGAAGAGAGTGTAACAAGTGAAAATTCTTTCCTCTCTTATGATAAGGCAGACTGAGTACCAGATAATTGTGAAAATTTCCAGCTGCCAGGTTGTGAAAATACCATGGCTTAACTTCTAGGGCAGACACGTGCTACTGCAGATATGTCAAGAGAAGAATACGATTAAGAGGCCTTTAATAGAAGTGCTAATGATTTTTTGATCCCTCTCATAGCAGCAGAGATGATATTGATGTTACTGTGACTGAATTGCTGAAATACTGCTTCACTCCTCATGACAGAATGCAGTGAAACCTGGAAAAATTGACTTTCACATTAGAAATTTGCTTACCAAAACCCAATAGACATGAATGCAGTGTATTTTGCTGGGAGGAAATATTTAATTTTTCAATTTTACAATTGTCTCCTATGAAGACAGGCTGAGAGAGCTGGGGGGTTCTGCTTGGAGAAGAAAAGCCTTCTGGGAGAACTTAGAAGGGGACTTACAGGAGAGTGGGGAAGGGGGCATTTTTGATGGGGGCATTATAGCATGTAACAGGAGGGAATGGCTTTAAACTCAAAGAAAGTAGGTTTAGGTTAGATATTAGGAAGGAATTCTATACTGTGAGGGTGGTGAGGCACTGGAACAGGCTGCCCAGAGGAGCTGGAAATGCTCAAGACCAGATTGGATGGGGCTCTGAGATCCTGTAGGGGAAGTCACCTCTCTGTGACAAGGAGGTTGGAGCTAGATGGTCATGGAGATCCTTTTCAACCCAAACTATTCTATGAATCTATGATTCTACATCTATCTTTTCTGTTGTATTAGAAATTTTTTTTCCTGTGACAGTGAGGATATAAATAAGCTTGTATTTTGCCTGCAAAAAATTTGCATTTTTCGAACCGTTGTAATTTTATTCAAAAAATATTAAAATATGAAGAGAGACTTTAAACAGGAAAAAAAGGACGTACTTAAAACAGATTTGTTTTGGAGCTTGTGTACCGAAATGAAACACTTACATGCATAAACATTTTCTATATACAAAAACACATGATTACTGAAATGTAGACAGGAAAACAACTCCTTAAGCAATTTCTCTGAAGAAAGTTCTAGAGCTACAACAAAGCACTCACTCCATTTCACTGAGTGATGTGAGAAAATCCAGGGAATATTTATAAGCAGAGGTTCTGCAAAATAAATTTATTGAATTAATTTGGTTTCCCCACATTACAGAAGAAACATTGGGAAATTCAGAAGTCAGTATTTGTGTGAGTGCACTTCAAAGAGAAAATGGAAAATGGTGTGTGAATTTTATAACTGTAGAGGGAGTTTAGAAGCTGCTGTGGGATGCCTGAGGGGGACATGGTGGAGTTTTTAAACTATTTCTCTGCATATTGAATTTACTGAAGGGCTGCAAGGATCTGTAGCTTTTAAAAATGGATGTACATTAGAGTTGCAAAGAATTCCATGAGGAAGTTACCTAAGGAATTTTGCTTTAAAAATATGAATTACTTTTTAATGTAACTATTTTTGATAGGAAATTGATTAAGTAGGGAGAGACTAGACTAGATCATGAATTTACAATGTTAAGCAGTGATGCTCTCTGCTCTTTTCACTACTTATTTATGACACACAAAGAAAATGTAACCGATAAATTTATTTACAAGTTTGAAAGTTCTCTCAAGTCCCATTTGAGAGACACATTTGTACGTTTGTTGTTCATTCAAACCCTCTGACTTGCAACAGCTCTACTTCTTTATTTACAAATAATTCTGATTCTGATCTCACATGAAGTGCTGTAAACAGCATTTTAGTTGTGCAATAATGTAAGAGAAATAAAAATTGATCTATCTTCCTTAAAGAGGTCAATTGGAAAGTTTTATGTATTGGATGAGCCTATTAAAGAGCTCTAATTGAAAGAAAGAAGTAAATTAAAGGAAGATAAAGTTCTCTAGGGCAAGAAGGTAATCTGGATTTTTTACAAAGAATTACAAGAAAAAAAAAAGTGTAGCTGGTATTGAAGATGCTTTAATCTTCAAGCATAATAGCATAGGGAAAATTCAGATGAAAGATCAGTGTAGAACATGTCATAATACAAAAAATGAGTGTGTCCCACCTGCTTTTAATTCATAATGTATAAAGAGATATTTGCCAGAACTGCTGCATAAATGTAAATCTTCTGTTTTTAACTCAGTACATTTCTTTGTTAGTTAATAACCTTTCTTTTATTTGTTAATCTGAGGCATAGCTGTTGCTAATTTGTTATCCTCTGGAATCATAAGTCACAAGTATTCCTTGTGTTTTATTAGGCTTCTGGGAGTTTGCGCTGTATAAAGAATATTGGATCTGACTTGAGACTTTTCATGCATTATTAAAACTCTTTCTGGGTTAATTCAAAGAAGCCCAGAGAACAAACTACATACCATTAAGAAAGGAATGTGTGAAAATGACTGTTTAGATTAGATTGAACACCGAGAAGGATTTGTTTTTCTTATGGCTAAGATAGCGTTAATTTGGATTTGCTTAATTGACTTTGAAAATTGTCATACTATATTGATGTGACTTTAATTTTGAATGAAACTGAACAGTTAGAGATTTATTCTGTTTAATAAATGTATTTGAATTTATAGATAATTAATCTGATTCAAACTTAATTTCCTTACCAGTAATATGTAGTTCAGTTCTTATCAAAAGCTGATTGTGGAAAGTTAGCATTAGTTTCTGCTGAAATTACTGTGTAAAATGCATATTCATAGAAGTTCCTAGATGACTTTGGAAATGCTTTTATATATCTGATGCATACTGTGGTATTTGCAAACTGCAGTTTGTCAGCTTTCATCCTATTCCCTGCTATGAATGTAATTAGTCTTGATGTGAATGTGAATTAGGAACTTTATTGCCAATATATTATGTTATTATAATGTGTAACAAGGCATTTTCTTTAGTCCTTAACCTCCTCTGCAGAGACAGTGACTTATAACAAAATCAGCATGCATCCAATTCTAGGGCCTGTTGGTCTTCTCTGCACTTATTTCAGCTACCTCCATTGTAAGTTCCTGTAGGCACTTTTATCCTGGTGCTTGTTGTTTAATCTTGAGCCAAGCAGAATATCATGTACTCAGATCTCCACCTTTATTATGTGCCTACCCTCTGCCAACTCCAGATCCATCCACAGGCCTCATAACTCCAAAATGCCTTCTGCATAATCTGATTAAGATCAGTGTAACTTCCATCTTGACTTTTATGTTTACACTGGTATGGATGTAAAGAGAACAGGTTTGCACTGAAACAACTCTGTCAGAGTTATTTGTTCATGACTTCACCTTTTTTTTTTATATTTTCAAATTGCAGACAAACTTCAGTGCTTGCACATGAGCTTGTCCTAAATATCACCAGTTTCTTTTCCCCCTCCACGATCCCCTAAAGTCTTCAATATTTTCAGATAGTTTTGGCATCTCTAAAACTTGGCACTCGGGTCTCCCTGCCTGCCCTGGGCAGAAAGGTTTTCTTTGGGCTTGTGCTCACCACTTCAAGATGAAGGAAGGGGTTAGAGGGAACAGACCTCGTGCTCTCCCTCTATCACATTTCCCATCAAGTACAGCAGAACAGAGAGGCTCAGTGATATACTCTCAGCACTCCATACTGAGCTAAAAAGGTGTTAAACTATTTGTGGCATTCATTTATAAGCTTATTCAGTACAGACATTTTAAAGAATAACAATGTAAACTCAGAAAAATATAATTATCAGGGTAGAAGAAATTATTTGTAGTGAGTATACAAAAATATTATAATGCTAAGTGGGAGTCTAGAAGGGTTAAAAGTTTTCTTTTAGCAGAAGAGCTATTCATTTCTCATGTAATTTACATTTTTGTTAATGCTAGATCTGGCATGACTATAAATTGCTTGATTAAGTTAGAGCGAAGTCCAAGACATGCATATACTAAAGCATGAAAATTTAGTTCCAAAATGCCACTTAGTTTAGTTCAAAACTGTTTATGGGAAAGGATTTTTTCTCATTGAAAAATTGATGCTTCTTTCTGAGTTATGAAATTATTACCATATTTGATTTTAAATTTTTAAAAATAAAATAAATTTGGGAATAAAATGTATTTTTATTATGAAATATGCACATTGGTTCATCTTTCCTGGTTGTATTTATTTAAATATAACTTTTCAAATTCAAATGGTACTTCTAAGATTCTTCAGTAAACATGGAGTAGACCTTCAGGGAGGTATTTATTCTAGCCTGCAACCAGTTCTGAGAACTGTGGCATAAGTCACTTGCTCAAGCATGAGTTTCTGAAAGCAATCTATCTTTTATATGGTTGAAAAAAATGATCTAAGACTTAGTTGTTATTTCTAACATATAGAAAAAAAACCCAGACTCTCCTACAGAAAAATCCTTACCCAAACCCAACATGAAACATTTTATTTAGACAATTTCAAATGTAAATAGAAATTCAGTTAATAGATTTTAAAGTACCTAAAGAGCATAGTTGATTTCTGTGTTTCACATCCCACAGTGCTGGCTGCGTGAGGAGTTAAGGACACTGTAGTTATGGTTCCAGACATGTAGATTTCTTTTTTCTTGACACCATTGGTGAAAAGAACAAAATCACAGAAAATGGGAAAAACTTGAGCAGCTGAGAAGGGATGTGCAAGTCCTTCCAATGATGCCAGCAACCACATTTTATTGAATATAAATCTCTGTAAAGTGCAATTCATTAGCCCTCCCTTTTCAAAACTGGGTCCATCTCAGGTTTCTATGGCAAAGACAAGTGATAAAATTGTTAGTTTTTAGAAACAGATTGGTGTGTGTTCTTATGGGATGTAAAACTTCATGCAATGATTGACAGAGAATGGACTCTGAAAAGATATCAGATTCTCATTTTGAGAAAAGAGATTTGATTTTACCTGGATTGTGAAGCATGAGAGTGAGGGAGCTGTTAGATCTCATTTTTAATTCCAGTAGTCAGCTTTACTGTGAAATCTTGTTTTCACCACCTCTGTGTTCACCATTGCCTGGTTTCAGGGGAGTTTCTCAGTGCACAAAAAGCCCTCTCAACCCATATGTTCCTCAGCTTCTCCATTTGCAGAACGGGAATAAAAACTCTTTGAGACTCTGGATCTTGTTTTAAAATATCTGAATGCTCTGAAATTGGCAAACTTTCCTTTCTACTTTGCTGTGAACGTTCCAAATGTAGGAGGTAAACTAATTCAGCAATTTAAACCACTACACTTTGCAAAATCTTGGAAAAAAACTTTGCTTCACAACAGAAGAAAGATGCCTGTGTGTTTGCTATTCAGCCATCTGTCATGTCTCTTGGCTACCAAGTTCTCAAAGATCTGGATGATGTTCAGTTGATTTGTCATGCTGTGTTATGACTATAGTTTGGCACTGTGGCTTCTTCTTGTAAAAATTTATTTAGTGATTTTTAGCATCATCCTTGCATTAATTCAATTTAATTCAAATTAATTAATTTTCTACCTTCCTTTGATACAAGTTCCTTGCTTTGTTTTAGTTTTTATCATCAGCCTTCAAAGAAACATGAATTTGCAAGCACAGATTTGTTCTTTTTCATTTTTCCTAGCCTTTCTCCTGCTGAGTAAAATTTCTGATGTTTTAAAAATTATTTATTAATTTTAGCTTACTTTATAGGGATAAATTTTAGGCTTCTGTAATAGCAAAATTGCAATTTTCTCAGAATATGCTTTAAAAACTAACAGAACAACATATGAAGGGCTATATTTCAAAACTTTTAAAATCAGTAGGAGTCTTCCCATAGGTTTAGTGGGTTTCATTTCAGACTCCTTGTTGAGCCCTTATCCAAGTCCATATTGATTTTCCAAGTGCATCTCTGGAACAAAAATCTAAGTATAGCAGCTGGTTGGTCAGTCCTGACTATCTGCCTTTACAGACATATATGCAGTTTTTCACTACAATCTAAAATGATCTGTTATCATATAGAAAATTAGGCTTGATCATTCCCTCAGTGTAAAATAATTGTGAAGTATAAAACAAAAGTACAATAGTGAGGTGGGAGAACAAGATGGTGAAACAAGAAATATTCTAGTGACTTTTGCAGATCAGCCTCAGCAGTGAAGAGAATGCAGGGCTTGTGGAAGGGCTTGTGGATGAAGGTAGACATGCAAAATGGAGCAGAGGTATAATAGACTAATGCATGAAAATTATAAAAAGTCTTGCCAAAGACAGGAGTGAAGTAAATATGCAGCAACATGTCAAAAAAAATGGATATGGGCAATTGTACACTATGGTGACTCAGTGTATACAGATTTATGTCTTATTTTCTTTTTTTTCTTATTGCTACGATTGTAGCATTTCATTAGAGACCTGCAGCTACTGTGTGTACATGTTGATGTTTGCTGTATGGTGTGATTTCTTCCTACTTAGTTATTAAAGCTGTCAGAAGGTGGTAAATTTTATAGGATTTGTTGAACCCTGGATCTGCGATAAGAAACAAGTAGTTCTTCACTGTTTTCTTCCTAAGGAAAACATATCTTGAAAGTCCAAGTGAAAAAACATCTTGCATTTCCCTCCTGGAAGGTCTGCTGGAAAAACAAAGTGTACTTTTGCCTCAAGCTCTGTGAGCATCATTACTTGTTTCTGTGGGAGTTGAAGAGGGCAACTCAGACTCAAGGACTTTGGGGAGTTACTTTTGGTTGTGAAAACCCAGCATTGGCCCTGCAGCACTGGTTCTGAGGCAGACAGGGTGCTGAGCTGGAGAGGCTGCTGCTGACTCTCAGCTGGGGTATCCAGCTGTTCACTCACGTTGCCTGAAACCCTGTAAGTGCATTAGTGCTGTAAAAACCCATTATGAACAATTCTGATTTAAAAAAAACCCAAGAAAACCCCCAAGCTCTCTTCTTTACATCGAGTGTTTAGTACACTGTTCTCAACAGTTAAAAGCTTGCTGTCATTCACAAGGGCTGTTCTTTCTTTAATGCTGGAACAGAAGCTGCGATCTTAAACAGTTGACCATGATGGTTTTTTTCTCAGATGATACAGGCATAATTGTGGTGTGCTGAAAAATTGAATTCAAAGCCTATGAGGGCTGCTATGAGCAGATTTAAGACATTGGTCCCAAAGCAGGATATATTTCTATTTCTGGGTGTATTTACATCCATTGTCTGCTCTCTGTGATATCTGATGTCATATGATTTGATATATTAAGTCAAGTCAGTGCTCATTATGACTCTTCATTAGGCCATATTCTGGATTGAGGTAATTAAGCACCTTTGCAATAGCGTGAAGTCCACCTCAGCAAGCCTAAATCATGGTCTCATCTGTTAAGCTGGGAAAGGTTTAGCACATACTTACTAAGTCTTTCTAGGAGAAGGTCTTTTAGTCAGTTACTGCATGAGACCTTTGTTCATTCTCAGGAAAAGGCAGCACAGACCTCTCACAAAGTGAAATCTAAATCCCATAGCAAGTGCTTACACATTATGTTGGATGTGGAAAGTAGAGTAGGGAAAACCAGACATGAGAAAATCCTTTGATGCTGGGAATAAGTAGATGAGCCTTGGCACCATGGAGTAGTATCCTCCTTCAGTAAACCTTTGGTGAAAGTCCACATCAATTCATTTTAAGAAAAGACTATAAATATTTTTATGCCTCTGCTACATAGAATGTGGGATACCCCATTTTTTGTTTTGTCATTGCCTGAGAGGTCTGAAGCTCTCAAGTCCAAGGCAAGAAGCAGGAAACTATTCATTGGAGATTCTTTAGGTGTATTGTTACTCCAGGGACTGCATATTAGCTAATGACTGAGTGACACAAGGCCAGAAACAGACTTTGAAAGGATAGAAAATGGGGTTTGCCTTTTATCATGAGAGCTGCCTAATCACTGATAACAGTCAGGTTGCTATTCCTTTATTCTTACAGGCTCTTCCTGACTAAACATTTAAAAGATTTGATTTCTTTAAGGGTTAAAAGAAGTCCAAGTGCAACTTTCAGGTCTCTGATGAGAAGGTATTGAAGAAAAATTGTGGGAAGGGAGTGTTGTTTTGTGTGAAAACAGGTATTTCTACTTTCCTCAAAGACAATGGTCATAATCCAGTTTTTAGACATTTGATCACCAAGTTTAAGAGCCACTATGAAGAAATTACATTCAGAGGCATATGTACATACACAATAATTTCATGCCTTTTCCTGAGACATATTAGCCCCTCTTGTAACAAATGAATCACGGCATGCCATAGAGTTGAGCAAAGTTACTAAAAGTCTTTCAACAGCAGGTGCAAAGCTGGAAGGTGCTTTGCAAAGACATCCATGACCATTAAATGTGGCTTTCTTCAGATTCAGTGTTTTTGTTACAAAAAAAAAATAAAAAAAGAAAATTAAGATATTTCAGCTAAATGCACTTGGATCTTTCAGTTGAGGTACCCTGTGACTAGTTGTATTAATTATTGCATTTAAGACCATCTAGGCTCCTTATAAAATAGGATGATTGGCAGCTATTGAAGGGGAGAAGGCAGTAAGATAAGAGTCTATACATGAAGGATAATGGAGGACTGAAATGAGAAATGCGTGACAGTAATAAAAAAGTAATGTTCCTCTCTTAATACAGGCACAAAAGAGTGACTTCAGATCTGGAAGAAATTATTTCAGCTGCATTCTGAACCTGGCCTCGTATCTTTTGTTTGGAAAATGTCTTCATGTAAGAATGGATTTGATAGCAATGAGAAAGGCTCCAGGCAGGGAGAAAATAGTTGCTTCTACATTAATGAATAGACAAAATTACAGCTAATAACTAAAAACATGGAGCTCTTAAATTTAATAAAAATCATCACCTTGCAAGTTTCTAAGGTTTGGTCTCACTCAAAATACCAGTTGTGTTTCTGCTGTGATTTTTTAAAAAATTACAATTTTATATAGATGACTCCTATTGAAATGACTTATTTGTCTAACTACTTCACAGTTTGCATAAAGAAAAGACAGAACATGATTATCAAGAACTTTTTCAAAGCTCTTAACAAATTATGCTGTCATTTAGAGAAGTGCACACAAAAGAGAAAAGTAAAAAAAAAATGATTTTATGTTGAAGGAGATTATTACTCTGTTGCACAAAACTTAATGAAAATAATGTTAATGGTTGTTTCAGTTGTTGTTTACTGTTGTGAATGTGTACTATTGTGATTTGTACATAAAGATTGCACTATCCCAGTCAGAAATGACTTCAAGTGGATGAATATCTGAGCTATACACTGGAGAACAATGCCCTTTCCAGCTTACCACAACTTTGCATATACCTCTGATGCCTTGTGAAGGCTGACCTAGAACAGAGGCTGGACAGAGCTAGAGAATAAAGTAAGTGCTTATTAAAATACTTTAATGGATACACCTTGGGCAGTACAAGACCCCAGCAAGGGCTACACCCAAGATGAACCCAAAATGGTCACAAAATGGACAACTGGTCACAGGGTTCTACACTTTTATAAGTTCTGGTCCATTAGCATATTGGAGTTAACTGTCCAATTATAGCTTTAGATTATGAAGTCCCATCCTTCTTGTTTTTCCCTCTTGAGTCCACTGTTGTTTATGCTCTTGGGCCTGAAATTTGGATCATTTGTCCTTGGTACCCAGCTAGAGAGGGAATTGTTTTGTCTACCTACTCTGTGTAAGGAGCTTACTATCCCCTAATAAGAAACTCAGAAGTACACACTAAAGCAGTGCAGAATCTGAAAAATATAAAAGCTAAAAGCTGAGGCATCACCTTTATATTACATGCTTTCTATTATGCAATCTAGTTGGCTTCAAGATCCTTTCCTTCCTCAAAACAAGCTGATGGCAGAGTAGCTGAGGTTGGAGAGGATCTAGGACCATGGGATTGTTTGGACACTAATATTGTATTTATGAGGAGACCCAAATGTCTGGGAAGAATGATGTGCAGAACTCCATGACATCAGAAAGCTAATTAATTAATTATACTATATTATACTATAACTATTTTACTCTGTATTACACTAACAAGAACTATACTAAACTGAAGACTCATGACTGTTAGCTGGCAGTCCTGACACGCACATGTGGATTCAATTGGGCAATGAATCAAAACACCATCACCAGAATCCAACAAAACAATGACCTTGGGTAAACAATCTTCCAACACATTCCACATGCTCAAAAACACGGGAGTAGCAAAGGAGATAAGAATTGTTTTGATCATTCTTTTCTCTGCCTCTCTCCATTCAGAGGGCATGTGGATACCACACACCAACATGCACGTGTGCTACCTGTGGTGGTGGGAATAAACGTGGCAGGTCCCTGGAAGCAAGCCCCAGAGCTTTTAGGCTTTAAAGGCATGGATATATTTGCTGAAACTCCATCTTCTAAAGTAAGCTTAATAAATTTTCACAATTAAACAAATCATGCTCTATGGCTATATTTTGATTTGTTTACTTCACAGTTTAATACCACCACGAACAAAACACAGTGCTCATGTCAGGATGCACTTGATCAGCAGAAATCAGCGACAGCTGGATCTTGGTCTCTCTTGGGGTTGGAGTGAGGAGCAGATGATGAGGGTCACACCAGCTCCAGGAGATAGCTGTAAGGAGGGCAAGGAAGCCCAGAGGCAGCTCTGTGGCTCAGTATTGATACCACAGGTTTTGTCAGTGCCATTTCTGCCTTCCTACTTGGAGCTGTTGGGGCCTACACACCCACACACCGTCGGCTACAATTAAATATAGACACCAGGCATGACAAACAGACAGGGCTTGTCACACACACAGCTTTTGTGTATTCTCTCCAAGTGACTGAATTACTGGAGGCACAATAAGACATGTAATACTGTAGTCTGATGTCAATAAATAAAAATGTCTCAGGCAGAGCAATAAAGATGGGGGAAAATTTTATATCCATGAATCTCACAGCCTCTAATACATGGAGTCCTGATGTGTAAGGTGTCATGGATCGAACTGAATTCCTGATGTGTTTCATAAAAATCATGATTTTCCAAGTTTTCAGACTTAAGCCACCCTCAAAATACAGTTGAGTATCAGCTGAGCAGCTGAGGAGGTTGGAAATTGCAGGATTTTATCACTTGGATGAAACAGGCTGTTAAGAAAAATCAGTGACATCCTTTTCATTTAATGCCAGCTTGGTGAAATCATGTTAAGAAATGAAATTTAGACTACATCTTTTCATAAGTCATGCTGAATATAACAAAAAACCAAAAAAGCACCCCAAACCAGTCCAGATATAATTTATTTCTATAACCTCTCTATTTTTGAGTGAGATATCTAGAGGTTCTAAAATTCCAAAGAAACCAAACAGTTAACTGAACTCTGAGGTAAGTGAATAATTTAGTCTGAAGGCCCTAAGGTGTTGTGTTTTATTGTCTGAGGTGAACCCAGAAGTGATGCAGAAGCAGAGACAAGTGTTTTTCAAAAACCCATTCAAAGGTGTCAAGCTCTTATTTTTGGGATGAGACTGCAAGAAGTACCTTGCAGCAGAAATTATGGCCAAGAAAAAATGATCTGCATGAAAAAGATATGAAGGATAAGAAGCTACTTCCTTTCACTTATTATTTATTCAGTAACATTATTAAAAAAAAATTGAAACTATCCAGAGTTAAACATGAACTGAGGGAATTTTATAAAAGGCATTTAATAAAAATGGTTGCATGTGATCATTTTCTATAAGGGAAAACTATATCGATTCACTTGGAATGGCAAGCTTTGCACAGAAAGTTGTCACAGCAATATGAAGAGATGCAGTTGATTTTATATTCTACCACGTGCCTCAAGTGAAAAAAAATCTTCCCCACAGATGTTGTATTCTTTTGGCAAATAAATTCTGCAAGGAGAGATCCTACCTTCACACACCTTCTGTTTCCAATGATTTAAAGCATATTTTTCTGTGAATTATAATTATCCTGCAGTTTACATAATCCAACAATTAACAGATCTCAAATTATAGATTAAAGCCAATTTCCAAGTTAAAGCTGTGGCAATGCGGAATGAGAACAGGAGAACAGGACAACCTTGCAAAAGCTGGGTGGTGCGTACCCACAGCAGGTCTTATTCTCTTCTCCTTTAGGACAAACATTGTGTTAACTTTAGAGTTTGCAAGTTTGGCTTTTTTGTGTTTTTTGTGGGTTTTTTGTGTTTTTTTTTTTTTTTTGTTTGTTGTTTTTTTTTTTTTTTTTTTGTCATGATTATAAACCACAATATTATTTGTATTAATCTGACTGAAATGTGACTAAATCAGAAGAAGCTCTCAGAGTAATCCTGGATTTAACAGGAAAAAACTACTTACCTGTAATGGAGAAAATACCTGTTCATGTGGTCTGTCTTGTAATTTTTCTTGGTGTCCTTTAAGTTGCTGATATTAGTAAAGTGTTATTGTTTTCTATACTGGTAGAATGTTTTTGTTTTCTCCAATTAGATTTCCAGTCACAAACTCATCTCACCCACAAAATAGTTAGAATATCATGGTTTTAAACTTCAAGGCAAGACAAATACACTGAAATCAAAACAATAAATCTGCCTTAGGCTTAGGCAGAGGAAATATTTTAATTTCTCACATTATTTATGTGCTTTTCAAAAGAGAGTGGGACTTAATGGTTGGCCTGAAAGCTGGGGGGGAAAAGACCCTCAAAAAAACGCCAAACCCAAACTAAAGTTTTAAAATAGAATTGCCAGAAAAAAAAAAAAAGATGAGCAGAAGAGGAATGCTTTGGTATGTTTTACAAATACAAATTAAATACTGCAAAAATGAAAAAAAAAAAGCCAAACAGCCGTGACGCCATTACATGACATTGAGACACCTTTTTACTGAAATATGAAAACACATTGTTGCATGAATCACAGAAGGAAAATACTTAGAAGAGAATCCTTAACTCTCTGCAAGGGAAATTATTAAAGGAATTTTACTGATAGTGAAGGGGGACCCAATGGGCCATTGAATTATTAGTGGAAATTTATTAATAAATGGAATATTTGTGATTCATATCAGTAGAATTCTTCTGGATTTCTTCTTTCTTTGTATTCTGTTATTATGTACAAAAATCTTCATTTTCTTTTATTCCATTGTAAAGTGTGCTTTATACAATTTATTGACTTTGAATCCAAAATATTCATCTGTAGAAATATCCTTTGTATTTAGTAATTTGAGAACAGATCTTTTGGTTTTCCATCTCAAAATCCAGCAGTTTTTTGTGCCTGGAAGCAGTCAGCAAGTTCTGTCAAAGGTTCATCTTCTACAGTTGAGGAAAATGAAGTTCCTGGAAGATTTTTAGGATAAAATTATATCACTGCAAGAGACAGAGGAACCATATGCTTTATATCCAGTTCCATTAATTCTTATTCTGTCCTACTTCTCACTTACTTTAGGAAAAAATCAACTCCTACTGTGTTTTAAACCTGGCTACCTTGTTTGCCTTTTAAAAGTTCCTCTTCCTTGCTCTCTCTCATATTTTTCCTCAAACCATTTTGACTTCCATTGGTCTCTCTCTTATTGGGTAGATGGTTCAGTTGACATTAATAGCAAGCTTTACTTTCCCAAAAGGAATATCTCTTCTGGAGCATAATACATCTCTCTTCCCTTCAGGACCTCCATGTTCTGTGGGTGTTTGAGTATTCTTTTATAATTATTGCTCTCCATGTCTCAGGTAAGGAAGAAGAGTTGTGACTCTTTTGAGGAATTAAAACTTACCATTATCTAACCCCCTTCCATGTTGTAATCCCAGATTCTTACACAGAAAGGCATTTGCTGCAATGAAAACTTTCCATGACTGACTAAAAACTGCTGAGAAGGCAGTGGAGCAACGTAAATGTACTGCAGATCTCTTCAAAAACCAAAACAAAATTTTTGTTCAAATGCAGAGAGAATGTCCATGCCCATTCCTAAAAGACAGTTATTTTAAAACCTGTGTTCCTGTGATTTGTAATAGTACTTGCATTTTTAAAAAACCTTAATATGTTCTCTGCTACATTTTTATTGCAAGGGCAGCTGAGATAAACCGAAGGTAGTACAGATGATATAGGAGATAGGTTTACCTAGTATTGCTGGTATGAAAATCCGTTCAGAAATTTCAGGATCACAGTTTATTAACCTAGCTTTTGGCAAGCTGAGATGACTTGCTTCAATATACCATTCATTTCACAAGAAAGAAGTTGAATATATAATTTGTTGAAGTCTGGAAAGTCCTTGCTTATCAGAGAGAGGATTTTTTTTTTTTTTTTTTTGGTGAGGAAGTATTTATTATTATATCACTTACCAGGAGCTGAGAAATAATTATTAAAATCACATTATTAGGCCATATATATCTTCAGTGTAATTTTGCAACACCAGTGGAAGAATATCTGAAACACATTTTGCTATAATGTTCCATACTTCAAAACATTTGCAGAAAAATGTAGTTGTACACATTTTTAAAGTGAATATTTTAAAATAAATATTTTGCATAGTTTCTATGCAGTCTCCTAAATTAGATGGAGCCTAGGGGGTTTATTTGTGAAGAGGTAGATCTGAGCTCTGTATTGAGACACCCTGAATCAACTTTTGAGCCTTATTGACCATATTAGTTCAGCTGCTGAAAATAGCTTGCCTGATAGTCTTCTCCCTCCTTCTTATTCTCCTTTTCCTGCTGTTGCATAATAATGCCTTTGTCTTCCTTTAAGCATTGTTCTTACCCCTTGCCCTTAGCATAATTCACCTATTCTACCAAAGCTCCTTTCTTTATCAGCTTTTTAAATAAAGGTAAGTAAAGGTTAAAGAGATTAAACCTTTTTAATGCACATCTCTTGCTATTCATTCACCTCCCTGAAGGGAAGGCTGTTTTGGCCCCTTGATAATTTTGCTGTAACACCTTGTAGTCAGAAGAAGAATAAAAGAACACAATGTTTAGAAGCAGTTAGTAAACGACTAATTTCAATTTTTATCAGCATTTATCAAACTATTATTCCTTTTTTGACACTTTTGGAGGTCATAGTTGTTTTCAGACAAGGTGGTGACTGTTTGAGAAGCTGTGTTGATATCTTCTGGGAGGGTTGGTATCCATCCAGTTTCATACTGTCGGTAACAAGGTCTTCCTCACTAGCTAAGAACGGAGAACACAAATAAGATTTTCTGCTCAGGATACTTATTTTAAGAAAAAAGAAGGACCAGTGCACTATAGTGTAAAAATAAGCTTTTTCTATTTGTGTAAGAAAAGTCACAGTGTTAAAAATATACAGACAAAAAAGAGACTTTATGTAGCAAATACAAAAGTATTATGGCTTTTTAATTGTTGTTGTTGAGAAGAAGAAGGGAAAATAAAAAAATTATAGTGAACAGAAGGTGGCAATGGATATTGAAGATTGAAAATATCATAGAAGAGCAGCTGCAGTGTGTTGGAAGTTCACATAGGTGATACTGGTTAGGATCAGTAATACGGGATACAGTAACTTACATCTGGATCTGTGGGAGGTGTTATGAATCTAATTCTCATTTAAATTCACTTGGAAAGGGATATGTAACATTAATGTTCTCTTTTTTAACACAGATCCTTTTAATCTTTCTAGCAAAGTCATGGAATTTATTTTCATTTTGTGAAAACAACCTGGTGCTCAAGAAAAGTCCCAGCATTTATTACAATAAGCACTTAGAAAGAAATTGTAAATAAGGACTTCTAGGAGCTACGTGAAATTATCCCAGCTGTGGAAATATTGGTTCTATTAAATTCAAGTGATTATTATCATCACTGTGCAAAGCACAGTAATCCTGAGTGACTGGGGTTTCTAAACATTTTGTTCTCTTTTCCTTTGCCTCTGCTGAGGAAACATTTTAAAAATGGGGAGATATATGGCTTACAGAAAGGACAGGACATGAAATTGAATCATGTCAAGTAGGCATTAAAAGAAACTGTATGTTCTAAATGAGAATAACTTTGTTATGATTAATATTGAACAACTTCAACAGTTCATGCATTATAGTATTTTCTGAGAGCAAAAAGTAGAACACTGATGCAGGGAAATGCCCAGTCTCTGAGGTTTAAAAACACATCTGGTAGAGCTAATTTCAAAGTAGTACCCCAAAATGAAAAGCTAAAATGACACAAGCAATCTGTATGTGTTACTGGGTTGGAGCACCTGGCTGATGCAGTAACTGAGCTGAAGTCGATTCCCAAGCCCTCTCCTGAGTTCCTGTGCTTGTGGAAGTTCTCCACTCCCTGTAGTGGCCGTGGCTCAGGAGCTGTGTCACCCTTCCTGCCACCAAGGTACCCTGGGCTGGTCTTGCTTTCCCCCTGACAACATCACCCAGGTAACAGAATTGTGTAAGGGGTATTTGCATCTTCTGCTGCCAGGGTGGGAGAAGTAAGGAATTTTAATGCACATTAGATTACTGTCATGAGCACCTATTTATGATGAGGGACTTTGAAACATCAGCAGGGGTGGCTGAGTCAGTGGCTTCCAATTAGAAACTGTTATTTGCTGAATGAATAAACCCTTCCAAAAGACCAAAGCCCTTGCTTTGTTTCTACCTAACTCTGTGAACAAGCAAAAAATAGTGAGAAGGCAGGGCAGCAACATACTCAGGCTGTAGTTATGCAGGAGTAGTAATGCTGGCAGAGGTCAGAGAACAGAAAGTCCCAAGTCACAGAAGACTGCTTGTTTATGTCGTGTAGTTTAAAATAGAAAAAAAGAATGACCCAAGGGCTCAGTTTTGCAGTGGTTCCTGATTCAATAATAAGAAGAGATGATTCCAGCAGTTTTGCTAATAGACTTCAGCAGTGTCCAGCCTCAGAAGTAAAATAAAAAGAATGGATGGATTCACCTGGGGAGAAGAAAAATTAGGGCCTTTAGGCTCCTCTGCCAGTGAACAGGAGTGGCCATACCTTGTCACTAGCCCCAAAAGCCATTTTTCTTGCAGTCAGGTATAAACAGCATCTTCCCCTGAGAAGGAAGATAGGGTTTTGTTAAAGAAGAGAGCTTCTCTCAGCTAAATAAGTTAAAATAATTGTTAAGCCTTTGTCTTCTAAACCCATCAGTTTGAGATAATGAATCAGCTACAAAGTAAAAAATAGTGGAAAGGAAGCATCACAAAGGAATATTACCTTAAAGCAAGAAAAAGCCAAAAGTGTTATTCAAGATTCATATTGTCAAAAACTGAATTCAGTCTGCAATGAACTGTGAATTTTAAATGTAATAATTTCAGTTCATTTATGGTTTATAATAACCCCTAATGATGACTCTTCTTGGAAAAATTACAGAAAAGGGGGAATATAGTTTAGTTTAGTTGTTAACAAGCTGATTTATCTGGTGATTCCAATGATTTCTGCTTTTTAGTTTCCCTTATCAAATATTTACTGATTGGAATTATACAAAAATGTCAAATTTCATGGTGTTTCATAGCTGAAGAAGAGAAAAATAAATGGGCCAAATATATTGCCCTAACTGAAAATAAATGCTATGATAAAGATTCTGATTGAATGGATGCTGTCAGTTTAAGAAAAAGAATTATTGATGTTTATGTTGACACTATTTGTATTTTAGATATTTTTTCTCTTTTATAATTTAGCTGAAATTTTAGGATACTGGCTGAGAAGGTCCCTTGTGAGGCAATCTTGAAGACCAAAATAGTCCAGGAAGGTCAGGTACCCTTTTAAAAGGGAAATCTCAAAGGCACATAAACAGACTGTTGCCATGTGCCAAGAGATGAGCTGGTGGGGTTGAAGGCCAACCTGACTGAACAGAAAGCTTTGTCTGGAACTCGGGGAGAAAAAGAGAGATTTTAACCTTTATAAAAATAGGCAGATAATGTAGGAGGGCTACAAGGATGTTTTAAGGTTCTACAGGGAGAAAATTAGAGGGGTCAAAGCCCAGATGGAATGTAAACGACCATTAAAAATGTCTCTAAAAATCCATCAGAAAGAAAAGGAGAGCTAGGGAGAATACCCATCCTTTATTGGATGTGTGGGGGAAACACAGAGACAATGGATGAGGAAAAGACTGAGGTACATTGTGCCTTCTTTGCCTCAGGCTTTAGCAGCAAGGGCAGTGGTGTTACTGGTACCCAGCACCCTGAGCTGGGAGGCAGAGACAAGGGGCAGAATGAAGGCCTCATAATCCAGGAGGAGACAGCCAGTGACCTGCTACACCACTGAGACCCTCACACACGCGTGGAGTTGGACAGGATCCATGCAAGGGCATTGAAGGGGATTGTAGAAGAGCTCACCAAACCACATCCCTTCACTACCAGTAGTCCTGGTGAACTGAGGAGGTTCCAGGTGACTGGAAGTTGGCTGAGGGAGCTGGGGCTGTTTAAGCCAAGAGAAAAGAAGCCTCAGAGGGGACCTTATTGCTCTCTACACCAGCCTGAGAGGAGGGCATAGCCAGGTGGGAGCTGGTCTCTTCTCCTCAGTAACAAATGACGAGACCAGAGGAAACAACCTCAACAGGTTTAGATAAGTTATTAGAAAAAAATTCTATAAGTTAGATAAGTTGTTAGAAAAAATTTCTTCATGAAAGGGTTGTTGAGCACTGGAATTGTTCAAATAATATGTGGGTACGTCACTTGAGGACAGGGTTTTGTGGTGAGCATGGTGCTGATGTTGGTTTGAGGGTTGGACTTGGTGATCTTAAGAGGTCTTTTCTTCGTTAAAGATTCTATGAATTTGATTAAAGCAGTGTGATTTTTTTATAATTTCTAGTCATTAGAATAAACACTGTTGGTGATTGTTTTTTCTTAGCAATAATTTTATATCAGTAAAAGACCCATTATATAAAATGTTAAAGGAAAATTGAAAGTGTCTCTTACCAGAAAGGCTGAATACCCTCAAAAACACTGCAAAAATAGTTTGACAGAGTAGTTTTTCAAAGGTAGTTTTTTATCTGGAGAAGGAGGATGGAAAAGCTCAAACAACTCTGTCTGTGTGTTCCTGATAGAGTCAAACAAAAAAATCAATGGATAAAACCTGAGATGTGAATTTACCTCAGCGTACTCCAGATTCTCACCATAGATATAGAGGTGTGTGACACATCCTGGCCTAAAAGTACAAGCTATGCCCTCACAGCATGGAAGAGATGAGGAGCACATTGAAAAACTCAGTAGGAAAATGTGTGAGTGCTGACAAGGTTGGAGAGAAGCAACGTGCAGCAGAGGGAAGGGAGCACAGAAGGATAAAATTGTCATTACACCTTCTTCCTTCAGTCACCAGTGATCTTCTCTGAGTCCCTGCTGTTGCTGTTGCATGGCACAGCCAGCTACTGCTGCAAAGTGGGGATTTCACAGGTAGCAGGAGCTTCTAGGCATGGGGAAAGAAGAAATGATCTTGCCCAAAAAAAGGGAATAGTGTTTTTCTGCCAAAATACAGTCAGGTTTGGAATGAAGCTATGGCAGAGATAAAAGAAAAATGTGTGTTTTACCATTGGCCAACACTTCCAACAGATGCTTTAGCAATAGGCCAGAATATGTGAAGGATTATATTGAAAGATGAGTTTCTAAAACTTTTTTTTCACTGAAATGGGGTTCCAAAAGTTGAGTGAGAAAACAAGTAGAATTAAAGCACTGATGGGCTTTTATATAGATAGAAACCTATCAATCTATCAGCATTGAGCCAGGAAATACAGTCTGTTAAGGATCTCTCATTAAAAACTCTGACTGCTAACATTAACTACTGACATATATATCTGTCTAGGACATAAAATATAGCTGAATTTTGAATTGAGAGATTATGGTAACCTCATGTGGATTATTGAGAATTTTATCCTGATTTTAATGATATTTATTCTCCAGAGCAGATGAAAGCTGTATTTTCATCTACATTAACAGAGTTACTTTATATTATGATACTGTAAAGCAATAATGTAATTGCAATATGGGTAAAATTGCACTCAGCTTCAATTTAAATTAAATCAATATTTATTGAAATTAAATTAATCCAAATATTAACACTTTTAATAGCAAACAAGCCATAGAGTTAGTGAGCATGTTGAGCTAACTATGTCATTTCTAAATCAAAAATTAGACTTCATTAGATTATACCTTTCAAGAATCTACTTTAAATTAGAAGACAATTGAGAGAAAGGACTTTTGCTCCTGGTCTTATGTCTAATCTTGAAGGTCATTAATGATTTGGGGGGTTTTATTAAGCTTTACTTAAAAATGTATCAAATATCTTTCTAGTATGCTTGAAGGTGTAACTATTCCTTTTTGGTCTAGGTTCAGTTGCATGATCAGGGCCATAGGGACTAACCAGGCAGAAATATGCATGTGGTGAGGAAATAAAATTCATTCCCTCTTCCTTTTCCCATCTTCCTCTCCCATACAACAACCTTAAAAAGCCCGTTTTCTTAGGAAATTTTCTTTCACTCCTGCCTATAGCTATTCACCCCATTAAGTTTGTTATTGGCCAAATGAGGAATGATTTACCCTCAGATATTTTTCATTGTGCTTTGAGGAATAGATGTAAATTGATGAAATCTCTTTTAGACTGCACCAGCTGGTAGATGTTGGTTTCACTACCAAACAACTCTCTTCCCAGTCAGGAATAGAGTTTATTCCCTATGAGGGAATAGACTTTTCCATAGCATCTGCTTTATTTGGGATCCTCTTTCCTATTCCTCCCATACCAGGAAGAAATATACATGTAAAAATAAATGAGACAAGATCATACTTGTACTTTCTTAACATGTTCATTCTTCTTTGGGAAAGGCAATAATTCTTCCTTCTCTTATAAAGAGCTGACAGAGAAATGTTTTCCTGAGTAAGAAAATACCCACAAAACTACAAGAACTTGAAGTAATTTGGATTAAATTTTAAACTATTTTGGGGCATTCCTGAAGTGTATGGCCAAGTCCCATTATTAAATCAAAATAAAACCAAAAGCTTTATCAGGAACAACTTTTAATCCCCAGACTGGGAGGTTTGGTCCAGCTGGTCACTATTTCATGTGTAAAATTTTCGTGTCACCTTCATGAAAGCAAACGTGCAATTGTAGTTCACCCTTTGGCATGAGAAAATATCTCAAAGGCACTCATGATGCCTGATGGGTTTTGAAGTGTTTGGCCACTAATTATGCAGAGAAAAGATCTTTTTCAGAGAGCAATACTTGTAAATACATGACTTCACAGTATTTTAAAAATACTGAGGTAAAATGAAATTTTGGGGGCCCAACTTGTTATTGTTCTCTTTAAGAAGTTAGAAATGTAACATAGTTTTGGAGCAAAAATAAGAGAGAGAACAAAAATTATTCAATAATGATTAATTAAACTT
The DNA here is from genome assembly GCF_035770615.1 of Melospiza melodia melodia. Classification (NCBI taxonomy): domain Eukaryota; kingdom Metazoa; phylum Chordata; class Aves; order Passeriformes; family Passerellidae; genus Melospiza; species Melospiza melodia. The sequence continues at coordinate 133,939,912 of NC_086194.1, read as the reverse complement.
CTAAGCAAGGAAAGAAACCCTCATATGCCAAATGTTTCTTTATAAGTCAAATTCTGCAGTTCTTTGGACAAACCCCCAGCTGAAATTGAAAACCTCATGGAAGGATGCTCAGAATTTGCAGGCAAAAATTCACTTGTTGAGTACTGTGGGCAGTGTTGAAACCTGTCAAGTTTTTATGACATGCCATAAACTGAATATACAGTAGTGGATAGCTTTGCTATTTTAATCCCAGAAAATCTGTTTTTCATTGCCATAAACTTGCAAAAAATGCTGAAGCTGTGGAAAAATTTCTTTAAAGCTCAGTGAAACTTGTAAGTAATAAGTGAGGGTTTTGAGCTTGATCTTTCTCTATAGGCAACCAATAGAAGCACTTAATTATATTTATTGTGAAATTTCAGCATGTAAAATTGTGTGTTTTTTTTTTTTTTGATATTTTTCCAAAAGAGTGTAGCAGTTCACCATATGATAATCTATCACTTCTACTGTCTCATGTTGCTGTCAAATTTTGCTGGTGTGAAAAAGGCCTTATAATGACATATTTTGCTCTGTTAAATTTAATTTCTTTTCTTTACTGATGTCTTTTGGTAGTTCATACTTGAAAACAGATCAGTGAGTAGAAATGCCAGCTGTCTGTAACTCTGTTATGTTGCTTCTCTGACAATATTTTGTGGTATTAACACAGTAAGTGAGATTTTACTTGGGGTCAAAGCAGAGGTGACTTTGAGGTATGTGCAGAGAAAGATTTAAAATGTGATACTTTAAAGTATTAAATTAGCTTTGCAATATAAAATTAGCTTTAAAGCATTAAATTTCCAACACTTCGCATTGTGATTCTTGGTAGTCTGTGAGGAACTCCTGTGAAGGTAGAAGGCCTAATTGCTCTCATATCAGGTTCAGAGTTTTTGCATTACACATTGTGACAGAAGTCCTTGCTGCTTGCCAGGGAAGGCAGCTGAGGCCAGCCTCATGGATTTCCTTGGTGATGAGCAGGTGGGGAATCAAGCTGCCAGGACATAAACCCTGAAGTGGTGGCACTGCCAGTCTTACACTTTGAGAAAAGGATAAATCTAAACCACAGCTGAACAGTGCATTATACTGTGGATCCCACTGATGGACATGAAGCTCAGGAGTGGCCATCTACACTACTAAAGGTGGACTGTTTCCTTTCCAGCTTGGTCATCAATAATCATTGTAAATGTTTTCACCTTTCCTCACTTTTCTCCCAGCTGGAGAACTCAGAGCTTGTATGAGCTGGGATGAAAGTTGCCAGCATATATGGAACACATCCAGGGTGTAGGGGGACTCAGTGTGGAACACAGGTGGTCTACACAATGCCATAAAGACTCCTGTGCACAACTTGTGCAGAACAATAACTCAAGCTGAGCAAATTCTAGTTTTTTTTTTGGTTTTGGAGATAGCATGATGTTATCTACCTCCACAGCAGAATGGTTTCAATGTGTATGGGGTTCCTAGGAGGAACCTGAGAAAATGTGGAGTTCCTGGGGGCTGGAGGGCTTCATGTTTTGGAAATGTGTGAAAATCTGTAGGGAGAAACATTTTCCTAGAACCTATTTCAATCTGACAATATGTGTCTCATTTCTTTGCTCCTTTGGAAAAGGGTTGTGCTAATGGCTGTTAGAGGAGAAACTTGCCTTTGAACGACATGTGTTCATGTACAACAATGAATTTACATATATCTGTCATACAAAGGGATTGCACTAGCAAAAACCAGCAATTCTAAAACCATTTTTCATGAAATGGAGACTTGAAAGCAAACAATCAAAAATTCTCCAACCTCCTGCCTCTGACAAGGAGGTGTCTGTCCCTACTCTACAGTGAGACTGGCTTTCCAGCAAGGATGATATCAAGGTTTTGGGCTTAGTAGTGATTTTCTGGGAGTTTTTTTTTCCCTGTTTGGAGGAGAGGTTTGCTTTTACGCTAGAACAAAGAGGGAAGGATGTGGAGAACAAACACAGGGAGCAGATTCTTTTGGAATGGCTTTGTACAGGATCACCCAATGGTGAGATGTGGTATTGGGGTATCTCTCTCAGAGGTACCTCTCTGATTTTCCCTGGCAATTCATGCAAGAAATATCAGAAGTAGCATGAGGTCCAGATTCTGGAAGTGCATCAAGCTTGGGGTGCCTTTGTCCAGCTGTGTGTCCACGTTATGTTTATTGGGATATGTATCTTATGAACCGTGACATGTATCCAATGACTGGAAGTAAACAGAGATGCCAAGAAGAATATCACTTGTGTCCAGGAAAAGACAGCAGTACTTCTAGAGGTCTGGAGGTCATGTGTACCCCATCTTTTCATATTCCATTCATTGTAGTCCTTGGTAGGTCCTATATGGATTTAAAATGGTCACTGTGAAGAATTAAGACAATGAAACTCATACTTTTATTTGAGGCTTGCTGCCAAAATACCTCATAAAAAGCCCTAGGGCATTGACAAGCTGATTATGCAATTTTACTGTGAATTCTGAGATGTGTGGGCTGTGGACTCTCCTGCTGTTTGAATTAGTTCTTCCACTCTCAGGCAGGAAGACATTCTTTCATTAAAGGGGAGAAATTTCCCCAAACTGATAATTGGCACTCAGTATTGATCCTTAGCAGAAATTATAATATTTCAGGGAATGGCATCCAGCTGAAGTGTATGTGCTGGGAAACACAATTCTCTGAGATCAGATGTAGGAATTTCTGGGCTGGAGTATCTGTAACAATATTTTTCCTGATTTGTGGCCTTTTCCACCTGACATATGGGAGCTGCCTATTTCTTGTCTTCTTGTCCCTTGATCAGGGAAGAAACAAGACAGGATGTATCACAGGTATTTCATGAGTTCCGTGAAGGTGCTTGGTTTGGATCTTGACTTATCTGGATCTTCCTTGCCCTCTGTGCTGCTGCAAGAGTAATTTGTGAAGCTGGGACCTGTGCAGGCCTTTGATGAGTCATATAGAGGTTTATCCTTTGCCCAGCCTGCCCTATTTTGCCGCAACCAAGTGCCTCCTTTGTTGAGACCTCAGGTTACTTCTCACTGAGCTGAACTAACAGGCTGTTCCTTTGGCTAGGGCTGGCAGTCTCACATGGAACATCCTGGAAAGTGCCATCTTCTGCCATGCCTCAGGGAAGTGATGTGACTGGCATATCCTTTGATCTGAGGAGTTTCCCCAGAGGTATCTCTTAGATTCCAGTCTTTTGCAGAGACCTTAGTGTTTTTAGGAGAAATCATGACTCTTTTGGCTCCAAACTAAGCAGGCATGCTAGCAGACACCTCCTGCACAAATTCCTTACCACTTCTGAAATGGATCTCCACCTATCTTGTACTCTGCTAAAATTTCAGACTCCTACAACTCACAGGCAAAGTTGATCCCACGTCACTTCTGCAATGCCTGGCATGACCCAGTCTTGTTCCATTTTGCTCCACAAGTGAAGTATTCCTTGAATCCGCCCAACAATTCTCACCCACAAGGACTAACCCCCACCCAACCAACATGTGAACATGGCAGACCTTCTGCCTGAGCCTGTGATTTGTGATCCTCAGCTCCATCCCTGCACACCATTTCTGTAGGCTGTGTATGTGTGGCAGTCGTTTGGATAACACTCAAGCAGCACTTGCAGCACATACTCTTACTCTGCTTGCCCCATCATCCTTTTTTTTCATCTTGTGAGGATATCTTAATGTCGCACAAGGATGAAGTGATATGGTGTCCCAGCTTGCACTTTGATCTAATCCCACTGCAAGCTGGGAACATAAACTGGAAAATCCGTCATGTAACGTTTAGCACCTATGCAGTGGTGGTGTGTTTCATGAAGTCCTCAGACCTGCAGTACTTTTGTGATGACAAGAGGATCCTGAAGCATGTGATCATTGAATTTGACTGGTTCTACCTCCTCTACCTCCTTATTAAAGTCTTTCCCCTAGGCTGCTGGACTGGCGACAAATGAGTGCCACAGTCATCTTTGGAAGAAAGCATCTGCCTCCATGCTGATTTTGAAAAATATTAATCATGTAGGTAGCATTAGCAGAGTGATGATTTGTGTGCTGTAAAGTGTGGCAGCTCCCTACCAGTGGGCCAGTTTAAACATTCCCTTCTTCTCAAAGGCTTATGCCAGTGTCCCCATCCTATCTTCTTTGTATTGCCTGATCTGATGGTGAATGTGTCAGCAGATTTCCTGTAGGATGAGATATGTAAGGGCCAACTACAGCAATAAGGAAAATAAAGTCTCTTAAAGACCCAGTTTAAGGTCTGCTCAAGTTCTCTGCAAAGACATCAGTAAGATTTGCTAAAAAGCTATTGAGGAGCCTCTTTGAATTTGTGAGTGTGGTGGAACAGCTAAGTCCCACTGAGAAAAATTTATCACAGGATCAGGTTATTGGCATATGCAAAGGATGCAGGGTTAGTTTCTTTCTTTTAATGCGCATCTCTGTTTATTAACCTCTATCTTTGCCTGGATTTCAGAAAATGTACTTATGAAAATATGAATATGTCATCTAAGCCACAAAAAGCTGAAATTTATTTTAATATCTGACAGTTAAGCCTGCAAAAACTTTGAGTCTGGAAACATTAAATTCACTCATCTTCAATGCAGTTAGTTCAATTTGCCTGTCAAACTCGAACAATTATTTTTCTTGCAGAGTAAAACATCCTCTTTTATCCCTCCCCTGAATTTCATTTAAAAAAAAAAAAGATAAGATGCTCTCCTCTTTCTGTGATTTTTTTATAAATGCATTAATGCAAATTAAACTGTAATTTTAACTCACAGCTGTCTTTCATTGCCACTGAAATAGGGAACACTCGACAACACCCCATGGATTTTAGTTGTTTTGAAATTTTTTGTCGTGCATAGAATCTGTTTTACTCTTCATAGCTTGTCTACATGTCATATTTAGTGGAAAGTGAACTAAATATAAATTGCATTAAAATTTTTTTTTCCAAGCTTTTATAAACAAAATTATACAATGCTTCACAATATCACCAGAGAGGCTTTCAGGACAATTTTAATCACGATTTTAGCCTTATGTTCTGATTTATAAACAGCTTTTCTAATCTTCCTAACTTCAAAAAATATATATATATCTGTAAATGTCACATTTAAAAGCAGATTGTGTGCATTGGCTGGGACAAGCACATGTTGAACATTTATCTTTTGGCTGGAATCCAAGAGCTCACTTAAATTACTCATGTGCTTATGACTGTTTAGTGGTTTGGGGCCTAAGAAGACAAGTCTTTCTTTTTCCAGTCCTAAACTTACCATGCTTCCCTATTTTTTATAGATTTAAAAGTTTTTTCATGAAATGTAATTTACCTTGTAATTAATTCTTTTTTCTTTTCACTGAAGCAGGACAGAGAGAATGGTTAAAAAAACCAGCATGGCAGAGAGAATTAAGAGGAAGGTAAAATAGTTACAAAAAATACATACCCTTTTTGCTGGCTAGAAAACATTTTTGTGAGTTTGAAGGGGAAAAGAAGACAAAGAGGAAGGTACAGGTTCTGGTCAGGTTCTCCCTATGTAGGACTGTTCATCCAACATGGACAGCTACAGAGTAAAATGTCTTGAGTCTTCCAGTTTACTCCACTCATCTGTACACTGCCGTTAAAAAGCTTTGAGTTGCAAAGGATTTCTGAAGTGGTTTTTCATCAAGTGTGCCATTAAAAAGCTTTGAGTTGCAAAGGATTTCTGAAGTGGTTTTTTATCAAGTGTTAAGTGAATTTTATTTAAAAAAAGTAAAATAAAACCCAGGAACAATTAATAGAGTGCCTTACCTCCTCTTTTTCTTCTTCTACAGGTCTCCTTATATATACAGTGCTAGATTTGCCTTTCTTCAAGTGTATTAAACAATGTTTTGAACTCTCAGAGGGATGAGAGAAATATAAAGGCTGGATCTAACTGTGTACCTTGTTGTTTGAAAGCCCCTGTGTTGCTCTTTTTCCTCTCGTATTTCCTTTTTCTGCATTGTTTCTTTTCAGACAGCTAAGTTTGAGGTGGACACATTTGTTCATAAGTTTGAGGTGGAGACATAAGTTTGAGGTGGAGACATGGTCTTTGCTTGAGATTGTCCCCGAATATCTTTGCTTACACATGGGAATAAATTCCTAATGCTATGTCAAGGTGCAAAACAGGAGGAGAGGAGTGATGTGACTCTTCTATTGGCAAGTCCAAAAAAACAAACAAATGAAAGTCCTTGATGGGCATCTTGCACTAGCTGTTCTCAGCTGAAGAGAGGCAGAGTTTGCTGATGTTCTTTTCCTCTGGGTGGCCTTGGCCAAAGGGATGATTGTCAGCTAAGATGCCTTCTGCTGAGGGTCCTGCCTTCCCCAGGTTGAAACTGTCTTAGTAACAGGGTCCACCACCTTGTACCATTTCTCTTTCTTTGATGAAATGAAATAATGTATATATGGATGAGATCTATAATTCCTCCCTATTTTTTAAGCCATGCTGATAGTTTCCATAGCAACTTGCCTAGAATTTGGAAGGAGGTGCATTGCCTGCAGAAGGGAGAAGGCAGAAAGCTGATGGGGCTTGTATTTTTCCACATTTTTTCACTGTTTTGGTCATATCTGTCACCTGAAATACAGCATGGGAAATACTGCTGACTCTCCTCAGACTTTTAATTCTTCCCTGTTCCCTCTAGTCTGTAGTGCATGAAAATGTCTTAGCCCTGTATCATTGTCACTTGGGTTGGGCTGTGGGCACTCCACTGGCACCAGGGTGTCCTGGTGCCACTCCCTGTCCTATTCTTGAACAAGCTCCAAAGGCTCTCAAGAGGTGGAATTCCAGCCACCAGCATGTCCAAGTGACTTGGCAGCTGCTGACACCAAAGCACCAATATTTGGGGGTTCATCTGTACTTAGTGGTAATTATCCCCTTTGTCATATAAGCTAGGTAGAGGGAGGAGAGGATGAACAGCACAGGGGAGGGGAAAGAAGGGCAAGGTTTGAGAAACACTGCAAGTGTACACAAATAAGATGGCAGAAAATGTTTGCCAGATTTGATGTTTGCCAGGATGATTTAAATTAATGTTTGTCAGGATGATTTTAATTCTTTGGTCTGACTTTATCCATACTGATCAGTCATTGAAGAAAAAAGCACATGTTAAAGGCAGGAATTCAAAAACACAGCTGCCTAAGAAGAGGAGACAACACTGCCATGAGTAACTAAATAACTTATTCACCTGCTAAAGTCCACATCCTTGTCTAGGAAAGAGCACCAATCCCAAACAGTGATCACTTGGCAGTTCTGATACACAGGCTTTCCTCTCTATATAAAATTTGGTTAAGAGGGCTTTTTTCCTCTCCTTATCATACTAGCTGGGTTTCAATACTGTTCATTTTGAACTGAAATCTGATGGATTTTAGTTTTAGTTTTTAGGTGGAAACTGCCAAGCAAATGCAGTACTGAAGCTTTCAAAAGAGGGAGATTTTCTAAACTTGGAAAACCAAACTAGAAAAAAAGAAAAAAATTCTCCCTGGAGGTAATTTAAGGAATGGTAATTTCTTTATGCTGTGAGGAAGCTGTTGCTGATCATCATGAGGTTTTAAATGACCTAGTACTTTTTAAAAAACAGAAATTATGAGCTTTGGAATGTTACATTTGTATCTTGCCCAACATGATGCGCACAATGCAATGGACAAGTTGCAAATATTCATATGAATGGAGAGAGTGACTGTGTCTTTATCCATTTTCCTTGTTTGCAAGACTGATGTTGCAGAGTGGGCAACACAATGTAAAGTAGCCTGCACCCTTGTTAACATTAAAATCTTTAATTAGAGATAATAGCTCCGTCTTAAAACTCATCAGTGGCACTGTCTGTGCTACAAAAAAAAGTTAATCAGCTGTTGTGCAGTAAAATGGATTTGAGGATATGTGACTGTAGATAAATGTATGGCTTGAATCCCATATGACAAAATCCTTTAAAAATGCTACTGTCCTCTTGAAACTACTGTGAACTTCCACTATTGAGGAACTGAGTAAATGGCATTTCCCATTAACTCTGCAGTGTTTATATTCTCAGTGCAACAAGTTTTTTCTCAGAACCTAACGTTGATGTACCTGCATGGAGAGATTATTTTACACTTCTGAGATATTGCAAAGGACTCAGGTAGGGTCAAAATGTGAAGATTCTAAAATGTAGAAGAGCAACTCAAAGGAAGACTTTTTTCTTTTAAGAATATGAGAGTGCACATGTGAAATGTCAGTGTACATGTGAAATTCATTTGCTGAAGAGTTATAGATTAATGTAATAGATACAAAATATATGATGTTTTAACTCCTGGCAAAGTTCCCTCAGAAGACAAACTATTTCTATTTAAAATAAGGGCATTGTTTTGTGTGTTTAGATAATCTATTTCATTGAGATACTGTGTTATTACAGAACTATTGATAGGATTACTGGTGTGAGCTATAGGCCTGTGAGATGATATACCTGGCTGAAACTAAATATATGTAATGCCTGTATCCTACAAATCATTATTAGAATGTCAATAGTATTTACTTTGAATAAGGCAGAATTAGGTTTTTTTCCTAAAGAAAAACTGTTTCCAGCACCCATCGGCTTGGATAAAATGCTGTCTCTTGGAAATTTCAATGAAAAACTATTTCCTCTTGAAGGTGAACATCTTGATATAAATTGTGATTAATCTGCCTGTAACAGCCACAAGGTAACTTGAAATGCCTTTCTGACAGTGCAAAGATTATTTTTCCTTCTTAGGGTTTTTGATAACTAGATGACTCCTCAGTTTGTACTTCAAGAAAGTACAGTTAAAGATATTTCCATCTTCACCTCAGCTAAAGCAGATTGCCAGAATCTGGTCATTGTATTTTCAGTTAGGCAGAATTCACCCCTGAGGAGCTGGTTCACAGAGGATGGCAAAAGCAACTTCAAAATTTGGACAGACCTTGATAAAAGCATGTTAGCAGAACTTTTCTATTTATTTATTCCTACGTTTCCAACCCTGAACAACACTACTGCTTTGAAATGTACTTCACAGTATTTATAATTTCACAACTATTCTGGGTTAGATTTTTGGCATTCATTGAATTCTGAGTAGGTATCTCTCATAAGAGGAGAGGGATAATAAAAATTACTAAATTACTGAGATCACATGCTCAGAATTACTTTTTGTTTGCGTTGTTTATCCAGGTTAGCATATTTCAAAAGTTCCTCATTTGTGCAGAGGAAAAAAATCCTTTGACTCGGATTTTCATGGGAAATGGAAAGGTGTGTAAGATATGTTCAGATAGAGAAGTTTTTTTATTATAGAGAGTTCAGCTGCTCTTTGCAGAAAGTTATTAAGGTGTTTCCAGCTGTACCACAGTATTGCATGCTGAAAGGGCTTTTGAGCAGATGTTGCTTTGGAGACAGAGGCAGAAGTGAGTGTGCATATATATATATATATATATATATATATATATATATATATACATACACACAATACCAACGCACGCCTCATTTTTCTAAAACTTCTTATTTAATACGATTTGTTTATTTTTGATACAGATGTCTCAGTAGGTTGTTAAATATATATACACTGCTGCTATGAAAAGAGCAAACCATGCAGTTTTATTTTAAGGCAAAGCCATACTCTTGAAGAGGAAAGGAATATTTGTGTGATCCCAGCATGAGCTGACCTGAGAGAGCGTGGCAGGGGGTTTACTGAGGTAAGTGTTTTTCACAGCCTATGTTGCCCTTGATTACCATATGACTTCTGAAAAGACCTGGCTTCTGCTGTTACTTTGGGACACCATTTGCAAAGTGGAGAAAATACTGTGTTCACTCTTGTATTTTTCCACAGAGAAATTATTCTGTCCCTGCAACATGTCTTTGTTGCATCCATTAGTGGTTCAGGCTTGCTGCTCAGACCAGGTGCTGCCTGTTGTGCTCATGTTACTGAAGATGTATTTACAAACAACACAGGAGGTATGATGTGCTACATGGCTCTTTTATCTCTGTTACCATGTAGGCAAACAGTCAGAAAAAATAAAATTGCTTTTACAAAGTCCATATCAGAGGCAATTGGAAATACTTGTGTTAAAGTAACTTCCTAAAAAGTGCAGATTTGTTCAGAATGGGTTTCTGCATTCAGACATGGCAGCTGCAGTGGAAACAAGAAAGGTCTTGGATAGAGATCAAACTCTGGTTAGATTGAAAAACACCCATTTGCACCCCAGGAAATCGTTAGATTTGTGGTAGAAAAACACAGTCTTTGGTGTTGAGGTTCCTCAGGGAGGCTTTTTGTTAGCACATCCCTGCTGCAGGGTCTCTCTGCTTTAAACTGGTACAGAGGTGGAATTAGGCAGCCTTTGGACTGGAAACCTGCACATCCTTCCTTGCAGCTGAGACTTTTTAAACAATGCATCATTTATTCACTGAAAGGTACAAAGTGAGCATGAAAAGACAGGGTCAAGGATTCCTATTTTGTGTTTTGTCCTTGCTTTTTGTGTATGCTCATCATCCTTCCTACAGCAAATTCTTTCCTGTTGCTCCCTGTTTCTCTGAAGAGTTGATTTTTCCCCTTGATCTTAAGGTTAGTGATGGAAAGAACAATCATCCTTACTCTGTCTGTGGTGAAGTAGCTGCTTCCAGATAAATATAGCCAAGGTTTGCATGTGTAATTTCAAAGACTGGGGAGGCTGTTTTGTTTGGTTGTTGTTTTCTTCCCATCCAAACTACATTTGATTCCAAGGAGTGGAATATACTGAACAGCTCTGATTTAATTTTCATTGAACTGAGGTGCTCTAGGAGGTTTTCATAAACTTACTCTATTTAAAATAAAGTTGTTATGTAAGAGCTTATTGCTGAATATGAACAGTTTCTGGAAACTTATTCCCTTGTAAAACAAATAGCAAAGCTCTATAAAAATCCTCATTTTGGAAAACCTTCTCTTGTTATGAAAGAAGGAAAGAAATCATCTAAGATGAAGCAATATTTAAAATAAAGTGGAAGGAAATGAAAAGCTTATTAGCAAGTCTATAATTGTACTTCTAGCACCTTGTAATTACACAGTGCATAAATTTCTCAGGCACTTGCAATTGCTTTTTATTTTTGTAAGCAGAGTTCCATATATGCAGAAAATTCATTTTTAGCCATAGTTTTCTACTTAGCATTTTGTAGCTACGGTACTACACATATAACATGCAATAAAAACATAAAACCTGACAATCAGATATTTTTTTAATAATAATAAAATATTGCCTAGTAAAATCTTCCATTATAAAGTAAAAAAGCCCCAAACTTTTTAATTTAACTTTGGAGTAATTGAATTAATATACTATGTTATAATATGTATATAATGTATTATGAGCACCGTTGAAGACACAGTTTTTGGACCTATTCATTGCAATAAAATTGCTGGGAAAGTGGTTGGAAATTTTACATCAGATTTGGATGATTTTCGTTAGTTTAGTAAATTATTTAGATTGGCTGATTCCTTGTACATATTAGTACTATAGCTTTTACTGCTTAGCCACATCTTTTGTTCATAACATTCTTTTTTTTTCTCTGCAATCTTATAAAAAAGAAATTAAGTCTGTAAATTCCTCATCTAGTGTCATAAATTGCTTCATTTATTTATATGTTTAGCAATGATTTATACATATATGCAAGAATAGCATCTGGTAATTTTACTATTGCATGTTGAGGAGATTCATAACCCTTGTTTGAGAACTGCATTGGGTTCCTTAGACAGTGTGCAGCATGCCCAGCATGGGAGAATCTGAGAGCCATTCTTCTCCCCATTCCTATTAATATCAGCTACTTTGGGTCAGACTCTCTTTTAAGAAACTGCTGCAAGATGTCTTTCTCAGTACAAATGTGTTTTAACAACAAATGAAGCAGTTATTCACTTATGCCACATTCTTTTTCAATACTCTAAGAATTAACATTGCTGCTGCTGCCTTGCTTTGTTTTTCTTTTCTTCATGGCCCCTGGCAGGTGTGTACATCTTAGCAGGTAGATTGCAATTCCTAAAAGTTTTGCAGCACACTATAAATTATAAATTCCTCTTGCAGGAGCAGTGGGAAACGTTGTGTAGGGTGTGCTGGAGTCTCCTTAAAGTAGACAAGAGAGGAACAGAAGAGCAGCTGACGCATCAATAATGAACATGTTACTTCATTCCATTTTAGTGGGAGCATAAACTTTGCTGAGGCAATTCAGAAAACAAGAGGGAATGCACAGTGAAGTTTGGGTCTCTGATAGAGACATGTTAAAGTCCCTAAAAAATAGAAGAAATTATTTTTGCAGAGCACCTGTGAACTTGTAAAGAGAGATTGACAGGATGACTGATGGGGCCGAGGAGAGCACAGAAGGAAAAGAAGATCCTGACTTAACATCCCAAGTGAACAATTTCTAAACTTGAGTAAAACCAGCAGAACCTGGACTCCCCCAGAATAGTATGTGAGATTTGTCTTAACTGTAGAGCTGTTTTGAAGAGTTAATCTACATAGCATGTATGTGCTGATAATAATGTCACATATTGGATAAATATTGGCATTGTATATAAGTCCATTTGTCTCAAATGCTATGATGAACTAGAATAGGTACTCACTCTTGCTTTAGGTATTTCCTTATTCTCCCTCTCTGAATCAGCTGGTGAGTGGATGGAACACATTCCTTCCAAGAGCAATTATAACTGGTGAATAGAGTTGCGTCCTGTGGATATGCAGCGAGTAGGGTCATCTGCTTGCTAGAGTGGATCATCTGCTTCTATCTTGCTAGAGAGCTTCTGTTTTCTCTTTTATAATTTTTCTTCTGAATTTTCAGGCCATATTTTAGAAAGAAATCTAAGTTTATCCATAATTTCTGTATTTGCTTTTCCTACCCTTAGATGTTTAAGCACCACTCATTTCCTTGTCTTAAAGAGACTAGATTTGACAATATTTATGACCAAAATTTTGTAGTCAGTGTTTTGCAGAATGTCCAGTCCATAAGAATCCTATTTGGCACAATGTATGCTCTCATTGTACAAATAATAGAAGGAATTGTAAAAGTTTCTATTTCTGCCTTGCCAGATTCAATTCTGACAGGTAGCAATGTTTGCCACCTGCCCACGCACATTATGTAATAATGTCCTTGAAAACAGCTGTACATCACCATGTCAAGAAGCATAATTCAAGATTGATTAAAAATAGACTACTTGACATAAGAGACCATTGGTTTCATGCAGAATGGTAAGTCTGAAATAGTGAATTTGTTCCAGCATTTTACAATGGATTTTTTTTTCTTGAATTCTTCTGACTGTAGTACTGTGACTCAGTGGTAGTGGTTCTTAAAAACATGGGAAAAAATTAAATGTGTGGTATAGCCACTGAGACCCACTTCATTTGCTGCCTGGTCACAGAGGATGGAAACTGGCCATTTCAGATTTAATCAACCTTGAATAAGAGCCCAGTAATTGATATAGGGAAAAAAATCAAAACATGCTTACTAACTACAGTAGGGTCTATTAGAGTGATTTCTGCATTGGTTCTTCAGTCATATATACTGGTTTGACTTGGTTTATTTAGAAGTATTCTAAGTTATTTCTACCAGGATTAATTTAGCTAGGGGACATTTCTTGCTGTGCTTTTGATTTTAGTGTATCTTAAGTAATAGTCAGCAAAACTCTTCATCACACCAAGAAAGTTTGTCAACAGAGTTGAAGTTTGTTCTTAGTTTTTTGGGAATAGCAGTTTTTGAGATGTTTAGCATTTCAGAATTCCATTTATCACATACAGCCTCTGTGAATGAACAAACATATCAGAGATTGAATCTTTTCCTTTTAATACTTCAGTGCTCCTTAGAAGATAGGTTTGGTGAGGATTTTTTAGGTTTGGGTTTGATTTTTTGAAATGTTCAAAGTATGTCCAAAAACAAGAGCTAGATGTTTTCTTTATAATAAATTTACATATTTAGTTGTCCAAATTTCCCATAACATGTTGCAGCACCACAAACCAGCAATGATCTATCCCACTAGGTCTTGCTGATAGTTGAGTAGCTTTAGCCCATCACAGAGAACAAATGCCAAACTCTAAGTCTCACCAAAATGAAGACAATAGCTTCTATAGGTACCTAACATAAATCACATGGTAGTTTTATATAGCTACTGCTGCTATGTCACTATGCCAACCAGAAACGAGCCTTGTATTTCTTTAGAAATAAAGAAGATCCATTTTGTAACACAGGTTCAGCAAGTGAGGCATAAAAGCTCACGTGCAATTTTTCAGCTTGTTCTAAGGTGAATATAACGTCAAAGTGAAAAATACACCTTGGGAAACACATGTCTCTCCTGAGACAAGGAGGGAAGCAGGCTCAGGATCCTCTTGGTGTTCCAGGAGACCAGTGTCCCCAGAAAAGTAAAATCTCTTCATTGTCAAATTCTCTTGTGCAGTTTTTACTCTTCTGTAGGTGGGTAAATGTCTACCATGATAACCCAGACTAGTTAGGATATCAGTGCTACCACAGTATCAGCAGTAAATAACAATCAACAAGCACCTCCACTATTTCAACATTTTCCTACTTATTTGAGTTGGCCTTGGATGTAATGCAGAGGGAAAACCCCTCAGAGCTAGGGCTAGGGAGTGCTCACCCAGCAGGGGTGTCGTGGTAGCCCAGATTTCCTCCCACGGGGAGCTGCTGCCACAGGGGCATGTTGTATGTCTTCCATCCAATAACAAACATAAATATACACTGCAGTACTGGAGGGACTCTAGCAACACCTGAGCCTGTAATATTCTATAAAGACATCTTACACTGTTGGCTATTCATTTATGAAAATCACACTAACTTATCCAAGCCCATTGCACTACTTACAGCTCCCGAGAATTCTGTCAGATATTTAAATTATTAAGCTACTTGCTCCTTATTAGAATCATACAGCTTTTCTTTTCCTCAACATACACCTTAAAAATTGAATATTTTGGACACGTCTTCTCTAAAGAAAGTCCCCAGTTTTGTTTAAGGACTTGAGAATTTCAGTTGAGAATCTCTTCCCTTGCTGATCTGCCTAGTGTCTGAACTAAAAATTTGAATCTGAGAGCATAAGGGAATTTTAATGTAGGATTAACCCAAACTAGTCCTATGATTTCAGCACACTTTGTTCAGCCAATACCTGTTAAAAAGTACTAATCTCCATTTTTAAAAAATATATAAGGATTCACGTTATTTTATATATATTTTACAATAAGAGAAACAGTATTTTTGTTTCCCCTTGCTGATTTGTGTTATCTTCTAACACAATGTCCAAATTAGCTCTTGGGAACATGGTTTTTTATTCTTTAACTCTGGTTTAGGAAAACAGTGATGGTTTGTCAGTGAAGAACCAGTGCCATCTCAGGGCTGAAAGCTGAAAGGAAGGGAAGTGTCCAAAATATTAAATACAGTCTGGGCATAATAGGAACCAGGGACAGGAAAAATGCAAACGGGGAAGAATTTTCCAGCTAATGAAAATAGTGTGAAGCAGAATACAGAGACACACAAATCCTTGCCCAGAGGCTGCTGGGGCTCCAGGGGGCTGCCCTGGTTTGAGGAATGGGGTGCAGGAGAGTTGGCCTCTGCAAACTGACACAGCTGCTTCTCTATGTCAGCGACACCTGCCCAGTCCTCCCCCAAACCAGCCCCTCTGGGGGCTGACTGACTGCGAGTGGGAATGTGCAGGACCTGCTGTGTCTGCATCCAGACATCATTCTTCATTGTGAGAATTCTGACTGTGCACTGCAAGCAGATGCTTAAAAAGAAACAGGAAAATTGCAAGCAAGCTTAGGATCACGCCTCTAGAAAATGCCGACCTTTATTAAAGCTATTTTATTATAATTCTGTTTATCATAGCATACTGAATTGAATAAAATTTGAGGAAAAGACACCTTACATAGAAAACTGCATGCTTAGTGTCAGGCATGACAGCACAAACTCATTTCCACTCAGTACATTTGCTGAATAATTTGTCTTTGAACTCCCTCTGGTGGTATAAAGGTTTTGTAACTAGAAAAGGATTTTGGAAGCATTTGTGGGACTTCAAATAGCAATAAGTTGGTGGTTTGTGTGTCTTCTTCATGCTTCCTAAAGACGACTAGGAATGAAGGTGGGGAAAATGGAAAATATATAAATCTTATGCAGAATTTATTTTTTGTTTACTTTGTAAAGCAGAAAAAGAGGTTGCCTCGTGTTGCAATCATGCTTTAAATTGGCAAAACAATGTAAAAGTCTTACTCTGTTGAGAAAGAAAATTTTTCTATTGTCCATAGCGGATCTATTTTGAAGCAGAGAGAGACTAAAAAAGCTGAGGGGGCTGGGGAGCACTGTAACTGGGATGGGGTTGTCTGAAAGATCTTTACTGACACTGGTAAGCAATTGGCACTCAGACAGGGTTAAAAACAGAATTATTCTCCTGTCATGATTGGGCTGCTCATATAAGCAGCTACTTACCAGAATGAGCAAAAGAATCACAGTCTTTTAATGCTAACTTGTCTACTTTGTACATGTGAACACTCACAGGGCATTTGCCAGCTGCAAGTTTTGCTGCGTGTGTTAGACAACCGCATCAATGTTAGACTTAATGTTGGTCTGTTAAATTCAAGCCTATAAACTGCTGTTTCATCTGCTGTCTGCACTGGGTGAATAGAAGATCCTTTTCCCCACTGTGTTTAATCAGCAATTTTTTGAAAAGATTTTGGATGTCATGTCACTGAAGAGAGCCTCATGGAAGTCATCTCTGGAAAAGGAATGTTTACTATATTTCCAGGCTCTGAAAATTCCAGAGCTTCTGAACTCATAGAGAAAAGCTCCATCTGCTCAAATATAACTCAGTAAAATTAGTGTATCCTTCATTTAAGATAAAGTCTTTATGATAAAAATATTTGTACAATATTAGACTTAAAAATGGAGTATTAACTTTTTTTTAGTGGGCATACTTATTTTGGCAAAGTACAAGAAAAGGGTGGGATTTTGCTCTCAAGTTAGGAAAAAAGTGTCTTTTTCATTGATAAAAAGAAGGAGGATTTGGAAATATTCTGGAACTGGAAATGATGGTCAACATCAGCTTTGGGTTTGGGGCAGCTGGATCAGGAGTAGCCAGGCAAAAATGCTATTGCTGTGAAAGTATGCTGGGTGATTTTTAAACACAATTTATAGAAAACTCATGGTCCTGATGGAATATCTGTTTTGCCAGATGTCTTTAACCAGAGCTCCCAGGATGTGTCTCAGCCACCAAGGGACTCATGGGTTCCTGGCTGAAGGGGTGCTTGACAATCACACACAGTGTCACCCTCTGGCGGTCCATAGCTTGCTGTATAGAAACTATAGGAAGATGCCCACGAAAAGCTGTGCATGTCTTTTACAAGTCAAGGCATTGAGAAGATTTGGCGCTGACAGTGTGCCACAAGCTGGAGGCCTGGTTCTGTTTAATCATACTTTTTTTGGCATATGAGAAGCTGAATGGTGACTTAAGCAGAAAAAAAAAGGACACAGTTCTTTCCTGCCTTGACTTATGAGGCTTTACTGCAATCAAACCAGCAAACACCTGGTGTTATCCTTTGTGCTTATCCAAGGCTCACACCCTTCTGGGTCCCAGAACTTTTCCCACCCCTGCTTTCCTCAGAGCAAGGCATCTGGCATCATACAGGTGTGTGCTCCTTATACTCTAACTATCCGCAGCCCTGAGAACACAGCCCTGTCTACTCCTTCCACCTTGTTCCCCCCTCAAGAATCCTAACCCACACCCCCTCCACCCCAAATTTGCTGCATGCTTTTAAGCAGTGGCCAAAAGCTCAAAATGCTGAATTTAACACCATTCAGGGTGGTACAAACAGAGGGGAAGGATGAAGCATGAGCAGCCAGGAAATTTAATTCTATTCTATTTATTATGAAGCATGAGCAGCCAGAAAATTTAATTCTATTCTATTTATTCATTTATGTAATCAGTTTTTCTGTTTTTTCCGCTTTTCCTCTGGAAGTCTATATCAAATATCTGCAACATCCATTGCAAGTTATAGCTATGCTGAGGGGAAAAAGGATTCAATTTTATTTTACTAATTTTCATACATATAAAATACTTCCATATATAAAAAATCCTGCCTTACAGCAACTCTACTGTCTCACAGTGTACCACTGTTCATTATAGCTGGTTAAACATGGGCTGAACAGGAGCATTTTTGTTTCCTCTTCCAGAAATAAAAAAGATATGTTTAAGGGGAATAAATTTATTTTTATATTATCACCTATTCCTGCTCTGGGAGCTGAAGTTCAGCTTCTATACAATACCAAGTTATCCTTGCTGCCAGCAGTATTGAAAATTGAGCTTCTCCCTCTCCTGCTGAATGCTGGTTTGGGTCACATTTAGGCTCTGCCAGGATGTTCTCTGTCCCAAATGAAAAGGCCATATGCTGAGAGAAGAACTTGTGTTCCTATATTGAAGCCCTGCAAGATGAGAGGGGGCATTACCTAACAATGAAAACCCTCTCCAGGCTCAACTTCCTCCTCCAAGTGGAGTCAGCCTGCAATGCCCACGGAGTGAAAGGCTCCCAGATGTGTCACAGACACTGCAGAGAGCAGAGCTGTGCAAGGTGGCACTGCCCAGGGCCTGAAACTGAGCTGAGCACCCCTGTCAGAGCTGGGCTTTGCTCCAGCCTCAGCCAGCTCTGTGACCAACAACCCTGGGAAAACTCCAGGACTTGGACAAACAGTGAATTCTGTCAGATGTTCACCCTACTATGAAGGACAGCTAAGATGTGGCTTCAGAATGAGGAGGAATTTAGTGAAGGATAACATCACCATGAGTGGTACTCTGTTTGCATTTTTATGATTCTAATAGAAAAAAGACAAGCAGTCCAAGACGCCTCAAAGTGAAATTTGCTATTAGATAATTCTTCTCATATTTTCCCCTTTGGAAAATGAAAAATGAGCATGGGGAAGTGTGGCAATATTCACAGGGGTCCGACGATGAGGGAAGAGACAAGGATCTGACTCCATGTTTTAGAAGGCTTGATTTATTATTTTATGATATGTATTAATTTAAAACTATACTAAAATAATAGAAGAAAGGATTTCATCAGAAGGCTAGCTAAGAATAGAAAAAGAAGGAATGATAACAAAAGTTTGTGGCTCGGACTCTCTGTCCCAGCCAGCTCCCTGTGATTGGCCATTAATTAGAAACAACTCTATGAGATCAATCACAGACCCGAATGTTGCATTCCACAGCAGCAGATAACCATTGTTTACATTTTGTTCCTGAGGCCTCTCAGCTTCTCAGGAGGAAAAATCCTAAGGAAAGGATTTTTCATAAAAGATGTCCATCACAGGGAAGACAATGAAATGAAACATTGACTAAGAGGAAAGGCATATTTTAAAATGCCTTCCCATTTCCTGAGAAATATAAAGATTTTGAAGAACCCTCTCCACATTGATATAGATTAGAAAGTTGTTTGTTTGTTTATTTATTTAAGAACGTGAACCAGATTAGATTGTTCAGGAAAAGTTAAAATTTGGTAATCAAATATAGACAAAAATGGACAAATCAGACTGTTCTTGTAACTTACTACCAATCAGCATCTTAGAAACACATTTGATGTATAGGTACAGAGCAGATTTTTCAGAAGCACAGCAAAGCTACCAAAGTTTCAGTGATTTTTCTGGGGTAAAAAGAAGCCCTGACAGGTGATGAGACAAATGTAGCTGCATAAAAGCATGACCAAAGCACTTGGGTGGTTGGTGTCACAAACAATGTTCAAGTCTGTGCCACTAATGTGACTGTTGGACAGGGAATTTTATTTTCCTGCCATTTGTCAGTTTTCAGGGAAGGATCACACCCATGCGAGCACAATGATGCTGCATGTCTTTTCTGAGAATAGAACTGTTTACTTTTCAAGCTGTATGTAGTCTTTAAGCAAATAATGTTCTTGTGAAGAAGATGACTAAAGAATACAAGAGAGGTGGTGTGTGTAGCAGCAGTTTAAAGAGAGATTTTGATGCTTGGTCCATACAGACTAAATTCTCTCTCCATGGCAAGTGACTGATCACCAGGCAGATGGTGGGAGAAGCTAACTACCTTTTGTTTCAGGCAGAAAGATAAAATGTGGGACACTGGTTCTTGAAGCACATTTTTCCTATGAGGCGTGGAAATGGGGACTCCACACCTTTTGGGCTTGCTCTTTCAAACCCCAGCTTCTGTGGCTGATGGAAGTCAGATCATTCAGCCCTCAGGGAAACAGAACAACGCTGTCATTCCCCAAAGGAGTCCTTCCATCTCCATAACAGCTAAACTGGGTGTTGAACTTAGCACTGACTGTCCCAGGGAATATTAATGTCTTATAAGGAGAAATTATTTAATTATCAACCCAGTTATATGTTATTATAAAGCATCAGGTGTGCATAATTGCTAGAATCTGTAAGTAAAATTTTTATTTGGAGTTTTTGTGGGAGGATTTAGTGAAAGAAACTTTCCACATGCCTATGGCAGAACTTTAAACTGCAGCAGTGGGAAAGGAGCTGGTGCAAAGTCTCACAGGAGCAACCTGCATGTGCCATACAAATCCTCATGCACCTTGTGACAGCCATCAGGACCTCCTGTGTGGGTGGAAATGCAAATCCTTAGCCACATCTCCCTATCTCTCTGTGTTCAGTGGAGGGGAAATATCTAACAAAAATTGTGTTACACTGATTTAGAATCTGCTACAGGGAAGTGCAGTGAAGACAACTAAGGTGAGAAATATTAACTGATTGCAAATATTTTCTCAGTCCTCAAAATTTTTGCAGTTTTCCTTAGAGGGCTAAAAGAGGAGATGAGACTGGAGGAAGAATCCTCCTCATACAGTGTTTGGACATGTGAATTCTAGTGAAACTTTCATTCACCCTCTCTCTCCTCCTTCAGGCAATATTCACTTATCTTTTGGGTATTTTTTTAAAATTTATTTTTATTTCACTTCTCCTTTTTAAGAGAAATATTAATAAATCTTACCAAAAGGTGGAAGTATGTGAGAGATAGCTTAAAAGTAACCTAACCACTGCAAGTTATTTGTGATTTCTAAGGGAAGAACTCAGGTTATTCCCATGTTTCAGAAGGATCTTTTCAAACCCTTAAAAGGTTACTGGTTCTGAAGATAGCCTCTGATTCTGTTTTCTAGGACCACAAAATAAATATCTGTAAGTGCAACAGCCCATAAACACGTGACAAATAATAATCACCACTTCTGATAAAAACAAAAGTTGCATTTTTTATAAACTACAATGACCGAGTGTACTGTTAAGCTATTTTCTGCAGCAAGTGGCTCCAAACCCATATCTGCGTCTTTTATTCACTAGGGAGGGGTTGCTCTTCTTTCTTTAAAGTTCAGACTGATATCTCTCTTACATGTTCTCATGGATTTTGGCTGCCTTATCTTATTCTCCTTTAAAGTGAAATGAGCTCAATACCTTTGTTTATTTGTTATCCTTTGGAGCTGTTGCTAAGTTTGCAAGACTTTGGTAAGCAGGTCCTGTAGGTAGAGAAGAGGCTGGGGTATTATTAAGCAAGACACTTGGTAACACACTTTTATTGGGCTTTACAAATCACTGATAATTTAGACAGTCATGTGGCTTGAGTTCACAAAGCAATGCCTTTCAAAAGGGAAAAGGGACCTGCGGCAGCTCTGTGAGCACTAGAGAAAAGGAATTAAAAAAAGCCAACAACAAACTAGCAAAAAGCCAGGGCAGCGCTAAGGAAATGAGTGCAGGAGGTGAGAAAGATCTACCTGTCCCCAGTTCATGTCCTGGGTAGTGCAACAACCTGAAGCCTAGTGAGCCATCACGAGGAGACTGGAGAGAAAGCACTCTCTGGGCTGGAATCACCCAGGAAGAGCAGGTGACTGTGACAGGGACACAGGACAGAACAGGAGAGAGGGCTGGGCCGGCTTTATGAGGTGGCTCTGCG
The DNA here is from genome assembly GCF_035770615.1 of Melospiza melodia melodia. Classification (NCBI taxonomy): domain Eukaryota; kingdom Metazoa; phylum Chordata; class Aves; order Passeriformes; family Passerellidae; genus Melospiza; species Melospiza melodia. The sequence goes on along the minus strand of NC_086194.1, from coordinate 133,918,035 downwards.
ATTGATCAGTCTGCGAAAGCTCCTCCGGAAGCCTTCATCCAGAAAGGCGTACAGGAAAGGGTTGAAGCAGCTGTTGGCATAGCTTAGGCTGGTGATGAAATAGGAAATCCCAATGACCAGGGGAGTTTGTGGGATGTCCATAATGAGGGCCACCACTGTGCTAAGGTGAAAGGGCATCCAGCAGAGCAGGCACACACCTAGGATAGCAACCACCATCAGCGTCACCTTCTTCTTGGCTTTGTCCAGAGCCTTTGCATTGCAGTGGAGCTGCACGTGTCTCAGTCTGCACAGCATGGTGGTGTACAGGGTGCAGATGGTGGACACTGGGATGACAAAGCCTAAAATAAGGGTGTAGATCCGACTGCCTTTCCACCACACGCTCTCGGGGTGGGGGAACACGAAGACACAGTGGGAGCGCCCCTGCTCCTCGTGTATCTTGGCAAAGACGGCGAAGGGCAGGATGATGACGGTGACAAAGGACCAGACACAGAGGCTGACAATCTTGGCTGCTCGGTAGGTGCGGTAGGACACCTTCCTGGACTTGGTGGTGGCTGCCACAACGAGGTAGCGGTCAATGCTCATGACAGTGAGGAAATAGATGCTGGAGAAGATGTTGTACTGGTCTATGGAGATGATGAACTTGCACATGAGCTCTCCAAAGGGCCACTGCAGGAGCAGGTAGTCAGCAATGTTGATGGGCAGCACCAAGGTAAAGAGCTCATCAGCAATGGCCAGGTTGAGGATGAAGATGTTAGTTACTGTTTTCATCTTCGGTGCTTTGAGGATGACATAGATGACAGCAGTGTTGCCTGTCAATCCCACGGCACAGATGACAGAGTAGATGACAGGCACTGTGATGTAGAACCTGGGGCTTACTGGAGTAGTGGACATATTCAGACTCCCATGTCCTCTTCCAGTGCAGTCTGCACATGAGGAATTGGTTTCAGGGAGGGAGAAGTTCTCCATGGCTACAGGAGAGGATGGCTAGGCTCACTGGTGGTAAGGATGACCTGAAAGTGGGGAAAAATAAGTGAGACCTCTGCTCTTCGCAAGGCTGTCCCCTCTGGCACACCCAACTGCCAAAATCTCACATATGCTTCCCACTGGCACCCTGACGGCAGCAAGGGAAGATCGCCAAGGGCTTTGCCAGCAGCCAAGTGTCCCAGTGGCTGCTCCTTCCCTCCTCCCGCATCGTGGGAGTGCCACGAGGGGACAGCGCTCAGCCTGGGGCTCCCCGAAGTGCCCAGCCATCCCAGGGGGACAGCGCTCAGCCTGGGGCTCCCCCAAAGCCATCCCAGGGTGACAGTGGTCAGCCTGGAGCTTCCCCGAAGTCCCAGCCATCCCAGGGGGACAGCGCTCTCCTGGGAGCCCAGGGGCGCTGCTCGGTCCCTTCCCCGCCGGCTCTCGGCGGCGCCTCTGGGTCGGAGCTGCTCGGACCGCGGGGGTCCTGCTCTCGGGGGGAGCCGGTGCCCTCGGTGTGCTCCCCGAAAAGCAAAAGGCACCCCCGTTCCCGACTGAGAGAGCGCTGTGAGGGGGGATCAGGGCTGCACTGACCTGTTGCAGCCCGGCGGCGGCGGCGCGGCTCCCGGAGCGGCGGGATGCGCTGTCCGTGCGGGGGGAATGTGCCGGCCCCGCTCCTTTGCCGGATTCTGAGAGTTACAGCCGCGTCCGACTCGATCTGGCCAGCAAGAAACAGGTGACGCGAACGGCAGAGGATGGTTCAAGAGTCGGAAGCTGGAGCATTGGAAGAGGTTTGTGCTTTACCTGGACTCGCATCTCCTCCCGCGGTCCGGCCGCGCAGCAATGGGGACAGAGATCCCAGCTGGATCATCTGGGGTATCTGCGCCCCTGCTGGGGCTGAGAGCTCAGCACTCAGCGCCTGCCCGGCCCCGGGACTGTCCCGGGCGGGGCGGGGGCAGCGCGATGCTGTGCATCAGGCTCCGAGCCACAGCATCGAGGGGAAGGTGCCCCTGCTCACTGCGGGGGGTTGGACTGGGTGGCCTTTCAGCTCCCTTCCGGCCCAAAGTAATCTGTGATTCTGGGAACTGGCCAGGAAAACACATTTTTCATGGGATGTGAGATTCAGAAGCAGGATGGATGCACAGTAGTTCTGGTTCTGCCTGACACTTTGACTCCTTCACTCTGTGCTAGCGATAAACTGAAATATAACCCTGGGAAGGCAATCTTTTTTTAGAGGGTAATTCAGAGCTCCTGATTATCAGAGTCTTTTTTCCAAAAAGTACATGGCATAAAATCTATCTAATTTTATTTTCATTTTCGTTGCCTTTTCAATGTGAGAATTCTATGTAATACATTGTAACACATTTGTAATTACCATTACTATTGTAGTACATTTGACAAAACTTCTGCATCTCTAAAATCGGAAGTGTAAACAACTTTTTTTTTATGCTACAAGCAGGACTGACCACATACATTATGAATAACTACTAATAAATTACTAATAGCATAATAAATGAATCTTTTGGCAAACTGGCATAATTGTTTATTATCTGTAAGCTAGTACCATGGAGAGAGATAAACACAGCCTGGCTCTGATTCTCCCGTATTATGATGTATAATTACCTAAATCAGCAGGATAGCACAAACCTCAAAATCCAAGCAAATAAATTATTAAGTAAATCCATGAAAAAGGGCATGAGAAGTACCTCTGCTTCATTATGGCTATGATTTTTTTGTAGCACTCTGTCTTACATTATTTCATATTACTAGCTACAATATATAGCAAAGGATACTTCACCATACAGAATATGGTGCTCTGTGATTCTTAACTTCCTTTACAGAAATATCTGAGATAAAAATGTGCTCACACACTTGTGCACTCCCATGAGAATGACAGAAATACAATGCTGCAGGGTCATCATGGAGTTCTGCTTCCCTTTTTTTGTCTATAGTTTCACAATCCAAGTAATGAAAATATCACCTTTGCTATGGAGTTTATTAGAAGCTAGCATTTGAGCCAGGTTTTTTGACCTAGTTTTAAGTTTTAAACACAGTTGTCTTAAAGTGAATGTAGCTTTGGAAACTCAATGTGCTTATTCCTCATACTGTAGCAGTAGTATGACAGAGGTGCCCCACTTCTGAGGTTCTTGGGGAGTTCTTCCACACTGGTGCTTTGTAGGCACTTAGTTGCTTACATGCAAGTTCTGGTGATGATATCACCTAAATGTGTACAAAAATTTTATCACAATGCTTTTGCCATGGTGTTTGTACCCACTCTCTTCCTTTCAGTTTATCATTGGTTCTAGAGGGAACCATCTTGTTCCCTTCTTGTTCCCCTTCTTGTTCCCAGAAAAAGATCCCCTAACTTCAGCAATAACTTTATTCTGTGGAGTAAATGTCTTGGGGTCTTTTGACTCTGCAGGGTTAAAATTGCAATCCTAATAGAAAGCTGACTAGGAGGAATCTGCATTTTTCCTCTCTCCTGGTAGCTGAAGAAATGGATTTTGGGCCTATTAAATATCTGATGTATTTATGTGAACTGCTGTCATTACTGAGGGAATTGTAGCTGCCTGTGCAGCACATCTATAAACAACTTGCCTCCATTATCAGGTGTTCATTGCTGATACTGGTGTAGTGTTTAAAGGCATCAAAAGACATCAGGTCTTTATACAGCAGTTGAAGTAATTATTTTCTCCTTTTATAACATCAGTTTCCCAGAAAGGCAGTCAAAGGCCTTTATAAATTTATAGCTGACTTCTGTAAACTTAGAAATTCTCTTTTTTGTGTGGATAGTTCCAAGCCACAGAGTGTGTCTCAATGTCTCAGCAGGTGCACAGACCATCTTCCTTTCAGCTGAAAGCAAACAGAAATGAGAAGTGTTAGGAATAACTTCTACAAGGTGAGGCTGTCGGGATTGGCAAGTTCAGACTGACAACCACAGCATATTCTGTGGGGGCCATTAAAATCTGTAGGGCAAATGCAGATCTTGGCCAGTGAATTGTGACCCCAATACCTCTGGTGGAGCTGTGCCTGCTGACAAACAGTTGTACTGGGTGGTCATTAGGCATGTTCACAGCCTTTGAGAAGATACTGATTTGTAATCATTCTCTTGCATACAGAATATCTCTGACTGTGTTTCCTTCTGGATACTTTAAGCAGTTCGTGCTATCCAGGTTAAAAGAAGTCATATATCATTTTCTTTGAGCAGTTTAAGTCATAATTGGTTCTTTGCTGTATTTCAGTATCATTGTCTAGTGATCTAGATGAGCAACAAAGGAGAAAATGGCTTCATGAATTGCCACTAAGAGATGAGATTTCACCATAATGAGCCTACAAGCCTTGGACCTTCTTTATTGAATTGATCCATGTCTGAATTTCAGAATGTATCCTTTCTTCCTGTGGGCTAAATCCATTTGACAGAGATCCATTTGAGTAGAGATCTGGGTCAGTTTTGAAGGACTTCCACCATCTCAAGTGGGGAAAAAGCACTACATAATTCTGTTTGCAGGACTGCCTCATCAATCAGTAAAGAAAACAGCAGTGCTCAGCAGTGGAGCAAGGCTGCAGCTTCTGCAATGCACTAATTTTCTACCTTTGGGACTGAATTATTTACCAACACAGTGTGCAGATGTGAAGGAGTTCAAAAATATTCAGTTGAGAGTCTCCCTCTGTGATGTTGGATTAGTAGATCTATTTATTAGGTAGAAAGGAATAAAATTGCCAGGTGACCTCAAGATCAGGCTTCTCTATTCCAGTCTTCACAAATTCTGTCAATCTTTGCAGTCTTGCATGAATTCTTTCAGGAAACATCCAGTGATGGCAGAACTACATGCTCTCCAGACTGTTTGTTCAACAAAATCTGTTCTTCAGACCCTGACCTTTTGTCACAATCAAAAACCCTTTGGTTATTTTCCTGTCCCAAATGTAACAACATTTTCTATCCCCTGTGGTGATTTTTTCCATGTGTGAATACTTCAATGTCTTTTCTCCAGAGCTGAAAAACACAGTTCTTACTATTTCCTTTTGCCATATCTGTTTGAGATATGGCAAAACTGTTTGAGAGGAGCGGTTATTTCCATTCAGTCCTTTTTTTTTTTTTTTTTTTTGTGTTTTGGGTTTTTTTGTGTGTTTTTTGTGGTGTCTTCTATCAGGCTTTATAGTATTTATTATCTGTCCTTTGTTTGTGATAGTATCAAAGTATCAAAGCAGGGTTTCACATCAGTGAACAAGGCCTGTGGCAAAGCTTCAGATTGTTTTGATTTAGCCAGGGTTGGCAGGCTTCTGCAAACTCAATATTTGGAGAAATAAAGAGTCCTGTGAGGTAGGACTGGAGCACTGGGAAGTTGTGATAAAACAACATGTGCACAGCATCTTCTGCTCTGCATTACTCAGCAAGAAAACAACCTGTGTCTATCACATCTTACTGGTTTCAATTCAAAATCACCCCAGTAAAATGAGCTTGTGTCCCACAGAGCAAACTATCTCTCTGCCCTGTATTCCCTGGGAGGAGTTGAGTTCTGGCACTGCATCAGTGTGAATAAGTGTTAGACCTCAGCATGCTGGAAGGACAGCTGACCATGCAGGCCTTGGAAATCAATTCTAAGCCTTTTAAAAACATGATTAGTACCAGGAGCTTTTTTAAAACAAAACAAAAGACAGCTTGTTCTAAACCCCAGTTTATATATATATATATACATATATATATGTGTGTGTGTGTGAGAGAGAGAAGTTAATTAGTACATTATGAGTGAAGTATAATAAGGGTAATTGAAGAGAAGCAAAAGCAGTAGCTGAATAATAATAAATAAAAAAATCCAATAGCAAGGCCTATGTGCATGTTTTTGTTGTCTTTGGGGTTTGGGGTTTTTGGTAATAGAAAATTCACTGAACTTCAATGGATTCATCACATTTCTTGGTCTTTTTGTTTTCCATTTGTGAGAGAAACTGTCCAGCCTCATCGGTCTGGTGAACTTAGAAATTAAGTCCCTTAACTTCAGTAGGTACTTACAAATATTTTGGGCCTGTATTAGACTCTGTGCTTGCTGTGTTGGGAATTAGTTCCATAAATTCCTCATTTACCTTGCTATTCTAACATGAGAATTGGAAGGACATTTAAATTTTTAAGGAAAAGGAATCCATTCTCAAGACAAAAAAATTAGCAACAGAACAGAAGTAACTGCAATACAAAATGCAGCTGTCCAAACTTGATCAAAACTTCTGAAAGACTTGAGTGCTCTTCAGCCTACAAATGCTGAAATAGAAATGTCTGCTTTTTATCTTCCATATTAAGATCTCTAACTCATGGAATTCTTTTTCTCTAAGGCAGATCTTTAATAAAACACAACAAAACCATAAGATAGTTAAGGTCTTCCTGGGAAGCTTCAAAAATTGGTTTAAATTTTTAGCTTTGCCATGGTGAGACATCATAGCAAGTCTTAACTCTTAACTGTTTTCAACACACAGTGAAGGCTTCCTGGGCAAGATCTCTGACATTTAAAGAACATTGTAGGGCATGGTGAGGTTTCTTCTTATACCCTTAGTCTATCCTGGTGCATCACTCCTCCTCCTACCTGATGGAAAGAGTCAAGTGGTTTTGCTTTTTCCCTCTGTCAGATTTGACATTGTATGCAGGCTCACACCCTTAAATGGTTTCCCATCTGCTGCTGGTTTTCTTAACTCACTATTAAACTCTCAGATTATAGGACTGAATTAGTGTGTAGCTGCCACTTAAACTTTGCAATTCTCCTAAGAAAAATTTTGTGACTGAAATGTGGAAGCCATCTGGTAACACTACACCAAAAAGGTGATAAAATTTTTAGATTCTTCAGCAATTGCCGAAGTGCAGTCCAATAATTGATAGCATGCCAGATCTTGGGGGGTGAAGGCAAATAAAATTTCCTGCTGCAGAAAACCTTGTTGAAATAAAAATCAGGAAGCTGGGCAGAGTAGCAAATACTGATTATTTGACATAATGATGAAACTACATGCTGTTTTTTTCTTTTCTTTAGAATATTTATCAGGCCAAACTTATCAGTCTCAGAGCCAGATTTTCCTTCATGCCTTTTTCACCCCACTATTCTCCCTTTAGTTAAGTGTTCAAATAAAATGCTTCCAAGCTTTTTTAGTCTGTGAACCACCAACATCTGGTACTTTGTGACTTGTTTTGTTCCCTTTCCAGAGGCAGTCATCTGTGCTGGGGCAAAGCCAACTCCGGGCTTGGGGCTGCTGCTCAGCTTTCATCTCCCTTCACCATGATGTGTTTATCACCACACTCAGGCTACAAAAAGCTTCTCCAGAATGAGGAACATTGTCAGAAAGCCCATGCTATTCAAATCATCACAAAGCATGAAGAAGAAATTTGTGTACTTCTAAGGCAATGCCCTGGCAATACGGTGTAGGGACAGAAGACAAAAAGCTCCTGTAGTCCTATATCTAGAAAACCAACCTCAGAGCTGCTTAAAAACAATCCAGAGATTTCTTTTGTGGACCACTCCCTAAAGTAAAATTAAATTTTTAAAAACCCACCAAAAATGCCCCCAGAAAAACCCACCAAAAAACCTTCCTCAAAACCCCAAATCATAGGCAGAAAGAACTGAGGAAAAAAAGAAGAAAAGAGGTCTATGAAAATAAGTTATCACATACAGTCTTGATTTCTGTGGGTTGGGGAAGAAAAAAGTAGACTTTGTAAAAGACACCTACTAAAAAATCATTTAAAGAGTGAAATAAATGAAGAAGCAGCACCTACATCTTCCACAAATGTAAAATGGGAAAATAAACAAGGAAGAAACCATGTTGCTTTAATACATATATAGGGGGATATATATACAGATATAGTCCCCATTTCCTTGCTAGCTTACTGCTTAGATGCTGGCTAATGAATGTTTTATGTATGTGAGCTGAAATACAAGGACTTACTGGCACTTCTCTCAGAAAACGAAAATAATTTCTTCTAAACTCTTCGTGTTACTTTGTTACTTGTTATTTGTGCCACACAAATAACAAGAACAGTACTTCTTGTTTCATGCTTTGCTTGTGCATGAGCTGTTGATTACCTACGTTTCCAAGACACTGAAGTTTTGGAATACTATTACCTATTTTGTGATGAGTGCCCTTGACAGAAAATTTTTCATTGCTTCTTGACTGCCATTACTTCTGTTTTCTATCTGTGGCTTCAGCAGGAAGCCATAAGTTTGATTGCTATGGTAAGTGATTTGTACTTGTGGCCTGAGACCACTTTGCAGCAAGGCCCACAATAGCTTTCACCTCTTTGACCAGCTCTAGATCTAAGCCAAGCCTAGACACAGAGTGTTCTTCTTCTTCAGTTTGCTGTTTATTCACAGGAGCATTGGCATTCTCAGCTGCTGGGGGTTGGCCAACACAGCCTCGTGTGCATAACAATGATTTTAGGCAAACTGTGGTTTATATGGGATGCATTATTCCACCTTGCTGTTGTTCCCACCATGTGTAAACACAGAGCAATACACCTGCTGATGGACTGATATACCTAAATTGCCAGCTGGACTGCCCTAGCCTAGGAATCTTTCTATCCCCTCTGTCCTGGGACATTACCTGTCCTGTCATTAGAGCAACATGGAAGGCATCCCTGCCCATGACAAGGGTGTTGGAACTGGATAATCTTTAAGGTCCCTTCCAATATAAACCATGCTATAATTCTGTGATTAATTGTAAGTTGTGTTTCTTGTGTCATTTGTTTTAATGTTTAAATAAAACTCAATAATTTTCAAAGTGGAGTGGAGATGCTTGCAGTTGGCTGCAAAAGCTAAAATAATATAGAGAGCCAGAGGAGTAGATCTGGACCATTAGTATTTCTCACAGACAGCTTGAAGAGGAGGACCTGCCTCACTGCCCCAGTCAATCTCTTGATACAGAAAGAGGAGGATGTTCAACCTTTCAGCTCATAACTCTCTTTATAGGATGAGGAGTGAGACAGTTCAAGCACTTCCATCTCTAATCATGGTAGCACTAACACAGATGGAGTTTCCCAAAATAGTTTGTTTCTTTCTTTCTCTCTTAGTAAAAAAAAAAAAAAAGAAATTCATGACATCCTCAACTCAATCTGGATAGCAGCAGGCAGACAGCAATTCTCCTGTAAAGAATATATCAGGCTAGCAAGCAAAGAATAGATTTAAATCTTTCCCTATGAACCAAAATGTTGCCAGTCAGTATAAAGAGGCAAAAAGGTCAGGCTTGTGGCCAAGACTGTGATAAATGGGTACATCATTAACTATTCTGACTTGCAGTAAAACTTAGCATCCAGCCATTTTTGCCTCATATTGAATACTGAGGTATTGAATACTCAATTTTTCCCTAAGTGCTAAAATATAAAACCTTAAATTGCAAAATGCTGTAATTGGCATGCAAGCAAAACTAATTTGAGATATGCAGTGTGCAATTTTTTGTCTGCACAGGGACAATGAACTGTTATGTGCAGTTATTTATTGCTTTTCAGACACTGAGGCCAGTAGGGAAGAACACTACAAAAGTGTTAAATCCTGTCTTAGGATCCAGCCCTTAGTTCTAAATCCTGTCTCCAAGTCACTGGCTTGAGGGGTGCTGCCCACTAAGAATGGTTCTTGGCCTCTCCTGAGCAGTGCCAGGGAATTGCTTTGGAAAATTGGCTGGCCCAAGTGGACAACACATCAGGGAAAGTAAAAATAAAAAAAAAAAAAAGAGTTATTAGTGGAACTATTTCACCTTCTAAAAGGAATAATTAATTATGGTGAGATTACTGTTCTAGGTGCTGTTCATCCAACGTGTGTGGGGAGCCATAGGCCTGGAGTCAATGTGTGTCAGCAATGAGAAATCTGCCAGCTCTGTCTCTTGGCCAGCAGAAAATTTCCTTGCAAATAGTAACCTGTCATTTATTTCAGCCACAGGAAATGGGATTCTTGTATGCCTGAAATATGTCCATGTCATATTTAAGCATTTTAAAGTAGGTAACAACTTTTTTTTCCTTTTTCTATAGTGAACAGCATAATAATTATATTACTCTAGAGGTATCAATGGTGCATTTTTTAGTCAACTGTAATAGCAGAAGTTTTTTTGAGGTTACTTGAGAATGCTTGTGTGAACAGCTTAAAAACAGCTTGAAAATTGTATAAGAAGTAGCTAATGGGAGCAGCTTGAACTCTGAAGACCCAGGCTGGTCACAGCGTGGGAAGCAGTTGGGATTGTGGAAGAGGTGGTCTGGAAAATTTCTCATGGCAAAAGCATCTGTTCTCACCTTTTTTTTTTTTTCTTGTTGCAAACGAAGCAAGTTGGAGGCAGAAGAGGAGCCAGAGTGTCTCAGTGTGGGAGGTGGGGATACAGGCCGGGGAGGAATATGACTGAGCAGGAAGGAGCATTTTTTCCAGGTCCTTCTCTCCAACATGTCCGTGGCTGTTCTTGGTCTCACCTTCTTAACCTGCTGTATGAAACTTAGATCAAAAGTCAGAGGGAAGAGTAAGCTGAGTTTCTCTGTGAATCTTGGAAATGTTCCCTTCACTCTGACAGATAACCACTCTGGAAATCTGGTTATCTTCCTTCCTGAATCTCAATGTAGCACTTCCTTTTTTTCCCCCTCTCCATGTGTTTTCATGTATTCTGTGTTACTGAGTCTCAAGTTTTCACATAATTTCTAAGCCTTGGCTTCAGCCTCTTCCAAGTGATCCTAAGGGGGCTATTCCCTACTCCATGCCTTCAACATTGCCATAAGAAACTGTTCATTTTCTCTGGCAGCTAATTTTGACCAGTAAGATATACTTACAATCTTCTGAGGTTTGCAGACTTCTGAGATTTGTCTCAGCACAAGTGAAAGGATACAGTATATCTTCATAAATATTTAAAAAATCACTACTTTGTTTCTGCCACTTTTCATCCCCATTTCCAATCAGCCAGAGTTTCACAGGCATGCTCAGCTTTCAGTTCTGATGGAATTTGATGTGAAAATTCATAAAGAAGGATTTTGCTACTGTGTAGCTTTGGAGCCATGGAAACAGTACCTTGCCCAAAAGGGAATGTGGGTTAAGGCGTGGAGGGAAAATTGGGGATGTGTTCCATTTAGCTGAAGCTGGGGATTTGTTTTCAGAATAAATTAGGTCTTAGAAGGCAGAAATTAGGCTAGGGTGGTAAATGCCAAGAGTTTTCTTCATTCCAAGATTATGTCTTTTTTCCATGGTCAGGATGCCAGTTCTCAAGGAATCTTCAAAAAGTATTGCTACTTAACATGTCCACTGGGACATCAAATGTATCACACAGAAGCAGATGAAAAACTACAGCATTTTTTAAAAATTTCAATATGAAAAGACATCTGTTCCATTAGTACCATTATCAGCCACTACACATTTTACATGCTCACATTTGCCAGCTGCAGAATGAGAATACCAGTGAATAATCATTTTTGTTGCCTGTGTGTCCATTGCATCTTAAATTTTAGCTCCTTTGGAGTGTGTGAAGGTAGGGATTAAAAAAATTATGCTTTAACTTAGCCTAACAAAAAAAAAATTACTACTGTCTGTGACTTCAGTTAGGCACAGATGAGCAGATCAAAGTATTTTCTCTGAGCTTCAGCAACTGGGAAAATTCATTATTTGTTTAATCTAGCAACGAAACCAGGGCTTCCAACATAGGCTGGTAGTGACTTAAGGGCCAACATAGACTGTTCCAGAGGACTTCTTGATAATAAATTATCAATAATGATAACAAGGACAACAACAACAATAACAAAAATATATCTGGTAAGAATAAAGCCATGAACAGCTGAAAAAAATATTAATGAGCACTGGCCAGTATGTGTCCACATAAAATGATTAATAATATGCCTTTTGAAGCTTAGTCCTAATAGACTGCTATAGTTCAAAGCTGTTTAAAAAGCTTACCCTAAATCTATTCTTACCTTTCTCAAGAACCCATCCTTATCTTGCCAATCTTTAGGAATAAATACTAGAATAGACTTATACAATTCTCAGGCAAGGGGAAAAATGATGTATTTTTAATTCTTGTGGGATTATTGACTGGTGGTTAAAACTTGATGTTCTGTTGTCTTAGAGTTTTGATCAAATAATGCTATGAAATGCAGCAAGACAGTGACTAAGAAATAAATCTACACAAATATATCATTATTTGTTTATAATATAATGTCTTTTGAGATAGAAATGTTAAAGCTGTGATTTCCCTGGCTTGGAGGGTTCTACATGTAGAAATATTAAACTGCGCATCTATGCATTGGCTCTCAGTTTCAGATATCTCATTAATTCCAGATAACAGTTAATTTTTCTTCTGCAGACAAAATGATTACAAACTGCTTATCCCAAGTCAGTTTTGTTTGCTTCCCAATTTCTGCATTCTTCAAGTCATAAATTTTTACTGCTTAGAGGGGGGGGAAAAAGTGAGGCAATTAGGAATAAGATACATGCTGTGAACCCCCACTCTCATCAGTATCATTTGATGCTTGGGGACAGGGGAATAGACTGCAGTGCTGAAAAGCTCCTGGATGCAGTTCTTGTTTCCCTTAAACAATTCCAGTTTCTAAGGTTAATGAAAATGATATTAATATTAATAATAATAATGATAAAATAACTGCACTAGGTGGTGAGCACATTTAATTTGGACTAGGAAATCCATGACATTTCAGGAAATACGGGAACCCTGTGCAGTTGTGCAAATATTTCTGCATCAGGAAACTAACATGCACCATACCACTCTGGCTCTTTCAATAAAATTCTGAAGGGAGGCTTCAGACCCCTTCAGCTTCATTACTGAAACTGCATCTCCTCTGAAGCCAGCCTTTCTTCTGACTAATTAGAAATTTCTTATTAGTTCTGAAGGTATTGATTTTCATAATTGATTTCTTAACCAAATCAAACAAACAAAAAAAACCCTAACATCTTCAAAGGAGAAATGATTTTAAAAATACCATGTGCAGTGGCTGTGAGCACTCTGTCATTGTCCATCCTTACCACCCTGCATGTGGACTGATGGAGTGTTTCCACAGCTGCCTCCCTGTACACTATTAACCCAGGATGAGAACAGTCAGATGCAATGTCCCTCATGTCAAGTGATTGATAGTGACATTTGTTTACCACATTACCAAGCCCTTTTTAATATTCTGCAATTTGATTTTCTGTGGGTTTTTTATTGTCCTCCACTCTGATTTATTTATATTTTTATTTATGCTCTTTAATGCCCGTTTTCTGCAGAGGGAAATAAACAATGATGGAGAGACTTCAAGGGTTTCCCTGGGTCTTAGAGAGGGTTAGCCCTAGATATAGAGTATCAGAGTGCCATTTTTTCAGGTGGATTCAGACTTTGCCCCATTTATGTCTCATTCACCTTGCACAGATGCTGCACAAGTACAGTGTCTTTTCTACACCAGATGTGATGGAAATGAAGTTTTCCTGGCTTGGACTGCACAGTGATGTATACAGCTGGTAAAGCAGATAAGGTGGCCTGTGTAAATCTGTTTGAATGTCACAGTTATCCATGCCATGTGTGCTGGGATTCGTATTTCCAGGATTGGAAACAGCAAAAGACCTGGAATTAGCAAAGTCAATGTGTGTAAAAGCACATTGCAAAACTTGTCCTTGGCCCAAGGCAGCATGAGACCAACATTTAAAAATTCAATTTACAGTGTGTTGTACTTCCTCTTATCTTTCATACATTTACTTTTCTCTTTTATGAATAAAATAAGGAGGGAATCATGGCATTAATTATGCCCCAATACAGTGCTGTTTGCTCATCAATAACAGATTCTACTTTTACAATTGAACAATTTATACTAGAAAAGGGAACTGTCAGGTGCTAAACCCAACATTATTCTTTAGCAAGAAACAAAGTAGTCCTCAACTACTTACTGTTGGATGGTATATGGCCAGGTTTACTTTTCTTCTTTTGGAATTCTTTTTTTCCTGCTGAAAAATTTGCTATCTCTCATGTCTAACTATTTTAACATAAAATCACCTTTTAAAATATAAAATATTATAATCTAGGAAAATCCAGAGCTCTTCACAGGAAGTGTTTCTGTTTCTATATTGGCTTTACCCAAAAGAAGCAACACTTAGCATGGTAATTGGATACAGCCAGCAATGAGTACAGGGCTGGAAAAATGGATTCACAAATTTTAAAGTTAACTTTTGGTAAGTATAGAATAATCTTTACAGAAGGATCAGCTTGTGAGTGTGTGGAGTGGCTACTAAAAAAGCAGTCAAATGTAATATTAACATATTTACTAGAGGTCAAATTCTTGCTGAAAGATAACTTCTTGAACTCAGGGAATGACATTTTGGTAGTCTATATCCTTAGGATAAGAACCATAAACCATAAACAAACAAAAACCCCAAAACAAACAACAAAAAACCCCACAACCAAAACCAAAACCAAAATCAAACAGAAAAACCACTCCAGAAGTTAACAACCCCCTGCCCCCCCAAAAAAAAACCAAAAGAAAAACCAACAAAAACAGAAAAAAAAATTGCAGTTGACATTAACAGAGACCAAAGATTCCTGTTCCCGTGAGCACCAAGACCTCGTAAGTCAAGCTGTTCAGATACCAGAAAAAGAGAAACATTAATTGAACAGAGTCAAAGGTTCTGTTGGCAGCAGTGTTTCAGAATTGCTTTCTCACTTTAGGTACAGCAGTTTCAAATACAGAGCCACAGTGTCATCTGGAACAGAGAGCTATCACTGGAGTGTAACCAGATCCCCTGTTAATGCCACAGGTTTTACCAGGAAGTCACCTGGGTTATGCTGAGATTTTGCAAATCACACTGCAAGAATGTGTATTTTTAGTAAACACCTGCAACCTAATAGCAATGATAATTTTGGCTAATGGAAATTTTAAATCTCAAAAAAAGTCAAATGATCGAAAAACCTTCAATTTCTACCCACCCACTCCATACATTTGAGAGTTTTGCCACTCACCATGTTGTGAAAAATAATTTACTCTTGTTTTTTTGAGGCTTAGGGAGATGTACAAATTCTGGGGTTTTTCTTCCAAAGAACAGTATCTTATCAGATAATTTACACTTTTTCTTCAAAGTAAGTATCATAAAAGTACCTGTATTATGAAAGGAGCAGGTATCCATGGTGATCAGCAATTTACCATCTTTTGTTCTCAGTTTTCACTTCAAAGAAAATAAAATAGTGACTCACTATTTGGCCTAATGGCTAATTTTTTCATAAGAGAATATAAACTGTAAAATGTCGGAGCAGGGGTATAAATTACTTGCTAAATTAGAGAAACTCATCTCTGTCAAGCCTACATCTTCAATAGAATCATGCTATCAATAATATATTTTCATTCTAAATGAAAACAAGATATTGCAAGACATTATACAACATCTTTATTTGGGGTTTTTTTGGTTTGTTTTAAATTAAGAAATTAAAAATTAAGGGATCTGCCAAGACTGAATCTCACAATCTGCACAGGATTAAGGAATGAATATCTGTAGTTTCCTCCTGTTAGCTTCAGAGTGGCTGCAAATTCTGAAGATGACTGAGTTGAATCTTTCTTTCAAGTCCACATTAATGTTGTTGCTCTACTGGAATCATATTACTGAAAAAATTACTTTAAACATCTTTTTTTCTAGTGTGAGAACCACAAGACCTCATTTTCTTACTATAACTTTTATTTGTCATCTTAACTCTCACACACAATATTAAAAGACAGAGAAGATGTGCAGCAGCTGAAACCTTGATGGCTTTCTGTCGTACAAAAATGTGCAGAGAACTCTTTAGACTTGATTAGTGAAATAAAGGGGGAAATAGAGAAAACCCTTTTTGCTGAAATGAATTGTGGTGGGGCTGAAAGAACTTGGCACAAACACTGAAGCCTGCTGAGCTCGATGGTCAGATTGAGGTAGATTGAGAAGGGACTCTGTCCTGAATGGTGAGGAGAGGGTAAACTCAACAGGATGTGCTGAGTGGACTTGTGGGAGTTGTTCACTTGTCTGCCTCTCCTGCTAAAGAGGTTAGTCCTCTAATTTCTAGCTAGGAACTACAGCTAGACCTCATGGCTGACACAGGTTACCAGGCTGAAAGGATCTCCGGCCATACCCAAATCCAGCCGCTCCTACTTTGCTCCTTAAATATTCAGATATGCAGATGAATGTATCTTCAGCAAAGCAGCAGAAATGAGATATGCTTCAGGATTATATAACCCTATTAGTGTTCTATTCATTCATCATAGATTGATGCTTAACTATGGGTCAGTAGTGTGAAGATCTAAAAAAGATGATGGTAGTTCTGAAGTTTATGTATTTTCAAGGAAAGCAAAACTTTTATCTCTTACATTTTCTCACTCTTTATTATCCAACCAGAAATAACATAGAGATTAAATAGAAAATAAAATAGAGATTAGAATTTGAATAGAAGAAAGTATTTCATGCTGAAACTTCGAAGAATTCTAAAAAGGGGAATTTAGAATAGGTTCTACAACGATTATTATTATTATTATTATTATTATTAATAATAATAATAATAATAATAATAATAATAATAATAATAATAATAATAATAATATATTAGTATTGATACCACTTAATGAGAAATTGTCAATTTTATATCAGTGGATGTAGAGAAAATAAGGATATGGTTATACTTTTTTGCTATTTTATTCTTCCAAAGCTACAGAAGATGTTGCAAATGAAATAGAGCAGATTTTAATAGCAATTAAAATGTCCTTTTATTTGATTTATTCATCCAGAATTTAAAGAAATTTTTGGCAAACTAAAAATGAAAGTGTGAGGAACAAATACTGCTCCCTTTGATGAAGCCTAGACATAGCACTGTGTTTTTGAGTCTTATTAGTCTTGCAGGCTGACCACTCCAAATTAGTCTGCCTCCTAAATAAAAAGGTAGAGTGCTGACAAGCAAAGGCTATTAAGTCTGTACTGTCTGGCTTGCAACTCTGAATCCAATATCTCCTCTTAGATAAATGAGGCTATTGGAACTTGAAAAATTTGTTACCAACCAGAGACATATGTTTCTAGCAAAACCTATTGGTAAATAAAGCCCTTTTAAATTGCTTCTCAAATTGAATGAATGCTTTTCTATCT
The DNA here is from genome assembly GCF_035770615.1 of Melospiza melodia melodia. Lineage (NCBI taxonomy): Eukaryota > Metazoa > Chordata > Aves > Passeriformes > Passerellidae > Melospiza > Melospiza melodia. Next base: position 133,901,023 of record NC_086194.1, on the reverse strand, counting down.
CTAAAATAAAGATGAAAAGGAAAAGATTGGTAAAAGTCCAGACACCAGCCTTTTAGTGTAAAATCTATCTGTCTGCCCTTAGATTACATTTTTTTCAGGCCTTTTGTTATAGGATATTTTAGTGTGGTTTTGATTAAAAGTAATTTGCTTCCTAGCTCATTCTATCTGTGCAGCAAATGAATGGTCCTCTGAATCTTTTCATATGCTCTACAGCACAGTATTTTGCAGATGTTCTCATGTTCTTACAATAGCTCTCAAACAGCTTTTCATGGAGAAGTTCTGATGCTGGAGATGCCCAGATAGGCAGCTGAGTAACAACAGTTCTTCAGATTGTTGAATTTTCTCTCAAAGTAATATTCTCCAGCATCACTACAAATTATTTTCCAAAATATCATTTGTCACAGTTGTGCTTCCTGGCATTACTTATAGTTGGACTTCACTGAGAGCATGTGAAAAGCATGGAAAGCAAAGCTCTGATTGAATGTTCTTTATAGCGCCCATGGGGGTTCCACGGGCTCTAGGCTGCCAACACCACCGTGGACCCACATGGGGAACCAAACCTCTCTCACCCATAAGCCACAGAGAACAATTGCCCAGCAATAAACTGTGGATAGTAAATATTTAAAATGGAAACCTGGTAAGTAAAAAGCAATCTGCTCTATGGTTAAAAATAAAGGCTGCTTTTTCCTTTCAGGCTATTGTGCTGTGATACAAGTTAAGCCAAGAGCACTTTATACAAGGTGTCATCATTTCAGTTTGGTTTGCTCTTTTCCAGACATGCAAAATGGCCTGAATCCCACAGCAGCACCCTGAGTGGGGCTGCTGGAGGAAGTTTTTCTTCCACACCCTTACCTGCACACTGATGCAATGCCAAGGCATTCAAGTGATGCTGGGGCCCACTCTAGACTGCTTGGCCAACAGTTTAAACTGTGTACTCATCCTTCCTCTCCCTCTTCATGGCATCAGAGGGAAATTTAAAAAAGAGTGATAATAAAATCACTAAAAAACTCTTTTCCCAAAGTATGTTGACAAAGAAAATAAGTCTTTTATCTGGTTTGGTACTTCAGGAAAGAGCATTGGGATGTCTTAGTGGATGAATGGCATATTTTTGTCCTCAGGCCTCAGAACCAAAATAATAAAAGAGCGAGTAATTTTTAGAACAACAGCTTGTCAGATCTAGCCTTCCTATTGCTGAAACAAAGTACTGTTTTGTTATAGAATTAGAAATTAAGAACTGGAAAAGAGTATTAGTTTATCATGCTAAGTGCCCGAGCTTTAGAATGAGGAATTGTTCTGAGCCCTGTGAGGTGACCAGTGGCAGGTGTTTGCCTGAGCAGGAAGATGCTGAATTTTTCCTTCAGCTTCATCAGATTGGTTACCTGTGTGTTTTTTTCCCTGGCAGCATCATATCTGTAGCTAGGTGAAAGCAGTACCCAGGTACTCATATGGGAGTAGAAGAGCTTGTCAGGTCAGTCTGGATTTTCTAAAGCATTATCTTAACTCATGGGGTCTCCAGGCAGAGTCAGTAAGTCTGGCTGCCTTGGTAGGACTTGCAGCCAGACTTATGTACCCTCATGGAACCAGGCAATAAACCAGTGCTGCTGTTTTTAAGCTGAGATGGTTCATTGACATCTTCCTGGATGTCCTGAATTCTCAGCCAGTATCCATCACCAAAGCAGGAGTTCCTCTGAATGTCAACACCACTTTTCCCAAGGGATCACCTGAGCTTTTCAGGATAAAATACCTGCAGTATAATTTACTCAGATACTTATTGTTATATTAGTACATTTATCTGTCATTCTATTTATTGTTCAGCTATAAACCTTTGTATTTACACTTTCTAATCATATCAAAAATTTAATTTAAAGGGACTTCCTGTGAAACAGAACACCTCACTGTAGCTGGGGCTTTCACAGACATTCTGCCCTTGCTGTTGAACAATTCCTATAAACAGATTTTTCAATACAACTTGCAGGAACAGGTTGGACTGTGTTGTTTGAGGAAAACATAAATTCTCTAATTAGAAACCAAAGTAGTTCATGGGATAAATTTAAAGGTTCTGGTGGAACATCACTAGGTGCTGTGCTGAGATCTATTACACTCCCCTCAGCTAACCTGGAAGTTATTGTGAAGTGCTCATCTCAGCACTCAGAGCTGAGGCACCAAACCATCATTTGATTTTATTTCACCAGAGCCCTCATCCATCACAGCCCCACTGTACGGCTGCTCAGCAGAGCCCCACCATCTCTATGGGTCTATATAGTTACTGCCTACAGGCATGTATCATGTTGTTTTCTTCAGTAATTCAAAAGATTCAGTCACGTTTTCAAAGGCAAATAGATTTGTTGCCAGAGTTTGATATTGTTTTCTAAACCCTGTGCCCCTACAAAGTATAATCTCAGCTCAGCTTTAAATATTTTCACTTGAAGCCTTTCACCCTTCTGGGACTGGAGTGTCAATGGGGAGAGACTTGCACAGTTTTGAAATGGCAGTATGATATAAATTGGCATAAATTGAGCTGGTGACTTGAAAGAAGTGTTTGTGAATAATGTAGCATGTTTTTCTCAGTATTTTGAAAGCTCTAGAGTGTTTCTTATTCTGAAAAAAGAAATAGAAGTAGATACATAATTTTCATGAGCCTCAACTACTTTGGGAGCATTGTTGTGGGTGTAGTGACGTTGGATAAACACATTGAGAAATAACTTCTGTTCATTATATGTCAATATTCAAATCAAAGAATAAGAATTACAAGGTATGGAATGGAAGAAATGTTGGAATAACTTTATCATTATTTCTATTTAATTTTGTTTTCCAATTTAGTAAAAATTAAAATACAATAAGTCTGTACAACCCATGGTAATATAACTTTCATTTCTTACAGTATTGTGTCTATCTTTGTATCTAATATGGTGATACATAACACAATAAATACTTTGAAACTGTATATTGCTATATCAAAAAGATCTTTTGATATAGGCTGTAGATACAATATAGCGCTATTGTCCATTCCCTTAAAATCAGAAATTTTGAATGTGTTAATTTTCATGTTTGCTAGGCATATATCCCAAATTCCTAGGGACTTGATTTCTATGGCTGGCCATCAGGAGCCAAGGACTAATTCTCACTGACCTATGCTGCATCACTGGTTGTACACTAGTCTGTGAAATCAGTGTCACAGCAAAAAAACTCTTTTGGTATGTGTCGAAGAATTATTTCACTATGTTAAAACTTCGGGAGGATAGAAGGGCATCTCGGGACCTTTTTGTCTGCTTCTGGGCTCCACAATCTGCTGGAGCTGACAAAATGCCATGGTAAATAGATAACATAATCTCCCTGGAGTCAAACAGTGAACAGTTGAAAAGCCTATTCCAACTCACATTTCTCTTGTTGGTAGCTACCCAATTGTGTTTGCATGATCCCACCAGGGAGCAGAGGAGGAAACATGCATTTATCATCTGTGCCCTCTAACCAGCTATCTGGCTCTTTTCTCCCAATTTTTGTTAAAGCCTTTCTCAGCTGTTATGACAGGTTTAGCAGCAGTAGAGCAGAGTGCCATGAAGGATTTTTGGAGCTGGGACATCAGGAATTTCAGTCTCTTCAGTCACCATTTTCAGCAATGAAAATTTCCGATGCGTGCAAGAAAAACATTTTGGCAATGAGAGAGGTAAATCACTGGAGCAGGTAACCAGACAGATTGTATAACCTTCATCCATTGGGATGCTCAAATTTGGTTGGACATGGCCCTGAGCAACTTGATACAAATTGGAGTTTTGATTTTGTTATCCCTGTTAAGAATGGGGAGTTCTAATGAAATCCTCATTTTCCTTTAAAGAGGTGATTGACTTCTGCATTCAAACTCTCACAGTTCTGCAGCAAGTTTAGAAGAATAAATTATTGAGAAGCTTTGTAGAAAATGGCATGGTCCTTTTAGGTGTCTTTTTATTTCTATGGTACATTTAGAAACATTTAAGATTTTGGTGCATCCCAGTTTTCATAGTTCCCACATAGATGAGTAAACATGATAAATTGTCCTGTTACTCTCTTCAAAAAAAACACAATATAAGGTCAAACTTTTTAATGAGTGCAGTGTATGGAAAATTCTGGGGATCCACAAGTACAAAGTTAATTCCTGTACCTAATAACTGGGTCAGAGTTCTGTGGGATATTAGATGATTATGTCTGCCTGCTCTGAAATTCATGAAATCTGGTTCACTTTCTGCTTTCCTCTGGGTTGATTTAATCACGCCGAAAATTCACTTACATGTGTGGCAGCACAAAATCAAACCCAGAATTTAAAAACCAGGCCTTAAATACTGATTCTTACTCCCACAACACTATTCAAGCATATAACTCACACTTTTAGTAGCATTTGAGAATCTTCAGTATACTGCAGCACTTTGTTTACAGAAAAATTATAGTGTGAAGACAGAATCAGGAACATATCTGGAAATGGAAAGTATGCATAAAGCATATATATATATATATTATATATATATATATGCACTATATATATATAGTATACTCTATATATGTACAAAGCATGCTAGAAAATATAGGGTTCTCACAAGGTTTTTTTGGTTGGTTTTGTGGGTTTTTTTGTCTTTTTTTAAAATAATACATATAATACTTGATAAATACAATGCATTAATCTGGAGATTGTGAGAACTGCAGACACACTCAGAAAAAATGATAATGGCAAATAGATTTGGCCATCCCTTGTGGCTCAAGTTGGAATATGTAAAGGCCTAACAGATAGTAAGAAGTTGCTAATTACTTTTCTTTAGTTTTGACGGCACCTTTGAAGCAAAGTACATCCCTAGAGTCTTTACAAGGTTCTTTAGCTTCCAAAAAGGCCACTGGAGACCCCACAGGAAGAATTTTGTATCTACACTATAATAAGCATTGATGAAAGCCTTGAATTGAGATAATTGGCAGCAAAAATAGCATAATTGCCTTTGAATAATCTTTTTTTGATAGAGGGTAATAACTTTGACTTTTATCCAGTTTCCTCACAGATTGAAATTCCATAAACCAGAGAGGGCTCCATGGTAAAAACAAGCAGGACTGCAGCTCTCACCTATTATTTGGGGAACCATTGTAGAATGGAAAAAATAATTTGTTTCAATGCTTTGGCCCAGGGATAATTAGCATAAACAAATTTTTAAAATGAAAAATGTAGGAATGTATTGAGGAAAAAAGTACAGACCTGTCCTGTTTTTAAATAGCTAGTCTTATATTTCAGCCTCTTAAGCTGCAGGTGCCACAGCAACAATGCCAGTATACCAATAGCATTGAATTCATAGAGGCAGAATAATGAGGCCAAGCTTTATTATGTTGATTAAAAAATGGTTTCTGAGTTCTGTTCCTGGTCCTGGGAGAGCAATTGTCTACATCTGAACAAACTGCAAAACTATTCATTATTGATTTTGCCCCTCTCTTTTTTTCTTCCCCCACATAGGAGGAGGTACACCGTGCAGAATAAAATGTGAACTTTTCATTTTCCTGTTGTGTAAGGCAGCTGTTCAGGCAATCAGTCATGGGTCTGAGCCTCAGAGTAGGACCATATCCAGGGAGAAGGATTATTTCCAGCAGAAGTAGGGATAATGTACATTTGAATGCTAATCAAACACATTCGAAGGAACAGTTTGGAAGATGGAGAAATGGAAAGAAAAATCTGGAATACAAAAAATACTGTCTAATCTTTATGAAGTGAGGTTTTGAGAGCTTCTCCTAAGAGCGTGAGAAGAAGAACTGGTTAAAAAAGAGACTCAGAGTAAAAGAAGCCATTGAATTTTGTCACTGCCACCCTACCACCCCGCCAATAAATAAAAAATTCCCGCAGAAAAATCCAGCTTTGCTTTGTTTGTGATTCTATTTTCTTTTCCAGCTTAATCCTGCTCAGTGGTGGCCTGAACTGTGACTGGAAGTTTTTCCTCAGAAGTGTTTCCAAAGTTTTTCTGGGAGTAGGTATTAGAAATAGTATTTTCAATATATTAGCTCCTCACTCTACATTTGGCTGTTTTTATTTCTCATCATTTGGACACAAAAATTATGAGAGCTTTTGTGGCTTTTAATAGATGTCATTGTATTTTAAAATTTCAATTAATTCAATAATTTGAATCGATGTGATCTCGTATACAGCAATTTGAATGCACATGACATGTTGAATTTCATGAGTCTCCGACTCTTTGGAAGCAACTGGGAATAACATCTGTCTTTTTCACAGGTTGATCATAATACTGACCTGTGGTTGGAAATTGCTTGCCATATCCAGGCATTCTCAGCTACCTCAAACTTGTGGTCATTTATAGCAGTGACAAAAATGTAATTAAGTATTGAGTGCCCTTAATTTTTCCTACAGAATATTTCCATCTGTATTGTCAGTGCTCCTAGAATAGGTTTATCAGCAAATGTCACTGACATCTAAATAACATGATGCATGCCTTGTACCAAAAAAAATACAGATGAAAATAATCAGATCCATTTCCCAATTCCCACTCTTCAGGAATTCTGGTAGGGAAGTTTCTACAGGCAAATATTTTTCTTTCCAGTGTTCTCCTTCATCCTACCAAATAATTCAACTTTAGTTACCAGCCATTACCAATCCATACTTTTGTTGGTTTCCTACAAATTTTACATTTCTGCCACATTTTATTCTCATTCCGTTTTTTCAGGAAATCCATCTTTGATTTAAAATATGCATTCTCCTCCAGAAAGCAAAACAAACATTTTCCATTGGAAAGAAGGACATGGCTTTCTGTGACCGTGTTCGCAGGGTGTTAGGATGAGGGAAGAGATAAGGATCTGACTCTATGTTTCAGAAGGCTTGATTTATTATTTTATGATATATATTATATTAAAACTATACTAAAATAATAGAAGAAAAGATTTTATCAGAAAGCTAGCTAAAAATAGAAAAAGAATGAATAACAAAGGCTTGTGTCTCGGACAGAGTCCGAGCCAGCTGACTGTGATTTACCATTAATTAGAAACAACTACATGAGACCAATCATAGATCCACCTGTTGCATTGCACAGCAGCAAATAACCATTGTTTACCTTTTGTTCCTGAGGCCTCTCAGCTTCTCAGGAGAAAAAATCCTAAAGAAACGATTTTTCAGAAAATATCATAGCTACAGTTTTCCAGTGAGCTCTTGTTATTACTTTTAAGTCACCCCACCTTTTGGGAACTCTGAAAATCCACATAACCCTTTGAAACAAGCTTAAATGAGAGAAGTCTTGCATTCACTTTGACTCCAAAGGTAAATGTTACTCTTTCATTTTTTTTAGCATGTTTATTTTGATTAGTAAACTATGTCAAGGATTTTGAGCTAGTAAACATTCTGTCTCTGTTCCCACAAAAGTTAAGATCTTGAGTAAATACTGAAAAGCTTGAATGGTGTCACAGGTAAATATTGACAGAATAAAATAAATAACTTGTGAAAAGTGGCATAACGCTGTAATCTGAAAACTGAGAGGTGGCTAGGAGGTCTGCTTGGTGGAAAACAAATGTTCAGAAATTCTAGTGGGAAGACTCATCTGCTCATAGATGAGCCTCCCTCTCAATATCTGAATACAACATTTAATATCTTAAGGACAACATTTATTTTATACTTTGAAGCACAGAATCAAGTTTAAAGGTTTGAATTTAAGCAATGTGTAGAGTAGTCAGCTTCATCTTGAATGAAATAATTTTCAGATACAAGTGTTTGGAAATACAGATGTCTACAGGACAGATGGAGAGACTTTGCAGTTTGTCATTCTTAGATGAAGGAATGTGTTCAAATATTTTATTCTAATTGTATTTTTATACAGTAGAATATATTTTATGTATTTTAATATTTTGCTACAGTAGATCACTTATAAAGACACTATCTTTAATTTTTCAGTCTAGCACAGCTTGCTTTTACTGAAAAGAGTAGAGAAGGCATGAAGAAAGCTGTGATATCTTTTAATATTTGTTGAATTATTTGTTGAATAAAGAGCCAGAAAGAAGATTTAACATTTTTCCATGTGTCTGTTTAAAAATGAAAATCATTTTGCTAGGCATTGATTTCCAGAGGAATTAAGAAGCTTGATTAAAGAATACGATATTATTTACTGAAAATAAAATGAGATGTGAAAGTAAGAATGTAATAGGATAAAAATACACGGGATTTGAAGTTTTGACTGGAATGTCTGTGCCAGGCCATCTCTGACTATGTGATAATAAACTTCTAGTTTACAGGCTAAAACTACATCTATTTTTTTACCTCAATCTCATTTTTTCTGATCATTGGACTCTCAGTTACATATCTAATTTTTTCTTCTAAGACTGTTGTGAAGTTGTCAAATGCCTATCGCAGCCGTGGCACACTGGAGTGATTCCATATTGATTGCAAACTTTGAAAGACGGATCAAGCTTTTGGAGACACTTGGTTCCAAATATTGATCACTTGGCTTTCTTTTTTTTTTTTAAGAAGTCGTGAGATGACATCTATTACAACTGCTGTTAATGTGAGAACTGAACTTCAAGACTGGGTTTTGAAAGAAACTTAGAGAAATCTTTTTCTTTTATTTGCAGTATTTCTGTAAAACTTCATCTAGAACAGAATTCTCCTAGGAAGTTGTAAGGCCTCCAGCTTCTCTGGTTTTTAAAAGCAAGTAAACAATTCTTAAGCTTCCCTCCCTAAAATCTACAAGATGGATGGGATTTCTTTATCAGAGGAATGTATTTCAAGTGTAAAACTGTGTCATGGGTACACATTTCAGGTCATACTCATCTAATTTTTCACTTCCTTGAATAATGAGTAAGCATTATTGGGACCCCTGCTTGATAATTACCTCCATTTTGCTCTACTGCCTTGCTAGCATGGCTGCTCCTTAGATGCTAACTTGCTAGAGACAGTTTGTCTGGAAATCCAATTTGATTTTGGCTACAGCTCAGAAAAAAATTTCAGCACTCAATAAAGTTGATTTTATAAATTTCTCAATACTGTCTTTTTAGATGGAAGTGCCAGTTTTCTGGCGTAAAATAGTTCATATCATCTTGTAGGTGATTTCAGCCTATAGGCTCCCTACTTTCTAGGTAGATGAGATTTAATACCCTGTGAGGCTTTTCTCTTCCCTCTGAGGAAACAGACAAAAAATAATTTATTGAGTTACCTTTCAGCGATGTTTTTTAAATGTGTTGGTAAATTTCTGCTTCCTCTTTGTATATGACAAATCCTAGTACAGTTTTTTCATAATTCTATCTGTAGGGTATAAAGGGTGCCTTTAAAAATTCTTTTTGTCTTTTTTTTTCTTTTTAAATGATTTAACATTCTATGATGTTTGAGGGATTTCTTTTATCATTCCTAATGTGACTATTTCAACAAATAAAATGGTTATTGTTGTCTTTTATAACACTTCATACTGCAGTTTTTCACTTCAGTAAGGCATATAAACTCAAAAGTACAAAGATTTCATGGGTTTTAAGTAGCACCTGATATAAAAATTATCCATTAAATTCAGAATAGAATTATAGACATGCACAAGGCAGGTCTGAGGCCTGATTAAACTGCTGTTGAATCTTCAATTATTAAGATTTTAAGCATTTGGAATGTCAATTAAATTACACTGATTACATTGCTTAAAACATTTTTTCCCCAGCTATGGAGAGTGTTAAAGTCATAAAGCCTAACTGTTGGACAGCAACCATCATTTCCAGACCAGGCTAATAGAGTATCAGTAGCAGCATTTGACACAAAACTTAAATCTGCTACAGGAACTCCAAGGTGGAAAGCTTCTGTAAGGAGCAGCGGTTCATCAGGGACTTCCAAACCTCATGCTGTTTACTTAGAAACTGATAAATGTGTCTCTTCAGCTCTCTCTTCTGGATGGTGTCCACCTTATTCTCCTCATCTTCCCTGCTTGGTTCACCTTCATTCAACTACAAGATAAAACTCCTGCAGACTTGATTCCAAAATGAGCCACTCTGAATTAATACCCATGATTTAAATGCAGTTCCTGAACATTTTGGTATTAAGAGTGAATGTCATGATAGAAGATTTGGTTCAATAATTACAGACTGTTGAAGTCAGTGGGATTTCTGACGGAGCAAAAACTTACTGAGCATTATGCAAATGACCCCAAATCATTATACAGTTATTAAATGACTGCGTGCACCAGGAAGGAAGAAAAACAGTTGGTGGCCATAAATGCTTATAATTAAAACTGATGGAAATTACTTGAGCAAAGGGAAATCTGGGCTGAATGCTAGAAAAAACACTTAATGTTAAGGTCCATCAAACTGCATAAAAGTTCACTGACTAATGGAAGCACTTTTCAGTTATTACACAGAACTGGACAAAGAACTGAAATGTATTCTAGGAAAATTTTCTGACATAGTGAGCTGAATAGTGACTTTTCAGAATATGTGAATAATTATTTTCTCTAAAAATCTTGTTAGCCAGTCTGTAGGTTTGATCAGGAGCTTCCTTTCTGCTTAAAGGTTTTGTATTCTGAGTTGCAGGTATAGGGAAACATGTAACTTTCAAAATATAATTCTGGTTGTGTGACAGGTACAAATTTCCCATTTGCCTTTAGAAAACAAAAAAAAGAGATTTTCAGGACTTTGAGGAGAAATGTTTTGTGCAGAATTGAGAAATGGGAGAATGACCACAGGCTAGACAAAATTGTATTTAATTCTTTAATGGTTCCCACAATCACTGAATGGTTGAGGTTGGAACGGACCTCTAGAAAGCACCTGGTTTAACCTTTGACTCAAGCAGGGTGACCTAGAACTAGGATTGGGTCCAGTCAGCTCTTGATTCTCTCCAGGGATAGGCTCTACAAAACCTCCCTGATCAAAACTCCTTGGTCATCCTCACAGTCAAAAAGTATTTTTTGTTGCTCAGAAGGAACCTCCTCAGTTTCAGTTTGTGTCCATTGCCTCTAGACCCACCACTAAGAAAGCAAATGACCTGGTTACTAGCCTAAGTAACTTCTTGGCTATTGGATGCTGTTTACTAAAATTGCCAAAACTGACCTGCATCATTTTTTCCCCCTTTATTTAAGTCCAATTCCGCTTTCCAGCAGAGAACTCTACTTAAAAAGAGAAGTAACTCTGTAGCTGTGCTTTCAAACTGTAATTAATAACCTGATTTGTGAAAATGTAAATTGTGCATGGATTTCATATCATCTCTGTGAGGTGATGCATTGAAGCTTGAGAAGGATTCTGAAAAAGCTGAATTTGTAGCCCTGGAGTCTGAATTGTTCAACCATGTGATGTTCAGTCCTTAAGAAGCTACAAAATACACTTCACCCCACCTTAAAAAATAGACTGGTAATACCTGTACCTTCTGCTTTTATGATTAATACTTAAGTTGGAAGCACCCAACATCCCTTTCTTAGATGGTGATAAAAAGAGCAAGAGGTTGGGATAAGAAATCTGCCACTACCCTAAGAAAATGCACCTTAGAAGAAGGTTTCACATGACACTGTAATTAGTATAGACCTGGCAACAGCTTGTCTTAAGTTTTTACATCTACATAGACATGTTTGTGTGCAAGAGGCCTTACATACATACTTTATCTTTACATAGTTATCAAGAGAAAAATTAATCACCACAGAAATACCCAGAGAAATTCAGTGAGCAATAATTTCATAGCAAGCACTTTATATATATAGATTCACACTTATTGGTGAACAAATATGCAGAAACAATTCCATAGAAGCTGATTTATTATTCATAACAAATAAAAGGACTTAGCAGTAATTCAAACACAGATCAATACAGAGTAACTTTTTTCCAATATCAGTGACAGATGATTTTTATCTTTAGGTGATATAAAATATTGGAACATGGTACCTAGCATATAACTGCTAAGATTTAATGGTGCTGAACAGCTTGCTTGGATGCCTTTCCAATGATTTGCAAAGTTCTGATGATTTCACAGTGATTAACTCTAGCATATGTTTTTTTGCAAAGGGCAATTTTGCCAGGCCATCAGTTTATATGCAGATTAAACTGGCAAGTATGAACAAACTTTTAGAATAAAGTAAATGTTAATTGCTTGTAACTACTTTTAGTTTTCTTATTACAATTAGAAAGTTACGAAATAAATAAGACAGGTAATAAATGAAATTCCCATTTGGTATGACAGCTGGAGTAGCAGAAAATTCTCCTGTAGTCATGGGCTATAGCAACTAGTTACTTTACATATAAATCTTTTTTCTCATCTCTAGTTGGCAGGATTTCATGGCATCACCAATATTTACAGTGGCTGATTCTCTCAGAGAAAACTGAGAAATATTGTCCTTCCTCACTGCTTAAGAATCACTTGTATTTGGTACCAGAAAGAAGGCAGATTTCCAAGTAGACAACAGATGTTTTGGGCCCTGGAAATAGACAGAAACCGGCAGGTATGAATAAATACACCATGAGACTAACTCAGTTGGTTAGAGCACAGAAATAACCCCAGGATCATGGGCTTCATCCCTTTATGGGTCCATCATTTAAGAATAGGACATGATGATCCTTGCAGATCATTTCCATCTCAAATATTCTGTGATTTAACTAGCAAGGAATATGGTTAGAGAAATCCTCCTTCTGCAGCACCCCATTGTCCAATGAGAGGATAATAAGTGTTGCCTCTCTGGTCATAGACAATAAAGTGAAACTTCTTACAAACTGATTTGTGAGAAAATGTGAGGTGTCTGCCATAGTAGGCTTAAAACCAGGGTCCGGAATTCAGTAATCAAAAAATGTGCTTCATTACTATTGTCTATAGCTCAATTAAAAAGTACACACAATCTCATATATATATATATATATATATATATATATATATGTGTCTATATGCATCTAACATAGACTTCCAATTTATAAATTGGTTGGCGGATAATCTCCTGCCTTTGTCTTAAGATCTCAGTCTCTTTCTGCCAGGAAGGAAAGAACATTTTGCTCTCAGAAAACTCATGAACTGCTTATATTCACTTAGACAATAATGTTTTCCTAACTTATGAGTATGTGAAGAAGTTTTCCTGAGGAAAAAGCTGAATTCAAAGTCTTGACTGATTTCTGCTCTCAGAAATCCTTATGCTATGAAAAGGGACATGTCTAAAACAAAATCCAAGGAGAGATTTAGGTTTAGAATTTACCTGTGTTCTCAGATTGCAGAACTCTTCTAGTGTGTCAGTCCTAAGGTTTATGTAAGAGCAGACACACAGCTGAGCTTGTGGTTAGATGACAAGGGAGATAACTGCTAAGTGACAAGAAAGGAGAGATCTGACACTGATACTGATGAAAGCCTGCAGCTTGTTTTATTTCTCTGAACCTATTCATTAAACCTTTGTAACTTTATTGTCTAATTCTAGACGTGGAAATGAATTACTAATATTTACTTATTCTATGTGCTTTTCAAACACTAAAGCATGTAGATAAATACTTAATAAAACTTCTAGGGATCCTAAAGGAGAACAGGGGCGGGTTCTTGCCTAGAGGAGTTAAAATATCCTGTATTTGTAATACAGCTTCTCTGTGTTGGGAATACTTCCATGTGAAAAGACCCTACAGTGACTCCCTGCTGATGGGAGAAGCCACCAGAAATCCAAGGGTTTACAGTACGTTTGTAGATATCTTCCTGCTCCTCTAGACTGGAGACACCTAGAAGAGGTACTGAAAGCATCCTGGTTTACATTAGTAGATCCTGGCACTAACTTTTATGTTCTAGCAAAAGGTTTCTATGCTGAACACGTAACACACATTCAAAATTAGGGGAAGAATAACGGTGAAAAAAGTTAGAAGGCACAACAGGTATTCAGAAGGTGAAGTTTTTTTCTGGAGGGAGAGGTGGGAAGTTCAAAGACTGAAATAGATATCACAGCTTAGAGGGGTCAAAAATTTAAATTAGGGGAGCAAATGAACGCAGAATAAGAAAGAGGAAATGAAGACCACAATTTAATGGATTGCAAGGAAATGGAAATATTAACTATAATTAAACACTTATCAGGGGGAGACAGAAAATTAAGAAAGGATGAAGGAAATAAGTGATTTACTAATCAAATCATCTAGGAGAAATCAATAAATGCATCAAGGTAGTACATCCTAGAAAGAAGAAACTGCACCATCATGAATATAAATGACTCAATAAGAAAGAAGTCTATCCATAAATATTGAGAGTCTAAATAAATAGGAGATAAATTTTACCTCATTAAAGGGCAGGTGTAGGAGTACGTGGAAATACTGCCCATATTGATCATTTGAGACAATATTCCCTTACCATGATACAGGTTAAAAAAAATCCATTACAGAATGAAATTGGACATAGGGATGAACATTTCTCAAACTTTAAACCAGGTTAAACAATAAAATTAGAATATGTTTAATGTTAGTCCACATTTAGAGGTACATATCTTAAAGAGGTAATTAATTTAGTTAAAAGCTGTAAAAAAAAAAAAACTTTGTTTTGTCTTAAGAAAATATGCTGTATATTGTAAGAATTTGCCACACCTCAACAACTTTTAGAGGACTGCCTTTTTTGTTTCTAAAGGTATTTTTTCTTTGAGACCAATTCTAGGAAAAAAATAGGTTTAGCAGACTAAAATAGATTATTAATAAATAGTAAGAATAGAATGAAATTAATAAAATATATCAGCAATTCTTTCTTTGTTGAACTACAGAATCTTTCTTGAGGTGACCAGAAGGTGGAGGAGGAAGGTCACTAACTCTGAAGAAATCTTTATTGTATGAGGGAATTGACCAACAGAGAACAACATTTCTCTTTTGTTTCGACAGCATAAGAAAACATGAGGGATGTGGGAAACTGAATTGCTGACCTCAAGATTTCCTTTTTACTTGTGATATCTGTCAGGGAAAATGGAAAAGTTCAAAATCCTTTGGAAAGTTTTTTACTTCCCACTATGCGTACACATGTACACAAAGAGAAGACATGACATTGGAAATGCAACAGCAAGGAGTAAAGGAGGAAATAGAAAGAAAATGGCAATAACGAAGAAAAATATATGTACCAAAATGCCAAGGCTCGTGGACATAGTAAGGAAATAATTGAATTGTATTTCATCAGTATCATTATGCTAGCCCTTGTGTTAGAAAAATACGTTTTAATGAATATGCTGAAATACTGCCTTTATTTTTGGTTGTCATCTTCAGAAAAAGGGTTAGAAAACTCTCCTTGTTCCCCCTTTGTCTTTCTGCCCTGCACAGGAGAGGCAACCCAAAAGCACAAGTTAATGCTAACTGTGTCCTTGTAAAGGGATACACAGGAGAAAATCTTCCATTCACACTGAGACCCACTTTGGTGGAAAATGAGTCATGAATATATAGCCTAGTGTAGCCCACAATAAATTTATCATCTGCATGGTGTTGCAAATTAATTTTAAACTAATCAGTCAGCATCTTGAGAAAGTGGATGTGTCTGAAATAAAATTCATGTAATACCTTGATTGTAGACCTAGTAGCAGGAAGTCACTTAGAGAGCCAAACACAAATGGTTAAATTAAAGGTACCTATTTTCATGCTAACCCTATGAAGACAAGACAGGTGAGATTGCTACAAAAAAGAAAAATTTTGATTCACTTTACGTTGACCCTAAATGTTTGGTGATCTGGAGGTATATTTATGAACAAGCCTCCTTATGATTTCTGATACCATGGCATGGCAGGTGGGTCTTGATGTAGAAGTTAAAACAATATCTTCCTACTGCAAAACAGGGAGATAATCTTCAAACCAGAAGCATGAATCTTGGTCTTCTCTATTTTGCAAGGCCCAGATGGCTGAGGTTGGAAAGCAGTTCTGGAAACAACAGTCCAGCCCTCAGTTCAAACCAGGCCAGCCAGGGTAGGATGCTCAGTGCTACAGGTGGATCCCTAAATCCAGAGGTTATAAAGAATGTTCAATTTCTTTCTTCAAAGATTCAGAGCTGGAGAAAGAGTAGTGATGTGTTTTTAGAGAAACAACATATCATGTAACCACTTTGTTTATGTGAGTGCTGGGAATCCAGGAGGTGTACCAGTAATCAAGCAGAGGAGGTAAGTGGAAATATTTTGGATTAGTGTTCCAACAAATATGTTACAGCTTGAGGCAGGCTATTCTAGACAGAACCCTTCTGGGAGAGAAGAGATTCCCTTGTGGCTCTTGAACTTGTTTAAATATACTAATTACTTATTCAGCAATGTTATTGGTGGGTAATTCTGCACATATAGCAGAGCGGTATTTGGTGAAATTAGGAGGCAAACCCCCCTCCCCCACTTCCTGCTGGGTTTTATGGAATCGTTGATTCCCCAGGATGAGAGAGCAGCTGGATGGAGGTTTCTGGGGTTATTTTGGATCCAGGGAGAAAGTTAAATCACTCCCTTTCACTTTCAGTGCATTTTTAATTTGAGCTGGTTGCTGAAACACAGTTAGGTAGATGGCAATATAATAATCTGTAAAGTTGTTCTTTTTTGCCCTTTATAAGGACATTGACAATAGCAGATAAACTGAATTCATAAGTAATTAGAATGAGCTGTTAATTGCTCCAGTGCAACTTGCCACTCCAGCTGATTGATTTTCTCAGAGACAATCTTCTGACATTTTCTAAGGGCCCTGGGGGATGTGTGGCTGAGCACCCAGCTGACCTCCCTGCCCGGGTGAACTGCAGGTTGCCTGAGTGATTTGTGATCCCACATCTCACTGCACCTTTTAAATACCTGCTCAGTTGGATTGGCCACTGGTGAAGGTGAATGAATTGAAGCTGCTGAGCCATGATCAGGGAAGCAAGGTAGAAGCATATGTTTCCACTTCTTGTCTCGCTACAAGGCTATTTCCTCAGGGGTGAGACAGAGAATTATTGTCATTTCTGAGTTGCTGAAGGATATCTTGAATCACATATATGTGTGCAGAATAAGAACAAGAATCAACTAGTAAAAGTTGCATCTGTCTCTCTTAGAAGTAAAGGGACTGAAGTACTGAAGAAAGGAATGGAGTCTTCCTGTTAGTGTATCAGGTCGGAAACAGAAAGATTCAGAAATTTGAGTCCTTTCCTGCTGTTTTCTAGACAGGGTTAGGAGACTTTGTTAGGGAAGAGGATGTGATGGCCTGCAGACCCCTGCAGACCAAAGTGATCCGTGACAATCACACCAAGGTCAAAGTGAGTGAAGGATCAGGGTTACATTTGTTCAAACCCCAGGGTGGCTGTGGTAACTCGGTAACAGTGAGTGGTGCCTTTTGTTATGCACGGTCCTATCAGGCAACAGGCCGGAAGTGAGGTAAGATAAAATCTCAGTGTGTGTGGGAGGAAATACATAAAATATTCCTCTTTACTCAAAGTAGAAGGCTAGGTAATATAAATGGAATATATAACTTT
Source organism: Melospiza melodia melodia (assembly GCF_035770615.1). Taxonomy (NCBI): domain Eukaryota; kingdom Metazoa; phylum Chordata; class Aves; order Passeriformes; family Passerellidae; genus Melospiza; species Melospiza melodia. Next base: position 133,883,697 of record NC_086194.1, on the reverse strand, counting down.
TTCTATTTTGCCACTGTTATAGGATGAAAAGAATGGAAACTGTAGAGCAACAGTCAAATAGAAAGTATGGAAATGGCACAAGTATGGAATGGTTTTAACTGCAAAGAGGAGCATTGTTATATTTCATATTTCTAAAGTCCCATACTGTTGCAATCATATTTCTAGTCTCACACCTTCTTAGCGATATTTCTTGGGGGCAGTTCTTCACAGCTCTGACTTCTTCTGCTTGTTGCTGCTTCTTAATCAGAGCTCCTTCCAGGCTCTCCCTGACTGGCCAAGCCCAGCCCCTTTTATCTCAGTTATCTTCACGAGCCACAGCTGCCGCCCAGTTAAGGACATCACAGCTGCAGCCCATCAAGAACAACTGGGGTTTATCAGGGCAAGGCCTATATACAGATATTCAAATGCAATACAGATATTTTACCGGGACTCCTACTATAGAGGAGAGATTTAATTAGATGTTAGGAAGAAATTCTTTACTGTGAGGGTGGTGAAACACTGGCAGGGGATGCTCAGGGAAGCTGTGGCTGCCCCAGCCCTGGAAGTGGTCAAGGCCAGTTTGGATGGGGTTTTAAGCAACCCGGTCTAGTGGCATTACTGCCCATAGCAGGGGAGGTGGAACAGGATGATCCCGTTCAAGTCCCTTCCAACCCAAACCATTCATTACCACGATTTTATGAAACATTTTGATTCAGGCTGAAAAGAAGTTTCAACACAATTTGGGGGGAGGGAGGAAGGGAAAGAAAATCATTGATTTTGGATAAATTTTGGTTTGGTTTATGTATATTTGAAAGAATTTTATGTCCTTTTAAATTGATAATTTGAAATTGAGTTTTGAAAAGATTTTTCAACCTGGATAACAACTTCCAAACCCACTTACAAATAGCCTTTTCAGAAAAGCAGAATTCTGGTTTAATGAAAAAGTGATATTCCAACTCTTGGTTTTCTTCCACAAGAAGAAGAGTAAAATCAAGAATAAACTTTATTCAAAAGCAGCCAAAAGCCTGCTATTTAGACTCTGGTTAAGATCCCAAGCCTCTCTTGCTCTCAAATACTGCATTCTGAACCAGAGGAAACATCTTCTTTCACTGCTGTTATTATTTAAATTATAGACTTCCATAAAAAGACTTTTTAGAAATTTGATTTTTTTTTCAATTTCTCATACATCCATCAAAGAAGTGCCACTGTAATATGGCATAAGTTTTATTGGAAATCCTGATTATACCAGATATTTATGGAAACTAAATTTCCTGTTTTATTGGTCTATTTCTTACACACATACATAACATATTTCAGACCACAGCAGGACTGCATAAAATAAAAGGGATGGGTACTGGTTAATATGAAAGGCTATCATTAGTGAAAATTAAATTAATTGTATTATGCCTTATGTGCTATTGGTTTTTAATGAAAATACTAGAACAAAACAGCAGGATTTCTTGAGAAGGGAAAAATTCTGTAAACAAAGCATCAAATACCTCACCAGGAAGCATTAAATTTCTGAAAACGAGAAAGAAATAAACCATAATTTCTAACCTATTGGGGAAGTTAGAACCACAGTCTCTAAAATACTGTCTGCACTTTCAATTCACATCAATGACTTTGCTTAATCTTTTTAGCCTATTGCTGGTAAATTCAGGTAGTGCTCAGAGTAACTTTTTTCATGCCACAAGAAGATTCTTCAAACTCTGGTCAAATGGTTAGGACTAGATCATATTTAAAGACAATTTCCATATTTGTCATTTACTTAATTCTGCTTCAGAAATTCTTGGAATAAACTTTTAAAATTTTCCTTCTTGTCTCTGCGTGTGTAATTTTGTATTGATTACATTGATATATTGAATTGATCCACGGACTTTAAGCAAGGTAATTGCTGTGATATATAGAATGTCCATTAAATAAACAGAGGTTAGTAAAACTTGCTGTTATACACCAAAATATCCATGGACTTTGAGTCATATCCCAGTTGGGTTTTTCAGTGCAAGGGCATAGATTTTGTGGATTAAATTTGTACTGTGCCAAAATGGAGCTATTAAAAGTCTTTTTAATTCATTACAAAACCTGTACTAATCTGAAGCCTGAAAGCTGCATACACCATAAATCTTTCCTGAGTATTTACAACAAAGTTGCCAGAAGGAAAATTACCCCATCTGAACACTTTTCCAAATAGAAGAGAGCCTGAAGCATCTATTAGCATTTATCAATTTTTTGGTGAAACTTTTAATCCAGTATTGATACATAATATTCACTAAAATGTGAAAGTGTTAATATCTAGGCTGTATACAATGAGGTGTTTAAATCAAATGGGCATTAAGAAAACCAAAGTACTTCATTACTGCAGTAATCTGTAACTGTTCTTTGCTTGCTTAGCTAATTTCCTTTTTCTTTACAGGTGAAAATCTATGTAAAACCATAAATTTTATTGTACTAATTTTTTCTCAGGTATTTAATTTGGTGTTTCACTATATTAGCTCCTCAGTTGCAAATTGCACTGCAGATCGGTATGACACAAAACAATATATTTTAATGGAATAAGAAGATATCCAAGAGTTGTTCAAGTGGAAGAACAAGAAATCAGTTGGAGCAGAAACAGAGAAGGATTCTGAGGAGTGGCAGTGATACTGACAGAAAAAAACAATCTGTAAAACAAACCTTTTGACTTGCATCTGTGGAGTGAACTTGGAGTAAGAGCACTTTCCAAGACACATTGCCTACCATGATGAAAAGTAGGACAGCTGGCCAAGGGCTTAGCTTCATGTGGGGACTGATATTTTAAAGAAAGAAAAATAAAAAAGAAAAAAGAGCCTTTTATAGAAACAGCCAAATCACTGACAAAATGTAATTAGAAAGCTTTAAATCCTACAGAATTCAATGAAATGGTTTGATTTTTTTTTTCCCCCAAGTGATTCAACTGGATTGAGAAAAACAAAACTTCCAAAAGTAGAATGAAAAATATTTCTTTTTGGAATTGATGATCACCAAAAGAGGTGTAACATAAAATACTTTTAAAACTTTTTGAAGATTATTAGGTCTCTGGTGTTTGTAGAAATGCTTTTAAAACTGTTTTGAGGCTGATCCACCAGTGACTAACAGACTAACACAGAAAAGTGGAGATGGGATGCTGTGCCACATGGTTTTCAGAGACATCACAGCTAAAAAAGGAAAATAATACAAAACCTTGGCAAGGTCTCTGGTGTTGAGATAACCCTGAGGTGTTAGAAAGTCTCTTTTTTTCAGCTCTGAGTCTGAAGAAGAAGGCAGAATTCTTTGGCTCTCATTCTCAAGTTGGTTTATTTTCTTTTATCCATAACATTCTTTCTTTGACCTGCTGAGCTCTGTCTAGCATGTTGGTTCATGCACACAGACTGCTTTGGGGCAGTGTTATCTTTTTATACTAAAAACTAAATATACATTATTTAAAATAATTTTCCAATACCTATCACTTATGTTAGACAGTTTGTCTCTAAACTAATCCTTCTTGTCCTCCACCATTGCAGCAGAAGATGGAGGACAAGAAGGAGGAGAAAGACAACATGCTCAGATTCTTCTATCTTGCTTCTAGACCTCCTATTCTAAAGACCCCAAAATTCTACATTTTCACTTGGTGATAAATTCAATAACATTCTACTCAAACTCTTGTGGCTTGTAACTCCTCACACAAAGTTGGTAATTGTTTCTAGGGGCTAAAATCAAAGGCACAGGTGTTTTTGACTCTGTGCCAAGGTCTCTGAGCCCCCTGCCAGGGACTCAAGTCCTCCAGGGCAGTCAGAGGAATTTCTTGGGTTCTGACAAACCTGACAAATCTTATATCTGTTTTTTATGGATCTTTCTGGGGAAAAAATGTTCAAACTAAATAATTAAATTCCTGCAATATCTGTTTCCTTCTGTTTTCCTTAGATTTTGTTGCTCAGGATCAAGAGGCTTGTTTTTTTTTTGCTTTCAGGACACTAAATAAAAACTTAATAGGTGATTTGAGATATGTAGGTTTAAATCAGATTTAAAAAGTTGCATTTATGCATTTAATATATTTCCAATAGTGTGCATCATATGGTAACAAACCTTTAAAAATGTGGTAGGCAGTGCTAAGCACAGCAGGATTGTTAAGCTTAAACAACATCCAAAACATCAGAGTTACCTGAAGATAAGTCAGAACTACTGACATTTTCTTTGACTTCAGTAGGTGCTAAAGAAGGGTTAGTTATGAGACTCCTCATATAATGACCCTTAATTTTAAAATTAAGGTCTATAAATGTGTATTTAAGTGGTGGCTGTGACATTCTCATTGGCAGGGAACACACAAAGTGCTGTTCCTAAGTGCTTTCTGCAAATTACCCACCAAGCTGCCTAAAGGTGGCATCTGAGTGAAGCAGATGAGTAATAAATATCCTTTTTAAGGCTCAGAATTAAAACTGGTCTGTGAGAAGTGAATGCTGGGGCATTTTCAACATTTTCATAGGAACAGTAGGATAGAGTAACACTACTTCAGTAATATTTATTCAGACCCGGTGGGACCATTCCTTGTGGCAGATGGTAGGACACTCCCATGCACAGAAGGATGGACCCCTCAGACATCTTTGGCATTTTTCACTCCATTTCTTACCATTGTAACACTGATATTTTTTCAGTATCTCTTAGTTTATTTTGAATTTTATTAAGCTTTTGTCTTCACTACCATTTGTGACAGGTAATGACAGCATACAGGACATTTGCTTACTCTGTGAAAATTACTGTTTCTGCTGTGAAATGTAGATTTGGTGCTTCTGGTTTCATGCACTGGCTAAGGACTCTCACCTTGGCATTTCAGGCTTATTTAGCTTTCTTTGGGTGTTTTTGAAAACTCTCTGTATGTGGTTTTATAACTACCTCACATACAGGCACAGTTTGTGTATCTATACTGCCTTTGACAACTAACTTGATGTGCATCCCTAATTTGCTCCCTCTAGAGGGATTTAGTTCACAAAGCCTTTGCAAGATTCAGTCCTGAAACACTGCATGTGCTTAGGTGCACTGGATCCATGCCTAACTCAAACAATAAAAAGCAGTGGCATTGTCTTGGAAATTGCTAATGGACAAGGATCATTAAAGAAGGCAACAGTCACACAAAGGTGATTGTCACAGTACTCTTCTATTGCATTTCCATGCCTACAGAAAAGTAATTTTACAAAAAATTCAGTTACATTGAAGCACAATTTAATTTTGAAATTATATCTTCATTTGATTTTAATTAATGAAAATACAAATGCATTTACATTCAGTTTCCTTTATTATTTTTTGTGTAGATCAGAAAAGCCGACTTGCCATTCCTTGTTTTTTGAGGCTGATTCTCTCCTCACGCTCATGGTGATAGCACTACACTTTTTCACAGATATAATAGTACTTAACCAGATGGACGAAAACAGATGGGCTGGTTTTATATCTTCTTTTTTTCCCACCCTTTTAGTCTCTAAATAAGCCTAAATTTCCTGCACCTAGTAAATTGCTCCTACTTTTGTATGGGAAAAAATAATCAGATCTCTAATAAATTAATTATTTAGCCATAATTAGCAATTCATGCCTGAAAATTTAAAAAAATTCAGAAGGAAGTTCATAAAAAATTATCCAAAATCCACAAGTCAATACATTTCCTCCACTGAATTGTAAGAAACTATTCAAATGCAAATTCTTTTGTTATTAACCTTTTATTTAAACTTGCGGCTTATAGTATCACTGATGCATTTAAGAAATTCAAATGAGTACTTAATTTTATTAATTCCTCTTAACAATACTCTTAAAAAGATAAGTTGTACAAAACTCTGTGAAACCTAGCACTTGTGTTGCCTTTAAATTCAGATTTGTGCCTATGAAAGTCTTCCTTGGTCCACATTTTATTCTTCAGAGGGAAAACAAAATCGTTAACTCCTTCATCAAAGAAATTTTATGCACTAGTGAAGAGCTGACCAGGTATGTGCAGTTTCAGACATTTTTGCTGTCTGCTTCACAGGAAGCAGCATCTTCTAAAGAGAAATTTGACTGATTGTCTGCTCCAGCCAGCCCAGATGTGATGTGTTTGGTACAGCGAAGATGTGGGCAGAGCTGCAGGGAAAGCAGCCACTGCCACAGGCTGCCTCTGCCATGGTCTCTGTCTGTGTGAAAATACAGTTCAGCTTCTTGTGGAACAAGGCAGCTGAGCCTGAAAGAGCTGTGACCGCGGAGAAGATCTGCCTGAGGAAACAACTACGTATGCAAGAAGAAGCTTTTAGTAAGGAGGCTGGAGGTAAACACAAATGGGTTTCTCTTGGTTTTGATTTGTTTCTGTTTCAACAGCAGCATGTTTGCAAGAAGCAGCAAAGTCTTGCAAAAGAATATATAGAAAGGGTTAGTAGCTACAGAAAGTAGCCACACCACAGCAATTAATAAAACACGAAGCCTTTTGGAAGATTTACAGAATCGTAGAACCATAGAATGGTCTGGGTTGGAAAGGACATTTAGATATAATCTAGTCCAACCCCCCTGCAATGAGTGAGGACATCAATCAGGCTGCTCACAACCTGTCCAACCTGACCTTGAAGTCTAGATTTGTTACCTCTAATGTGCTCCCTTTGGGAGAAGCACAGGGAAAAAGGCTTGGACCTGGCAGGCTTTTGTCACAGTCCTTCACTGAGGTAGCTGGACACATCTGGACAATCTCCACCTCTAGACTGAGAATCTTGTCCCTTTTTGGGTGTCAGAAGGGACTGAGAGGAAGCCAAGAGTGCACATTTGCTGTGGTATGTGGTGTTCCCCTCCAGGACGATTTCAGACCATCTGAAGCTCTGACTGGAAGGTCAGTTCTCCTGAGAAGCATTTTACAAAGGTTTGAAATGAAACTGAGCCTACTCAGTCCTTGCTAAACAAGGATTTTACATTTTAATGAAAATAAAAAGCCCCCCTACAACAAATCCTTTGATAACATTTTATTGTCTTTTTCCTTTTGGAGAAACTCACAAGGCATCAAACGTGTCTTAATGATGGGACTTGGGAGCAGGGCACTATGACTGAAATACATTTAAGTGTGTCCTGATTTCAGCCATGACAGAATTAATTTTTGGAGCAGCCAGGAGAGGACATGTCTGGGACACAAAGTTTACTCTGTACCACTTCATGTTATTTTCCAGGATGAGGGAAGGGCTCCCTTCTGGGTCTTGTATTGTGGTGGAAGGGGTGGTTGGATATTATGGATGTTTCTGTGAGAATCATTTCCCTGTTTCTTGTATCCTGTGTCATTAGTATTGCTGTTACTGTTCTGTTTTCTTTTCTCATTGTTGGTTCCAGTAAATTGTTCTTATCTCAACCCCTGAGCTTTGTGCCTCCAATTGCCCTCTCCAGCCCGTTTCAGGGAGAGAGAGAGGGGGAAGTGAGTGGCACATGGTTTGGAGAGTCTCAGTAGAAGCACTAAATTGGGGAGTACCATTCCTAAACCACAACAGTTTTATTTGAAAATTAACCCTGTCTTGGCTGGAACCAGGACAAAGAGCTATTCCAACCACTCTATGTAAAGCTCCTGCTTTCTGCAAATGTAGTTGTGATGATGCCAGCTCTATTGAACCTGTTGTTCAGTAGAGTTGGACTCTAGTGTTTTTAAAATATTTTAAAAATGCCATGTTCTTAACCTTCCTGGGCATAATTTTCATGTATTCCTCTTTGTAACCATCAAATTTATTTGTATGTCATTGTTATAAGTTTGAATTTCTTGCCTCTATTTCCTGTGTGCTGTATATTGGACTTTTGTTTTCTCACAGTTGTCTTTCAAACTCGACAAGTACCTAGTTTTAATTAAAAGGGCTTTCCTTCTCTGGAACATGCTAAAATATTTTAAAATAATTTCCCTTTTTTTAGTCACATTTATAAAATTTTACTTTTTCTCCTCTTCAGTCTTGTATATATTAACTTCCATGGTAAATTTTAAAAAAATTACCATTATTTGTGTCTTATCTTTCTACATTAAAAATTAACCATCTTTTCACTTATTACTGACCATATTAGAAATGAGTTTTCAGCTTCCAGACCCAGCAGCACAATGTCAACATTTGGGTATTGGACTAACAGCAAGTGGTCATAATTTTGTCATGAAAATATTCAGGACAATGTAAATAATTTTTTAGAAATTATATATAAATATAAATCAGAGGGAAAACTAAAGGATTAACCCACCTGTTTACAGCTGTTAATAAAATTGTTAATTTGCTGCTTGCTCAAAAAATGAAAATCATCAGCATTTTGATCCCCACAATTTTCAGTGACAGACAAAAAATTACAGGGAAGCAAAACTTACAACAATTCTAACTTGGTTTAGTGCATATATTTATCTGTCTATCCACACTCAATTAAACAATGTGGTATGTGGCTCATCTAATTTCCTTGTTCCAGCACAAAGACACTCACCACTGAAGTTAATGGGGTTTATACAATTTTACAGTTTATACTATTCTAGCTAAGTTGAACTAACAGGAACATTTTATTCAGTACTGCAGTGGAGAGTCTCTTGCCAATCTCAGGGGCATTACAGCTTGGTTCACACAGAGGGTGTGCCTGGTTAAACACTTCCACACACTGATATGTGCTCAACTCATCTCATGAACACAGACAAACTGGCTGAATTGTATCACCTGATCAGAGCTCCAAGAAGCTTGGGTTAATGTCAACATTACCTTTCTTGTAAGTTTCAATCTGCAGAATGAAATCACAGCTGCAGTATTTGGAAAAACATGTCTATTATTATTAATCTTTGGAAACTTATGGATTGACCACTGGTAAGGCTAAGGTTGAAATCACAACAGTTTCTTTAGGGTTTAGAAAACAACTCTTCTGAGCAACAGCTCAGGGAACTGGGGTTCTTTAGTCTGGAGAAGAAAAGGCTCAGGAGTGACCCCATTTCTCTCTACAATCACCAGAAAGGAGATTGCAGTGAGGTGGGGGTGATTCTACTCTGCCTTGTCTCAAGTGAAGGGATGACAGGAAATGGCATCAAATTGTCCCAGGGGAGGTTCAGATTACATATTAAAAAAAAAAAAAATCATTGAAAGAGTCATCAGGTATTGGAATAAATTGCCCAGGGCAGTGGTGGAGTCAACATCTCTGCAGGCATCTGTGTGTGGCACTTGGGGATATGGTCTTGGGGTAATTATGGTGATTCTGGGTTGACAGCTGGATTAGATGATCTTGAAGGTCTCTTTCAACCTTGATGATTGTGAGATTCTGGGATTCTTGCCTTGCTGTACTTTCTCCAGCATGGAGGTGTAGTTTAATTCTCAACTGTAAATTGTGAAACATTTGATGTTTATTTTTTTGGTAATTTTTAGGAATGGTACCTCAATAAAACATCTAATCTTAATGTTCACTTGTTCAGTAGAAGCATTCTTGTTAGACCTCTTGTATTTTCCTGGATCACTTCCCATCAAAGATGAAGTAGAAAAGATACAATAGCATCTCTTCCTGAAAATAAAATTCACTTAAGCGAGCTTAGTCTGAAGTCGTTATTAACAAATAACTCATCACTGTATATCTAATAGCAGGAAAGTCTATTTTGGTCTTCTGGAAATAATAGAATTACTATTTGCTATGTATTCCTAGTCCTCAAAGATTGCATCAAAAATCACAGGAAATGTGACTGCATGAAATGTGTTTAAAGTATATCTTCATACTAACCACACAGAAAAAAAAAGTTCTTTACTTTCACACATAATACCCAACATACCATCCCAAGAAGACAGAGACTGGCTCTTCATAATGGCACAGGGGGAGTATGAGAGAGCACAGGTACAACATGAAACAAGAGAGGTGCTGCTTGGATATGCAGAAGAACTTTTCCCCAGTTAAGACATTATCCATCACTTACTTGGATCTGGTAAAGCACATCCTGTTCAGCTGCACCATGTGAAGTAACTAAGCCTTGCATGTGGTTTATAGACATAAAATCGGGATAGGTAAAAATTCAAGCTCTCCTTTGGAGGGTTTCAGTTCTTCCTGAAGAATTCTGAAAGATTTATAAGAAAAATAGTTCAAACTCAAAAACACCTTAGGGATGCTTTAGATAGCTAAAGCACATGGAAGAGCCTGTGTGTGAACATTTTATTTAGGCATTTGGAAAGGCATCAAAAACCCCCTAATTTATTGCTCTATACTGATCATCTAAAAAGAAGAGAGACAATTCCACTTCTCTTCTGTAAAATCTTGGGAAATTTCTTTACTTAATACTCTCTCCTGTTCATTATTAATAGCAATAGTATTTAATAGGGGAAAAAAATAATGGGAGAAGTATTTCAGAGTCATTTCTCTTAAGAAATGACACAAGTGTTGCATTGTACTGACCCAAAATGTAGTCTGAATTTTGTATTTTATCAATATTACTCAATGTATCTAGGTCACTTGCTGTTGTATTTCATGAAAATTATTGTTCATTCACACTTTCAGTCTTCAAGAGATCAACTTATCTTGCTAAGTATTTAACACAGCTTCTCAGTGTACCATGACCTCTTTCCTCTGGGTGAGCTAGAGGAGGATTTGATGTGGAATGAAAGTAAAAGTAATTAATTTTGGAATTTTCTGCAGGATGGGATTTCTGTTTTAAACCCAGTAATTGTCTCCTCCATAATTCTCCCTGATCATGTTATGAGAGGGTAAATAATGTGATCAAGTTGCACAGACAGATCTCAAAGGATGAAAAATACTAGTGGAGAAAATTAGCAACCTGAAAACATTTTAACCAGGTTCCCAAGCAGAAGGATTGAAGCTGAATTCAAACAGTAATTTCCATGTCTTGTCCATTCCAGATGCCAAATTGTGCCAAACTCCAAGTAACTCCAAGTAGAGTTAAGTAATATTAAGTAATTTCTTACAATAAAAGAATGGGCTGCTTCCAATCCTGAACCCTGTTTCTGTCCCACTGTCTTGTTAATATATTGTGATCAACTGGAAGGGGAAATTCATGGCTGAAAATTAAACCAGTAGTGAAAGCAGGCTATTTTTAACTTGTCCCTGCTCCTTGCCTATCAAAAAGCTCCACAAACAAAGTGATGCAAATGAAGCAATGAACGGGAGCAATTGCTGACATGACTGTTCAAAGAAAAATAAATATAAATTCCTAATTTTCCTTCATCATGATGAGCTGGGTGTGAGTGCTTGTGAGTCTTTCCCCTTAAAAAATTATCTTTTGAGAGCTGTGAACTGTGAACTAATTTTAATGAAATACTAACTCTGAAATTTAAAAATGTTAAGGTTCATCCTGCACATTGCTTTGTCACAGCTCATCCTAGCAGAAGCAGCCATTTAATGGGATCCTCTCCTGATTCTGCATTTCCATTTCAAATATTTGGAACTCAAATGTACATAAAACGCTCAGCAAAATTACCAAGAAATTCTTAGGTTCCTGTTCCCTCACTCAATTTCTTTCCAGACTTTATGGATGCATCTGTTATTGAACAACTGGAACTATGACTTTCCTAAATACACATATATAGTGAAATGGATATTAATATTGGTTCATGCTGTCTTCTCCCCTGAGCATATTTTTGTGCAAAGATTAATACTGAGTAGATATTGTGCCATCTTTTCAGAACTAGCTAACTCCTAACTGCATTCTTCTCTCTTGCTTAAAGTTATTCTTTTCTTAATCTCCTCAACTTTTCTGCATGTTTCATTTTTCCTGCTGTGTGATGTGATTATTGAATTGTCTTGAAGACAATTTATCTCAAAATAGCAGCAATCTCCTGGCACCCCATGTACAAGACAGACAAACAATCTAAGATGGTTTCTTTCTGCTCTCATTAACATGCAGCACTAAGGTCTTCTCAAGCCAGTAATGAAACATTCACTGAACATATTCATCAGACACTGAGAAAGCATGTGAATAACTCTCTAAAATCATATAGCATATTTTTCTCTTACGAAGACATATTTCTTATTAAATAATGTAAATGCTATTACCTAAAGGAATCCTTAACTACTTCCACTGTAAAAATTAGTTCTACTTGTAAATGGATAAAATAAAGTTTGCTTTGCAGCAGTCTTTTGTAACTCAAAAAGTCATACAACTGACTTTTTGTTGTAAAATTTAAACTTAGTTAAATGGTCAGGTTTTAAACTCTTTTAGATCAAATGCATGCAGGAGTAGGACCACAGATTTTGAGTTGGTTTTGATTTACTAATTAGTTTAGAGGGAAAGAGGCCTACTTTGCTCATACAAAATGTATGTGACCATACATCTGTATTTAGTGATGACTTGTGAAAGTGGTGCATGCTCAGTTTATATTTCAGCCACAGCTGTACAGAGTAGTGTTGCTTCTTCCACATTTGTCATTCCTATTTGTGCTCCTTTGTGCAAAGTCTATGTTGCTACAGTATATTGCCCTTATTGCTCAAAAATTAACTTCAATTTAAGTGTTTGCTTTTAAAGAATGGATTTGAAAGTACTTTTTCAGAGCATTTCTTTGAGCCTGGAATTTCATTGAGTATAATTAGTTTTCAGTCATTTATCTTTAATAACTAGAGATATTTAAATAAATATCTCTAAGTAAATCTCCTAATAAATCCCTTAAGAAATTTGGAAGAAGAAGCTGCGCAAATATTTTATCTTTTAGTTAGAATAATCAAAGAGAGGTTTTTAAAAAATTAATTTTCTCCCTTCAACTTTTTTGTCTGTATCCCATCTGATTCACATTATATACATGGGAAGACAAAATTTTTTTAGACAACTATTTCTCACATATCCCTTATTTTGACATCTCTAAATCAACTTGAGCATGACTTTCCATACTAAGTTATTTTTCACTGAGTTGAACTTCATTCACCTTTACTAGCAGCAGAGTGAATTTCTGGAGGGGAGGAAAAACATACTTTTAAATAGATTTTGTACTCAGGGATGGAAAAATGAAGAAAACAAGTTATCACAGTTACAGTACAACTTTTTCATTTCTCATGACATGGCTGCTTTTGAACCTGCAGGTTAGCTTTAGGCATCAATTTGGAAAGAATTAGCTATGGGCTTGAGTGAATTTATTAGCCTGATACCACTAGGAAGAATTTCTAGTGAATTTGCTCTAGCACCAAAACTGTTGCTGTTCCTTGTCAAAATTTTAGCTGTTTCAGTAACTCAAGCAAATTTTTCAACTTTCACATATTTTGCTAAGTCAAAACTATGGATCTAATCAGTGGAAGTGTCTTTCCTTCATAAATGCACATTACATTACTTGGTTTTTCATTACCCCAGACTCATCTCCTGCAGAAAATCAGCTTTTTCTCACTGACACAGTTCCAAGGTGCTGCTGTTTGAAGGAAGATTATTCAGGTTCCCAAACACTTGTTGCTATACCAACCCAACTGATGCACAGCCTTGTTGCTGAGCAGCTGGCTTGATACAAATTGAGGTTTTACAAGCTAAACCACAAACACATGGCTTTGTTCCAATAAATGTTTTACAAGACAATCTACAGCCCCTGAAATCTGCCTTAATACATTTGCTGAACTAAAACTCGAAGTTTTCATTTTAATAATTCAATTTCTATTCTCAGGAAAAATAAGCTGTATTTATGAAATCTAGTTAACAAAATATAACTGTTCTGTAACAAAACTTCCTACTGTCATTGATCTTCATGATCTGTCAAGACACTGAAATTAAAATTAGAGAATTTTTATATCTATAATCTGGAGAAAAATCTGATTTGCTCTTGTAAAATTCTCTGCTCTTTTATCACCCAGGAAATTATTTGATAAAGTCTCAGTACAAGAATGAGGTAATATTTCAGAATCTCAATTAGAGCTGACTTACTTAAACAAACATAAATTTTTTTATTATCTTATTTCTTAATTAACTAGTGTGCTTTATTACCTCCATGTTATAAAGGATGTGCAGTCCCAAATAAGTCAGGAGTAGAGGTTTGGCTCTGGCTGACTGAGGATTAGCCCTGCAAAAAATGGCCTGGGAGGATGGAAGACAAGAATTTAGGTGAGGTTGCAGTGTTCCCCTGTAGTGGTGGTGTGGCTGCATTAGCAAGAATGCATCAAGAAGTCAAGGAAAGTGATTATTCCTTTCTAGTCGCTATTTGCAAGCATCCTCCTCCTTCTCAGCACAAAAGACAGTCTGAGGCACCAGAAAAACTCCAGCAGAAAGATTCTAACATGGCTGGGGTGCTGTAGTTTAACACGAGGAGACACTGAAGAGGATGGCTTGTTTCAGGCTGGAGAAGACTAAAATGTAACTAGTCTTCAGCTACATAAATGCAGGCTATAGAAGACTCTGATTCCAGCTTCTCCACAGTGCATAGAATGACAGGCAGTACCCTCAGGTAGTAGCAGGGGAAATTCTGACAGGTACAAGGGAAAACAAAAATAAAAATGAGAGTGGTTAAGCATTGGAATATGTTAACCAAAGATGTGATTTCTCCGTCCTTGCAGATATGTAAAAGGTGACTGGACAAGGCAAGAAATCCCTTCTGGACTAAAATATTCTGTGATTCTAAGGTCAAGTTAAACAGAGAGGATATCAGCTCTTTCCCAGGACAGTAATAAATGGCTACATTTAATCACTCTGATAAGGTCAGCGAAAGCAATAAATGCCTCCCTAGAACTGCTGAAAATGGATTAAACACTGCCTTCAGCTAACCCAACATTAGAGCTATCACAATCTGTCTACTCTTTGCAGCTCATTGTCTAGTGACACAGTCTGGCAGTGATGATTTCTCAGATAAATGTATCAATTGCAGAGGTGAAATTTCTTTTAGTGTAACTTCCCTGAACATCTCTATCATCTCATTGACGCTCCATGTTCTAGGCTTACAATTAGTCTGCCTCAGAGATGAAAGGTTTTGTGCATCTTCTATCTTTTTACAACTATGAAAAAGGCACTACTGTACTGCATTACACTGATATTTATGAATTTAGGTCTTCATAATAATGTAATCTTGACCTTATTGAAACGAGTGGTTAATCCCCACTAATTGCAGTAAGGAATGCACACTTCTTCATGGAAATGGTGTATGGGGAAGAGTCTGGAGAGAAACACCCACAATTATTTCCAGCACTTGAAATAAGGAATGAGTAATACTCTTCCCAGTCATTTATTCAACAGTAGTAGCTGCAGCAGTTTTATAAATCAGATTCAGAATGTCTCTCTGAGAATATGTCATAAAAATGCCACATGAGACTGTGCTTAATTATTAACCTCAAATGTATAGAAATTAAAAGTTGTATGTCCACACATAATAAGTTTCCTGTTCTGTCAAAATATACTTCATGCTTTTAAAAGGTTGCATACAATTTTTTGAGTTTAGCATTATTTTATGCATTATCTATGAACCATTTCTTTTTGTGTCTAACTTGCTTCTACACCTACAACAGCATTATGTCAGGAATGCCTTCAATTTGAATCTTTTCCAAATGATGACACAAACCAGCTGGACTGTATTTCCATTTCCCAGGAATACTTCCTGACTCTGTTTAACAGTTTTATCTTTTTAAAGTCTGTGAAATAAAACTTGAGCAAAACGTTAAAAAAAAATTATTCCCAGGCAAAAATCCCTGACACATATTATTCGCTATCCAGACAGTGACTGTGTCTGTCTGTAGCCCTGGAGCAACATCATTTCACCATTTTCAGGTTACCTCTGAACACAGAAAGACTTTTTGACATTCCTTAAGAGGACTTCTGTAAGGACTCCTCACTGACTTGCAAAATAGTATGTGGCTTGGAAAGATATCTCTGTGTTTAGTTTCACTCACTTTTCAGAGAGAAAAATATGGGGCAACACTGGTTTAGCATATTTCATTCTGCCTTAAAGTTTCCTTGACTGAAAATAGCCAGTCCTCTCTTCAGTTTTTTAGCTGCCTTTTGAAATCATAATTTTTATCAGCATTTACCATTAACCTTACATGAGTGTGACAGTAATGAAACAATTCACCCATCACTTTTGCATTATTTGTTGTGCTACAGTAAGAACTGCTTGCTGGATATGAGGAGCTCTTTGTACTATTAAGAGAACCCATACTGCTCTGTTGTACTCAATATACTACTCCACTATCCTGAAACCAATTAAATCATGTGGCATGTTAAAAAAAAAAAAGACATACTTTCACTCACATGTTGATTTAGACTCACGGAAGAAATCTAAGGTACTTCTGTTTGTCATTTGCTCTAGACCATGTTTCATAAAAACCTCAATATTCTTGAAAGACATCTTGGGGGTAAATTTGTCACTTTTTAATAAGACTGGAAATAGTATTTTCTAGTTTCCCTTCTACAGTCTAGATCTGCCTCTCCATCTGCCTCTCATATCAAAACACTCCAAAGTTTTCTGAGACCTGGAGAAGGGGTTCTGATACAACCTCTGGAGAAGGCTTCCTTTTTAAGTGACAGCTATATGTTTGAAAAAAAGATTGTTAACTAGTATTTTCAATTTAATTTTCCAAAACATACTGTCTCCATTTGCCAAAAGGCATTAGGATTTTTAAAATTAAGTTCTGGTAGTCTTTCTCATCCATCTAATATGCAGTGTCCCATTCTCACAGATTTATATAACTTTTTCATTTCTATTGTAAACAGCATATTTATGTCGGCCCTATTATTTTTTCTTGTTTTCCTCTGAAACAGAAAAATGTTGACTGTTTCTTGGCTTTGCCACATGTTTAACTATTCTGACTGTTTTTAATTTGCTCCTTCCAAAGATGCTTATTGAAAAGTGTGCTTTTATTCATCTATTATTACACTGGATTTATTATTGATAGCAGGAATAGCAAGAAAAAATTGAATGAATGCTTTTTCAGACTGCAGAGTTGTCTTGCATTTGAATTCATAGATAAAGTACTTGTTTTAATCTAGTTTTCCAAGCCCTTAATGATGAGACTGCCAGTGATGCAAAATTTTGTTTTCCTTTCATACACAACGGAACATTTTTTTTGCCTGAATAAAGAATTCAGAAACAGATCTTTTACCAGAGTATACTTTACATTTATCTGGTTCTCTTAACTCTGGCTGTGAGCTGGATGCAGGAAAAAGGAAATTAGAAATGATGGAATGGTACCTTAACAAGAGTTGATGTAGACACTCAACATCTAAGATTTCAGATACTGGATTAATTTCAGAGGTGGACACTGAGTTTTAAAATGACTGTGAGCCAAAGCACAAGCTCACTTCACCCAGAAGCTGTGATTTTCAGAAATAGTCACGGGCTAAAACAAAAAAGATCTTTGGCCTTATCAAGATATGTTAATTAGAAATAAAAATAATGTTTCTTTATTGTCCATGCAATTACTTTTATATTTTTCTTCTATTATCAACCTCTTCTTTCAAGTCTAATATGAAATGAAAGTGCAATATGGGTCCTGTCATTCTGTTGTACTAATTCAGCTCTTAGCTGTGTCACAGGACCAGTAATCCCATTTATCTTTGAATTAAACATGCCACAACTTTCTAAGAAAAGAAACAAAATTCAAAATACTGAAACAAAAACATATTTAAGCAAAATTGACAACATCGATAATATTCCTTTTTATATGCAAAATATCTAACAGCATAAATATGATCAGTGATCATAGTAGAAAACCTTACAGAATGTGTTTCCAGTTATCAGTTATCAAAATCTTGTTTGCAATTACTATCTTTCACTGTCATCTAGTGTACAAAAATATTTTCTGCAAGTGCTTGGTGAAGAAGAAGAATGCAAGAATGCACAGAAGAAACACTAATTTTCCCAACTTAATTTAAAAACTTTTAAACAGAAAGTAATTCCTAAGGTTTACTTCTGTCCATCTAGTTACTCAGTCTTGAAAAGTCTATATTGCTGAACACGCATGGCCAGCAAGGAAATATGAAATGGAGAGGAAAATACAGAGCTTTAAAGACCAATACCATTACAGAACATAGAGGAGCAGGGATTTCAGTCTCAGTTGTATCAGGGCTCTAAGGGCTACAGGAAAGTATAGTCAAAATTTGTCTGTCAATTTGAACAGAAGAAATAAGTACCTAGTGAAGAAAACCATTAGAATATACTGCTAAATAAAACCCCCAAGCTCCTCCACACCAACAACTAAAAATTTATTGCCCAAACAAGCATTAAATATATTTCATATGTTCCCATGAATTGTTCATCTTTTTACATAAAATAGCAAAAAAGCAAACATGGGAGGTTTGAGTCAAGCTCTCCTAGGGCATTTGTGAGATATTTCAGTGAGGAGTGTTTCTGTTTGCACAGTGAAGAACAGAGCCATGCTCATAGCTTGTATGTTTGAGCCTTACCCTTCACAAACACCCATGTTTATAATTTTAATTAGCAATATTGCACTGAAAGTATCTGATCACCTTTTCAAGGAAATACTTACAAATTTTCAAAATGAAAGATCATATGTAACTATTGCTTCTACATACATGCTCTTGCCACAGCCACATGATCAAATTCAGTTTTCACTTCACAACATTCAAAGACTGCACAAGTTATTCTGAGTAAAGTCAGGACTATATTCACACATCCAAAAGGAAATAGGATTAAAAAATAAAGGTGTAACTTGAGATGATGTTAATCTATTCAGTCCTGGTAAAATTGGCCTCAAGGAGCCATGGCACCAGATACTTAAAATGACAAACTTAATGCAGAGCATTAATATCTGTTCTTAAGCGTAAGGTTGGTGCCAAAGGCAGTATAGTGAAGCGAAGTAACCCAAAATTACATAAGGGCAATTTATTAACATAAAAAACATTAATAACAGGTTGATTTTTAAAAATAATATCTAAAGAAATTGCCTTTGCAACAAAAATCTCAACCCAAAACCCCACAAAACAACAAAACCCCACCAATTATTCTTTGAGTAATAATAATGATAATTGAAGAACAGATTAAAGTTGTACTGATTTAAAGTTGTACAATAATGGATTCATATTCATCTTCTCATCCTTGCAAAGTGGCAGAAATATTATTGCAGGTTCAGCTGTAGGAATCTGAATTGGTGCCCATACAATTTAAGATAAAAAAAAAAAGTTCTCACAAAATTTCATTTTAAAATAATAATATTTGCAGTTAGTGGAAGAGTAAAGTAAACTGAACATTCTTGATTAAGGTAGATATTGAACTTAAAAGGGTAAGGAAGATAAAATTTTGAGTCTACTTAATATTACTTTTCTTAATTAATTTTTTCTTGTATTTACTATATCTAGAAATAATCAGTGGCATAGATCAGTTTTCAGTGAGCAAGAAAACACTGTTCCTATCTCTCTACTTAGTAACTAACAAAATTTCATTAGCTCAAGGTTCTGAAAGTATTTAAACTCATTTTCTGTAAAGAAAACAATTTCTTCAAATTTGAAGTGTTTTTTCCTTGCATTTTTTTTGGGCTATGGTTATCTTTGAATTATGAACATGGTAATTTTTAACTGGAACATAACTTGAAATCCATTAAGCAGTTCAATCAACTTCAATCCTTTGTGAAATTAAGTACATGTATCTAGAAAAATATCTCTGTATTAATACTTGAACATTTGATGTCACACTGCATTGGACTTCTAAATTTCTGCTTGCTGTTTTTTAGTGCATTAGAAATATTCATGGATATAACTTTTATAAATAGTAAAAAAAAAAAATCAGACAACTTTGCAATCGTTTGACCATAAAAGAAATAGAATAAAGTTAAAATAACTTTCTGAAAACTCTCCTGGCCTCACAAGGGATTCTACATATGATATTTTGAATTGGAATTCAGTAGATATTCCTAATATTGTCCTATTATGAAAAATATCAAAAACTAAATGCATCCTTGCTAAATGAGAGTTTAGAAAAATACTTAAGAACAAATTAGAGAGAAATAAATAAATTGCACAAGACTGGCATGCAGGTTGCTAAGACCATTATGCTTTTTAATGTATAAATTTTCTTATCTCTTCTGGGATGGCTGTCTTACTCCTAAAAATAATAATAAAAAAATAAATAAATATAGGAACTATTTAAAAAATATTTCCCAAAAACTCTAAAAGGAAGTGTGAAAACTTATGAAATCATACATCAAGAATGGATATTGATACCAGACATACTCCACACCATGCATGTTTAGAAAATTTTAAAAAGTACTTCCTGTCACCAAACTGAGAGCTCCCAACACTTGCGTTCAGAGAGATTAAAAATGTAAAGACTAGCAATGACCTCTAGTGTTGTGGTTTCAGTACTGCAAAATACTCCTGCTAGCAATAAACCACAGCATCCATGGAGCATCCAGGGAATTTTAGACTGCATTTTTCAGTTACTAGTGCAGCACACAAAAAGCTCCTTTAAAAAATAGAAAATGTTTTGTCTGTTACCTAAAGCTAACAGCAGCAGAAATACTTCACTATTTCTCCAGTTTAAAAATGTAGTTTACAGTTTGAGTTGAAAGTTTTTGCATCTGATGATATAATGGGTAACTTTCTGTACTACTCTTTGCACCTGTTTCAAGAGCAAGGATTATGTATCAGGTGAAATGTCACTCTGGCTAGTAATTATAAGCCCAGGGCAAGTAGGACAAGGGGAGCAGGGGATAGTGAATGAAATTTCAAGAGGAGGAGTAAAAAAGAAGGCATTATATTTAATACTATTGCTGGACACACATATTTTAGACCATTTGCAGAGAATAGACAAAGCAGTCAGTATTGCTTTCTTAGATGACCTTCATGCCATTACTGTCCCCTCCACAAGCAAATGTCCATGCTGTTGTATATTGGTTTTATTAGCTGTGAGAGTAAACAGAAAAAGCCTTGATACAAAAATGTTGTTATAAAATGACAAATGACAGTACTGGGACTTAAACCAATTGCCCACTGAGGCTTGAGAGGAAATGCACCACTTGTCTTTGGTAATACCACAGAATTATTGGCCTTACTCTTACAGCTCAGACATTGCTTTTAGATTTTTTTTTCTCCTATTTAAGAAGCAGGACCTTTTCTTTTTTCTCTACTACATGTTGAACAAAAAACTCCACAGCTTCAGTGAAATATGAAAAATTGTCTTTAGGGACAAATTGCCACAGCAGAATAGTTAAAAAGATCATATGAAATTTGCTGAGAAATCCGTGTGGGTTACCTGATGATTGGGGGATACATCCCAAACACAGATGAACTGAAATTACAAAGTGATCTTCCAAGGTTTTTCAGGGCTTCCTCTCGTCACCAAGCTCTGAAGACAGTAATGTTTCTGCATTTAATTCCACTTTTGGATCTTTCTTACTCTCACCTGTGCCTCATTTTTGTCCTTCTTAATATTTCCTTTTTTTTTTCTCTCTAACAACAATGTTAAACACACTGCTGAGTTGTTCCTTACAGTAAAAGTTTTCATGTGCTCTTTTTATCACTTTGGTTTTGTCTAAATGCCTCCATTTTACTGCTAATTTCTACATCAACGTGGATTTGTTGTTTTTTTTCAGAGTACACCTGTTCAATACTCTAGCCAATCTTTATCTGCGATTTGAGATTATTTTTATCACAGACTTTCAGAAATGTAATCCTGTAGTTAGACACCATCGAACCTCCTGCCACAGGTTTGACTCTGCTAGCTGTAAACTGATAGCAGCACCGTGGTGCCATAGCTGCAAGAACACGGAGCTCAGGCTGGGCTGGCCCTTTGTGGATTTCTCCTTCACTCACTCAGCCTTGTCTGAGCCACACAATGTTTCCTACACTTGTGGGGAGCAAGTTCCCCTCTGCTTTGATGGTCTGAAATCCCATATAGAGCATTAGCAGTGTGTGCTCATCCTTAGACTAGCTGCCTGCAGTAAAATCACAAAACACCCCCCTTCATGTTAGAATATGCATCACAAAAAATTTAGTAAACACAAGGACCTTAAGGCCGTGTGGGGGAAAAAAAAGGCTTTTTGAGATGGTAGTCTGGAGAATTTCTGAATTATAGATAATTGCGCAGAATTCTTGAATATCTATGTGGCATTGGAGAGCATAATGCAACCCCAAATTTAGGCAGGTTCAGATTATAAGAAATATTTGGGACAGACCAAGGTTTTTCCTCCTCTGCATCCTAAGAAAACTCATAAATTGAGTTAGCATGAAGAGAAATAATAATAAAAAAATTTTTATGACAGTTTCTCCAGCACTGTCTTTAAAAAATAGCCTCATAACTAAGCTGGAAAGAAAAACACCAACAATTTCTTCTTTAGATAAATCCAGATTAACTCAGTCTTTGTGACTATTCAGTGACCACCAACAGGATTTATGTTACATTCAAAACAGATATATTTTGTTAAGATTTAGGGACACGTGTAAACTTAGCAATTACTTTTGACTAAGTTTCCAGAGATCAAAGTACTGAGAACAATTAATTGAGAGCACACATACAAATTAAAACACAGACAAAAATTGAGTATCTTAAAAAGGATTTAATAAGCAGATAAAACCCCCAAATTTTGCAATCTAGAGAGAGCTACTGCTACGAGCTTTTCCAGATTCATCACCTATATAAAAATACAGTTCGAAATTAAACAACAGCAGTAACAAATTTAATCAGTATTATGTAACAAAATATAGAGGAAAACAGAGGAAATGAGAAACTGATAGGAGTAATGTGAACTCGAAGCTATGAAACATGGTCCATAGCCAGTCAAGGCAGGGGTCAGTTGCTCTTTTTTTCCCTAGAGTCCTAGAACTAAACATTGAGCTTAAAAAAAATGGCTGAAAGTATTAATGACATGAAAATTATCTGCTGCTAATTAAGAAAGTGACTGGACAGAGTTGGAATTTAAGGAAGTTGATCTAACTTGGGGTTTTACACTGTGGTCTCCTAATGCTAGTATTAATTAAAATGTGAAAATCAAGGAAACTTCAGAAAACTGCAAGTATTAGTATTAGGGAAATGTTCAAAAAGGGCATATAGATAAAACTGCTTAATTTATAGTCTGATGTCTACAACCCACTTTTCCTTTATGCTGCCAATGGTGCAATTCAGTTACTACAGATAAAAGGATTAAGAACAGTGTTGCTCAGAAAGGTTTTGTGAAAATGGACTCCAACCAGTAAATTTTAATTGACTGTAATTACGTATTTGAGTAGAGCACATACTGCTCACTGAAGTTAATTTCTTCCTTGTTAAATGAGAAACAATGCTAAGCTTTATGTACAAATCCAATTTTGTACCTAGAGTGCTTAAGAAAAAAAAGAAAATCAAAACTCCAAACCAGTCTTCAAGGAAGCAGGAATATTGTGCCAGGAGCAGGGATTTTGGGCATCTCTAGCTGAAACCTCAAGCCACAAGCCAGCCAATATTGCAGCAGTCAGCCTGGAAATGTACATCACCAGGCCCTCCAGTCAGCCAGACTTGGCTCTACAGTTTTGACACAATTATTCTTTCTTTCTTTCCTGTGCTCAAATAATTAGGCAAGTATTGATCTCTATTACCTCTAACTTGCTTATTTCAGTAAAAGACAGTAATTTGTAATTACTAGAGATTTGCATGTGTCAGTTTCTATTTGGTTGTCCTTCATACACTGGCATAAAAATGTACTAAATGAGATAATTTTAGAAATTTATTTTAGAAAGACATTAATTTAAGAGCCTTGGTATTTCTAACTGCAAAAGAGCCTACCACAATCTCCATCTATCCAAAGAATTCCCTGTCTACACAGATTTGAGCAATTTATACATGCTTTTAAAATGCATGGGAAACATAAATGATGCAATCAAAGCAGAAGCCATCTGAGCTGCTGTGTTGGAAAGCTCAAGTGAAGAGCAGATTCCAAAGCTGCAAAGCTCTGAAAGAGGACTCCACCAGCACCCACGCCTGAGCTCATCAATGAATATAAAAAAGCTAACAAGAATGAGTAATGAATGCAAGTGCACTTAGGATAGTCAGATTTCTTTTTTTCTTTTTTTTTTTTTTTAATGATTTAAAACCTAGTTTAAATTAGTCTACTCCTACAGTATCTTTTAAAATAATGTAGCTAGGTATTTAGGAATATTTGAAAGGTATATTCTCTTCTGGAAATGCAAAGAATCACCATTTCAGTGGACTTAGATCATCATTTCAGTTTACTCTGTAAATTGAGGCCAGTGACTAATGCTTTAAATTGAGACCCTGGGAGCTGCAAAAAAAAAAATAAAATGAAGATGGTTTTGTTTCTATTCCATTCAGAAATAAAAGTGAAAGAAAAAGGATTGAATAGTATAAGTAAGCAGAACAAAGGACAAATAGTATTCAATATGTTAACAGATTATATTTTCAGTTAGCAATTCATCTTTATGTAAGTACACAGTGGGTTTTATTTATTTGGTTTTAGGCTCTTTCTAGTTTTTTAAAATATGTTAATAAAACATATTAAACAAAGAGTTTTGGTATCATGAATTTCTAGTTTGCATTACTAGAAAGGCTGGGAAGGAGAGGGGAATTTAGATGCTCATTTTAAAAAGGCAATTAGTACTTATTAAAAAAATGTAAAAAAACCCCAAATGTCTAAATTAGTGACTCAGATTAAATATAACCATACTTTTCTAGCCTCTAAAAATAGGCTGCACATTAAGAGCTAAATATAGAAGGAGTGGACATAGTCTAGAAGCATTTGAGTTTAACTCTCTGGAGTGCCCGGTGAGGTACATTTCCAGGCCAGCTGCTGTGATGCTGGCTGGCTTGTGGCCTGTGGTTTCAGCTGGAGATGCCTAAAATCCCTGCTCCTGGCCCAGCACGGCCATTTGGATCTGGATTCCCATACTGTTCCACAGGTTATAGGGAGAGACAAGTCCACTGGCATGCAGGGCTAAGGGAGAAGCTGAAGCTTCTATCCCTTGCTTTACAGATTCTGCCTTTATGGTTACCAAACCAGGAGAGGGAGTGATGTGAATGATGAAAGGATCAGAGTATGTCATCTGTGAACAGAAAATCATTAGAATGCTATTTTGTAAATGGGAACAGTATATTTTTTTCATGACTGTAAAAAGAAAAAAATACATCAAGTTTCTAGCAGTACAGGCCAAACAAATTCCTGGTATACCTTCTTCAACTGAAATATCTGCATACGTCATAATTGTTTGTTAGCAGGAATTAAACTTAAATTTTAAAAACATGATTTTATATGTGAACAAGGAGACCTGCATGGATTAACAAGTTGCTCCTGGACAAAAGCAGAAAGGGGAAGCTGACAGAGGGTGGAAGTGAGGAACCTGAGAATGCTAGCAAATTGTCCCAGCAACCAGAGATAAGGTTAGGACAAGTAAAGCCCTGAAAGAATTTAACAGTAAAAGCTTCTCTAGGTACATAAGTAGTAAAAGGAAGACTAGGGAAAATGTGCATCCTCTCCAGAAGGGAATGGGGGAGCTGGTTACCCAGGATATGGAGAAGGTTGAGGTACTCAATGAATTTTTTTGCTTCAGTCTTCACTGGCAAGTGCTCCAGGCACACCACCTGAGTTGCAGAAGGTAAAGGCAGGGACTGGAAGAATGAACTGCCAGCTGCAGCAGAAGAGGTTTGAGACCATCTAAGGAACCTGAAGGTACACAAGTCCATGGGACCTGATAAGTTGCATCCATGAGTCTTGAGGGAACTAGCACAGAGAGCAGCTGAGCTACTTTCCATCATATTTGAGAAGTCATGGCAGTCCAGTGAAGTTCCCATTAACTGGGAAAGAGGGAGCAAATCCCTTCAAAACAGGAAAAATGGACTACAGGCCTGTGACTAATACCAATTTTCTTGCTAATGTCTCCCCAACTCCAGTCCTTATTAAAGCTCTAAGATTTAAGAAAGAAGTTTTTTACAACAAAGGTTTTAAAATAATGGAATAGCCTTCCTGAGAGGTGGTGGATACCCCATGCCTGGAAACATTCAAGGTCAGGTTGAATGGAGCTCTCAGCAACCTGGTCAGGTTGAAGGTGTCCCTACACACAACAGGAGGGTTGGAAGTAGATGCTCTTTAAGGTTCCTTCCAATCCAAACCATTCTAAGATTATATGAACATTACTGCAGTGCTTTAATATAAAAAACCAAAGCTGACAGAGAGTAAAGAATGGGAATTCTATTCTCAGTAACACTAAATATTCACTAATGCTTACAAAGCTATAAGTTTCTATAAATATTACTAACAATATTACTGTTCTACGTAGTCTGTGCTGTAATGCTTGTTTGACCTTGTTGTACCCATTATCATCTGAGTGCTGAGGAGAAGTGGTGGTATTGGAAGGTCCCTTACACAAATGGAGCCTCTTAAATGAAAATGCACAACAAGGGATTTTTACAGGATTATTCAGGCTGCATGTTTCCCCTTGAGAGCTTTTGTCCATAACCACTTCTGAGGGTATGTCCACTCTGACTTTTAAATCTGAGATTTAAATGCCCTTTGCATATTTCTGCACAGGACCAAGGACTGATCTCGTGACCTAGATGTTAAATTGAACCTAACTATTCTCTTCCTGCAAGAAGCTCTCACAGAAAACAAGAAAAATCACTTGTGAATTCAAAACTTGTGGAGTCAGAACTACTGAAACATTGGGAAGCCACACGATGTTAAAATCACTGGTTAGGAATGATCCATAACGAGGTCAGAGGGAGTGGCATGCTTTCAAAATGGCATCAGCTGTTCTTGAGTCACTGACCATTCAAAAACAAATTAGTGATTGTTTATGGACCAGTCAGTGCTCTCAAAAAGAAGCAAGAGATGAGATAGGACTTGGTGTTTGCCATGGACTGCCAGGCTACGTGAAAGGATAACAGAAGTTCTTGAAGTCTCTGTCAAAACACGCAGGAGCACTGGTGTTGTTGGATACTGCTGTTCACTTTGCATATTCCAGGTCAGAACAGTACTTTGTCCTTTAAAAATATTGTTTTCTGAAGTGGTTGTTTAGTTGGAGGAAGACTTAAATTGAAAACAAATACTTGTTGAAAATCACTTTGCAAGATGCCACAAAGCGTCAACAGAGAAGGAAGGAACTTGGGTTTAAAGCATCAGCCTGACCTAGCAGAGGAATGAATATAGCTGTTTTCAGTATTTGAAAAGGGGGAAAAAGAAAAAACAAACAAACAAAAAAACCCCCAACAAAACAAAAATCAAGGGACATTGATGAAGATAGCAATGTGTTTGGTTTTGACTGGGGCAGAGTTAATTTTCCTCTTAGTATCTGGTACAGTGCTGTGGTTTTTTAATTTAGTGTGAGAATAATGTTGATAACACACTGATGGTTTAGTTGTTGCTAAGCAGGGCTTATCCCAAGTCAAGGACTTTCCAATTTCCCATGCTCTGGCAGTGAGCAGGTGCACAAGAAGCCAGTAGGGAGAATGGCTGGGACAGCTGACCTGAATATAAACTGGGGGGAGTTGAGGCTGGGAGGGACTGATCACAGATCATGGCAGGGCTGGGCCTCTGTCAGTGGGTGGTGAGCAACTGATTTAGGCATTGCTTGTCTCTTTCAGGTTTTATTCATCTCTCTTTTTGTTGTCTCTATAATTATTATTATATTTATTTGAATTATTAAACTGTTTATATCTCAACTCACGTGTTTTACAATTATTTCCTGCTTCTCCTCCACATCTCACCACAGAGGGGAACTGTGTGAGCAAGCAGCTTTGTGGTACTTGGTGGCTGGCTGGGGTTAAACCAAGACACAGCAGTACGGGAAGCAGAAGTACACAGGGCAAATTTCTGGCAAGCAGAGCTAAAGCAAATAGGAAGATGTGGGTTTTGAAGTACATTTGGAACTAAATAAAAACGGACAGTATCGGTCCCTTACCAGCATGCAGATAACACTTGTACAGAAAAACAATCACCAGAACTCACTGATACTGTGGGATTGTGCCCCTTGTCCATGACAGTGCCCCTTGCTGCCAGCCTTGGCTCCCAGTTTGCTTTCCCTTAAAGAGCAGCCTGCTCTTTTTGCTCTCTGACTGCAGCTGCATAAATATGTAGTTTAAGAGACACGTTATTTGGTATGCCAAATTTAGCACCCAAAATTAAAAGTGCACAGTGAAAAACCCCTTCAACCTTCTTGCTTATTTTATAGAATGTGAAAAAAAATATAGGTGGATCCTAAACAGTATCTTGAAAGAATAATAACCTACTTTTTGTACAGCACCTTGAAAAAGTGAAGAATTCTCAGTAACCCTGATTCAATGCTTTCTTTTTGTATATCCTAGAGCAAAAACTTCATAAAATGATGCTTTTTTTTTAGGATAGAATATAATGCTACATTTTAGGTTTTGTTCAGACAGGCTCATGAAAAAACCCTGTAATTAGTTGTTTGGCACGAAGTGGCTCTGGAACACTTTGAGAGGAAGCAACATAATGAAATGTTACAAGAACAAGCCAGAACAACCTGCTCTGCTAGCAGCACTTTGCTTACTCCCCAGAACTGAAGTTCCTGCTTCAGTCCTGCCTGAGCTGCCTCTCAAATCAATCAACAGTTGTCCAACACGTGCTGTAAAAACCAGAACCATGCTCAAGTGCCTGAAGCCTCACTTTATGCAATTGTTGAGAGCCTGACTGGCAGAGGTGCTTTGCCAGAAAACTACAAACCCTGTTGGCACTGCTGCTTCAGTGTTTGAAGAGGTGCTGCTGCTTCTCTTGCCAATGTCTCAGCTTCTCAAACTTCAGGAGGTCACCCTCAGTAGTTTCTCCGCAAGAGAATTTTAATGATACTTATTTGTGCTTCAGGCTTACCAAACCTCAAAATTTTGGGATTTTTTTCTTGACTTCTGACAATAGCGTGCATGCCACTTGGTCTGTATTATACTTCCCATTACACTACATCTATTTGAGTACTGCTGTCTTTCCTGCCCAATTTATTGTTGTAGTCTGAAGTGCCACAGGTGTCTTTCAGAATTTGTATGCATCTCCCAACAAGCTGCAGAGTTGGGGAGTACTTGTTTATGGGATGCCACAAGGTGGCAACTGGGGGCTTGTTCTAAAAGGCCAAGAAATTCCTGCCTGGACAGGCTGTGACTATTCAACATAGTCTTTAATGTGTCAAACAGGCAGGAAGCTCTCCAACATAGCAGAGGTGGCCACTACAAGTTTACTGTGAAAACCATAAGCTTGGTCCAGCTTGTGAGCAGTACCTTAAGGTATGGAAGGCCACAATCAGGTCATCCCAAAGCCTTTTATTTTCCAGGATGAACAAAGGAAATTCCCACAGCTTTTCCTCACAGGAGAGATCCTCCATCCCTCTACTCAACCTGGTGGCCTCCTCTGGACTCTTTCCAGTATGTTGATGTCCTTCCTGTGCTTGGGACCATGACACGCAATTCTTTTTTGCAATTCTCCTCTTATGCGCAGAGTATATCCTATATCTGAATATACCCTGGCCACAACATTATGAAAGTGTCATCTAAAACCATCTCTTTTTAAGGTTTGTTTTTATAATTCCAAATGTCAGTGAAGCGTGTGAGTTATTTCAGTATATCTCTTCACAATAAAACTCAAAACACACAGGACATATATTTAAACCTCTCTGTAGATTTCCTAAACTTTTGACTGTTTATCATCCCAGATTAAAATGAAATTGAATAAGCCCCCCACTCGGATAAGGCCATGGGCCTGACTTCCAAATGCCAATCATGTCCTGTGTTGGATCAAAAGCAGTGCAGCCAGCAGGGCAAGGGAGGGGATTCTGCCCCACTGCTCTGGTGAGACCCCACCTGCAGTGCTGCCTCCAGCTCCGGGGTCCCACCAAGGGAAGGACATAGACCTGGTTGGGAGTCCAGAGGAGGCCGTCAAATTCATCACAGGGATGGAGCACTGCTCCTGTGAAGAAAAGCTGAAAGAATTGGGATTGTTCAGCCTGGAAAAGAGAAGGCTTCATGGTGACCTGATTGTGGCCTCCCAGGATCTTAAGGGAAGGAAGGAGGGAGGAAACACGGGTCGGGACTCTTTACAAGGGCATGCAGGGACAGAGTGAATGTGTTTAAATTGAAAAAGGGTAGGTTTACATCAGTCACTAGGAGGAAATTCTTTAGTGTGACGCTGAGGAAGAAATGGAACTGGCTGCCCAGAGGTAAGGTGAAAAGATCTTGAACACATCCCTGGAAGTATTGAGGGCCGGGGTGGATCGAGCTCTGTGCAACCTGGTATAGCGGAGACGGTGTTCCTGCCGTGGGCAGAGGCGGCTAGAACCGGAGCCCTCCAGGGCCCTTCCACCTCCGGCCACCCCCGGACTGCCGTGGGCAGAGGGGCTGGAACCGGAGCCCTCCAGGGCCCTTTCACCCCCAGACTGCCGTGAGCAGAGGGGCTGGAACCGGAGCCCTCCAGGGCCCTTTCACCCCCAGACTGCCGTGAGCAGAGCGGCTGGAACCGGAGCCCTCCAGGGCCCTTTCACCCCCAGACTGCCGTGGGCAGAGGGGCTGGAACCGGAGCCCTCCAGGGCCCTTTCACCCCCAGACTGCCGTGGGCAGAGCGGCTGGAACCGGAGCCCTCCAGGGCCCTTTCACCCCCAGACTGCCGTGGGCAGAGGGGCTGGAACCGGAGCCCTCCAGGGCCCCCCCAACCCCTCCCGGTTGCACCCGCCCGGGCCCGCGCGCCGCCGCCGCTTCCGCCGCGCGGTCCCTCCCGCGCGCCGCCCCCTCCCGGCAGCCCTCGCGCCGGAAGCGGCTGACGACAACAACAAACACCGGCGGCGGCGGCGGCCGCCCCAGGCAGGGCTCCCCCGCTCCCCGCGGCCCCCAGCCCGCCCCGCCGAGCCGCCTCTCCCCGCTCGCCGCCTCTCCCCGCTCGGCCGCAGGCCCCGCCGAGGCGCTGCGCGCCCCCGCGGAGCCGCCGGGCCCGGCCGCGCGGCGCGGGGGGGGACGCGCCGCCACCGGCGCAGGATGAGCGGCGCTGCCCGCGCGGGACCCGGGGGTGAGTGCCGAGCGCTGCCGGGGACGTGTGGGCTCCCCCCGCCGCCCCGTTCAGCCCCTCCCAGCCGCGGGGAAGGCGGGGACTCCGGTACCGGGAGGGCGGCCTGGCGAGGGGCGGCGGTCCCGGCGCTGGGCTGCACCCGTGGGGCGGGCGACAAAGAGCTGGGAGGCGGCGGAGCGGGGGTCGGGGAGGACCGGGATCCCGCGGCCGGAGCCGGTCCCGGGGCGGCGGAGTGAGCCCAGCTGCTGCTGGTGGGTGGGGGGGTGGGGGGGCGGTGGCTGCCCGGCGTCAGGGGGAGCAGCGCCGGGCGGGCCGGGGTGCCCCTGCCTGCCCAGGGCTCCGCTGCCAGGGCGAGCGATTCGCGGTGAAGTTACTACAAGGAATGACTCAGCCTGGCAGCGCCGCCGTGCCCGCCGTCGGCGGCGGTCGGGCGAGCTCCGTGCAGAAGCGTTGAGTGTTTACAAACGTTGTTCTGCCTCTCCCTCAGTTGTTTACTTGGTCCTGCTCCCGAGGAAGCATGTGTCCTGTAATGAATTGTCCCTTCGGTTTTTTCTTACGGCTCTGTAGTAGGCTTGCAGGATGTTCTTTGGATCAGTGCTCGCTTTTCTTTCTCACTGACCCTCAAAAGTACTGGCTGCCAGTGATCAAGAGGTAGATAGACTAATATAAATGCTGTGAGAATTAAATAAGCTGACCTTTGTAATGTTCGTGTTTCTTACTTAACATCACCTAGACATGAAACAAAAAGTCATGTCTGCTCCCGAGAAACACAGAAATGTTAGTTTAGACCTCATATGACCATAGCTTTTTTTTCTCTTGTGTCGTATGTTTTTGTCTGAAGGAATTACATGGTATGTCCTGGCCATGAGCCATTTCTTGTGGTTCATATTTTAAGCTTTCACCTTTAATTCTTTGTGGGGAAGAATGAGGAGGTTGAGGTTTGGTTCTTTTTCCTTGTATTCACATATATGTGTGTCAGAAGTTGTGTGTGCTGTTGGGTTTATGGGAGGACTTACACTTCTGGAGGTGTTTTACTGTATGGTAAAAGGTGCCTCAGCAATGCTGGAGAAATGGCAAGGATGGAAAAACATGTTTCAGGCAGTTGAATTTCATACAGCCGAGAAGTATTGTGAGGAATAACACTATAAATAGAATCAGAATTATAGAATGGCCTGGGTTGGAAGGCACCTTAAAGATCATCTAGTTCCAACCTGTCTGCCATGGGCAGGGACACCCTCCACTAGACCTGGTTGCTCAAAACCCCATCCAACCTGTCCCTGAAGACTTCCACGCATGGGACATGCACAGCTTCTCTGGACAACCTGTTCTAGTGTCTCACCATCTTCACAGTAAAGAATTTCTTCCTTATATCCAATCTAAAATGATACTCTTTCAGTTTAAAGCTATTGCTCCTTGACTTCTATACATACCCTTCTAAAAAGTTCATCTCCATACATCATGGAAGTACTACATAATAATTGTGATAATGAAAACGTGCACTATTATGATATATTTCAACTGTGAATTTTAAGAATATTTAGTATGTGGTACCTTGGGAAATTTTTAAAAGATGAAGCACATAAAGAAATTACTTTACTCTTATCTTGTGGTCTAAGACAGACTTTTGTGCCAAGAAGCAAATATTAACAAGAAAGGATTTAGATATTCTAGCATCATTAAGTTTAGATTAAAGTATGCAGAGGATGTATTTGTACTTACTCTAAAGTACAAATACAGCCTGGAACTTAAAATGGCTTTATTTTATTATGCTGAAAGTAGTAAAGAAAATTACTTGCTGAAGAACATGTAGTATGCCAGTTTTAGAGCAGGAAATGCAAGCAGGATCTATTGGGATAGTGGATTATTGTAAGATAGACCTAATTGTGCTTTGGAAGTCCATTATTGTTGTCCACTCTGTACAAGTAGCTGTATCTTTTGTAGATTGTAAAATAGCAATCTATCTCAGCCACAAATTGTGTTGCTCTAGGCTTGTGCTCAGCACAGATTTGGGTTAGTAGTTTCTGAGATCGTGTCCAAGGGGCTGTCTCTCTCCCCATGTCAGGTTACTATATTTATAATTAGAAGTGTATGCAGCAGACTTGTGCTCTGACTGGAGGAGAGGGCAAGGGTTATTTTGAGGTCTTTTGTGGTGTCTGTTTAAAAAACGGTGTGTCCCTGCATGTTGTCTGAACACAGCTGTTACATGGCCTTGCAGAAACTAAGGCAGAAAACAATTTCTAAACTGAAATTCAGTTATTTTGTTTAAATAGGGAACTGAGTGTATGTTGGGGATAAGGGAGTAGCACAAGTTGATTTATTTTTGGTAAGAGTGGCAGTAACAGTGGAATCACTGGAAAGAATTTTTCTTTATGTTATCAGTGTGTCCTTAAGTCTTTATTTGCTTTTAAACTAGCAGTTACTTTCTGTGAAAAAGTGGTGTGAGAGTCTTGAGACTTAAATTGCACAGGATGGGTTCATTAGCATGTTGAGGTAAAGGGGAAACAAGTTCAAATGAAAAACTATAGTGTGTGTACCCAGTTGTTACACGAGCTACTTCAGTCATTTGGACAGTGCCCAAGCAGTCATGTGTCTCCTTCTGCATTTGCAATATTGCTCAAGAAAGTTGTGCTCCTGATTTGTGGTCCACATCTCAGTGACATTATATGAACGGTTTCTGAAGATGAGGAGGGGAAAAAACAATTAATACCTTACTACTTTTAAGGAGCCTATTAATAGGTAGCATTCTGGTGCAAAGTTGCTAATCAGTATTACTGAGTAGCAAACACTTGATTACAAGATGCCAGCTTACATAATAATATTGTATTATACTGCAGGATGTGATTGAATGCAGTGATACCAAACACACACACAAAAAAATCATTAATATGTAAATTACTAATCCAATTGCAAGAATTACAGAGTGCCTGTTTTCTAGCTGATTTGCCAGACTAATGTTTTTGGTGTACGAGTTGAAAGATCTTCACATGAATTGCGTGTTGTAAAAGCCTATAGCACAATTAATAGTGATAAAGAAATTGCTAGCAATTATTTTTGTGACCTAATTAACATTCTGTGGTTACTGAGATGGTCACTTGTTTATTTATGAGTTAATTCATCGTGCAGATCCACTCTTTATTTCGTTTTAATTTAACTTTTATTACTTTTAATGTAGTTCAGTTGAAAGACAAGTTGGAAGACATCATGGCCACATACCAGCTCTAAAATTTTTTCTATTTGTGAGCAGGGTTGGAAGTAGATATGCTTTGTATTTTCTAATAGGATTCATCTTGTTAATAATACATGCATAATTTTTCAATACTAGTTATTGGAAGTTGTCAATAGAAGTATCTAAACAAATTTATTGTTACCACATTTATGCTCATAGATTGAGGCAGGGCTGGTCAGGAGAAGCACCAGGGCTGTCAGGGCAGTTCTTGCTACTCTTGTGTCCGTCTCCAAGTGTATATTTTCCTTTAGTTCTTCAGGTTTGCTGTCCATGGTTCAGGAGGGTTCTGAGCTCAAGCAACAGCTTAGTGTAGCTTTTTATGTCCATCCAAGATGTTGACAGTTTCTTTTGGAAAGAGATTTTGCAGCTGGACCTGCTGTCTTTATCGCATCCAGGTGAAACGCTTACGGTGTGCTATATATAAAGCTCTGGTAGTTTGTGCATCTAGAAAATAAACTGTGGTAGAACGTGGTGGACTGTTTGCTATGAGTTAGTACAAATAAGTAAAAAAAAAAAAGGCTTGTCTGAGTGCTGTATGAATTTCTTTCTGACCTGTGTAAATTACTTGTTGATGGAAAGTAAAATGTGAAACTGCTTTGTTGGCTAGCTGGGTTCCAAGTGTCCTGCGTCTGTCTTGCTGTGTAATGCTATAGGATCAATGACAAGAGTGGTGAGTGAATATTTGAGAGCAGCTCTGCCTAAGTCATGTTCTAAGGATTTTTTAACTGACTTCAGAGCGTGGATGTATTTTCTTTTTATGAAGTAACTCATGTTTTCTTACCTCTTAAGACTTTCTTTTGAAACAGAATTTTTGCCTTTTCAGGAGAGTAGGAAAGCTCTGATGGCAATAGTGAAATAGTGTGATCAGTGTTTTGATTGCTTGTTGCTTTTATTTGGAGGGATTAGGTGGAATTAGTATCTGTATGATACATCAATCTTCATTATTTTTTTTAAGAAGTATTTGACAGGCCAGTATGCTGTTTTCATTTTGAACAGATTGAAAACTGTATGCATTTTAGAGGTAGAGTACAGCATTGGAGAACTAATTATAGGGAGAGTTTTACTTACATCATAGATTCAAAAAAATTATACCACCCTTAGCAAAGCAAAAATATAAATCCTGTAGAAGTTGCACTTTGCTGAGGTCTGATTTTTGAATGTTTGAGGTAGCTGTTTTTAAGTTCCCATTTTCTATTTTGATTTAGTTCTATGATTGAACATGTTATGCTCCTTTTGTGTTGTAGTTATAGCTGCAGTACTTTTTGCTCTATATCATTTGAATAGTGGGCTTTTTTTCCTGATATTGCAGGGATTTTCAATGTCAGTGGTTTGTCTTGAACTTTATTTCAAGTTTGTTGAGGCCAAGTAGCTGTGCTAGTACATCCAAAGTGTGAAAATTTGACCCTTGTTTATTGTAGTTGGCTTAGGATAAACAGGTCATACTGACAAAATGGTGCTTTTGTTTATACAGTTATTCTTCCATCCTCCAGAGTGTGTATTTTTATTAAATTCAGAGGAAGGGAAGATTCTTACATAAGAATATATTGTGTAACAGGACTAGAAGCTGTCTTCTAATACACTCTGCTTATGCTGTGTTGTAAGTGTTCTACTAGTAAATTCAAGATGACTTCTCTATTTAAAAATATTCTTCACAAGTACTTGTGTAGTCTGCTGATTAAAAGAAACTTGATTCTCACCCAGTGAATGGTTTGAAAAAATGACTCAAAATTCTCAGTTCTTTCTGAATGAAGCGGGGGAGGGGTAGTGTGTAAACTTTCCTTTTTAAATGAAAGGCTTGGTGGTAAAATACCTGTACATTTCAAAAAGCAAATGTATTGTGACAACATTTTCACATGCATGTATGGCTCTAAACAGCACAACCAGGGTTCAATAAGGCAGGAATATAGTTGTAATGTCTCAGTCATTGTAAGTTGTGGTTTTCTCTGGAGTTTCTTTGGTGATTGTATAGTTC
This sequence comes from Melospiza melodia melodia, assembly GCF_035770615.1. NCBI lineage: Eukaryota > Metazoa > Chordata > Aves > Passeriformes > Passerellidae > Melospiza > Melospiza melodia. The sequence continues at coordinate 133,847,728 of NC_086194.1, read as the reverse complement.
TTATATTGGTAAAACTACATAAAAGAATTTATTGGTGCATGTTGTTCGCTGTTATAAGCTACTAATGATTTATATTCCAGGAAGGTAAAGAAGGGCAGATGAAGATTAGAAAACACCTTCTTGAGATTAGAGGCAATTTAATATTCCGCAAACTATCCTGCAGTTTTTCTCATTTCTCAGCACATTGCTGTTATCTTCTTTCACACTGTTGCCAGTAGAGATATGAAGGCGATTTGTAAATGTATGATATCCAAAAAGAGTTAATAAATCGATCTGAGAAGAATCTAGACATTTCTGAATATGTATACCTAGGGAGACTGGGGTTTATATCAGCTCTGCATCTTGCTGATGGTCATTTACTTTCAGATACCACTTAAAATAAAAGAAGGTGGATGAATATGTATGAGGAAGTTGGTAGGTGATGTATGAGTTATAAGTAACTTAAAGAGAAATTTGATAAATTCTATCTTTAGATCTTGAAAGTTCAAATAATGATTTTATAATTAATGTAGGATAAGAAAAGTTTGAAACAAGTTGTAAAGTTGCAAAGCAATTAAGCAGTTTACCAAGATGGTAGAGGATTTCCTTATTGCTAGAAAACTTTAATGGTTCTTTTAAAATCTGATTGCTTATGAATAGCAATTAAGGAAGAACCTGTGACTCTTATGTAGGCAGTCAGACTAAATCACAAGAATCTTTACTTGCCTTACATTTCATTATTGTCAGACTTTGACTTTCTTTTCCATCTGTAGTGTTTTCATTCCTGTGAAGTAATTGCCATTTAATCAGTCCTGTGTTCTGTATTTTCATATTTTAAAAAGTTCTGGCCTAGATTTTTCTCTTTTCCATATAAAAGAAAACAAGAAATAAAAAAAAATTGTTGTAGCATCAGGATGTTGTATCTGAAGAGGGAAGAACAGGGGAAATGGCCTCTTGGACTAAATTTTGAGAAACTCTGTCTTTGGTTGCATCTATAGTAATTGCAAATTTTTAAGTTATCTTAGCCTGCTTTTTAAGAGGGTACTGGTTTTTGCTTTTTTACTAGGTTTCTAAGAAGTGGTCTGTTAGTAACTGAGGATGGCAAGGGCAGTTAGAAACATGAATGATGCCTTCTGAAAATTTTCACTTGTCTTCTTGAGTGATGGTTCTGATGTTGAGTAACTGCTGTATTCATTGGCTTTTCTCCAGCCTTAGTTGAGTGTAGTTTGTGGAGTCTATGTGATGAACCAGATCATGGAACCAATTTGAGCTATCAGTATCCTGGAGAATGGTGTTTCTAACTTACTACAGCAAAGTCATCCAGTTTATTGCACAGATATCCAGGTAGTTGCACCACTGAAAGTTGATGCAGGGAAAGGAGCAGAAGAACAACTGGCTGAAGAAGGGGAAGAAGTCTGGTGCACCTTTTGTTTGTGTTCCAGAGTTGGTGTTCTTGGTTGATCAGAGAGAATGTTAGTGGAAGAAGTGTTGGTGACTTGTCTGAGTTGGGTATAAGAAAGAATGAATTTTTTGTTGTTTGTTTCTTGCAGTATTGTTTGCAAACACTGGAAGATTTTACATGCTAATTATTTTAAAGAGTATGTACCTACAGGAAGAACCTTCGCACCACTATGGAGTCAGTCAGTAACTTGAATAAAACCACCTGAAGCTCCATGTACCTGAGAGTACCAATCTTTGCAAAGACAATGTATTAATCTCTGTAATTCATGGGAGGCTTGCACTCCACAAATGCTCTGAAATGGCAAAGTTATACATTTAAAAAAAGAAAATCTGACAAAACCTTCAGTTAACTTTGTCAAAAGTAAGGTGCAGACAGCTGTGGAAAGACTTGTTTCCATCAATTAAAAATAAAGAAAGAGAAGGGATACTTCTGTAGGCTGTGGGCTGTTTCCTAGCAATAAGATTGTCAGAAATCCTAGGTTTGTTTTCTGGCTTGTACCTGTTAACTGAGGCACATAAGTTTCACTTTTTATCATGTAAGAGATGCAAGGTTTTGAAAAATGGGGTAAAATTGTATTTACTATTGGAAGAGGAGAGCTTTTATCTGGTCTTTTATATGGACTGTGTTTTTGGCAGCTCCTCAAATCAGCGAAAACAGCAGTGTGAATAGATGCTAACCATCAGATTTGAAGCTTTACAATCTCATCCATATGTAGTCATGACCCAGTGCCTGATCATGTGCTTGTTGTCTTATGAACATGTTTGAAACTATCGCATTCCTAAAATTCAGTGTAAGTTTTGTCTGAACTTGTGAGAAGCTGCATTGTTTTGGCCCACACTGATTTCAAAGCACTCTTTAATGCACAGTGTTTTCTTACCTGCCCAGATTTGCTTTTGATCTGCTCTTTCACCCTTGATGTTGCTGAGGACTTCTGAAGGCATTGCAGCACCTACTTGGCTGAATGAGGAGCTTCCATGTAATTCAGAGTTGTAGGAGCAACTCTGAATATGATGGCCCATATGTAACTGAAGTATTAGGGTAGTAATATATAAAATGATTCATCTTAAAGGAGGGGAAGGAAGGAAGGAAGAAGCGTCTTAGACTATGAAATACTGAATTACTGACTTTTGAAATTCCTCTTTAGTGCATTGGGAAGTAGGGGTTCAGGAATGTGTCTTGGCTGCTCTGCAGGATTGCAGCCTGGCTCTTGGGTTGAGTGGAAAAGGCTCCCTGTGCTGCCCAGCAGCAGAGTGAGAGCTGCTAAGAACACAGTGACTGTTGGAGATGCTGTAATTAAGTGACCGCCTCTGTGCCTGATGCACATCTCAACATATAAATAGAGCTCCAGATGGCTGCAACCTTACAGATGTCAGGGACTGACAGCCTTTCTTTGAGACTGCAGTGTGGCTTGAACATGAGGTTTATAGGCTTTGATACAAGATAGGATCTCCACCTTCAGTAATATGTATCTTATGATTAAATGTGGTCTTCTCATTAAATTTATTTTGAAGGAGTAGGAGAATTAAATTATTCTCTGTACCTGGGTCAGGAGGAGCCCTACTACTTATTAATCACATGGCTTAGGGGTGTTTTTTATTTGTTAATTTTTCTTTTAAGTTCTTTTAGTGCCTTTTAAAGTATATTTCCTTTCAACAGTTGGCTATCCAGAAAATTATATGCATTTGCGCTGTATTTTAGAAACATAGCCATTTCTGTTGCATAAAGCATTACTAAAGAATGTATGCCCTCACAATGAGGTCATACTTTCTATTCTTTCTATTTCTTCTTTGTGGTAGTAGTAATGTTCCGCAAAATTAAGGTATTTCTGGTTAAATGCATTAGGTTGTTTGCAGTATTGAAGAAAGGTCCTTAAAGCCTACTTTTAGAGAGGATCTTACAACTGACATTAAGAAAGCTGTTAGTTGGATTAAATTTAGCTTCAATTTCTATTTTCATTTTCATTTGATTTATGAGCTATAAAATATTGTGCTTCTGGGGTCTGCAAGTTGAAGCAAGAGAGCATTTTTTGAGAAGGGCCCTTGGAAAAAACAAGGAAAGTGGAGGTTGAATGCAGGTTTATAGAAGAAAACAAAATGAATTGTAAGGGATATTCTGCACTGGTCTTGTATCTTTGTCTATTATAGAGTGTATTAAGTCGAGGTGAAGCAGGAAATCCTGCTCTGAAAGGTGAAATCACAGAAACTGTAGCATCTGAGAGGCAAACCTTAAGAATTGTGGTATGGAAATGAAGCACAATTTAATAACATGATAATGTGCTCCAAAGTTGACTCAATCTTGAGAGGTAATAAAGGTATATTTGCCTTGAGGTGAGATGTTACCCAGATAAGATATTTACTGAATGATGAATAGCACTTGAGTCTTTTTAAGCATGTCACAGACTTGTCAGCCTTTGCCTCAGATGGATTGCCCTTTCAACAGTCAGGAATTCTGTGGTGGTGTCCTGTGAGACTCCTGACCCTGGTAACTGGGGGTAACATTTATGACTCATATAGGAGACACTGTTACCTGTGGTGTAGCCTCAGCGCTTCTGCAGTAAGGGAAGTGAAACTTCTTTATCAGCCGCACACAGATGGTGATCACACAGAAATATGTCAATGTCTAGTAGCAGTGTGGAAATGCAGGCACTGAGTGAACAGTCTTGCCTTGATCAGGTAATTCAGCTAGTTCTGTCTGCTTTCAGACTTGAGCCCGTTTTGACCTGGAGATACCCACAAGGGGAAGAGAATTTGGGCCTCTTGGTTCTGTCTGACCTGGCAGATGAAGCATTGATGGGTACAACACTTAGCATACAGATGTGGAGCCACATTTCCCTGCTCTTCCCTGGCAACAAAAAGCAAGATACCATGTACTGCTTGTGTGTTGCTGTTGTGGATGGAATTTCACACCACTGGGTTTAAAGGAAAACCATTCCTTTGGCAGAGTTCAGTTTAAATTTTATGGTGTTAAAGAAAATTTATCAGTATCTCTGTTTGCTCAAGTTTAATTTGTAATCCAGATTATAAAGGAAGTATGGAAAGTGAGATGTCAGAAGCATGAACGTGAGCAATTAAGATAATACAGGGAATTTAATGACCAAAGTGAAGTTGATTAATGTCCCTTTAAACCCAAACAGCGTAAGTGTTGATTTCTGTCTTTGTCCCACTCTGAATGCCATGATTCAGTGTTTGAGTTTGTGAAGTTGGAAAGAATTGTACCATGAAACAATGGAACAGTCAACATTAGGTAATTAGAAGTAGGGATTCTGCATTTAAGGGCAGAAATGGATGGTTAATGTAGCCAGAGGATTATATGTAGGGTGGTGTGAAACCTGTGATGCCTCTGCTGTAATTACAATAAGAGTCTGTAAGCAGACATTAATTTCTTTTAGAGATGTAACAATGAGCAAGTTCTGAACCAAAATATATCTGAATGCTTTTAAACAGCACGTGTTGAAAGTATTGATCAACACTGACTTCAAAAGCAGTTGGTTGTTGAAGAGTTTATATTATACAAGAAAAGATTGCAGTAATTGCATTGCAATGTAGAGTGTAGAGCAGTGAAATACATTGGAGCCAGCACAATGTATTCATGGCTGGTTTTGCAGTTTTATTACCTAATATGACACTATACATATTTTCAGTTAATTGTGGAAACTTTTTATACTTTGTGCTATTCTTCCATTCTTGTAATCTCATTGATTTTCTTTTATTAATGCCTACCATATTCTGTCTGATCTGGCAGCTGTTAAAGAAAATTTCAAATGTTCAGCTATTTTTTTTTTTTTTGGTATTACTGATAATTCATGACAGTTGGTCATACAGACTTCTATACCATAGTGTGAAGGATCTAGTTTATATGATAGCAGGAATTTAATGCTGCAAGTCACACAGTTTAAACAAATAGTGTGAGTTGATTATTGTTTGTGGTTTTGTTTGATTACACAGATAGCAGCTCTGTCTTCATTAGCTGTCAAATTGTGTAGTTGTTGAACCTCTATTAAAACAAATGAAAATAATTTCAGCTATGTAACATTATAAAAGCTGTGAAACTTTTAACACTACCTAAGAGTTTAAAGCTAAAAATGAATAAATAAAGCCTGATACTCTCCTAATGGCCTGTTGTGGTAATATAAACAGAAGAAGAACAAAATGTGTGTGGATATATTCTGTTGTAACTTGATGGTGTGACTTTCACTCCTTGATTATGTTAAGAACTTGTATTGCTGCTGGATGATTCTGGAATATTGGGAACAAACTTAAAGGCTAATTTGTGATATGTAGCTGACCTTGCCTGTAACAATCAGCAATAACCTGGCCTTTGAAAGAAAAGAAACTTAGGCAACTGTGATAGGTTTTCATGTATACCCCCTGTAACTTTGAACACAAAGAGATGTTGTCCAGAGATGCAAGACTAGGGAGAGCTCTCAAAATTAGTTTTGTTCCAAAGCTGTGAAGACAGGCAGCTGGAGAGAGGCAGTTAACATAGTTCCTGCTGAAGGGAGGAAGGACATGCTGCAGCATGTGTTTGTTGGACATCAGTGAATCTGCAGAAAAGGTAGCTGCTTAAGGCATGTATTCTCTGGAACTTTGCTTTACATCATTCCCCTCTTCCCTGAAGTGTTCACTGAAATTTGTAACAGCCTTGAGAGTAGGTAAATTTAGTGGAATTTTGTGAATTCTATCTTCTTTTTTTTTTTTTCTTAAAGAGAAGTTTAATACAAATTTGTCCTACCTGTGTTAGTGTAGTTCTTTTCCCCCGGCATGATTTGATGAGATGTTGGGTGAAGAAACAGCACCTGTTTTTTCTGTCTTAGTGGTTGCAAAGCAATTACAAGGCAAGAGATTGTTGGGTCGTATTCCTGGTTTGTGGCAGAAGTATTTCAGCAGTTTTGTGTTAATGTGCATTACTTTAACCTTAGGCAAGTATTCAGAAATTCATTTTGCTCAAGTACAGCTACTGACTGCTGATAGCTAAACAGGAGGAGGACAGTTCAATTATAGTTTTTTTTAATGGTAGCACTTAAGCGCACTGGTTATTTCCCTTTTATTGTACCTTTGCTTCTGATAAAATGTCATGTGTGCATTTTGCATGGGTTTGATGAGGGAGTGGACAAAAGGGAGGAAGATAATTCTTCTATTCCATGACAATAAGATAATTTTTTCATTTATTAAGGTTTTAGAATGTAGGGTGGAGTGGTTTTGATTTATCTGTAGTAGCACAGGTTGAGTAAAATCGTTTACATGTTCTAATGGTTTTCAGGCTTCAGCAAGCCTATTTTTAGTAATGGATTATCACCCTTTATAGTGCCTGATCATCTTCTCAGAAAGCTTGCTAGGGCATTAACATGATAGAAATAATGTTTGTTTGCAGTCTGGAATTTGTGCACTTGCTTCACTGCCCTGAGCCCAACAGGTCACCCACATGTTCTTTGCCAAGGCTCCTTCTCCTTTGGTGCTGCTACTTAACTGAACACAGTTAAAATGAACTAGGGTAGCTTAGGAAAGGTCACCTTTGCTGATCTGGCTCATTTTGTAGTTTAAGAAGCAGTTCTGGGAGAGGAAGCCCCTGACCAAGATTTAGTGACAGTTTGGGAGTGGTAACATCTTCAGTGTATTTAAAAAAATAGAATCAATAAATCTAACACATGCTTTGAAAGTAGGTGAGTGGCTTAGCAAAACAGGTAACATGTCAGGTAAGGAAGGTGATACTGATTCCTGAAGGAATCTGGGGGAGGCAGCTGCTGGGTAAGACTGTTCATTCAACAACAGTAGCATGTATACCTTATAGTGCTGGATTTTCTTAGATAAATTGCATTGTTAAGACTTTCTCTATTGCTCTCAGCATCAGTATACCAGCATTCTGCGTGAGTGCTGAAAATAATTTCAGTTAATGAAAAAGCAAACAGTTCTTTATAGTGAACTAAATTTCTCTCTTTGTAAACACTCAAAATTTTGATTAACAATTATTTTAAACAAAAGTGATGAGCAGAAGTATTCAGACATATAGCAGATCTGGGCAGACTTGTGACTGGAGAGTATTGTTAATTAACAAAACCCCAAACAACTACTGCATAATTATTCTTCTGGCATTAACATACACTGATTTCTATATTAAATGCAATTAGGATCATAAAATCCTGACATTTTAGTAATAATTGCATTCTGAATCTTTTCTTTACAGATCTTCTTCTCTGGCTTTGAACAGCCATGCTACTCTGTTGCCAAAAATCAAGGAAAGTGAGTGTGTGCTTGAATTTGAAGGCGGTAGCTCTGTATAATGCCTGAAGGTAATTCTTTCTTTGTCAGAAGTTAAAAAGTTAGAGACTCCTGATGTGTGGCAGATGCTGTCATAAATAGTGTTGGTCTTAATAATGTTTCTTCTTTCTGTGTTTTAGTTAGGTTTAGTGTTGTGGTATGGATGGGTAAATGCTTGATTAAAATTCTGCTTTGTGTGTGTCTTGGACACATTCTCTCTTGAATATTGCTTTAGCTTGGGTAGCAATGTTCATATGAAAACTAGGTACTATACAAGCCTTTGCCTTTTACTATGCTTAGATGGGAAAGAATTTCTTTTTTTTTTTTTTTTTTTTTTTGTCATGTGGTCTGTGCTTGGAACATTGTATTATTTAATCCTTGTTTCTAATTCTACCTGGATCACAGTCACGAGTACCCTTTGGGAAAAGAAAAGTGTGCATGAGACTGATAATTCTGAAACATAGTCCAAAGAATTTATTAATAAAATAAAAAACTTTTACTTTGTTCTTGGTGTTCAGCAGTTTTTACCTGTCTAATAGCTTAGTTTATAGAGTATGTTCTTTTTCTGATTCAAAATTAAGTTGGTGCCACTGAGTACAGTAGAGTTCAGGTGTAAGGGCAACAAAACTCTCTTCAGATCAAATTATTTAACTGGTCTTTTTTTATTTGATGTGCTTCTGTTTCTGAAACCTTTTTGTAAAAATACATATTTTAACTATGTCTGTAGTTAAGGCTTGAAAAGCATGAGGATAGCTGCTCTCTTGTAAGCAAACTCATGACTTTCTGGAATAGTCTCATAAAACCTCTCCCCCCTGCACATATTAATGGCATGTTTGTTATTTTTCTCTGTGGTTTGTCAATTTTTCTTTGTCTAGACAAAGAGATAAATGTGTATTTAGACTAATTTTCAAGTGATATGATTGGCTGCATGGATAGCTGTGTGTCCTATTAATATTTCAAGGAAAAAGGAATGACTTATATTACCTGTGTAGTAATTTAATCCAAAAAGTCATTTTTAGAATTATATAAAAATATTGCTTAGTGGCTAAAACTTACAGCTTAACTTTCTGTAATTCCTTCCACATAAAGATCTCAGGTCATTAGTGACTGCAGTGCTTGTATTTCTGCAGCAGCAGCTTTGGTAGTGTGGTGGAAATTACTCATAAGCTTCCTAGCTCCTAAGGAGAAGAGAAAAGGGCTCAGGAGAGTGAAGTACTTTAGTAATAGAATCTCAAATTAAAGCTCAGTGCTTTATGAGGCAGGTTAAAGTTTTTCATCTGTCACATACTCTGGCAAAACACATGCATAGAGTTACTCATCCAAGTTCTTGTAGGGCACAGGACTGAAAATATGTCTTGACCTTCTTGCTTGAATACTTCATGTTTGCTATCAGTAACAAAAAAAGAAGCTACAGATTTAGCTAATGCTGATAATAGAAGATTTTTAAAGCTGTTACTTATTGTAGAGATATACAAAAAGGGATTTTGCCTTTTTTCTTTTTCTTTCCTTTTTTTTTTTTTTTTTCTTTTTTTGCAATGCTTCAATTTCTGAGGGAAAAAGTATGGATAGGGATAGCAGTTAGCAGATAGACTTAGTAGCTGTAAGTTGAGGAGTTACTAGATTGTGTTGCTGTTTGTAAAATCTAAAAAAAGATGTCTGGAAATTACTATCTGGGATTTAAAAGGTATTTCATAATTGAGAAAATCCAGGTAATGATCTGGGATGATGGCTTCTGCATTTGGAAGTAATATTTTCTTGTATTTTTCTAATTTAGTTTCTTTTATTCTTCTCAGTGTATATTCTCATGTATTCTCCTAACTGTCTGTATATGCATATGTATGTGTATATGTTACCTTGCCTATGTTTCTGGCAAGAGGAGCAACATCTCTGTCTTTGGTAATGAATAAGGAGCTGTGGAATGTGAGCACTGATGTATTCACACCCTATATATCTGAAAGAGTGTTTTTGAAAACATATGTCTGTCTTTTTCATAACTCCTGTGAAACTAACACTTGACATTTTTGTTTCAGTTTCTAAATGATTTTAGCAGTGGAAGTTACAAACTTCAGAGACCTAAAGAAATCATCATGAAGCTATATGTATTTTTGGTCAACACTGGAACTACCCTTACATTTGATACTGAACTTGCTGTACAAAAGTAAGAGAGTAAATTAATTGTGTATTGCTTGTTTTAAATTAAGAAGTGTGTATACTTTTATATAGTAAGTATTTGACAGATGAAGATTAGGGGTTTTTTTAATATGTCATTGTAGTTTTCCTCTAGATTTTCTGGTATTTGAGTGAATTTTGGTGTGTTTTTTCCTTAATTTTTTTTTTTTTTTATGATTAGCATTTTCATTGCCTTGCCAGATGATTGTGTGTGTGAGAGTAGAGAAGTTACTTTCTGGGATAGTGGCAGAGGCTGACCTGCTCCTCACTGAGTGTGGTGTGTTTGGTGATTTTTGAAAAAACTGTCTGAATGACTTCTGATGATTTGTTCCCTTTTTTTTTTTTTTTTTGAATAGTATTTTTATGTGGAATTTCTCTAGTAAAGGCTTCTTTTTTACTGTCTGACATCATAGAGGGAGTTCTGGACATTGTCCTTTCTCTTGTCAGTACATTCATCCTGAAGAAAATGTGTGCACTGGAATGTTTCTGGATGCTAAAGAATTGGCATGACAGTTTTTGTCTCATGGCTAGATGAGTAAAAGTTGTTTTTTTGCCAAGTTGTAAGGCTCCAGACTATTTTACATGGTTTTATATGTAAACCATGAACTTCTGAATGCCCATCTGCCTGGAGCATGATCAGTATTAGAGGATCATGGTTAAGTCCCAACAAATTTACTGTTTCTATTTTTTTTTTTTTTCACTGCATGCTAAAAGCATCTTGTAAATGTATAGATACTTTTTAGAGAGGTTTGTATTGTATCCTTTTTCATTGTTCTCACGTGCAAGACCTTGGGGGTAGCAAGGGCCAAGCTCACCTGCTGTCTTCATAGTTTGTTGGTTATGGATGTGTTGCAAGTAATAGGGTAAGAAAGTTTTCTACCATGGATTTTTTTTTTAATAATTCATTGTTTCCTTTCTCTTGGATCCCTGTTTGTAATTTTCATGACTGAAAAAAGACTGTCCAGACTATTTCTGTGTGCTCTTCTCTAAAGCCAGCTGACAGTCAGGCTATTACTGAACATAAAATAGTGTTTCAGCCATTCTGTTTCTGCTAGGTCATTTACAGGTGTGCCCACCCCCCTGTAAGCTGTCTGATACAGTTAGACATTACATTTTTAAATCATGATAAGTGAGGTGCAGCATCTAAGCTGCCATGCCAGACTCTTAATAGTTTGCTGTGGGCCCACTTTTTGCTCTTTGAGAAAGCTTTCCAACAACTGGACCATGCAAAATCAGACTCTTCAGTTGAACAGTATAACTGCTTATTCTGTATATCTGCATGTATAAAGTTGCATTTTCTAGTAAGACTGACTTTATTGGGTTCTTCGCCTGTCTCCTTGTACGTGGACTGGCCAAGTTATCTTCCTAAAGCCCAGGGAAGTGCTAGGTGAATGGCTGCTGTAACACAGCTAGCAAGTACAAGCTTGCACTCACGAGAGGTTTGTAATGCATTTGTGATGTCATACTGAATCATGGTTGTTTTAAATAACAGATCTTTATGATCTTTTTCAAGTAACAGTAACACTGTTATTCTTCCTACTAGTTACATCAAAACTGTTGATGCTTATATTATTCACTTCGTATTCTGAAGCTTTTTTATACCTTTGCACAGATGCTACCACAGTGTGTTATGTTAGCTGGGGTCAGTGACTGTATCAGATTAGTGAAATCTTGTTTACTTTGCTGTTTACAAGTGTCTTAATGACAGTCTAGAACTGTCTAAAATATGCAGTAATGTTAAGATGTTGTCAGCTAGATTTAAATGTGTAAGGCTGGTGAAGGAAGACCAGAAATGGTCTATTGCTACACTGTTTCTCTGTTAAAATCTGTGATATTTATGTTAATTTGTTATATACATATTGGTTGTTGAATTTCCTGTTATTGTTAAGTGCTTTATGTACAGTAAATCAGTCAGAGTTTATTAGGTGGAATTGTAGTTGTGCTGTGAATAATGAAGTGTTGATAGTCTTGACTTTTAGGGCCTTAGCAAGTCAGCTGTTTGGTTGTACAGTATAAATTCAAGGAACACAATATGACTTTTACAGTTGCTATCCTAAATGCTTGGTGTGACTTAATCCAGAATTTCAGCATGCCAGCAGATCTGGGAAAAATATTGCTGGTGATATATCAGCAATGCAGAGGCTGTTTTCTTTTAGCTGATAGCGTATTGATTGGATATCCAGAATGCAACACATCATAGCACTTATAAAATTTAGAAATATGTAATTGTGCAGAATAAAAATACTTCTTTTAAAAATGTTCTGCTTAGACACAGATAAGTCACCTGTGTCTCTTACAGAAATACGTAAAATTTGAGACATGAGTAATCTGATAGTATCAACTTCTCTTCCCATTTTTTTTTCAGTGTGGCTGATCTGAAATATGCAATTCAAACAAAGTATAAGATTGCCATTCAGCACCAAGTACTGGTTGTCAGTGGAGGAGAGTGTATGGCACCAGACAGAAGAGTGTGTAGTTACAGTGCTGGAACAGTAAGTTCATGCTGCATTCTTAGCCTAAACTTTCATTTATAGGGGAAGAAAAAGAATAATTAAGGACCATGCCTTAATTTTTCTTCCATAGTTTGCCGGATTTCTTTCATTTGAGAAACAGGTGTTTATGTATTCAGCTTCTAAGTGTAGATTTTAACTTGTTCTCAAGACACATTACTCACATGAGGAAATAATTGATAATTAAACAGCAAGTTACCTTTACTCAGTGTTTGGTTTTGTTTCCTTTTTGAGTGTAGGACACCAACCCAATTTTTTTATTCAACAAAGAAATGATCTTGTGTGAACGTCCACCAGCTATCCCCAAAACCACATTTTCAGCAGAGAATGAGATGGAATTGAAAGTAGAAGAATCTCTTATGATGCCTGCAGTGTTTCATACAGTAGCATCACGAACACAGCTTGCTGTGGTAAGTAGATTGTTACTGGATTTGCACACCAAAGGAAAATATGTCAGAGGGAAAGCTTGATGTAAAACATGAAATAGTTTCTTCAAAAGGCAGTAAAAATGCTGTATTAGTGGTGATGTACTCTTCAGAGTCTTTGTCTCAGAGTTTCAAGGTAAGTTTTGAGAGATATGCTTGCTTCTTCAGCATGTTCAGAGCTTCTTTCAGAACTGTAGTGTGAGGCACCTTTTGAATGTGTACATTTGCAAAAGTATTTACAAAACAAAAATGATCAGATTGCTTGGACCATACCTTAATGCACTGCCTTATTTTCCAACAACTTTTAGTCCGCCTGAGCCTGAAATGAGAAAAGTAACTTTGGAAGCGATGTTAACTCAAGTAGAAAATTAACACTATGATTTTTAAAAGCATGTTGCCACTCTTCTGTTTTATGCTCATATTTTATGTCTAAACTGGTGAGGAATTAATAAAACAAATCTTTTTCCCACAGTTCAGGTTGCTTATTATTGAGTACTGCCTCTTACTTGCATATTGCATATATTTACTTGCAAGTCGGTCAGAAGTGCAATTGGATTATTTCTGTGTTGTTTTGATAGGGAAAAGTGGCTCACTGCAACATGTTCAGTTAAATACTCATGTGCATGCAGTAAAAACCAGCTGCATGTTCAAGACACTGACACAATGCCTTCAGTAGTTATGTTTTATTTTTACAGATTGTTTCTTTATTAAAAACTGATCTCCTTTTCTTTACAAATTTTGCATTTAAATTTATTAAGCATTTTTCATATCTCTAAAGATTATTCCAGTTAGTGGCAGCAGGAGAATGGTTATGTGGAGCGCCTCACACAAAATGAATAGTGATATCTTTTTTGTCTTGGTAAAAAGTTTCTTAGTTTTAGTGACAACTCTAATGCAGCTAAGAAGAACATGTAGCACTTGAAGTGGCTGGGATTTAATACTACAAAGCAGAATTTAGAGAAGCTTGTTAACTGTTGTATAGAGAACAGGGATTTTGGCATCCTGGCCTGTCAGGAGGGGGAGGGTTCTCCTGAATAATGTGAAATAATGTGACCTTGACATACTGTCTGATTTAAGGCAAGGATTGAGTCCCATAGACTCTCTCTTGCTCTCTCCCCCACCTGTTGACAGTTAGAGCTGACTTTGTAAATAGGACCTTGAGTTATTAGGTGTCTGTGAGTCATATGACTGTCATAGGCAAGAGTAGATACCAATGTGAGTTCAGCTAAGGAGTAGGAGGTTTTCAGTTGTGCTCTGGTTTTACCAGCTGAAACTGAAAGTGCTTTAAAACCATTCTTTGTGAAGTATTAAGAGGAGGTTATAAAAGTAAGGAAGACTGATAGCTTCTAAATACTTCACATTGATTTGATGTGAAAGTGGGGCTGTAGTAATTGCTACAGTCTTTGTGTTTTGTTGAGGATAATGGAAGTGAAGGGTGATGATACTCAGTTTCATGTTTCTCATTGTTGTTTTATCTGGTTTCTCTGTTCTGTACCCTGTTTTTAGCTCTTAGATTCTTAATTTGGCTTTCAGTTTGGTAAAATTACTATATAACAGTGGAACATATTTAGTCCCTCTGGAGTAAGCTTTTTTTATATTCCAAGGTTTTATTAAAAATACTCCTATTTAGACTTGAAAAGAACTGTTGATGCTGCCTAATATTCCCCCTTTGAGTCTGAAGACTGTATTAATACACAGTGCATGCAAGTTCATTTCAGTATTTATGCCTTTTAAATATGTTACTTAGAAGATCTTTCTAAAGATCTAAATAACATATTTATAGTTGTTTCTACATTCTGGGTGCAGGTCTATAATACTATTAATATTTAGCTACAGACTGGAAACTATACAAGAGTGATCATGAGTTGATTTGCAAGGAGAAAATAAATCTTTCCATACTCAGTGTCACCTATTAGTAGTATTGCAGGACTGGAGGAAGCAGGGGCAGGAATTGTCTTTAAACAAGGGTCCAGGTAGAATTCAGGTGTTATTTTTAGCTTGCAGATTTATTTTCAGGAAGATTATTATTTGTTCCCCACTTTTGAGAGTTCTTCCCTCCTTATAAAATGGTTATAGTGATTGTATTTGTTTTCTTATGAAAAACTTGGAAATTTATGTAAATAGGTAGTAATATTCTTAAATCTGACTCACCTTTACATTGACATTTTATTTTATCCAAGATTTTAAATGTTCTAAAGCCACAGGCTCTGTGTTAGGCTGTGAAAATGAATTGAGTACTTCTCTGGAATATCAGGAGACTGATAAATGCATCATGTGTAATAGAAGATTAGTAAATAGTCTGTTGTGATTTTTAAATGTACCAAGGTGTGAAACCTGTGTAAAGAAGTATTGCAGTGTTGTACTAAAGTAGTTTTTCATGATGCCTGCTTGAAGAATATTGAACAATAATTCAGAAGAAACTGAGGGAGGACTGGGAATGTGGTTAGATCATTAATCTTCTCCAAGGTTCACCATAAGCCTCTTGCCTGGGAGGAAGAAGGAACATGGGATATTAATCCTTCTCAAAATTGATTAAGATCTGGGGAGAGCTAAAAAGGCTCTGAACCTCTGTGGTTGTGTGATTGATGCACCCAAAGTCACACTGAGAGTACTGTATGGGAGAGTTCCTACAAAATAATCCAAGCTTTGTCTTTTTATTAATTCTAGAGAAATAGTAACCTGCTTTACCAGAAAAACAGAATGGCAGTACTTGATGATGGAGAGGTTTTTGCCTGTTGTAATTAGAGCATTTTAATTAATTAAATTTGACTAAATAATATTTACTACTAATACATGTGCTATTATATGATAATGTAGTAGGAAAATAAAGGTTACATTCTAAATTATTGCTTATGAAAAAGTCTTACCTGTTTTTGTCAACAACAAGAAGCAGTGATGTATAAATATTAAAAGAAAGGAAGAATATTTGTTTCTATTTAATCTGGTATCTGCTCTGCCCAGAGACTATAGTATATGATCTTTAAAATCAGACTTGATAGGAAGTTGAAAATATAGAGTGATATATGGCCTCTAATTTTTTTTCCTCTCAGTAAAAGTAGTTCTAGGGTCTCCTTTAACAAGTATTTTTATGAATCCATGCATTGTGGCCTCTCCATCATTTTTTCTATGTCTGTTATTTTTCTGTCTGTCTGTTATTTTTCTGTCTGTTATTGAATTAAGTTATTTTTTTGCTTTCTGCCTTTTTTTTCCTGTAATCTGTTGTTACTACTCAGGTATGGAAGTCATATTTTAGTTCATAGTGGAAGTCTTGGCATTCTTATGGCCTGTTGCATATATTTATTTGTAGGATATAAGTATATGTAAAACCAGCCATTCCATCCCCCCCCCCCCCAATAATTAACACTAATTTCTTTGAGTTACATAAAAAGTAACAAAAGCTGCATCAAAAAAGTTACAATCTTTTTTTATGTTTCATAACTCCTAACCAAAAATTATTCCTGTGCAGAATGTATCTTGCATTTGGTTTTCCATGGTACTGTGTGGGTCAGACATCCATTTTCTCTTTCTTTGTTTTCATGATTTTAACATTTATTATGGATTTTCTTAAGTTCCTGTTCACCACCTATGATCTCGTTATGTAGAATTCAAAGCATAAAGATTAGGTAGCTTTAAAGAAGATACATCTGTTCCCTTAACTCATTCCTTTACTATTTAAGCTGAAATTTTAGTCACAGATTTTTTCATTTGCAATATGATGTCTTTGTTCATATGTTTTTTTAAAAATCTCAGTAAAGTCAACTCTCTAAGCCTGTTTTCATTTTATGTCTTGGCATTCTGGTTTCTTCTGGGCTAAAAACTTACATTTGAGATGTTTCTGCCTGAAGGGCTCCAGGTTGCCTTTTTTGCAGCTAGCCTGGTCTCCCACCTTTCTTACAGTTGAGCAGTTCTTGCAGTGAGCTGCGGTATGTGGACAGTGAGGTGCACACAGTGTTTGCAAAAAGTTACATGCACACCAGCTGAGAAAACAAGCTGTTCTCTACACAGAGTATTGTGCAATAGGTTGTGTTGTGTCAATCTCACGGTCTTTTAACACCACTACTTAAAATAATTTCTGGTAGCTTAGCCTTTAGGAAAGGATTTTTTTTTTCCAAGTGATCCAACTGAAGTTCATTTTTCTGGGAGGGATATTGAACTTTTTGGGAGTGGGTATCTTTCACACTTCATGGGATGCTGCTGCTGTCATAATCAAACTATCAATTCCTGTCAGTTCTTTTTTGAGAAGTGGAAATGAGGATGAGAAACTGTGTGGTCATTTCATTTGGTTGTGTAAAACCGCGACTGTAGTCATAGTACATAGTCATAGATCATTCTCAGTTTAGTTTCAAACACTTCAGATATTTAAGCCAAGAAGTATAGTCATGCTTCCTGAAAATTGTGGATCTACTATTTAGAGAAATGCTCTTTTCTACTAGAAAGTTGCTTTGAGACTCACTGGAAAGAATTATTTTAAAATATTAATGTTCTTCATGGTGTGTAGTGTTTGAAATAATTGTGTGGCCAAATTAATTTTGGCTAAAATATTTGTCTAATAGTCAGGCACACTTCTGGCTCCTCCTAAGAAGCCCAGATTTCTCTGTAACTCAGATCAGTCTCAATCTTTTAAAGTAATTGAGCAGGGTATGGTAAAATGGGCTTTAGTTTATCCCAAGGTATAATGAAAGATTTACTCCAAGGTAGATCTTTCTAAATGCTACTATAGAATTTTTTTTTACCTTTGTAACCAAAATTTTAGATCAAGCTTTAAAAAAATTGATCAGAACGAAAAAAGTTGAGTGACTTGGAATCAAGCTAGTGGAAACCAACACTTACCTTATACCATGGTTTGACTCCCTGATGTGGTGGTTTATATAATTTCTCTGTTTTTTGATGGGAAGTTCTGTCACTTGACTTCTCCAAATCTGCTTATAATATCAGAGAGAACTAGTGAAAGCATTACTGAAGAAAGGAATTAATCTGTCACTTAGAAAATGACTTCTACTGTGCTACGCTGGTGAAATAAGTACTTTCTGAGTAGGAAATAAGTTATGAACTGTGTGGACAAATGTCCAAAGGACACAGTCATCAAAAATAACCATTATTAAAGGAGAATGGAATAAACAGCTGTCTATGGAAAGAAGTTACCATGAAATATCAGTCTCCCTCACAGTGAAGTTAACTGCTCCAATTACAGGGTTTTTTTTGCAACTTGAATGTTGAAGTGTACCTTAATTTAGTAGTTTCATGTTACAGCTGTGTATGTATTAGAGATAATGGTTACTAATTTTGGTAAACAAGGTAACAATTCCTTGTGAAAGCATTTATCTGCTGTTGCAGTAAGTCTGTGGAATTTTACTTTCAAGGATCATTTCTATTGGTCTGAGGTTGATTGAAACCTGTAAGGAGTCCCTTTTACAGGATTCAGACACATGGCAATAGAGGACTTTTACTTATTTCCTTCTACTACAGGGTTTTAGAAAATGGAAAGAACCCTGCATTTCCTGAGAACTTTTGTTCTTTAGAGGTAAGTCCAAAGACCACTTAAGACAAAACAGACCGTTGTCAGATTTTGCTCATTCAGATGAGCAGATTTATGACAGCAGGATGCAGAGACAGTCTTGAAATACTAAACACTTCACCAGTTAATTTCTGCTTTAAATAAAACATACTTTGTTGATTCTACTGATTTTTGGTTGAAACCTAGGAAAAAGAATTCATTATAAGAAGATTCTTCGTCAGAAGAATCACCTACATTTAATTTGTGATTCTCAAAGGAAATAGTTCAGCTACACTCTCTGTTACAACACCTAGCCAAAGATTAAATGCATTCTGGTGGCCCTGTGGATTTCTTGAAAAATTTGGTCACGAAGATGTCATTATTTACTCTTCACATAACAGCACGTAGGGATTAGTCTGGGTCTTGGTATTCATGTTCTGCTAGTAGTGCTCTTTTAGGTTCTCATTCCAGTGGTGCAGTGAGGCAATTGCTGTTCTAGACATGCTGCTGTACCTCTCTCTGTAGGATGATTGTAGCCCTACAAGGCAACTGAAGTTAACTTTTGTGCTCTGTGAAGCATTGGGTGTCTGCCAGTAAGACTTGAGTGTGTCTGTGAATAGTCAATGACAAAAGCAAGCCTGTTGTTAGGCAGGCTTCCTTTTCTGTGCTGCAGCTGGCAACCTTACTGAGAAGCATTAAAACATATGTTGGATTGCAGGCCTTTATTTCTGTGCTTGATATAATTCAGTTTTTAGACTTCATTTAGCAGAGAGCTGCTTAATTCTTGCTTGTATAGAGCTATACAGTTATATAAAATAAATTGGTCTAGTGCCTTTTAAAGTAGCTTGAGATCTCTCACAAAAATGTTGTCTATGGAAGTAGACAGCATGTAGGAAGAACAAGCCACATCACCTGAAGGTTTATTTCAGAAGTGATGGCAAGTTAAGAAAGGTACATTTGTGTAGCTTTTAATTTCATAACTTCAAGGAAAATAGCTAAATTGCATAGATACTCCAAATGATGCAAAACAACTTCTCTGCTGTGTTTTCTTGCTGTGTGCTTTCACATTTTGAAAGCAGGATAACTAAAACAAAACAAATGAAATATTGGTTTAACATAGTGTTCTTCTCGTATGCACTAGTATCTGCTTAGTATAGTCTAAGTCTGAAACAGTTCTGGCATGTGCACAAATAGTTACTCCATGTGGTTGGACCTTCATTAGAGCCATCTGTTTGGACCCTCCTGAATTCAGAGTAATATTCTTTACTATTTAATGTAATGAGCTTGTTTCATGATATAGCTTAAGAAACCAACATCAAAAGCACTGAAGGCACTGCTGTGTTTCTGTGGACTCTAATTGCATGCCATGCTGACATAATTCTCCTGTTTGCCTCCTACCACCTAGACAGAATTTTTTTGGCACATGTAAAAATAACTTTGAGGGGATGATAATACGGGGTGCTGTTGTAATACCTTGCATGTGTGCCCTGGAACATGTCTGTTCATTTGTACAATCTGATTTGCAGTCTATTAGCATATGGATAACTTTGAATACATGTTACTTGAAAGAAACTTTTCCAATGAATTTTGATCTCAGAGTTAGCTCAGGAAAAAAATCTTTTGCCTGTGAGAGACTTAGTATGTCTCAATGCTTATGATTGAAATGATTTATGAGCAATATTAATGATGGCTTTCATAAGAGAATTTTAATTTTAATGTCCACGTCTCCTGTGTGTACATTAAGAAGCTGCAGCTCATCTGACAATGAATTCCTGGTTGCATGCTTAGATGGCCTTGGAGTATTTTTATATTATTGTTCCTTTGGGCTTGTGTCTGTTTCTTTGAGAGATTCTGACACTTAGTAGAAGTCCTCCTGTTACAACGTTTCTGAAAAATTAACAAGTATTAATTTGCTACTCTGGGAAATACTGTTCACCCTTGCTTTTCTAGGAACCAGACTGCTGGGATAGGAGCTCCTGTTTGGGTTAACTTTTAAATTGCCACAGGGTAGACTTTTAGATACAAAGTGTCAGTGCTGGTTTTCAGTTGTGTACCAAGTGGTCTCAATTGTGAGGATTTTTTTTCTACTTGTAACTTCCGTTTTGTGTTTGAAAGTGTTTTGCTGGGGAAACAAGCTTGTTAAAATGAAAATATTAAATTTGCAACACTTAGGTTCTGAAACGACTATCAAAAATGACATATAATAAAGCTTCATAGAGCAGCTCTGACTTGTAACTTTTGACTTCTATTGTGAACACAATAAATTGATCTAGCTGAAAAATCAAGCATTGCCCACTAGTTAAGAATATGTCCCAAGGTGGAAAGTGGGGTCATATGAAGCCTGGTGCATACTTTAACGTGTTAAACACATGAGCTGTGCTGTGCTAAGTGAGCTTGTCCAAAGGAAAATAGAACTGGCAAAAACGACTACACAGGGCATTTAAAGAAGCAGCTGAGCCCAGTCTTTACTTTGCTTGATGCTCATTTGGAGGAACTGCATAAAAAGACTTCATGATTAGTTTTGATTTTGTAGGTGGCTTATATTGATTTAAACTGTTTAAAACTAATGTGTGTTTTTGTATATTCTCTCACTTCTGGAACTGTGGCTCATAGTGGTTTGGAGAGGTATGGCTCCTCATTTGGCAGAAGGTTGACTTTGAGAGAGAATAATTTTTGTGAGTTGAAAGTAAAATGTTTGTGTACATATTCAGGATGTACATTAGAATGCAGCAGAGGCATTCAGTTACCTTTTCACCTTCATATTATTGGTATAATTTTTTTGTATATCTTAGGGTAAAACAGCCTGTTCTTTTGGTTCTTAACATGATAACTGAGGAAGCAGTAATTCAGCTTTTTTAATATGCTTTGCAATTTGCCTTTGTACTTGTATACAAAGTCAATTTAAGACAGTAAAAAAATGTTCAAATGTTCAAGTCAATATTACATTAGTCAGCTTATGTACATTTAAATTGTACAACCAAACATGGGATAGTTGGAGAAGATGACTTGCAGATTTCAGCATTGTCTGGATACCATCCCAGTTGTGTTGTTGGTTGATTTTTGACTTAGGAAGCAAGAGTTCCTGTAGCAATTAAAATAACCATTCTTTTCAAACTGGAAATCATCATTCTCACATGCACAGGAAGCTGCCAAAATTCAGAAAACAAGAAGAGAAATACCACCTTTACTACAAAGTGATAGGAATTTGTATTGACAACCTAGGATTTTCTTGGAGTTGCATATATGGCTTTTTTGAATATTCATCATTCATCTGCTGATAGCTCAGGTATCAGTGATTTGAAGGACAGTAGAATTTTGTCATGTTGCTTGAAACGAGGCTTGGACTTCTGAAACAGGGAGGATGATCATAACTTTCAGTATGATTGTGGAATGTTTGTTTAAAATGCCATGCAGTTTTGTGGTTTATTTCAGAATGTAAGTGTTGTTTGTCCCTAAATTTTTTTGAGTGTGCATATGTGCTGCTAACCATGTGTTCAGCAGCAAATGCATTCTGAAATACACGGATGTGTTAGGTTTTTAACACTGCTTTCTCACTGTATTTTGTATAACTTGTTTTTCCATGCATGGTTTTCTCACATGTATGGTGGCACAGGGGAGTTGTGTTCAGTCCTGATTTAACAGCATGCTCAACCTGCAAAAAGTGAAAAGACCTTTTTCTTGTAGGTTAGATAGATACTAAAACCTAAAGTACAGGTGTGTGCAGGAAAGTATTTTCCAAGGAGTCTGTAACTGGTAATGTTCTGAGCTGAAGGATTTATTCTATACCTTTTTATTACTTTTTGATGTCTTGATAGGCTCTTTGAGGGGAATAGCCTTTTTCTTAAATTGCCAAATTTAAAGTAGTTTCTCTTCCTACTAGTTGAAACTTTGGAATTGATTATAACGGTCATTGCTGTTAGTACACTTTTATTAAGATCTGATAATTGCCATATGTAGATCTCTGTTTTAACTTTGCCAAGTGGGGCAGTAAATTGTCACCCTATTATGGCAGCAAAATGCCTCTCTGTCACCCAGTGCTTTAACAGAAAACTTAGCTTCCACATTGGTTTGCAGATGCCAAGTTTCAGGATATGTTTTAGAGCTTTGTGAACACTGTACTGCTTCTTATCATGTTGCATTTGGTTTATTAATCAATGAAAGACTTAAATTATTTGCCCGTTTCCTCATGCATCTGTTCTTGCACCTGATCCACCTGTGCTTTTTGCTGGCTGATTATGCTTTTTATTGTCTTGTTCGGAGCTTCTGCTTGGCTCATCAAAAATGATCCTCATTGGACCTTGATTGCCATTTTTTTCTACCATATTATTAATATGAGGGTTATTATTCATGTGTGTGTACCCTGAATATTTCATATTATCAGCATTTGATTCATTTTGTAAGGTGGTTTTGGAGCTACAGTTTTCATCTTTCTGTTTTAAAGAGTTCTCAGTAAATAGTACATACTTTTTTATCATCTAATTAACTTCCTTTATTCTTAATTCTTTAAAAAGTGTTATTTTTATGAAGTTTTAAGGCGTACAACTTCCTAGCTGTCTGAATTTCATGCTTTTATGTTAATATCTTAAATAAAGCTACAACAACAGCCTGATTAGTGTTTTGTTGATTGTTTTTTCAGGAAATGTATGAGGTTGCCAAGAAGCTTTGTTCCTTTTGTGAAGGTCTTGTACATGATGAACATCTACAGCATCAAGGCTGGGCTGCTATAATGGCCAATTTGGAGGATTGTACAAACTCTTACCAAAAGCTGCTTTGCAAGTTTGAAAATGTGTATTCAAGCTATTTGCAGTCCATAGATGATATCAAATTGAAACTTACACAGTAGGTTTGCTGTTAAATTCATTCTCAGTTTCCAAACTTACTCAATTTTAAACTTAGTTTGTTCAAGTGTTTTATGTCTGGTGCTTATTCTGATTAATCAAGAATGTCTTTCTTTGATTATGTGTCATTGGAGAACATTCTTTTTGTTCTATGCTAGTGACTTTTTTTAACTGACATTTTCCCCTGTATTTGTCAGCACAAAGAAACCTGTATTGAATTATGTGGAAGATAAGCTTGTTAATGAACAGCTGCTTAAGAGCTGGAGTCATTCCAAATGTCCATAACAAAAAGCTGGATAACAAATTTAGACATCAGCATCTTTAAATAACTATTTACACTTTTGAATTAATTGGTTTTTAACAGCTTGAACTGATATTTAGACTTACAATCTGTGTTGAAAGTATGAAGTCATAGCATAAACTTTGAGTTGATTTGTACACTTTTGAAAGAGATGGGGGTCATGTATGTAGATATATATCTGTTGTTTGTGTGTGTGTCTGTACTTGTGTCCTGCAAACTCCAGGTGTTACTTCAAAGAAAATCTTTTATGTATTTGTATCCACTGTAGTATTGTGGTATTTCTATGAGTGCTTTGCTTAACAGAATATAAATGGATATTGGATCCTTAAAAAAATGTTTTTAAATATGTTTTGTCTTAAAAACAAAAGTTCAGCTTCATAGCTTTTACCAAATAGAAACTATTCAAACTCTGCAGAAGTAGTCAGACAGAGGACACTCAAAGCTCTGATAAGAAGTGTTGATATCCATGCATATGGGACACATAAGTCCCAGTTGTGCATTTAAAAAAAGAAGTGGGTGTCTCTGTTTATCACTTTTTTTCATTCAGTATAAGCAAAACTTTGACTTCTTTAACTGTCCTTCCATGATGTTGATATTCAGAACAGAAGTTTTCAAGGGTAGTAGCAAAATAATTATGAAATCTGCTTCAATTTTAAAATGAATAACAATTCATATTGTGGGTGATTTTTAACTAAGATTTCATATTATATTGGTTTCTAGATACTGATGTTTTTTTTCTTTTCACTTTTTTAAAAAAGCTTGGGTTCTGCTGTTTCTATCATGGCCAAGATACCACTGCTGGAGTGCCTAACAAGACATAGTTACAGAGAGTGTTTAGGAAGGCTGGAGTCTTCACCTGAACATGGAGGAGCAGAAAGTGAAGAAACTGAGGATGGGAAATCTCCTGAATTGGTGCTTTATCCTGATATATCTAAAGTGAACAGTAAATCAATGTTAGCATCATTTTGCAAGTCAGTTGAACATTCAGCTTTGGAAGGCACAGATCCTGAAAATGTAAAAGATGATAAAGAATCTGGTCAAAATGCTACTGTCCAGGACAATGAAATGTCAGTAGAATTGAAAGATGATGATCAGCCTTCCTTCAATGTGTCCTTGTTAGACTGGATAAATGTTCAAGATAGACCTAATGATGTTGAATCCCTGGTCAGAAAATGTTTTGATTCCATGAGCAGGGTAAGTTAATGATTTTTTTAAAAATCAAATTGCATTGCATTGAAGGCTGCAACTTTTTTTTCCACATGCAGGTGCTTTTGAAGTGACTGACTCATCTCTTTTGTGGCTTGTTTCTCAGATAACTTTCTGAATGAAAGCCAAAGCAGAGACTGGGGGAGATAAGTGTGGGGAAGGTGTTTTATGAGTTTGAATGTTAAGAATTTGATCTTTAGGAAGCTGTATAATTTTATGAATGCTTGTTGTCTTGCTTTTTCAAATAGCCCTTTCTTTTTGAAAGCCAAAAGCTTCTTGTAGTGTATAAGCAAAGTGACACTACTATTATTTCTTTGTCTTTTTTATAGAAGCTACATTTATAATAAAAAGATTTTCCTGGACCAAATTAATGTTTAGTTCAAAATAGTCAAGTCTTTATTAACATATAAAAAAATATGTGGTTAATTGTGATAAATTTATAATTTATATCTTGAACTTCTTTATTACCTGATACAGAGTTGCTCAGAAGGGCCCAGTCAGCCAGTTTGTATTTCTGCTGCTGGAATTATACAACAGTGCTTGCTTTACTTTCAAAATTAATATTTTAATCAGTGAGCATTATAACCTTTTAAATTTCTTTTGCCTATAATTTTTCTTCTCTCTTTGCTTTCACTGTAGCTGATATTTCTTACATTGTCTAGCCTTGTTTGCATAGGTATAATATACTATAACAACACAACATAGCTGGAACAAAGAAAACATTTTCTGTTGTCTTTGGCACTTTATTTCCTCTGTAAGGTAGGACTGGAAGACTGAATCAGTGATTTCTAAAACTCATTTGTTGTAGGGAACATCATGGTATGGTCAGTTCTGTGCATTGATATTTTGATTCTGTCTTAAAATTAATTGGAGAATTTGGCTTAATTTTAAGGGCTAAGATTTTAGTAGTGCAGAAAAGGCTAAGGAAAAGATTGGCCATTATAAGTTTGGTTTTTTCTTCAACAAAAACAATAATTAATTTTGTGTGCTAAAGACTTCCTGTTGGCTGAAGCCTGAGACAGTTCTCCATGCTGTTTGTTCAGTAAGGCTGTAAGGTGCTTTCTACTATTATAAAGGAAGAGTAACAGAACCCGCTAGATGGGTTGTGAGACAATAAATTCCATTTCTACATAATATTAACAGAACACAGATGTGTTCTAAAAGTTTTAAAAATCAGTATTGATGAGATGGATATTAAACAATTGCTTCCAAATAAATTATAGCATTCCAAAAGAAACAAAAACGCCAAGAACACTGTGGTTAAGTACATACTCTACCTTTTTTGATCAGCTTGTAGTCTTATCTGACACATATCATGTGTTTTAGAGGCTCTGTCTTGTACTTGGTTTTTTTGTCCTTGTCTTATTGAAGATTAGGCAGAAATCCTTTATTTTGACTATTGTAATTGTTTTTTAACTGCAGTCAATTTTTATGGGAAAAAGTTGTGATTGAACCTGCAAAAAATGCAGTTTCTTTTTGTATTTGTGGCATAAGCAGAATTGGCAGGTAGGGAAGGTGTTTCAGTCTGAGTATTCTGGCCATCACCAGAGCAGTTGTGATTGATTGTCCCAATTCATTTTGGTTCATGAAAAACTCCCAGAGCTTTGAAGTAATGCGTTCCCGATTCTCCACAGGAAAACATTGATTTACTTTGTTTGGATAGCAGCAAAAGCAGACAAAGCATTGCATCTTTGCTTACCATTGGTTTAGAATTAGTTGAAAACAGAAGTGGATTGCAGCTGAAAATGAAAAAAAAATCCTAAATAAATATCTTGCAACATAATTTTTCTTTTAATATTCATTTGTGGTGACACATTAATATAAAAAAAATAGAATAATAGAATAAAATGGCACTAGCTTTTTAAAATTGTTTTGCTGTTTTGCCTGCATTCTCCCCGTGCTCTTTCCTTCTTAGAAATATGAGCCATACAAATGGTTTGTAATTGCAATTCTTATTTCAAAAATTGAATTCAGGTAAGATTTTCCTGAAAGCTTAAAGCACAAGAGTAAGAGGTAGTCTTGACATAATTGGTGTGTTGCACAGAGTGCTGCTAAGTTTCTGATGCTTCTAGCCTCTAAATGTTTCTACGAAATGGCACTTCTACTTCTTGGCTGCAGTAAAAGCACTGGGTAAGTAGGAGCTAACCAGATGTTTTTGTTAAGTGCTGTTATAGCCTCTTAAGTAAGAGGCTAGAAATGGAAGTTACTTTAAAGTGATGAAAAGAGCAGTATTATCTGCCAGTGAAAGTAGAGATGGATGCTTCAGATGCAGTTAGGGTAAAGATGGGATAAAAAGAGTGGATGGAAGAAATAGGTAAGAAAAGAATGAGAGGAATAGCCACTCTTTGTAAAAAGAGATAACACAGCATAAGTTTAAGAACATACAAAGAAAAAAAACCCCACTATATTGTTCTTTAGTATTTTGTTTTTTAAGAAACTTCTCTGGATTCTGCAGTGGACTAATTCAGGATGTCTTGGGGAGTAATCTTGAATAGGATGGCAGTGAAGATGATCCTGTAAAATCAATCTGGTTAAATACTTCTGTTACTGTTTCTTGAAGATGGACAAGTGACTTGAGAAAAGACTAAGATTCAGAAGACATTGCATATGAAAAATTAACCTTTGATTTCAGAGAGCTTGCATGTATTTTGTCACATTAATAACAGCACTTGGTGTTTATTCTAAGGAGTTCTGGGCTATTACTAGGTTTTGGTACTTTCCCATGAAGTTCTTGGTTGGCTGTTTTGGTTTTGTGTTTGTTTCTTTGTTTGTTTGAAGTGAATGGAAGACCTATTCTTTATAGTCGCTCCTTAATTTTTAATGTTTCTCCTCTCCAGATTGCTCTCTCTAGCCCCTCCAGAAGGTTGTTTCCAGGATGAAGTGCTGTGTGTGAAAACTTTAGTTAAATAGTTGATTGAGGGGGAAATACACTTTTACTTATGCTACTGAGTCAAATAATTGCTTTTTTTGAGGGTGGGGTTCATTTGTATGCTCTGTAAGTGGCATAAAGCCTGCATGTTGATGAAAGAAACCAGTGCTGTAACAGCCAGTGTGACCTCACAAATGGCATCCTTTTCACTGGATTCACATGTAAGAGATGGCATACCATAACCATTTTGGATAAATTTGGGCAAATTTGTTCATCTTCTGCTATCACCTAATGGTTTTAACTATGTTCTTAACTAATGTATTTCAGGTTTACACTAAACTCTGACCTTCATAGGAAGCAGCAATTGCCTATGTTGTTTCTAGAACTGTTATTTTAATTCACTACTCTTACAGTGAATTGTAAAGAGTCACCCTTAATATATGTAGATATTGGTAAACTCTTAATGTTTCCAATACTTCTTTTTTTTCTCAGATATTATGAAACAACTTCAAAAACATGTTTCTGTTCGGAAAAAAAACCTCTAGCTAAAAGTATGACAAATATGCTCTTTTTCCATTAGGTCTTTTCCAGTTGCTTAGAAATTATCTGCTTTAAGTAGTCAATTAAAACACTCATTTAGTGGGAAAAGATTTGCAGTTCTTGCAGCTTTTTCTGACTACCCTCCCTTCTTCATTTTCCATTGAGCCACAGTCATGATGGGTTTTGATTGTAGCTGTGTAAAATCTGTCACAGGTCAGACTGTCCATTAGCTACAAAGTGCCTCTTCCATCTGCACCTCACCTTGTCCCAGTGTTCCTTGTCTTTATAAGGATCCACATTGCTCTGATGGTCTGGTTGGAATACTTCAGAAAAATTCATGCTGTGATATAGAATCCACATACTCATTTACTCAGAATTCTGAAACAGATGATAGATGTAGTCATACATTAGATTTAAAAAATTAAAAAGGAAAATATTTGAGGTTAAAAAACCTCATTTGGCTAACTTAAATCACCTTTCAGTGTGTCAAATACTAATAAATTTCTTTTTTTAGCTTGATCCCAGGATCATCCAACCCTTTCTGGCAGAATGTCACCAAACTATCACCAAACTAGATAATCAGAACATGAAGGCTATTAAAGGTCTTGAGGATAGACTCTATGCATTGGACCAGATGATAGCAAGCTGCAGCAGACTGGTGAATGAACAAAAGGAACTTGCTCAGGTAATACACAGTTGTGTGTGCAGCATGGAAAGATGGTGGGCTTTTCATACGTGTATGATGTTAAAGTTACAATGAACCAGTTGCATGTCTTTCTGCAAGATAGTTTTCAACATATCACACAGGGTAAATATGGTGCTATTTCATTATAATGACATTTAAATATTAGCAATTTTTACATCTTGCCATGTTTTTGTGTGGTCTAAAGCTACAGCTAGAAAATCAGAACTTCAGTTAGAGATAGGTGTTAAGTGTTAAGTAGATCAGTTTTAATTTTGAAAGGAGATATTGAATCCTTGGTAATTTATCACTCAGTCATACAGGATCAGGGAATAGGCTAATGGTTGATCATCAGTTTTATAGTAAGAAAAAGTAGTATGCCTTCACTGGACAGTGTCATTTTAAGTGATAAGAAATTTAATTAAATACTAAATATAAAATATGTAGCTCCTATTTTTAATGAACACTTCAGTATCATATGAAAGTTATTTTATTAAATAGAGTTTCTGTAAAAAGCTTATTATTTTGATAATTAGGATTGTTCTTTAATGTCATTTGCTACTGAAAGTAAATAAAAGTCTATTTGGCAATACATGATGATGTTCAGATTTTCACCATGACCTTGGAGTTGACTCTGAAAAAAGGCATGAGTTTCTTACTCCTGCTTACACACTGATATATTATTGGTAGGGATAAATGAACAATCTTGCCTCTCTATTTTGAGGGAGCTTAGAGGCCCCTTTTGAGGAGGGCAGTGCTGGGCTGAAAGTTGTGTAGGACCATGCTCCCTGTTGCCTCTTTGGTCTGGTATATGAAGGTGGATACAACCAGTACTTCTGTCAGCATTGTTTAAAAGTGGAGCCTCTCTCCCAGTAAATTCCATGAGTAAGTTTAGATGCAAATGCTGAATCTCAGTCTTGTGGACTTTATATTGTAGGCCAGTACTAAACTCAAGTGAATTTAGCATGATGGCTAAGCTAGTCTTCCCGTCCCTATGCTTGGTTGCCCTTTACTGTGAGTGGTGCTTTTAGCTATTTTTTCCTTCTTCACTTGGATGAAGAGCCTGCCTCAAGTTTGAATCCCACTTTGGAGTAAGAAGCGTTACAGTCAGCTGGAAAGAGACTTTGTCACCTTGTTTAAATGCTACTGTAAATTTAGAATTTGTACCTTTTCAAGACTTGGCAGAAACTTCAGCTTTCAAACCTTCTTCCTTGACATTTCCTTTTATAAATTGTCTATTCCTTTACTTATGATGTAAGTGTACAGTTTGCATGCAGATAAGATGTGTTGCGCTTGATTTTGGCTCTTGAGAAGAATTAGTTTCATGTGGGAATTTCTTTATGCAAGAAATAGAAATTCTTTAGCCCACGGTAGTATTGAACATGCTCCAAGTTGATGTTTAATCTTTCAAATGCCAGAAGTGGGAGGAAGGTTGTTAGCAGAAGTTAGAATGATGGTTGATCCCCTCCATCCTAGTAGCTATGTTTCTGCTGATTAAGTTTTGTGGTCTTTCACTGGTGTTGGTTAGTTATGTGAAGTTCTGTTAGGGTTGTGTTGGTAGCTGTTTGGTAGGGAAATACGGAACAAAATTGATTGGACTGGATTATAGAATTGAAATAAAGCAGCTCTGACACTTGCTTTCTCTATGTATCATTCTGTTATACTTCTTAGTGGTTACAGTAAGTTTGTTAAAATTCTTGCATTCTTTGTTCTCAAAGATGTATCACTTTCACACTTCTTGATTGTCACAAAGCTTGTGTAACAATGTCTCTCTTCCTCTAGGGATTTTTGGCTAATCAGAAGAGAGCTGAGAACTTGAAAGATCCTTCTGTGCTGCCTGATTTGTGTTTGAGTCATGCAAATCAGCTGATGATTATGTTAACTAATCACAGAAAACTGTTAGATATTAAACAGAAATGTACCACTGCCAAACAGGAGCTTGCGAATAATCTGCAAGTCAGACTGAAGTAAGTTAAAACTTCACAACTTTATAATACTTCCACTTGCAGCAAGTCAGTTTAAGGAATGTGTGTCTGAAGGAAATCATTACTATGAAAAGGTCAAGAGTGCAAATCTTGTAGTGTCTCTGTTAGTATATATTCCTAATTGTTTTCTGTTAGTATATATTCCCGATTGCTTGATGTTGACTTGTTTGTATTTGTTGTTTCACTTTTGCTTCAGTTCTGTCAGTAAAAGCAATTCTATGTTTTTTGTTACTTGTGGCATATACTTCCACCTTAAGTCTTTTCTGGTGGCAAAGTTGCTGTAATATTTCTCCTCAAGCACACCAGTTTATCACCTTCCCAATAGTTATCCTGTGGTTTAGTTATATTGATGTCTGTGCTTGAAATATTTGTATTTATTATATGATTAAGGGAATTGAAGATGGGGTTACAAGATGTGAGAATTTGTTATAGTGGCTGTTGCTTGTAGTGCGTGAGTACATTGTGTGGACTTCCCAAACAGTGTTACGTTCTTATTTCTTTGATAGCATTCTAATCTTTAATACCTTTTGCTAAAGCTTTTCAGTAAGTATTTTTAAGATCTATAAACAAGAAGTAGTCTCTTTTTTTTTGCCCAGGATGTATCAGCGGTTTTTAATTCTACTGGAGAAAGTTGCATTAGTACTACTCCTGAAGTTATTTATGCTAATAACTTGAATGTCTTACCAAGACATTCAAAACCAATGACTTAACTCAAATGGTGGTAGATATATGTTTTAGGTGTCTGGATATTCTGTGTGAGAAATTAATAGGAAACTGCAAGGTGACTACTGAATTCTGT
Source organism: Melospiza melodia melodia (assembly GCF_035770615.1). Lineage (NCBI taxonomy): Eukaryota > Metazoa > Chordata > Aves > Passeriformes > Passerellidae > Melospiza > Melospiza melodia. The sequence continues at coordinate 133,816,215 of NC_086194.1, read as the reverse complement.
ACAGCTTGGTACTGTTGTTAGCCTGTTGTTGTCCCATGTGAAATGATGACATTGTTTATTTCATCCAGACATGTTGCTCATCTAATTTAAATGAAAAAAAAAAATGGCAAGATGTGATCTTCTAAAGTGTAATCTACTTTTGTAGGTGGTGTTGTTTTGTAATGCTTCATGCTGACCAAGATGGAGAGAAACTACAAGCACTGCTTCGTCTTGTAACAGAGCTCCTAGAAAGGGTCAAAGTTGTGGAGGCTCTCAGCACTGTTCCTCAGATGTACTGTTTAGCTGTTGTTGAAGTTGTGAGGAGAAAAATGTTCATAAAACACTACAGGGAGGTAAGTGAATAAAACTTTGAGACCAAACCTTTATATCAGCATATAAATTAACAAGTAACTATGTATTTTCCCCTTTCACAGTGGGCAGGTGCTTTAATAAAAGATGGGAAACATCTATATGAAGCTGAAAAGGCAAAAAGGGAATCTTTTGGTAAACTCTTCAGTAAGTACTTTCTCTTCGGTGAAGTTGAATTGTGTTAAAGTATGTCTCTTGTCTTTGTAGTTAAAATAATTTTCATCATATTCTTATTTCAAGACTTGAACATTTATTTAAATAGGAAGTGCATGCTGGTCATATTATTAAAAGAAAATATTTTTCCATTGATCAAATCAATTAACTAGTTCATAGAGATTAATCGAAAATAATGTGAAAGTTGTAAAATTATTATAAAAGATATGGTTTCTCATTATCACACTTAAATGCAGTTTGTGCTTAAACATGCCTTGTGAGCTTTTATGAGCCTTATTGTTCTTTTAAATAACACTTCTAAAGCCATTACTGAATATTTGGGTACTGCTATGACTTTCTCTGTACTACTCCAGGAAAATCCAAAAACTAAGGCCCATGTCTAATGACCTTCACCAGAAGTTTTAGGAACATAATTAAAAATAAAGATTCTACAAAAAGAGTTTTGATTACTTTTTCTGCAAAGTCTGCCACTTGTGTTCTGAATAAACAGCTAAAATAAGAAAATCTAATGAAAGTTTATAAATTTTTTTTGGAAAGGAAATGAGGAAGATTACAGTGAAAATTTCAAAAATAAGTTGAGACTTTTGCCTATGTGTACATTAAGCAAAAAGAGACTTCTGTGAAGGGAGTTCTGCTTGAATGGTGGGTTTTGTGTGATGTTGTGTGGTCGTTTGCGGTTTTATGTGGACATCAATATAAGTAGTAATGCTTCCAAATGTAGTTCAGCTGCTAAACTGCAATAACTTCAGTTGATTTCTCTTGAGATGTTGCATTTCTTCCTTTAAATGAGTTATTTGTTTGGGTTTTTTCTTCAGGGAAGTCTTTTCTAAGGAATCGTTTGTTTAGAGGACTTGACTCCTGGCCTCCATCCTTTTGTGTATGTATTCATATTTTTGGGTTTATTTCATTTCTAAATAGTTTTATAAATTAAAAACCTGGGCTTTTCATTGAAGCTATATGCCCTTTGCATTGCTGTGACACATGAAGAAACTGGGAGCTAGTGTTCTCTGCCATTTCAAGTGACCTATATTAACATTGGCTTGTAACTTGCAGTGCAGTGGGAGAGGAAATGTCAGCTCTCCTTTTTAGTAGTGCAGTCCTTTTTTAGTCTGTGGTATTGAAAAAAAATTAATCGTAATGATCAGAAAAAAGAAGCCAGGAGGAATAATTTGATCATCTAATTGTCTTGTGAATAATAGAGCAATAAAATTAATTGGATGGTAAAAGCAAGTAAAAGTTTTCCATGTAATCAGTGGATGAGTGGAAAAGCATTTTTGCCTCCTCATTAGCTGATAACATGAGGGCACTGTAATTAAGTATTGCCTGTTAGCTTTGATTTCATACAGCTTGGTTAATTGAAGTAAGCTAACTCCTTGATTCTAATGTTGCCATCTCACTTTGCCTTTTTAACCTTTTCAGCTTCTCCTTTTCAGCCTTTTTTGTAATTTAAAGGATACTTGGGAAATAAGAATTGTACTCACTTCAGTATCTCAAATACCAAACTGAATTAATATTTGTATGTGTAGCAGCACAATAAATAAAGCTTCAGTGCCATTTCATATCCCTTAACTTCTAAACACATCTATAATGTTTATGAAGCTTGGTAATAGGGAGGAATTTGGACTAGATGCTCATTGTAGTTCCCTTCCAGCTGGAATACTCTATTCTACTGCTGCCCAAGAACTATGCATAATTAATCATTACAAGTGTAAGGAGTGTTTTTTAGGTGCAAAGGACCAGACATGATTTCTTAAAAATTAAAATCTTTTTAAGATTTTTAAGAGTAAGAGATCAGTTTACTGCTGACTTTTCCGTGTTATTTATTAAGCTCTTCTTGATCCTTCTTTAGTCATCTGATACTTTACAGCAGTGTGTAAATTAATATCTTCTTTACAGACACGAAAACCTCGCAGATTTGACAGTGAGCTTCCAGATATCTCGTTGAGTGACTTGCAGTTTTTGCAGTCTTTCTGTCCTTCAGAAGTACAGCCATTACTCAGGTAAGGCACCTCTTTACACTTTGTGTGTTACAGAAATAGGTTTCCTGGGGGTCCTATCCTCATCAGTTTTCCACCCCCTTAGGTCATTTTCCATAAAAAACAAGCAAGGATTTTCTGATCTTACTATCATTCTTAAGCAATGATCTTCACTGACTTAATGCAGATACATATGTATTCAAGTTCTGATGGTTTGAACATATCTATTCTGTATTGAGATGTAAAGGATTTTAGGTGTTCCTTTGATCTGCCTAGAGCTAAAGACCAAAACAATTGCTATCAGTTTTAAACTGAAATAAACTCATAACTGTGTTTTGTCAGATCAGAATGAGATTTGATACTTTTTTCTTTGTGTGGTATTCTGTAGGAAATAAAATAAATGTCTTTAGCTCAGCATGAGATCATAGAGATCTCCTATATTCAATTACTACTTTTTCTCCAATTTTATTAGACTAAATTTGCTAAAAAGTGTATTTTCTTAAGTGCCTCTGCTGTCAATGGAAATCCATCATTTTGAGTTGAAGCTCTATTTCTATGTTTCTTACTTCCCAACAGTGAGGCAGACATGCATATGTAGACAGGAAAGCTACTGGTTTGTCTCAAAAGCAGTTTATGGGATTAGTTCCTTATCTAGAACTTGGAGATATCTTAGTGAAAAAGATGACTGCTGGTGTGAGCTTCCAAACTCAGAGCAGTCAAGGTGGAGAAATGCCAACCAAGATAATGGGCCAGAAATGGGTAACAGCAAGTTATGTGTAAGGTCCTGCCTAGGAGGAGAGCTATCAGTATGACCACATTCAGATCATCATCCTCTTCTTAAAAGAGATCTGCAGTTAGAGATTTGAGATTTGCTGTGATTCCTCTTTTTTGGTTTTTTGTTTGTTTGTTTTGGATTTTTTTTAGCCCCAAGGCCACAGTCCCACAAAACTGGGATTGCATTTACAAGGGTAGATGCAAGAGGAGGATGCTTCACTGCCATTTGTCAGGTCCACCAACAGTGTCAACCTAATACCTGTTATTGGTGCATAAGGCAGGAGCTGGATTCACTGCCTTTGTTCACCTGTCCTTTGGACTGGCATTCTTTTTGATTTAGAATTCCTGGCTATCTTTAGGGTAGCGTTGGTGGAGTTAGCGAATGTAGTGAGCTTAGTCACCATCATAGTGGATTTGCCATAAGTAATTTTATAGCTGATGTACCCTTTTAATTTATCGTGCTCTGCTCCTTGGGTTGCTCCTCATCAATTTTGTGGGGAAAAAAGCGCAAATATAGGATCTTATTCCTAATGTTTACCTGATTTTTTTAATCTGCAAGAATTTTACAATCTTCCTGGAAGTTTATACTGAGTTCAGGAAGAATTTTGCCCTGCTATTGTCAGAAAACCAATCACTGATTTAAGACATTTCATTTTGTTTGAATTGTAGTGACATAGCTTTCCACTTGATGGCAATAGAGGTGGGATTATGTCATTCCTCCTGGTTTCTGGGCTCATGGTTACATTTGGTGAAAAATATAGAGAATAGTGTTGAGCTTTAAACTTATGTGGGTAAAAGCTGTCGCACACCTTAGGTCGATGCTGATCTTCAGAAGAAACTTGAGAGCAGTACTTTATTTGGTGTTTTCATTTTACATGTAAAGAGTAAGCAATAAGCAAAACTGAGACCCAGCGCAAAGTCTTTTTCTATCAGCACTGAACGTCTCAGCAGCATAATTAAAATGTTTTAATTTACTTTCAGTGCTTCTGTCTTCTGAAATTGTGTTTGAGCAATGATTGAAATCTTAATTCTGCAAAAATACACTTAATGCCACTTGCCCTATATATTGAATAGAGAATGCAGAATGCATTGAAATGTAATCTGCTTTTACTAGATTGTTAGTCTAGATGAACTGTTGCTTCATGTTTTCAGCTTATCTTGCCACACTTGAAATGTGATCAGGATGCATTAATCAGTTGTTTAATTTTAGGTTACCTGTCATGAAACTAAAACAGTAGAGAATTAATTGCTTGTTCAGAGGAAGAGCTGGATTGGAGAGCATCCAACTAGAGACAAAATATAGTCATTTGCAAACACAAGTGCTTCAATTAGATATCTAATCACATCTGTTACTGTCATTGGAACTCTAGGTACTACTGGCAAATGCTTTCCTTGGGAGGAAAGACTGGAATTACTTGGTCATTACTGTGTTTATTGTTATGAACTCCTTAAAAGTGCCTAAGTTTTAAATTTTAAACAAAAATATCAGGGAGTCTTCATAGACTTTTTTTTTCATATAAAATAGATGAAATTAGGAAAATACAGACCTTATAGAGAGGCAAGCTTAGTATTGTTGAAATATACACATAATAATTTAGTAGATTGGAATATTAAACAAACAGTGTGGAAAAAAGTAATCCTGTACTGTTTTTAAGGGTTCCCATACTTTGTGACTTTGAACCTCTTCACCAGCATGTACGTGCTCTACATAACCTGGTCAAGGCAGCACAGAGTTTGGATGAAATGTCACAAACTATTACAGACCTGCTGAATGAGCAAAAGGTATTTTTGCTTTTCTTTATCAATAAAAAAGAGAATATTAAATGTAAAACAGTAGAATATTTTCATAACATTGTTTTATCAAACACTTTGGAATGCATCTTTTTTTTTTTTCTTGATGTGAAGATTAACTGCATAAGTTTTTCTTCCTAATCATGAAGTAGTAAATATTCTGAGAATATTTTATAGATGTTTGTATTCCACAGAAGTTGTAGGGGTAGAGTTGCTCTGTTTACATTTTTGTTTTCTGTCACTTTCAAATCTTCTGTCTGCAGAATGCATTGCTTTAGTTTGTATTCAGTGAATTTGTTACTTCTCTGGATTTCTGCGTTGTTTCTTAGGCCCTTTTGGCACAAGCAGTTAAGGAGATTTTAGGACTTTGGTTGGCTGTTGTGCAGTCTTTCTCTTTGAGTGCAGAAGGAACAGATGGGAAAAAAGATCCCTTCCTAGTTTCACTCTGCCTGTCAAGCGGATTCCTTCCCCTAGAAACTGTGTTTCTGCCAATCACTTCTGCTTCTGTGCATGCAGCCTCTAAATTCCATAGTACACCCAATAGGTTCCTTTTAGCTTCTGACTGTGGCCTTTCTCGGGGAAACACTGGGTGAATTTAGCAATGCTTAAGATTTTTTTTGTGAAGTTAACTGCTTCAAACTGGGTTTCTTTTGCTGTAGAAGATCAGTAGGTTTTTCCAGGGTCTGTGTTATTGTCTGCATTGTAAATTCTTGTATGCACTTGGCTGACTGGGAAGCATCTTATATAACAGATAAAGCTATGGTCATGTTTAATTTTGAATAACAATTTCCTGCTTAAACCAAGTGGCATGAAGTTCTCTGGGATTTGAACAGGATATTTATTGCAAGTCTTTTATTTATGTAAAATATGAAATCTGGGCTGCTTTTTGGTCTGTAATATTGAAAAGGTGTATTATTAAGTATTATTTCCCAGCTATTTTCTCTTTTTATGAAGATTGTTTTTCAAATGAACAGCCATTAAGAATAAGACTATTAGGGCCTGAACACTGTGACAGACATTGAAATTGCTGGAAGTGAAATTCTGTGAAATTTTGGTGTTTTCTGAACATGCCCTTACAACAGACCTTGCTCTAGAATATAGGCATTCACTCCCAATATGGAGTCCCAAATCCTGAAATTTATCTCATAAGAAATTAGGATAGTAACAGTTGTTCTAATAAATTAATTTTTTCACAAAGACTTGCAGTGTCAGAAGAATGTGAAATTTAGGTTTTAATTCAAAATATGCACCAATACATTAGAAAGATAAGCAGGAAATATGCCTGAATTAGTGAAGTTTATAATTTCCCCTTCTTTCTTCAGACATACTTATCTGAAAAAAAATTCTAAGTATCTAACTGTGCTGAAAAAGGTGTTTGCCAAATCAGGAAAATACACTCTCTTATTTTGCTTTTGTTTGACTAATTTGGATTCTTCAGTAACACAGAAATTTCAGGTGCCTAGACAGATTTGGATAATTGTCTCTTTCCTTGGAACAAATTGCATTGCACAATCAGAGCTGGGCCATTCATGATGTCAGCTTGAAAATGCCCATCTCTGTGTGTCATTTCAGTGATTCATTTGAACTCTTTTTGGAATTGAAGCAAACAGATTTGTCAGAGATGTTCTTTACTTTTCAAATGTTCTTTTTTGCTACTTGATGAAAGACACAAGGTCTTTCTCTGTGTTGGTTTGCTCTGCAGCTAATATAGAAGTGTTTTTTTAAATTATACTACTTTTGCCTGTGTAGAATTACTGAAGTAATTTTTAAAATGCTCCTTTTTATATCTTCAATATTGCTGAGAATTCACAATAAATAATTAGAAGAATAAATAAACATTTGATAATTGTCGTGAAGATACCTACATCTTCAAGCATCCACTTTTTCTGGTGGTGAACTGTCCCAGCTTGGTGCAGAGTTGGCTGTGCAGGTGTTGAATGCTGCCCATATTATTATCCTCATACTCTACAAAAGAGACACTGGCATTTCCCTTTCCATACTAGTGGCAGCAGAAGCTTTGTTCTTCAGATTTGACTGGGATACTTTCCCTGGCTTGTTGGTAGTACAGCAGTTTAATTCTGTCTGGATCAAGTGGAAGTTCATCCTACTGCATCAGCCACAGCAACTGTTCTTTGATAGTTGCTTTAGGCAGGAGGGAAATGTTGTGGCTGCAGACAAGGGAATAAAGAGCAAGTCAGAGGAGATTGAATTACTTACTGGGGATGTTGAGAGTATTTCTTTTCAAGTGTCTCCATAGCTCTTATTATTTCAGTTTTCAAGTTCATAGAACATTAATGATAATTTTTTACTTTAGTATTACATTGGAGTAGTTAAATGACATTTTTTGTGGATATTTGGTTAATTTGTTAATACTTTGAAATCTGTTTTCATTTTTAAGACCTTCTGCTTGTTCTTTGTAATTTAATAGCCTCAAAGATGTTGCTGTGCCCTCTTATTTCCATAATACAAAGTTTAAGCAGGTCAGAAGTTGGGTTAAAGGTGTCCAGGAAAAGCTAAGGTGCCCATGGGTAAGGTGATTAAGGTGTCTTCTCGGTGATTAGTAGGTAATTAACATATGCAATCCTTTGGTATTAAAAGTTTTTGTTATAAGGGAAGCTGGCTTTTCAAATCAGATCATAAATGTACCATTTCTTCTAGTTGAGTTTGGAATTGAAACACTGCTTGTAATCTTCCTGAGAATTGGAGCATCCCTGATTATTTTTTTTTGTAGTAACATAATTAGAGCAAGGCACGTAGTCTTGCAATGCCTGAGAACTTGGAAATTAATTCTGGTTTTCTATCTCTATTTTTTTGTTGTTTGCTCTTGACTCCTCTTCCTTTGTCATTACAAAAATTAGTCTATGACATGTGCATACATTGCTGCCTGTAGATTGTAAACAGACTGGATGGCAGGCTCAGGCTCCTCAGTAAATAAAGTCTTCATAGAGTTTCAGATACTCCAAATGTGAGGTTTAACTCTTCTCTAAGCAGTAATCTGGTGCTCTCACTCGACTCCCGACTCACCAAAGCCACTGCTGAGGCATGTAGTGTGCTACAGACCCAGGTCATGAGGAAACAGAGTTCATTATTGCTCCACAGAGTGACTATTTTTTTTCTTCTTTATGCTTAGTCCTTACTCTTTATCTTCTAGGATGATTCTGCAGGGTTGCCAAAAGTAGATACTATCATTCCTTTGCATGTGGGTTTCTGTAAGACTTTCCCATATTCAAAGTCTTTGAATTGCTTTTTTTAGTGTGTGGTTGATACCTGTGATGATAGTTTTTGTTACTGTTTCTGGTATATTAATGGTAGATATTTGTCACCTAAAGTATGCTTTGAACCTAGACATTAATCAGCATACACAGTACCCTTCAACATATATTATTGTAAGTTTTCTTAGATAAACAACAAGCTGAAATGAAGTCCAAGGGAAATGCCTGAACATGGGCTAACAGAATAATTCAAAAAGGAGCATTTCCTTTTCATTTTTTTTTTTTGTCTCATGTCCTGTTCACTTTTTGTAAATACAGTATTCTGTATGCAATGATCACAAGGATTTTTTACAATGTATTCAAAAAATCATTGTATGATTTAGATTCATAAAGATGCAAAGCTAAGAGAGCTGAGGTGCAAATGCAACTCTGCTAAATAGATGAGCATTGAAACTGGAAATGGATTCTTCTTAAATCACAGCTGAGAATTGTTAAACATGCTATATCTCCTTTAAGGAATATTTCCTTTGTGCAGAGGAGGGTAAGGTCCCTTTTTGAGTAACAATCATTTGTACAAGATGGAAACAGCAAAAAATGGCTATTTATACAACAGCAGATCAATGTCTGTCACTTTCTGGGATTTCTGCTCTTGCTGAACATGCATTGCTGAGCTCCACTAACTGTTGCCAGTCAAGTAGCTGAATTCAGTGGATGGCAGAGGTTTTTCAGTAATAGCTAACATAGTAAATAACACCAGACATGCATTCTAGTTGCATTGAGGCAGTGTAGATGGTTTGGGAAAGAGGCATGAGCAAGATCACAGAATTATCAGCTGGAGGCAGTGTTGGAGTGTTGAAGAGCACCCCCAGATTTCCAGCACTTTGAGACTGAACATTTTATGGGAATTTTCTACTAGAAAAATTCCCATGAGTTTTTCTTCAGGAACTCTTTCTTTTCAAGGTTGTTACATTTCTTAAATGAATAAAATCAAGCAAGTTCTTAGTGATGAAGGATGGAAGAGCAAGGAGGTAATAGTTGAGCTATGGTGTTACAGAGAATGCATCTGGGATCTTTCAGAATACTGATATGTTCAGAAAGCTTTGCATCTCTTCCAGTTTGTGATCCTGATGATCCTGTGCATACCCCTCAATTGTGTGTCACACTACTTGCCATATGTATTTTGACTGTGTGTGTTTCACTATAATTTTCCTAGGAAAAATGGCTTCTCTATCCATCCTGTTGCAGACTTTTTCAGGAATGTGTCCTTGGTGGATACTGAGGCTGTACATTGCTTTTTGGCTTACAATGGAAAGTGTTCTGCACTTGCTGAAGCTTAAGTTTTATATTTTTGTCTTAAGAATCTATAGATGTATCGTTGGCTTTAGGGCTTCCATATTCCATGTTGTGTATAATAGTTAATAGCATAAAGGAGTTTTTAATTACAATATTGGCAATAATAGAATAAAAATATTTCACTGATGAAATTATTAGGAAAACTGAAATACGTAGGCTGTAAAGAACCAGTGCCTGTTTCTGACTGGTAAGATACAGTTGACTATGCTCTACATAGGACTTTGGGGTAGGTGAACATTTAGTATTTATGTGTTTACAAATGATGCTTTTCTGAAACTTAATGGAAGATCTCCTTGATTTTCTGCAATTTTTGCTTAAGATTTAGTAGTATATATTTTGAATCGTTACAAATAATAAGGCTGATTTTTTAAAGTTCTTGTTTTGCCTTGTGATTTTGAATTAATTTTTAATATTAACAGTTCTGGTTATCATTTGATATTTATTTCTTGTTTTATAACTTGCAGGCCTCCAATAGTCAAGCTTCGCCACAATCTGCTACCACGCCAAGGACGGAAAGTGCTACAGGAACCGCAATTGCTACCTCTTCAAGAACTCCTCCATCACTCAGTCTTCAGGGTCCCCTGTGTCCTCCTGTGTGTCCCCCAGCTCCATTGGAAGAATTGTCTCCAGACAGCATTGATGCTCACACGTTCGATTTTGAAACTATTGCCCATCCAAACTTGGAGCAAGCTCTTAAGCAAGGATCATTAGACTTGGATTCATTGGCAGAGAGCCCAGAATCTGACTTTATGTCAGCAGTAAATGAATTTGTAATAGAAGAAAATCTAGTGTCTCCTAATGTCGTAAGTGACCCACAAAGCCCAGAAATGATGGTGGAATCTCTTTATTCTTCAGTTATCAATGCAATAGACAGTAGGCGTATGCAAGATACAAGTTCTTGTGTAAAGGATGTTTCAGTAGAAAATGCTTCTCTCAGTGTTTGTGTGGAGAAGTGTAGAGTTATTGCACAAGACTCGAAGGTACATTTAAGAGGTATAAAAGAAGATCTTTGCCATTTCAAAACACTTGTACAAAGAGAACAGTGTGACTTTTCTAATTCTTTAAAATGTACTTCCTTAGAAATAGTAAATACGATTGAAAAGGTAAAGCTTTCACTTGAAAAAACGCTAAATGATAAACATCAAAATGAATTACAGTCTTTGAGAAGTGAGTATGAATCTAAAATTAACAAATTACTGGAGGATGGTGAAGAAAGTAAAAAGAAAATCAAAAAGTTAAAAGGTGACCTGTTAGGTCTTGAGGAAGTTCTTCAGAATAAGAATGATGAATTTGCAATAGTAAAGAATGAGAAAGAAGCTGTGGTTTGCCTTCAGAATGAAAAAGACCAGAAATTACTTGAATTGGAATGCCAAATGGAGACACAAAATTCTGAAATCAAGGAGCTGAGGCAGTCACGTGAAATTGTACTTGAAGACTTGAAAAAACTTCATGTTGAAAACAACGAGAAACTACAACTCCTGAGGGCAGAACTTGAGAGTTTAGAGCAAAGCCATTTAAAAGAACTGGAAAGCAACCTACAAGCCAGGCATTTACAGGAATTTGAGAAGGTCCTAGCTGAGCACAAGGACTGTTTGGATAAGTTAAAAAAAGAGAACGAGCATAGACTTGAACAAATGCAGGAATCTCATGAGGTAGTTATGAAAGAGAAACAACAACAAGTAGAAGAGTTACAACTGAAGGTTTCAGATCTGTCTGATTTGAGGTGCAAACTAGAAGTTGAACTTGCCCTGAAAGAGGCAGAAACTGATGAAATGAAGCTTCTTTTGGAAGAAAGCAGAAATCAGCAACAAGAGACCTTAAGATCTCAGGTTGACAAGGAAACTGAAAGCTTAAGAAAGGAGATAGATAAATTAAACAATAAAATACAAATCAGCAGTGATGAACATCAAGTGGGCTTATCAGAACTAAGGACTCTGATGACAATTGAGAAAGATCAGTGTATTTCTGAGCTAGTAAATAGGTATGAAGAAGAATCAAATTTGCTTAGAACTGAGTTAAATAAAGTAACGCTTCTTCATCAAAAAACTGCTGAGGCAGAAAAAAGACTTTCAGAGCAAATAACAGAACTGCAAAGTAAGTTAGAGTTGGAAATGACTGCCCTAGAGAAGGAAAAAACAGAAAAATTGTCTCTCTGTGAGCAGCAGGAAAAATATGAAGCTATTATCCATAAGCTAAAGGAAGAGAAAGAACTGTTAATATCTAACCAAGAACAAGACAGGCAGTTGCTCATTCAGAAGCTCAATTGTGAAAAAGAGGATGCAGTACAAAGTGCTTGTAAAGAGTTGGAATTACAGAGGGAAGCTGCTGAAAAAGGGCTTTTGGAAAAAATACTACAACTTGAGATGCAAGTGAATCAGAGGTACTGTAAGAATTAAGTTACTGTGTTTTCCTAGTATTTTAATCAATATGGTATATTTATTACATGCTGTGCAGTAACTAAGATTGTTGTATTTGTAATAGTGTTTATCTGTATTGGTTTCTATATTCACATTTCAAAATATTTATAGGTAGTGGTGTTCTCATTTCTGTAGTTCATTTCAAGGACTGTAAAATATGTTACACAGGATTATTTCAAGACAGCAACGAAGGTTTTATATTTCAGTCATGTTGAAGGAGTGTTTTCACAGTAGCAAATTGCAATTTTGATGGTCTCAGCCCCTCTCTTTTCCCATCCTTGCTCTGCTAGCACTGTGGGAGCATGCAGTGGCTGGCTTTTGGGTAGCCTGGTAACTTTCCTTATTGGCTAACTGTACACCAGCTTGGTGATAATGGGGCATGAAAACTTGTGTGGGAGTTTATACAGGATTGACTGAGAGCTGTCCCATGGCCACATGCACTTCCAATGACCTTGCTGCCCCACTTACCTATTTCAGTGTCTTCAGTTTGAGTTTCATAATGAAACACAAAGGTGCCACATACTCTTAAATAACATCCTAACATCACCATTTTTCTTTGTTAAGTTCTGGAGAGATTTTTCCATTTTAAAAATATGCTTTTCCCTAGCCAAGAATGCGTAGAATTACTCTTTCTATTGTATCTTACATACTTAGGAGTTTGTAATGCCTGCCAGCAGCCTACATTATGTTGTTATAGAATGGAAATAGTAGAATTTTTCCATGTGACTAAGGCTTAGCAACAGTATTTTTTTTAAATGCTAGCATTTATCATTTATGGTCGTGTGGTGTGAATCAATGCAGCAGATCAATCTTGTTTGTAAAATATCTTAATAGAGAAATTTTTTCCCAGGTATTAGGCTATACCAAGTATGTGAAATGGGAAAAGACCAATAAAATTGACAAAATTGACATAAAAGCAAGAATATTGCAAAAAATGAGTACAGACTTAAGTTAGCTTTTAAATTTTTAGTATCAAGGTACTGTTAAAAGAAAAAAAGATAGGAGAAGGGAGGTCATGCAGAGTCCAACAGCATAGTCATAGTCCAAGGGAAATGAGAATATCTGCTTCACTGGAATTGTCTGCTACCTCAGGATTTTCATGTGCAAGCAAGTGCATGATTATGTGGTGTTTTGTTAGTGCCTGTGTTTGCTTGTCAGTGTATAAAGAAATGCATCAAGATAATATTGCTTCTTTGAATTAAGTTTGGGATAATGAAATCTAAGAACAGCCCTTCTTAATTGAAGAAAATATTCTCTCAATGAAATATGGTGTGATGAGAAGAAAAAAAGATAAATTCTGCATTCTTTTCATTTTCTGTGTATTTATGCATTGTAGAAATTTGAAGAACTTGACTCAACAGGAAAAAGATGTAGCTGTGTCATCAGACTTTTTTAAAAATCCACCTACACTTAACTTTCAACTTGTGATTACAGCTGTGTGTATTCTTATCCAAACTGGATAAAACAGATAATGTATTTCAAAGAAATATTATCTGTTTCAATCCAAAGAAGTGCTGTTAGTTTGTTACAAAGTTCTGTAAAGTAATTTAAGTTTTAGTGTGACATTGAAATATATTTAGCCTCCTCAGGCTTCTTTTTATGCCTTTGTTCTGCTGTTATTTTTTTTTCTCTAGGAATCAAGATATATACTATGTTTTTATCTCCAGAGTGCTTATATGTCGAGTAAATCTGTCCTAAGATTTCAAAGTCACTATTTACTTGTTTGATTTTTGCATTCTTAAAACCCCAAGCTATGTCAATAACTCAGGTTGATTTGTTATTCTCACTCATTGTTTAGCAGTTGTAATGGTAGACAACAACTTTTATTTGGCATGTGACTATATGTTTGTTGTTTTCTGCAAGAGTAATGTTACGTAAGCCATTCAGAAGGTACAGATGAAGAGACAGATTGTTAAATTTTACCTGGGTACTGTACTGGTGTCAGGAATTTAGGGTTTTCCATGGAAATTAACAAAAATATTAAGAGGCAACAAAGGAATGTTTGCTATCCATGCATTACCACAGTATAAAAATTAACATAGTTTGGTGTGTCTGAAAATCAAGTCATTTTGATTAAGAAAGATAGTAAAACTGCAAGGCATTTGTGGTTTCATTTCCTCTTTCTGCACTATGTAGTAGTGTAAAACAGTAGAGAAAACCACAATATCTTTAATGACTTGTTAAGCATTTTGAAGCAGTTTTCTGGTTAGTTAAAATATCTATAATACTCTAAAGAATGTTAAAAGTAGAATAGGAATCCCAACTGCTTTAAAGATGGAATTAGTGCTTTGGTATGTTGCAGTCTTGGTATTGCCCAGCCACTTCTGTCACACCACCATATGTAGTGGAGCTTCACAGAGTGCATGTCCTCTCTCTCCTAGCTAGGCTTCCCTTAGAAATAAATTGAAATTTAATCAAGCATGAAAATGTTTACTTGGTGGCACAAAAAAAAATATTTGCCTGAGTGTTTCATGACTTTGTTTTCTCTGCTTATTTTACTTCTGACTTCTAGAATGTCAGAGGCTGTTTAGCTACTCTTGAGAACTTCAGTTGGCTTTTAGAGCTCTTTTATTTAGAGCTTCTTATGGGCTTTTTGAGTGCTTAGCTGCTGCATAATAATTTGTATATTCAGTATATCCCCATGTGGTAAAACAAGTAACAGTGTTGTTAAGTACATTCATCTTAGAGCAATGCAAGTGTTTGCTTGCAAAGAAACCCCACATATCTGAAGATATGTGCTTTTGGTATCTTGAAAATAATAAAGTTAGCCATTGTCACTGTTGCTGTAGTTGACAAGACCTTTTCAGAGTAAGTATTTAAACCTACTGCCTGGTAGAGTGATGAGGTATGAGAACTGGTAATGTGCTAGCATCCTTTGCAGAGCAGCAATATCTTTTACTTGGCTGTCATTTGCAAGCAGTAGTGCAGGCAATCCATCTGAGAGGCAGATGATTTCTGCTTTGGTTTAGTTCAGCTAAGAGCTTTGGGTTTAAATATTATAAGTTTTAATGTCAATATGGTTTTAATATGATTCTGGTGCAGATGAATAATAGAAACTTAAAATAATACAATTTTTCACAATTGTTGCCCAACAACAGGGTTTCTCTATTCTAAAGTTCTTCAGAGGCATTCTTGATAACTCAAGCCAAAGCACAGAAGAGTGTAGTTAGTTTTGCTTCAGTGATGAGAAAAACTTGGCTTATGTAACATTGTGTCAAAAGCCATTTAAGGTCATTATCCTGCCTTTGTGACTGTTGATGGTTTCCTTCTTTTATGATCATCACTGCTGTCCTCCAGATTCTGCAATCCGGAGTTTTGAGTTTCACATCTGGATGCCTTAGCATCAGATTTCCGCTGAATTATTTTCCTTATGTGATATTTCTGAAGGCTTTGCATTTTGACATACTAAGTATTTTTGTGAAGTTGATAGTTTCTTTTTACCACTTTCCTGACTTTGTTACATTACTAAAAGTATAAACAAAAGTCCTCCCCCACCACAAAACTTCAAAATTAGAGCCAGCATGCTATGCTAAAAACAGAGAAAACTCGAGTAAGAATTGGTGAGATGCTCATGATTAAAAAGTAGAACTGAAGTTAGTAATGGTTTATTTATAATGTAGTATTTATTAAATATTTCAGAAATAATGTCTCAAAATGAACATCTGACTTTTTGTGTGTATGTTTATTTCATGTATTGTGGGGCTTGGTATATGCTGCACATTTAAAGCCTAAACATTTTCTTTTAAGTCCTCCTGCTGAATCATCTGCTGAATCAAACTTAGTTGCTGAACTTCAGGAGAAGCTTCAGGAAGAAAAAATGAAATTCTTAGAGCAACTTGAAGAACAAGAGAAAAGAAAAAATGAAGAAATGCAGAACATCAGAACATCACTCACTGCAGAGCAGCAGGTAAAGCTGAATTTTTTAAAAATTATTTTTGCTCCCGGGACAATTGTGTTCTTTTGCTGCTTTGAAGTTAGAGTACGGTTTTCTCTTTTGCTCTGTAACACTTGCACATTCTAAACTTGTGTGATTTTCTGAAGCCAGGATATGATGTGTTAATGTAATCAAACATTTAAGCATTAAGGAAAAAAATACAACAAAGAAACAAACAAAAAAACTCCACTAGAAAAAAAAAAAAAAAACAGAAGGCAAAACCAATTACCAAACAACTGGCAATCCATATTCAGTTTTTGTGACTTCTTTTGCTGAAGTGCTTGGAATCTATATTCATTCATCTCTTTAACTGCAGAAAGAGATCAGGTATTAAAAAATTTGTGGACAACACAAAATTAATTATTTGAAATACTAATTGATCTGGAATCAATTAGTATTTCACTAGCTTTTAAAGTATATTACCATGGACAGGTGGTGTTTTGAGGTTCAAAGCATAAACATATTGTATTTTGAGGTTCAAGCAATGTATGTTGCATTTTACGTAATAAACTTAAAGCCACTGTGTAGTCCTTATCTTGATAAAAGTCACATTGCACTGGATTATTATTTTACATATGAATCCACACATTTTTTCCTTTCAAAATATCTTGGGGCTCTTAGTTTCTGTAGAGGAGTCTCAAGTTCTTAAATTAAATCTGTTAGTAACAGCTATTATCTGCAGCTTTGTTGCATTTAAACACTGAGAAAGGATTTTCTGTTTTAAGCACTTCTCCCTACTGTAGCTGTGGTAGGATCACATAAGGACATAGAGACAAGGGTGGTGATCAGCCAGCTTGGTGAATGAATGCAATTAATCACTTGATACAGGGAGTAGGGAACACAAAATTGCAGATGACTATAAAGAAAGGGGTCTTACTGCAATTGGGCTACAGGCATTAATGCTGAAGTTAGCCTTACATAGTAGATCTAATAGGAAATTTTTTCCTAGATTGGTAATAATTTGATTTATTTTTCCAATATTCCTTAGTATTCCATTTTCCTCATTATCTAAGAGTATTCTTCATTTCTTGAACAGAGTGTGGAAGGGAAGGTTCTGAGGCATTGGCAGCAAATTCCAGGGAAAGCTGGATCTTTTTAAAAAAAAACAACAAACAATGAACAACCCCAAAATAGACCCCAACCAAAGCAAACAAACACTCCAAACCCAGAAAAAGGGTGTATCAGTCAGTGCTGACAGTTTACTTCGCTGCCTCTGCTCATTACTGAATACTTTGTCTATTTAGTCTTGCCTTTGTCTTTTTTGGGTTTTGTTTTTCTTTTTCCTCTGGGAAGTTTCCTCAGAGGTGTCACTTATGCTTTTGTTATGTAGACATATAACAAAGTTATATATATGCATAGATGTTATATATATGTATATAACAGAGTTATGTTATGCAGACATTTAACAAAGGCTGCTGTGCCCTATGTAAGTTGTGTAGCCCACCAAATAGTTTGCATTTTAAGAGTTGATAGGCATATATCAAGAGAATCTTCAAAGTCACAGAAGAATTAAAAGTAATTTGAAATATCCTTTTAGTAGATGGTTTTTAGTAGGTTTTGTCTGTCTCTTCAGCAGCACCCTAAGAGTTAAAGGGCACAATGATCAGTAGAAGTACTGAAGAACTGGAAAGATTTGTTAGACTGGTACTGAAGGCTATGCTGGCCACTTCTTATGTTCACCTATTCAAGCTATTAACCAGGATTCCTGTGTATCTTTTGCAATAATTAATTGTTCACTGAAGAATTAATGCATGACTTGAAATGTATTTTTATTTCAATTTATAGTGTTTTCATAAGGGTATTTTTTCTTTTTCATTTTATGCAACATATCTGGATGCAGTTCAGCTTTATCTTAATAATATGAACCCTTCAAGTAACTGTTTTAAATATAGAATGCTCAAGTAATTTACATTAACTGGAATAAAAAGTATTAAAGAAAAATCAACAACTTATGGTTTTTAATAATTATTTTTTGCTGTACTGCTTGAATGTATCAGGCTTGAGGGAATGAGACAGTTAAAAATAAAATTAATTACTAAAAAATTTTAAAGAAAAACATAAAAATAAAATGTACTGACATTTTATTTCTTCACCAAAGCAATAAGTAAAAAAGTTTTGATTTCTTCTTTTATTGTAGAAAACTGAAATGCATGCTGTCTTTTTGTACTATCTTGCATTACATTCTTATAGTATGTTCCTTATTTCAGTAATACTTCCTCTCTGTTTTCAGACCAACTTTAACACTGTTCTGGCAAGAGAGAAAATGAAAAAAGAAAACATAATTAATGATCTTAGTGACAAATTAAAAGTGCTTACACAACAGCAAGAAAAAGATAAGGGTAAGCAAAGTTCTGAGGAAGTTTCATCCTTTCTAATAGGACTGTTCCATTCCATTTGCAGATTGGCTTTGATCCTTGGTGTTGCTGTAATTAAAAGAAATTCTGTTTGTTTATGTCATAGATTTGATTGAAACACTTTCTGAAGATAGAGCTCGCTTACTTGAGGAGAAGAAGAAACTTGAAGAAGAAGTTAATAAACTGAGAAGTAGTAATTTTTCTCCATCAACCTACTTGGCAGCAGCATCAGAAGCTTGTGGAGCCTGTGCAGCTGATGTGCCCACAGACACAGAGAGATTGGTTGCTGACTTTGGGGCTGAGGGGAGAATGGATTCCACGATGGAAACCAGTATGATGGCTGTGCAGTAAGTATGGAGCATTAGAGCAGAAATAAAGCATGCTCTTATTCTGGAAATGTGTGCTCTTGGGCAGTGTTAAGTACAGATGAGCGTGTTTAACTCTCCTGCCTTTGGTGCTCTTCCTGAAAATATTCTTTTAAACATACATGTACATACAGTTGTGGTGTCACAATCATTAGGAATGTGTGGGTTTGATGACTTTCAAGTATGCAGCTTCAAGGTGGAACTTGGCCTCACAATCATGATGTAAAAGAATATACTTAAGTATTCAAAACTTAAGTCAAACAGAAGGAAAATTGTAATGGTGAATGCACTGGGAGGCTGCATTTTACTGACATATCTTTTGAACAATGTCTCACTTTCATGCCACTAGCATTGTAAAGAACCCCAGGCTTCTCCTCCATACCTTTCACAGAAGTAAGAAACCTGACTGGCAACCACACAAGAGGAGCAAGGTTTTTATCAGAGGACAAGAGCAAAATAGTTAGATGTACTTACATTGACTTTAGTCAGTGTGCATCACAACCAATGCTGCCTAACCCAGAGTCACATACCCAGAGCACTTAACAGCTTTGTAGAAGTAAAAATGAAAACTTGTCCTTGCCAAGCTAAACTTGCTCTGATAATAAAACCAGGAAGTACCCCATATTTTAAAAAAGAGCTCTTACAGTAATCATTATAGCCCTGCACTTTCAAAACAGATGTACAGAAAAAAATTTAGGGTGAGCTTGTGAACAAAAAAATTATGACCCAATGTATGATTAGACAGAAACTTTCACAGGTTTCTGTTGACTGCTTCCTATTGCATGAGAGCTAAACAGCCTTTTAACTGAAATGAAGTAATGATTAGTATGGTTTGTTTATTTCTAATCTGTTAGTTTTCTGATAATTTTGATTGGATTTATAGCATGTTTCATCCCAAAACTTGTCTGTTTTCTCAACCAAATCGGTTTGGGCTAGAAAATCATTGTTTCTTCCCTATTTAAACTGCTTTTAAAGTACATTATAACTGTTTTAGGAATTACTGTTGATGTTCTTAAGCAATTACTTGGGCTGTTAGCATTTATTTTATCATGCTGCAGTACTCAGTTTATCCCACAGATGAAAGGCAACAAGTAGCAAGTTCACATTAGTGTCTCTACCAGAGAGTACCAGGGCACTTCAGAATACTCCCCAGTAGCTTTTTAGTTGCAGACCAGGAAGATGGGACATGATAGAGCTGAACTGCAATATCAGGGATTAACTGTCAAAGCATGTGGGGCTGTATCATTCATCCTGGTGTCTTGAAAACAATGCAAAATACGAAGAAATGCCCTGATGTAGGTTGATAAACTAATCAGTGGCTGAAAATTCACTGGCTTGTTGCGACAAAGAACCTCTTTGGTTAAAGAGAAGGAAGAAAAAAAATCCAAAACCCCATCCAGAAATATCAATGCTGATTCCTAAGTGTCTTTCTATGATGTTTCTTCTGTGCTAGCAAATATATAACACTCTCCACTGAGTGAAGATAACAGGTCAGTGTGGAAAAGACAATTTTTGATTATTAAAAAAAGGTTAGTTTTTAACCTGTCCATTTTCTTTCTCTTTTAGTGAAAATGTTCATATGTCTGAAGAAAAGCAGAGGATAATGTTGCTAGAAAGAGTGAGTAGATTGTTTGTTTGTGAGGTTAAGTACTTCTGACTAAGTATTTAAAAGTATGTACATGTGAAGTTGTGCTGTGGTCCATTATATGCTCTGATGCATCATATTGTCTGCAGAGATTATCAATATGATTTCAGGGAATCTTTTTTCATTTTACTTTTGGATCACTGTAATTCACTGAAATAATTCAAGATAACTATTAAAACATTGCTCTTGGCCTATCCTTGTTATGTTTATGTGGGTTTTGGTACAAGTGACTGATCTGTCACTCTTTTTAGGAATGACAGATCATTGATACAGAGAATTTATAGAGAAAAAAAGTTAGAGCTCCTTTTCCTAATTAAGAAATACAAAACAGCTGGACAGGATTTAAGATTGATTTGCCAGTTTCTCATAAAAATGGGTAATTTTTCCTCATAGGCTGTCTTCTTGGTAAAATGTGAGATTAACCTCTAGTAGTTATGCTGGAGTATTTCAGATTCTAGTAATTTTTAACTGGCCAGTCATATCTAACTTCATCTCAGTTGTCTTTGAAGTTGACCTTTTTTTTTAAAAAAAAAAAAGGTGTCATTAGTTTCCAACTTTTTAGGATCACTTGGACTGAAAACTGGAACCAAATAAAGAATGGGAATGCTTTCTGTTAATGGATTGTGACACTGTATGAAGCAACTGCCTGGGTGTTTCTGACTATGAGCATGTACATGCTTTTTTCTGTCATTTGATTGCAAAGGATTTGTCATGGGTAGAACCTATAACATAATAATATATTACATTTCTTTTGCTGTTCTATCATTTACATGTTTTTCTAACTGAAAGAGAAGTATGACTATGCAGGTACAATCATAGCATGAAGGTTTGTAGCACTAGGATAATTCCTAGACTTCAAGGGGTTTTTTGCATGTCTTTGTTCAAAAGATGCTTTGATAATTGTTTTAGAACTGAAGGATGTAGCATTGTACAAGTAGTTGGTCTCTAGTCATATTAGAACTTTAAAAAAAAAGTTTGTACTATATGAAGTATAATATCCAGTTAATCAGATTAAGTTTTTCTTTTAGACTTTGCAGTTGAAAGAAGAGGAAAATAAGAGATTGAATCAAAGATTGGTAAGTATTTGTGCAATCCATTTTTTAAGCCTCATGAAAAAGTAAGAAAAGCTTAAAAATGTTAAGTTTGTTAATATGTAACTTTTTTTTATTAATTTAAAAAATATTTAAAGTGTTAAGGCAAGTGGTGGATAGGGAACCTGATAACCTTCGAGAGATTACATGAGCTTAGTCTTCTCATGGAAAAAGATTCACAGGACTGAGAAGTGACTTCTTCCCAAAGAGCGCAGACCATCCAGAGTTGGGGTAGTGGGGTGGTAATTTCCAGGGCACCATGACTCAGCTTTCAGCAGCAGTAGATTCAAGGCCAGTTTACATGAATATAAATATGCCTACACTTTAAGCATAATTGGGAGTGTTAACAATAACTTACAGATTGTTTTGGGAAAACTGCACCTGCCACCTTAGTAAGGTGTGAAACTGTAATTCTGCCTAGTAGCTGGAAATGCAGGCAGGCACCATATAAAATGCTACAGTAAATGCCTATGGAAGGAAAAATAATTTAGTGACAGAGTGCCCTTGATTCCTGTAGTATAAATTCTTCTTCTTTTATTTATTCCCTCTTTGTCCATGCTAGCAGGTCTCAATTTTAAGTCTTAAAAAAATTCCTGTGTGTATAGGAAACAGGCACATCCTTTGGTTGGACTGGCCATGGAGATCACACTTTCTTTAAGTGACTGGTGATACCTAAAAGTTTGGTAGGAACTGATACCTCTATAGTGGGAAGTTAGACTTCATGCCAGGTGTAGGGAAAGATTGCAAGACATCTAAAAGTATAATTTTTCAAGGATAATTTTTAATTCAGAATGTCAGTGAAATACACAGAATTTATTTAAGTGTAATTTTTACAATAAAAACGCTAAATACACCCAGACAGTTTTGTAAACCTCTCTGTAGATATCTTGTCATATTAGAGTAAAATAAAATGGAAGAAACACTGTGTATGAGACAACTAGAGGATTATTCTTGTTATGATTAATAGAAAGCCATGTAGGAGAAATTGGTGGTTCTTTGGTCTCTAAAGCAATTCAGATTTGATTTTTAAATGGAACTTCATGGCTTTTTAATTCCTTACTTATAAAGTGAGTTTTTACATAGTGAGTTTTTATCATTTATCTCTTCATCCTTCTTTCTCTCTCCCCCTCCTTTTAAATGCACTTCTAAAATTGAGATATGCATCAACACTTCAATATCTATATTTATTTCTATTGAGGTACTTCAGATAAGGAGCTCAGAAGGCATTATGTGTGAAAAAGAAAATCTTCATAGGTCATGGGCTTTTGCAGAAGAACTTTTAGGTTACTTCTACAAGGAACAAAAAGGAGCTCCTTTTAATACATGGAATGTTATTACAGGATTTTTGTTATAGTAAATGAGTTATTGAGAAAGGGAACAATTTTTTTCTATGTACAGGCTATTACAATTGTATTAATAAAATATTCCTTACTAGGTTTTAATGTAATTATTCTCAACATTCTAGTTTGTTCTGTTTTTCTTGAAGTTAGAAGTTAAGGAAAACTACAGAAATCAAGCTATTTTGTGTTTTCATTTAACACTTATTCCAGTTTGAAAAAACAGCAAGAAAATATCTGGTCTATATATCTGAGGAGAACTCTCAAACTCTTCTGTGAACAATCTAAACAAATTTGACAAATTTCATGCTAGCTGTGACTTTTTCAAGAAAGAAAGGTAGCCTCTAAAACTTTTTTTAAAATAAAAAAATAAAAATTAAAAACAAAATTCTGAAGTTGGATCCTGTAAATAAAACTGCTGAAAGTGTCATCAGAATTTGGGAGCATTCTGTGATGCACTGCATTCAATTTGGACCCATTCTTTGAAGAAATGAAGAAAATGAGCTGTGGATAGGCTTCAGGCTCATACGAAAACAGGCTGGTACTGCCTCTGGGGAAGGCAGGGGGCAAGATTGACAATAGGAAGGAAATTCGCTGTAGGGAACAATATCTGAGTTACAGCTGAAAAATCACATGCTGAACTTCAAGTGTGAGCAATCTAGATTTGAATAACATTTATGAATGATCCAGGATGTAGGAATGGGTGGAAAAACTGCAGGACCTACCTCTAGTCAGAGTTTCTGTGGAATAATTATGAATTATCTGTTGTAAGGAGGTTACCAGAGGGTAATGGAACTGATACATTTATGTCTGAGCAGCTTCCCCAGCTACTTGCCTGCCCAGGGGATAAGTGTTCCCTTGGAGATAGAAGTAGTATTAATTACCCATTGTCATTTCTTGTCACAGTTCTCGTAGAAACTTTGTGTGCACTTACGTTTATTTTTAGGTCTAGTTTGTCCTATTGAAGTTGTTCCATGTGCCAGTATTTTATTAATTTAAACAGAATTAAAAGAAAATATACATGTAGGAGATAACTCTTATGTCCAAAACCTTACAGAATTGAACCTTGGTTTGGTCTTAGTAAATCTGACTCCAGTTTTGTTCCAGGGAGTGCTGCCCTGTTGATTACAATAAACTTGAGATTTTATGACTGTAGAAAAACTGAGAGACTATCTTAAGCTCAACATCTAGAGTTTAATTGTAATAAACATGCTTAATCTGTGGTGTTCTGCCATCAGCCTTTTCTGGTGCCAGTGACTTCTCTGTTAGAATGAACACATTTATGATAAGTCTTGTGTATGCCCGGAGTAAATCTTCACTGGCACTGATATGAAAAGTTCTTCCCAGTTTTAAATAATGAGGAAGAAGTTAGTTATGCTGGAACAATTATAATCAAAGGTAGCCATTAAAAAAAAGTACAATAATAAAAACCAAAACCGAACCACAAGTAACCAAACCCACTACAGAACAGGATCACAAAAGTATGGTGGGTTTTCTGAGTGAGTATAAAATCTGCAAGACTAGGCAGTGTTTGAAATCAATGAAAAATCATCTTGCCATGCTCTTACCTGCAATGTACGTTTCATCATAGCTTGCTTAATAGGAAGTATGTACTTAATAGCTTAATAGCTATTCTCTTTTTACTTAATAGCTTTTCTCTTTTTATAGATGTCTCAAAGCATGTCATCAGTATCCTCAAGACATTCTGAAAAAATAGCAATTAGAGAGTAAGTGCATGTTAATTTTCAAATACGTAGATGGATATGCTTGCAATAACATAAATGTATAGTTAATGTTATACTTCTACTGTTCTTGCTTTGTGGTGAAAGGATGCATAGATCACTGTAATTTAGCCATCAGCTATTGAACAGTCCCAGTTGAGCATAAATCAAATTTTATAAAACCTTTTTATAAACAATGAAATGGCCTTTTTGAATTCTCTGTCAGTGACTTTCTTGAATTCCATACTCTGTAGGATTTCTAGCATTCTCTGAGGTTTTTTTTAGATTACTTTTTTGTTTGCTAAAACATAATGATGCTATAGCATCAATCTGTTAGCAGCTGCATTTAGAATTGTTGCTGGAAAAAGAAGTATTCTTGTAAAATGTGAAAGCTTCAGACAACTTTCAATTAATATTAGGCTTATATATTTCTTGAATAATATAAAAATAATCTTTGGAGAAAGAGAGAATCTGCACAGATTTTTCTATTAATGTTTTGTGAATTACACCAGTTTTCATTTTTGATGTAACAAGATCAGGATGTGAAGAATAATTTTTTTCCCTGTAGCATCTGAAAATTGTCCCAAGTGTCTTGGTAGATTTTGAGGAGGAAAATGGTATGACCGAAGAATTCAACTGTCCAGTAGAGACGTTTTTAAGTCAATATAGCTTGTCTTCATAGTAAGTCTAGGCAGAAAAGTTTGGAGTATTGTTTATTTAATCCAAAAATGAACTTTAAAGATGATGACCTAAATTTCTCTAGATTTACTCATTTGATTGTCTTTGTATCTGTAGTCTCCTTCTATTGAGAGGTTTTTCACTTTCTTTGCACTTCCTCCTTTATCCTCAGAGGAGTAGTAATATTTATTCTTAGAGCTCCCTTGTGATCTAATGCTTAATTTGTAGCTAATTTAGATTTCATTTCATTAATGGGTAAATAATTTACTCGCAACACTTTACACTGTGGAACAAGAAGTTTGGAGACAGAAGTTGCTCTCTGAATTCTGTAGTTGAAACTTTGCATGAGAACTTGGTTTTTGTGTTCCCTGGTGTCAGAAAAGTGGAATTTTAAAATGTTTTATGTACAGTTGTCACAGTGTTTCTTTGGTTTTTCATCATTTTATCAAAGGTAAACACTTCATTCCTTACTTGTCTTGTGTGCTTAGAATTTTAAGATTGAAAGCTGCATAAATGTTCTTGCTGTATTTTTCTGTGTTCATATTTTTTTCAGTTTAAAACAACAAAAAAATGTTTGTAAACGCCACTACAGTGATGATTACCTTAAGTACCAGTGGAAAAAAATAGTACAAAATTGAAACACTGGCATTTAGTTAGGTATTTCTGATTGTGTTTTAAAGAAAAAATGAAAGTTATTTTGAGAAAAAGAATCTGAGCTGATGGCTGTAGAACGTTTCAAAAACACTTTTTAAAGGTAGCCTGCTTTTGTTGTCCTCAGAAAATAGGAAATGTATATAAGTTGGCATAGCACGTGGAAATGTCTGCTGCTCTTCAACCTAGTTGGTCTCATGCAATACATGGGGAATAAATGTAGCTTTAGGCTTCTGTGCTGTTTGTTTAGTTAAGTTTCTGTGATTTTCTTTTTTTCCCTAGTTTTCAGGTTGGCGATTTGGTACTCATTATCTTGGATGAAAGGCATGACAACTACGTGTTGTTTACTGTTAGTCCAACCTTGTATTTCTTGCACTCAGAGTCCCTTGCTGCACTGGATCTCAAACCAGGTGAGTGTGGTAAGTGTCAGATTTTTTTCTAATTATTATCTCCTCTTACAACTAACAGTCTTAACTTTCTAACACTAAGTGATTTTTATATGTATGTGATAAATACAAGAAGCATGTAATAGTTGTCCGCTATCTTTATAGCTTTTGCTACTTGTTCTGGTGCAAAGTATTTTTCAAAGCAGAACATTTTAAATTAAAAATTTGTATAGATGTTAATATCTTGGAAAATTGGGAAAAAATATCTGCATCTTCAAAGTAAGCTGTGGGAAAAAAAAAACAGGGAGAATGTGCCTATTTGGTACACACACAGAGTATGTTAACATTCCCATCAGGCTGCTTTACCTACTCAGCATAAATAATAAATAAAAACATGTAGGCAACAGTACATGGGAGTTTGCAATCAGTATTTTTGCTCATATTACCAAATTAAAGTGGTATTTATTATAATATTTTCAGAGAAGACTTCAAGTATTTCTTTATGTTCAAGTTGATGACACATTTACTTTTTTTGTCCCATAATTTTGAAGGATTTTTGTTCGCTTTTTTTTGTCAGCTATCTAAACTTAGCAAAATTGAAATCTTTTTAAATGAGGAAAAATAACAATGCTTTGCACTAAACCATGGGCTCCAATGAATTAATGGAAATGTCTTTAAACAGTCATGTTTTTTTGCAAACCCACCTGTGCTCCCAGCTTTGTAAAAACATCTTAGAATATGCATCAAAAGAAAATTTGTATTAATCCCAACTTACCAGTGAAAGTTTCTGTGTTATTGCATGTCACAAGCTGTGAAATAATTTCCCTGAGCAGACTCTCTGTAGATTGCAGTTATGATGAAAGATGATAGATCTTGAATAGCTGTGTATTGTCCAGAAGACCACTAAGCGCTAACTGGATTGTGAGTCTGCTGTCATCTGTGAAACCTGAGGGGAAAATGCCTGTCTTACTTCCAGACATTCTGACCCACGGCATTAGTAGTGCATATATAGCTGTGTGAAATATGGTAGACTTTTCTTACTGGGTTTTGACATGCATAAGATAAAAGCCATGTCAGTTTGTATGTTACTGTGAGTACTTAATTCACTGACCTGTTTTCAAATGGACTTCGCTTGCTCTGGTCCTTACCAGTTGCTGAATAGAGTTAATCACAAATCTAAGAAAACTGCAGATAAAACAAATATCAAGACCTAACAACTGCCTGAGGGACACATTTGTCTCTGTCTCATTGCTTCAGGAAACTGTCTTGATTCTATTCCTGCATCAGGGAAGTGGGCAAGTGAAATATCAGAACACTTGTGATAGGTTAAAATTGGTGTTGGCCTAGGTACTGCAAGTTATTCTTCTAAGGGCCACCAAAATGTTGCATTTAAATCTGATCTTACTTAATGTTTGTTTATTTATTTAAACTGTTAAAAAAATCTGCTTTTAATGAAAAGATAATGTAATATCCTGGTACCTGTAGTTGCTTATCCAAAATATTGCATACATTTTCTCTTTAGCATCGGGTGCATCTAGGAGACCGTGGGTGCTAGGAAAAGTGATGGAAAAGGAGTATTGCCAGGCAAAAAAGGTAAGAAAATAGTAATGGGAAATCATCTGTGATTAATAGAGAAAAAAGTATATTTTAGTATTTTTAACAGTTATGACAGATTCTCTCTGCATAAGAAGTTGGATGAAAATTGTCCTAAGTTCTGCTATTCCTGCTTTTCTTTTGAGTCAGTGAATAGCAAGAGTAGGGGAACCAGAAGAGTTGAGTGAGCAGTGGGTTGGATATTGGCATCCACACTGTCCAGAGCCTTGCCAGACTCCTAAGGGTCTCCTGAATACTGAGTTGTAGGAATCAGTTTGAGCTTACAAGTACAAAAACCAGTAGAATAATTCCACATTTTAATTTTTTTATTCTTTTTTTGTAGGCACAAAACAGATTCAAAGTTCCTTTGGGTACAAAATTCTACAGAGTGAAAGCAGTACCATGGAACAAGAAAGTATAACACAACAAAGTTTTAGTTCATTCTGTCTCCATTCTTTTTTGACTTGTCCTTCAGTGCTCGTTCATCGCTCCAAATACCAGGCCATCTTTTTATACTGAGGTCATGTGACAAGATACGTCATTGATGTACTGCTTTTACTTTTTAACAGGTGGCATTTTAGAAATTCATCAAAAACTCTGGCCCTAACTGCTTCGATTTTTTTACCCAGATAACTTTAAGAGTGTGGACCAAATGAGTTCATTTTCTCTAAGGGCAACCACATGAAACATGGTTTGTTTGCCATGTTAATTGCCTGTTAAATATACATTAGCTTGTATTTAGATGTTAAATGTTAGTTACCATTATTACCAGCATATGTCCTTTTGTGAAATCATTATCAAAGTACTTGCACTCTTTAACAGATTCTTTATATGTGTAAAATTCATCAACTATTTAAAGAGGGTGTTCATTGCATGCAGATAATCATATAATTTTTCTTCAACATGAGTTTGCCTCAGTAGATGAATAAAAATAACTACTGCAGCTTGTTTCATTACATGAAAATGCTCTTTAATGTTAAAAAACCCTTGTAATTTGATGCACTGATTTTGAAAATCAGTCACAGTTAGATCTGCAATCTTCAAAAGCACTTTCGATGGATTGATCACACAGATTCTGAAGGGAAGACACCTGTGCTGCTTATTCAAGGTGAAGCACTTGTTCTTCCCAACAAAACAGAAGTCTTGTATTAATCTATTTAGAAAAATCATATTGATGAAATTGTATTTCATGGTTGAGTTTCAGGAAAAAACTCATTGTACATTAACCATACAAGAGTCATTTAAGTAACAAATTATTGTAATTGTAAAAGACATGTAGAATTTTAAAACAATAAAGATTTGAAACTGTATGTGTTTGAAGTATTTGTGTGCCTTTTAAATACTATCTCTAGTATTTATTTCATGTTAATCTGTTGCATCTTCTCTGTGGTTTCTCCGGCAGTTTCATTACATAGAAATACCCAAATTTTCTGAGAGGTAGTAATTTTCAAAAGCATTTGGGAATTACAAGAATTACCTTGTAATCATAAAAATGAATTTAAGTAGACAGAAATTTTAATTTTGCCAGCATATTAAATGCATAAATGACATTTTTAGTAGTTATACTGCCTACATTTTTTAAATGTAGTCTTATTTATTTTATTTTTAATAACAGTATAAAAGGGATATACTATAAATATGTAACCAATGGGAAGGGAATTTATGAGTTCAGCTATGAGCTCATGCCTAGGATTCAGTCCATGGAGTTATTCAGCTGTGATTTATCTTCAGGTGTGGAGTGGAAGAGGAAGAGGTAAAGAAATGATCACATGAAAATCTCAATGCTTCTGGTCATATGTTTCAAATAATATTTCTCTATACTAACCAGTCCAGTTGAATACCCAGGAACATCTGTATATGCTTTATTTAAAATTTTATTCCATAAAATTTTTAAGTTCAGATTTTTATTAAATGCATGGGCTTGTAACTGTATCATATCTTTGATTAAATAAATCTAAGACAATTGATCTGTGGAAAACAGAATGTCATTTCGTCAAGTTGCCTTCTTACCTGGTTGTTAAATTTACTAGTTGACGTACTGACTTTTTAAAATTAGTTTTCTAATGTGCCTTGTTCGTCAAGAATAGTATTACCATAGTTGAGTACTGCCCAGTGTCAAATATGTAAATAACATAGATCTATAGGATAGGTTTAATGCAGAGAAACAACCCATGATGCAATTTTTTTAATCATTGAATTTTTCACCTTCAGCTAAATTGGAATTCAGTTCTGTCTGCAATTTAGTGCAGTCTTGTTCCTTAAGTCAACTTAGTCACAAGTGGTTTAAGTTGCACACATAGTGTAACTCATTTCTTTAATTATGCCAAATGTTTAGAAGCCTTGATGTCTTTTACCCATTGACAAAACTTTCCCAGCCTCAGATACTACTGCTGTGAATATTGTAAGTCTTGCAGGGATTAGTTGGAAGCCATCAGGCTTTGCTAAGAGGCAGTGAATCTCCGTCCATTTCTGGGAGGGCAGTTATTCCTTGAGTAGCAGCAGTGAATCTGTGTGGCAAGGGGCAATCCAGTACTATAACATAAGGCCCCACTCTTGTTATTGAATAATCTACTTCAAAGGTAAATAAAATGTTGCCTAGAAATTTCTCAGTGGAGGAAAGGATGTGTTGTCAATCAAGTCCTTCCAAGTTGGATAAAATTGCTGATTTGATGATGGCCCTGCATGACAGAGCACCTACAAGGGGCACTCCTCCTTTTAGGGCATACAAAAATACAGATTTTTCTTACACTGTGAATCATTAATCACTAAGGTTTGTGTGTCTTTCTGCTTTGTGTTGATGACATACCGTGAAGTTCATTTGTTGTAGGCTCTGAGGTGGTGCCCTGAGTGCTGAAGTGAGGTGAGTACAGAACTCGTGCTGAAAATTAACTTCCTCACCAAAAAATCCAAAAAACCTCAGAAATTCCTTATTTTTGTCTATAAAAACATCTAAACTTTTTAGTCTTGTTTTACTGTTGCTTAGATTAAAAATACATACTTTTAAGCTTATATATGGACAGTAGCAGCAATGATTTATGATACTATGAAAGTTGGCTTGATTTCTACTTTAAGATAAAAAGGCATGACGGAGGTTTATATAACTCAGAAACACATGAGCAATATATGAAAGTGAACTTGGGAAGCACCTAAATAAATTGATTAAAATAAAGTGCTGTAATGCAAACTATGAGGGAAGAAAAACTTCTTCCCTGCTGATATCTGCCACTTAATAGAATGCCAGGATGTATCTGTTATTGTTACATGACATAATATTTTAAAAATATAAATAAACAGCAGTGCCTTTGGGTTTTAGGAATATTTGTCATGTGTTTCATTTTGTAATCTTTATGTATATTCAAAATGGAAATTCTGTCAAACAAACTCCCAACATATTCAGTAATGATTCTGAACAGTCATTGAGAAAAATGTAGTTTACATATTTTTGTATGTCACAGCCCTACTAGTTCTTGAAAGTATGTTCGTTATGTACCACCTATGTGCTTCGTCTTGCACCATAATAAAAATTTGTATATAGCTATATGATTTGGAAGAGGAGCATGGTCAGAAGAGATGGGAGAGAAGTGGGAGGATAAATTTGATGATCTCAAATTTCTCTAATACTTTTCTGGAGCAGCATGTTGGAAACATAACAGATACTAAAAATAAAAGCCTCTTGTGCTACTGCTAATACATGTTTATTCCAAAGTCTGGCTTTAGAGAGAGGAAATTTATTTTTCTGAACTGCAGAAGGGAAAATGAATGGTAGAAAAAGTTGATTGAAAGCAAATGCTCTCCTGCAGACTTAACACAGAAGGGATGTAATAATTTAAAAGGGATTTTTTCCAGTGTTCTTGGAAAGCTATATCCATTTGAATACTATGAGAAGCATATTAGTTTTTGCACTGCTCTGCAGTCAGTTTCTTGTCAGGAGCTTGTGCTGTTTACAATTCAGCTGTGTTGCATTTGAATCTTAAGATGATCTGAGTAGGACCATTTTTACTGAAGTATACACTTTTCCCTAAGTTACTTATGTTATATAGTGGAACTGGGAAATCTGCCCTCTGCAAAATTATTCTGTGCCTTTTTGCAGCACTAGTTTTCTTTGTGACCTACATTGCAGCCTTATTTTGTGGAGTTTAGCTAGAAGGCAGATTGGCTGTGAGCAGGTACAGCAAAAATTGGTTAGTACTTTGGAGTGCTGTATAGTTTCTATATTTTTTAATTAATAAATTGTCATTTAATTATTATTTTAATTATAGCTTATTATTATAGTTAATATTATAATAAATTATTATTAATTAATAATTTTTAAATCAATAAGTGCAGGCAATTACTGCTTAGTGTCAAATTAATAATTCAGAAATAGAGCATTCTCCATATAAGAGCTCCTTTTCCTCCTCAAGCCTTTTAAACTTCAGTGATCTATCTCAGTGCTGCATTTTAAGGTCGCTGATTTCTTTATCTCACTTTACAGCCATTCTGCAGTCCTGAAGCAGTGATGATAAATGGGAAAGGGTAAACAGTTACTTCCTTTAGCACTAGCTCTTTTAACAATCACTCATATTAACAACATCCACATAAAATACTGAGGAGCATGGGAAAGTCTAGTCCCCAGACTCCAAATACTGGCTAAGAATTGAGTTCAGTATTGGTGCTCTCAAGCAGCATCAGATTTAGAGAACAGTTGAGGTTGTAAAGAACCTCCTGAGGTTGTATTGCCCAACTCTCTGCTGGGACTGAAATCCTGTAATGTTTTTAGTAAGGGTCTTCAGTTTGCAACTGATTTGGCAATTGAATGTTTTCAACATTGAATTTAGTCCTTTGTTTTGAAGCCTGGATTGAAACTGCTGTTGTAATTTGAGTAATTTTTAAATTCTCCCTTATTTCTGGCTCAATTTTCTGAAATTAATCATCGCTGGCATCCTTGCTTTCCTTTTCTTGACTTTTGCTTCTTTGGACTTAAATTCACTGTGGATTTGACTTTTTAGGCAAAATTATTTAGTAAGTAGCAGATTTTTTTTCTGCACTGAGAAGAGCTATTTTCTTACCTCCTAGTCAAAAATTGGTACTGTTTGCAAAAGGGTGTTAATGAAGAACCATGCTCAGAACAGTAAGTCCTGTTTCTGCCCCAGATCTCTACATGAGCTCTATCTGTTCTGAACACAGGGCTGCATGCTTGTGCACACAACACAAGCTCCTGTGTTGGTTGCATTAAAGGTGCAGAAAAGATTGATAAGTAATGTCTCATTTTTATTTTTTAATGAAGATTAGGTACAGAGCTATGAGTTACATATAACCAAAATATTCTGTGTTGGAATTTTACAGTTATGAGTTTACACATTTTATAGTCATTATCAAGGACATAAAAATGTTTATATGTCAGTTATCAAGGAGGGACCAAAAAAATGGCCTGAAGATGCTGGATCCTTAAGGGTAGCAGTCAGTTTTAAGTACCAGTCCATCTCTGAGCCAGTTAATTTAAGCAGCTGAAATGTCAGCTCTTAATGTCTAATATAATCAAAATACTCACGAGGAGACTGCTAAGTTATGCTTCTTGTGGGGTGCTGGTCAGCATTAATTGTCTGCCATGTCTCTTGTGAATGGTGGGGTATATTTTTAGCAATGATTTAATAGTGATTGAAATGGTAGAAAAAGGTTGTACTTATATTGAATACAGTGCAGAATACTGCAAATAACAAGTGATAGTTTTGTAGACAATTGATAGCTTTTTAAGCGTCAGAAGAGACATTTATTTTATGTAACTATAGAGAAAAAAAACAGGTATTTATTTTCAGTTCAAATCAGCTGATTAAAACCAACTGTCTGCTTTTAAAAGGCTGTAAAATAGAAATAGCCTTTTTTGGTATATACTAAGATTTCTTAAATTAGGCTGAAGTAATTTTTCAGAGGTATTTTTTAAAATCAACAAAACAGCTAAGAAGTAAAATATTTTTTATTTTAATTTTAGGCCATGTAATACTAATAATATTTCTATTCCTTATGTTTGTTGCTCTTACTTATAAGTATATTTTTGGAAGCTCAAATAATTTGCCGCAGCTATGATACATGCAGTTAAATATGCTTCTGTTGACCTTCTAACGGCATTGTAGAGTTTGAAAAAATATTTCCATATTACCAGTAGAATGTAAGCATATATTCAGTGTTGTTGCTACTCTGGAACACCAGAGTTCCACTAGAGCTTTTGAACGTAGGTATAGGATAGGGCGATTGGTAATGGTTTTAAATGAAAAGAGGGTAGATTCAAACCAGATAAAAACAATTCTTTACTATGAGGGTGGTGGAACACTGGGATAGGTTGCCCAGGGAGGTGGTGTGTGCTTAATCCCTGGAAACATTCAGTGTCAGACTGGATGGGGCTCTAAGCAACTTGATCTAGTTGAAGATGTCCATTCAGATTAGTGGGAGTTGGACTAGACATTCTTTAGAAAAGCCCTGCCAATCCAGAATGTTCCCCAATTCTGTGTATGATTACAGAATGTGTTTATATACTGTGATGGCATATGCTTCTATTTTGGCAGTTTTAAAGCACTGAAAAATTGAGAAATGTCAGCTTATGACTGCTTGTCAAACTGGGATTTTATATGCCTGAGGATGCGCTTTTCAATTAGCTAATTAGGTGCTCTTTTCCTGTGCTTGTGCTTCCACATCTGTTCCCAGTTATGCATAAAAACCTTGCCTTGAACATATGATTACATTCTTGTCCTTTTTATGGTGGCAATTTCTGAGCAGAATGCTTGCTATGTATCTCTTACGTAAGACCTGAGTTTCTCCAGATAATTTACTTATTTTTGGTACCTGACAACCAGGGTGACCAATTTCAGATACTTGGGCTGCTCTTTCATACCATAGCAGTTTTATATCTTCAAATCCTGTGCTCTCACCATTTTGTTCTCTCCATTATGTAAGAAAGTAGGTAAAGCAGTGTGCTCAAAGGCATGTGACGCTTCAAGTAAAACTTACAGCCTTGTTCTGTGCTCTGATACTTGTGATTCTCAGGCACCTCTGGAAACTGTTGGTATCTGTGTGGGTCAGTTCTTACTCTGTAAACCAGTTCTCCATATTAATGCAAGATGCACTGTTGTAGTGTGGCGTGTGTGTTAAATCACATACTTATTGCTTTTCTTTGAGACCTAATACAGCAAAAAATCAATTTTTTACAATTTTTTACTTGAAAATGTTAATTTATTTTTAGTGGACTTCTATAGGTTTCAATTTCTGTCTAGCGATCTTCTGGATTTTTCAGCTTTATATTAGACTTCCTTAATTTATTCAAAAAAGGAAGAAAAAATCAATCTTGGCATTTCTCCATCTGCCAAATTATTTCTTTGCCAAGCTACAAGTGTCATCTTGAACTTTCAGACTTTTTGTTCATATAGTCACCTAGAAATCATCTTGAGAAATTTTGTTTAAGTTATGACCCAGTACTGCACAGGAAACAGGATGAGCCGTGATTCTTACATGGTGCCTTTGGACTGTCTATTTTAATGTTTCTTCCTAAACCTTTTTAGTGTCACATGTCCTCTTCCCAGTTCTTCAGTGAGCTCAGAATCAGGAACTTAACATTGGCAACTCAAGTCCATTCCCTATATCCCTATATGGTTAAATGAAGCAAATGTTTGTCTCATTGAATAGATGAATCACATTTTCCATTGCACACAGGTAATTTAACCTACTCATTGGTGACAAAAAACCAAGTTGGGCAGAAACTTTGATGTGCTGGAGCTGATTGGTTAGGGTATAGTACAAAGATCTTTTTTGGAAAATCTGCACTCTTAGGATCTTGAAAAGTTCCATGGATGGAAATGGAAGCTGCTGTGAGTAGAGATGCCACAGTGTGGTCTGGCATGAAAGGGGCCATGTGGCTCTTGAGGGAAGACACCTCACTTCTAACTGCTGGGCCAATGATCAAATAGCTTTCTCCAAGGAGGCTTGGTGTTTGGGGTTTGGTTGGGTTTCTTTGGTTTTTTTTCCTCTTTAACTCCAAGAGCTAAGCATCAAAACTGCAATGCTTTCTGTAAAGAGGAATAGCTGTTTAGTATGCATTGGTAGCACCAGTCTCCTGACTACAAAACAGTCTTATAATCAAGTGTTCTAATGGATACATTAAGAAACAATTAGAAGGGTAGATATTAAAATGATTTTATTTTCTGTAGCTATTAAAAAAATAAGTGTATTTTAAATTTTTTCAACTTTTTTACCATAAGTGTATTTTCATACTTTTTTCCTTATTTTGTTATGTTGTGTTCCTTTATCCATCTCACAGTGACTTATTTATTGGTTTTGTGTTTCGCAAGCAACTGAAATCAATACATCTGTTAACTTATCTTTTGTTTTAAACAGCAGGCTACAACAGTTTATTCTGCAGGAACATCTTAGGATGCCACAGACTCTCAGCCTAGCTTAGATAATTCTGTAATTTCACTGGCAGTCAA
Organism: Melospiza melodia melodia; assembly: GCF_035770615.1. Taxonomy (NCBI): domain Eukaryota; kingdom Metazoa; phylum Chordata; class Aves; order Passeriformes; family Passerellidae; genus Melospiza; species Melospiza melodia. The sequence goes on along the minus strand of NC_086194.1, from coordinate 133,779,962 downwards.
ATTTTGAGACAAAAACCAACATTTTAGAGATGGCAATGTCTATTCCCTTCTTGCTTCCTATGACAGCTATAGAAGATGAAGTCATAAACCTATTCAGGTGTTCAGTGCATAATTTGATTTTTTCCTAAATACAGAATTTTTTGTTCAAGCATCCTCAATATTGATATAGAGAACTAAAATTATACTAGGAATTATTTTTTTATTGTGAGGAAAATAAATATGTAAAGTATGTCTTGTACTTCTAAGCATAAATTAATATAAATAAGAAGGAAATGTAATGAGGGAGTTGTTTAGTCATTACCCAGTAGATTTCTTGGACACTTGATTTAGGTGAGAAAAATGATAAATCTGCTGCTGTTGTGCTGATGGCTGCATTTCTCATTTGCTGAACTTTGCACGTTGACCATTGAGAGAAGAATATCCTTAAGAGTTTGTGATAACCATCTTCACTGTTGACATTTTGCCTTCTCCTTGCACAGAGTTTAGATCATCTTCCATAAATACTCCTCACCTGCCCGTCATGATTTTAGTTGCTCCAAATTTGTTTATGTTTAACTTGTTGAATTGTTTCCCTGGGTTGGTGGGATTTTAATCTCTTTTTCCCTTGTGGGATTTCTGCAGAAACTTGAGTTTCTTTGCAATGGGCTGGATGTTGTTTTGCTGTATGACACACGTTCAGGAAATGTGGCACAAGGGAGGGAGTGGATGTTGGATGTGTGCTCAGGAGCAGTGGACCCCAGTGGGATCAGAGCTCTGATGCTGGCAGTGGCCTGTGGTCATACAGCACAGGGTCACAGGCAGGTTCTGTAGGATGCTGATTTGCTGCAGGTCTCTTCTTGCATTGATCCAAGCTTCTGTGGCTGTTCTGACCCTGGGTGTAGGGGTGAGGAAAATGACATCAGGAAGAGGAGGGGGTTGAAAGAGCTGTGCCAGAGGCATCCTGTGATTCCTCTTAACATTAATCCCAGAAATTGGTACTAACATAGAAAAGCCATTTTAGCACAAGTTTTAGAGTCTTGACCAGGGGAACTAAAAGTAATTTCTGAAACTGTTCTTGAAGTTTAACCCTGAAGCATGTCCTCTGCAGGATCGCTGGTAAAGTAATTCTGCACATGTTGTTCTGAAAGAAAGGAATCCCAGGACACTGTTTAAAGCTCACTCCCTTTTATAAAGTGTGATGCTGCAAGAGGTAGAGACTTATGGGTCCCCTCAAAAATGCAGTTGGCTGCTCTACAAGCTCTGACGTTTCCCAATCACAAATATTCAGTTCCAGTGACTTGTGGTTGTGGCATTTCCATCCTTAACACACCTCCAGAAGGTACAGTCTCCACATTTTTACCTTCCTGAAATAGATGGATAATTTCAACAGGATGATGTCTGTCACTGTTGCATAACCTCTGTTGAGTTCTTTCCGAGAGAATATTTTTTTAAGTCTATGAGCACAGTTATTAGATAAATGACAGAGCAATAGTAGCATGCTTAGTTACTCCTTTTTAAACAAGCATGTGATTATGCTTCCACATGAAAGTGGAAGGGGTTGATTTAGTAATTATTTTCATTTGAAAGGCTTTCTAGATGTGGAAAAAAAAAAAGGAAATTCCAACTCAGGGATGGTCTATTATTAAATTTTTGAATGCATAAAATGAATTGTGGTAAGTTACTATTTTAAATGTGTCCCAAGAATCCAGAATTCTTTATATAACACAAAATCTGTGGGTTACTTCAATGAAAAGCAAAAAAATAAAAGCACACTATTATTCTCATGCAATTCTTTGACATAAGTAATGTTTAAGTTTATAGAATTAGGTGCTTTCTTATTTTAAAACCATATTAAAAAATAAAATTCTCTTTTATTGAACTGCATCCAATTATGTATGCAGGGTAGTTAAGGAGTTATTTTGTGGGTTTGAGACAATTTCTGGTTGTTTTTGGTGATCAGTAAAAGTAGAGAATAAATGTGAAAATCCCTTCAATGGAATTGCCTGCTTTCTTCCTTCTGTGCTTCATCCTTTCACTAAGGCAATATGCCTGAGCTGTGACTTCAACATATATTTCTATATAGGTTGTGTAGCATAGAAACAGCATTGCTGTTACTCTGTGATACTGATGAAAAGCTGTGTGACTCTGTGATGTTTTGAATGTGCTTAATGTAACGCTGATAATTCCCTTTGTCTGTTTCTGTCTGACTTGAGATTAGTCCTTTCATTAGACCAACTTCCTCTAGGCCTGCTTTTAAAAGTTGCATGTGTTGGAGATGGACATGAAAAAAGAGTAATTTCCTGCAAGGAATTAGTTTAGCCTCTGTTTCCTCTCTTTCCACCAAGTTCTAATTTTGACTCGTAAGTGAAAATATATTCTACTTAAAAAGTTACATGAAATGAATTGTAAGGTAGGAATGGGTTTACACAATCTTTGTGCTTTGTAAGAAACAAAACCCACAGCTTTTTGAGAAATATGAATTTTGGAGCAAATCCCAAGGAGAGAACTACAGATAATGGATAAAGTAATGTGCTGACTAGCCACAAGAAAATACTTTCCTAAGAATAAGTAACAATATTTTAATATAGAGGATAATTTCTTTAGGATAAGTAACACTGATTTACTATACTGTAGTTTCACTCCTTAAGAGCTGTTACTCATAATTTCAGTCACTCCTCTGTATCACTTTTTGGTAGGTGGAAATAAGGGTCTCAATTAAGTTGTTTGTCCAGGTCCCTGTCTCATATAAATCAGGCCTTAAAAGTCTGGAACAACTTGGCATATTTTTCCTATTCTCCAGTTTGAGATTTTTTCCCACCTTCTTAGCCTTCATTTTTTTTCCTTATCTCGTGATTTCTAATCACTATTATTTGATTCTGTGAGAGAATATATATTGATTTTTTTTTCTTTTACCTTGAGGAATTGTATCCCTTGCTACCCTGAAGTGCTGAACTGTGAAAGAAGAAAAACAATCAGTGCCCTGGCAGGCAGCTAAGGTCATCTTGCTGATGGTTTGCTTCTGATCTGAAGACTACACACTTTGAGTGACTCTTTGATGGCAAATTAAAAGAGAAAAGGCCTGCTTGCATTTCAGGAAGGTTTTGAAGCTATGAAGAGGCAAGAAAAAAATTGTTTTCTTCAGAGTAAAAGTGAAAATAGATTATTTGTGGCATTAGCTACTTGAAAAAGCTGCAGTATTTTTAAGGAATACCAAAATGGAAATGATGCTGTTCAGGTTTGAGGTAAACGTTAGCAATGTGATACAGATTCTAGAATGGTCCTGGAATTTCACAGATTAGATATTTCTGTGACAGAAATAGCTTTCACTTTGAAGGAGGAAGGAAATTTTTTCTGAAGGCTCCCAGGTGCTTCACTGAGTATTTCAACAGGTCCTCATTTTCCCAGTGTCTCTGGTTTTCTGGCATGGAAGAAGGTTCCCATAATCCTCCCTGTTCCTAAGATGCAAATACATGGAGTAGTTCATAAAGACATCTGATCCTGCATGGGGTGGTATTTCCAGAGCAGAGTGACATTTCCTCACGTGTTACAGAAAAACACATTAAAATAATATGTGGAAGTCACTGACCATTTCAGAGTTTGAGGCGCCCTTTCCAAATACAGCTTTGGCTAGAAATCCTGAAGAAATGCTCAAGGTTCTGCTGCACATGTTAAAAATAAAGATCAAGACAAGCAAGAAAACCCCAGGCTGGTGGCTTAGGAAAGAAGGAAAGATCAATGTTATGCTGACTGGTTTGTGGGGAAAAAATAGACCCTTGCCTTACCATTGACCTTTGAGTTCTTGCACCATTACCCTTGTTTAGCCTTTGGTGCAGTGAGTACCTACTACAGAAAAACCTCACAAGGAATTCAGATGAAGGATAGTCTAATGTTTGCAATGAGTCACAGTTTGAGCATGAAGTGCAGGACTTTGCAGAGAAGTTCAGGCTTAGATACATGATTCCTTTAGGATTCCTCATCCCAAAGCAATGGGAGGGAAGAAAATTTCCATAGCATTCAAAGATCTAGGATCTGTACCCTCGAGTTGTTGTTTTTTTTTTTTTTTTTTGCCATTTTCTGATTTCTTAAAAGAGAAACCCCGAGTAAAAATGTTAGAAACCCATCTGCCATTCATCTCACACTGAAGTGTCAAAGCATGCAGTGCTTAAAAATTAAAAAAAATGGATCAATCAATCCTTTGTTATTTAGGATGCCAGGAGCTGACACTGTGGCAGCAGCATGAGAGATGCAGAGAGAAAGGTGGTGCTTTCTGATAACAATGTTTACAAAAAAGTTACCTTCATTTCCTTACAAGATTATCTTCTGAGAAGGGCAAATAGAGAATTAAATTACTTCAAGACACACAAGAAAGTGAATTAAAAATGCCAGATCTTTCTGTCCTGCTGAAGGAAAGCATCTCTCTTGCTTTGAGGCCCAGTGATGCCAAATGAAATTAATGTAATGTCTCCTGATGGCAGAGCAGTACTATTTAAAGAAAGACCCACAAATCCAGGCAACAGCAAAACATCAGCTATAAACTGAATTTAGAAGAATGATCCTAACAATCCTAAGTTTGGAATGTTTTTTGTCAATTTTTAGGGGACGTGGATTTATCTTTTTTTTTTTTTCTTTGCCTATAGTAGGAATTTGTAAGTTTGCACAACTCTTTCTTTATTAGTGGAGGAAAGGGATAGAGATTGTTCTTTGGGAAAGCAGTCACAACTGGATGGACATCTGTGAGAAAAACAAGGTTTTTTTGTTGCTTTATAGGTCTGAATATTGCAACCACCATAGTGGGAAATTCCCATGAAAATTCCCATGAATTTTCCCATTAGGAAACTAATAAAAAACTGCTGTTCCTTTGAAATACTGTTTTCCAAATTAGGAAAAAGTTGCCTGTGACAGGAAATATGAGCCAAGAGACAACTGATTAAATTGACTTTGATTTCTTTTTTTCATAATTCATGAGAAGCCTTATCTTTAGTAAGAATGGTTTCTATTACTGTCTTGCTGAGATGAACCTTTGACTGCTCTAACATCTGTAATGCCATGGACAAGGTTGTCTGTTAACTGCCATGGAGTGTTCTGCACGAATTCAAGCACTCCTGGATATTAAACACACCATGGAAGATGTTGCAAGATCATGAAGCTTGGTCAGAAAAATGGTGCAGCAACCTTTCTCCAACATCTTTAAAATAATGAGGAAATCAACAACCTTCTACAATGAAATAGATGCACCAAAATAAAAATACTCTTGTTAAGAAAGGCTGCCTTTCAGAATTCTACTAAAGCTGTCTATCTGTTTTACCTAATTTAATGTTTGGGTTTTCAAAAGTAAGAAAAAAATCTAATCTCATCTCTGAAAAAGAATTTTAAATTTGCTCCAAATACGTTCTTAGAAATCATCCTGCACATCTGATACTTGAAGAAAGGTATTGAAAGAGGAAAAAAAAAAAAAAAACAGAAGAGGGGAAAAAAGCTGATGATAATTTATCTTGGGAAAAATAAAACAGTCATGTAAAAATCTTGGCATTATGTTCTGAGACTAAACAAATGTGCATTCATTATGATGATCTTAAACATCTAGATAACTATTTTGGAAGCTGACCCTTTAGAGCAGTCTTCCACTACAAGATAATTAGATGAAGTGCCTTCAGAGACAAAAACAGCCATTGAGCAGTGAACATTAGCTAGAATTTATGTTCTTAGATTAATCTTTGGGGTGATGAAGTGTCTCAATTATGGATAAATACGAATCAATTTTTAGAAATTCAATAGAAGACCTTGTGTTAAAAAGTAAATAATGAAAAACATTAATAATAGTTTTTTCTTTAGATGGATCTATTTCTATGGTGTTAAAGAAAGGTTTTAGAGTAACTGTCTTCAGCTAGCATGAGGAATTCTTCCATCTGCCAGAAAAGAATGGGATAGCTTCTTTTGCTGCTGCTCTAATGAGTTATTTCATAATTAATTATGTTTTTTTTTTTTTAATTTTATAGCATGTAAGTCAGAAAACTGATTAGATCACTTAATTTGGCTTTAGTTTGGCACTCTACAGGCCATTATATTTTTTTCTCTATTCAGTTCAGGACAGAACTGAACTCAACTTGCCAAAATAAAAATAGCTTAAAACATGAGTCTGTCTTCCACAAGGACACTTGGTCTTGATGTCAAGGCTCCCACTAATTCATAAGTATTTGTAACAGTGGTTAATCTTACCTTCTAAAAATAAGGAAAAAAAAAAAATGGGCCTGGCTTCTAAATCCAATGCATGTGGCTTGTTTTCCAGCTCATGTTCTAGTTTTGCTGGTTGCTGGCCCAGGATACTTCAGAGAGGGCCTGGAGGGTGTGTTGTGCTCAGAAAATGGTTGAGTGAGCCTGTGTCTGCTGGCCTATGTAGAGCAGGAGAGCATCTTCTCTTCCAGAAGGTCTTTGTGTCATATTCCTGTTTTTTGACTGGCTTGCATAGATTGATCTCTAGAAGTATGTAAGATGTTGGTGGTTTGTGTTTGTTTGGTTTTTTTTTTTTTTCTGTCTGGAAATCTAAGGTCCATTCACAAAAATCTACCAGCCTGATTATTCCTCTAGCCAGATGCACCTCCAAGGGCAGAGATGCCCCATCTCTCAGGAGGGACAAGTGGTGCAGTTCCTGTGTCTGCTCTGTGTGTCTTTGCCCGTGCTCCTTCAGTGCTCGTACAGTCTCCAGCTCTGTCACTAGAAGCCCCAGAGCTGACTGCCAGTTCTGATGGTGGATTTCAAACAATCTCTAGGGCAGATCTTCATTGGCTCAGTGCTCTGTTGCCAGGGGAGAAAATAGCTGGATGTGTTCTCATTATGTTCAATGTGTAGCCATCATACTGAAGTACTTAGTTAGAAATTTTAGAAATTAGGATATGTTTACAATTAGTCTCTGTTAAATTCAAAAGCAATAACTGATGTGTTGAGAGCAAGTTGAGTGTACTGACAAAAAGTGACTCTGTCAGTGCTCACATGACCGACAAACCTCCCAAGAGATGATTCCCCCCCAAGTCCCATTAGATGTGGTGGCAAAATAATGTTTCAGTCTCCTCATGCTGGCCTTCTTGAAACATGATGAACATGATAAGCTGGGTTTATTGTTTGGGTTTCCCTCCCCTTAACTATATTTGAAGCTATATTTAGCCTTTTGATATTTCTCTGATTGGTTTTGTTAAGTAAAATGGTTGCCTAATGATTGTGATAGTATAGGTAACATTCAGGAATCATTTAAATAGAGATGATGGGCTTCTTGACAGCAAATGAATGGCAAAGGTTCCTACACCTTGGGATTTGAGTCTTTGAGGAACACAGTGCCGGTTCTGGGAAGGAGCAGTTGAGTGGGAGGTAGTGTGCTCCTCCTCTGTGAGCATCTTTGTTGCTGCTGCTGTAGATTCCAGATGTGCTGAGATCTCCAAACAGGCTGCATCTCCTGTGACACTCATGCTGTGGGAGGTGGAAAACATGCAGTACAGTGTGAAAGGTTCTTAGAAGCCATGAAAGATAATAAGTACACTTTTAAAAAAGAAAAGAAAAGGAAAAAAGGTTTTCTCAGATATTAGTCCATCCAGAGAATTTGTCACTGGGATAGCAACAGCCCTATTTAGCAAGATATAAACTTCCCTTTTTCCTAAACATCACAGGCATTATGGAATTTGCAGCTTAAACAGCTGAAAGGAGCAGCTGAGGTATTTGAGGAACTGCATTGCATAGACAAGTAGGGTCATAACTTATTAAAACATTTGCAAAACACATTCCAGTGAGATGAAGTTAAACAGTTAGAGCATCTTCCCCCAGAATGGGTCATCATGGAAATAGACTGCTCAGACACATTCCTTGGATTGTTGAACTCACTTTTGGTACCTCTGAGCTCACTGTCACTAGCTTTCAGGACAAATTCAATTGGCATTACAGGAGGTGATGCTGGAGCTTATGTAAGAAATTTTTTCCCCCCTATCACACTGTATTTCTAAGCTGTGTCTGGTTGTAGGCTGCCTTGAAAGCATATGTTTTGGTCAGAAATAGAGCAGTGTGCAACATACACTTCCTGAACATCCTGCATATAAATAGCACAGGTGGGAAAGATGAACTCAGTTGTCCTCTAGTTCAATGGCAGCTTGAAAACTGGTCTGGCTGGCCTAGTGCAGTGATGTAACATTGGCAATGGCAAGCAGGAGCAGAGCCAGAGATTTCAAGGTAGTGCACAGAGCTCCAAGGCTGCTTCCCTGTGCCCCATCCCATGCACAGTCACTGCAGCAGGAGGTTGTGGCTCTCTCCCCTTCCATCCCTGTTAGCTGTGGCATTTTGAAGGGCTAGAGCAGTGCATGGTGTATCCTCCAAAGAAGAGGCAGAATAGGTGGGAGGATTCTCTTCAACACTTCCTAAGTAAACTGTGCAGCTGCCTGTAGTGAAAGTGCCTGCCCTGAAATGGCAAATGGCAAATGTAATGTTCACAGTGGTGCAGAAATGTGTCCTGTTGGGGAAGATGAAAGTGAGAAGTTCTCTATGCACTCTCAGAGGTGTTTGGTGAGCTGGAAACACAAATCTCCAGAAAGCTGCAGGCACTGTTCTGAGGGCATGTTAGATAGATTTTGTTTATTTGTCTTGTGTCACAAAGTTGTTCTGAGTATTAAACGATAGTCAATGCCATACACAGAATATATTCAGACTCTACACTCTTCACAATTAACCATTTAGCCACCTTAAATTTATTTAATCACCTCATTTCCTATCTGCAGAATTCAAGTGCATCATCATTGCTTGAATGCTTAGTTGAATAATGCTTGAACACAATAATGAGTAAATAAATCAATGAATACTGTGACTGAAAGTGAACAAAAAAAGCAGAGATCCTGGTTGTCATTGGCCAGCTCCTTAAGACGTGCAGAGTTAGGATTAGTTACTCTTAAATCAGCAGTGCACTTTCTGCAAGGCTGGCTGCTGATAAGCGTCACATGTTGTTGTATTAAGTGTAAAAAATTGATTGTTTTTCTGGCTCTAAGGCTAATTGCTATTAGGCCAAATGAGCTATCAAGGTGATAAGATAAAGGCCCTGTTGAATATTTATACAGAATTAAATTAAATACGCATGTGCCACTAGCTCTACAAAGAGCATAAGGGAAAATATGACTAATACATAGGAGCAAAGATTAGTTTACTTCTCAGTTTGTGATCATGATATAGATGGAATTTCCTTCCATAAAAACAGCATGACAAAGAGTTCATGAATATTTTCATCAGTAGCTAATGTTTCCATTCCCAGAGGAGAGCTCTAGGCCCACAAACAAGAAAGGCTGCTGCATTTGTGATTCAAGGGAATGTCATCACAAAATGTAAACTGTCTGTAAGAAACTTCCAGCTTTGATAGTTTTACCTCATTAGAGACAAGTGCATCTCAGCCGTGAAGTGCTTCATAGCACAGCCTTGACCTGTATTTATGAAAACCTTAGGCTAATACAGCATTTTATTATACTGGAAATCTGAGCTGTGCTCCTGTGCTACTGAGAGCAATGAGAGTTTGTAGGTGGGGGCAGTATTTTGTTTGCATTTTGTTACCATTTTCCTGTGAAAGGTGCTGCTTCTACACTGCTACAAGTGTGAGGATATATTTTCAGAGGAAGGCATAATGAAATTTCATGCATTTATTGTCTGACATTTAGGTTTTTTCATAAATGTAAGAGATTCAATTGTAAGAGAGTATATAATATGTAGGTGCAACATACATACATTTTGGTTTTGGCTGTCGTAAAAATAATTGATCTGGTTTAGTAGTTTAAAGTAATTCTCTCCTAGAATAATGATAGTTCTCATAAGTAAATATGAATTAGTTAATTACTATCTGACTTTGAAGCCTTGTGGAAACAGTTTATGCACTGAGCTGGTTTGAAATAACATTATCAAGTATTTGGTGCTCTGTTAGCTTCTGCCAAAACTATACCTGTGTATTATTTTGATCATTCTTGTGTATTTTTCTCAGAAATATTTTTCTCAAAATATTTCTTGGAAATATTTTGTCGCTAGATGTTTTATCTCTTCCTCTTGAAACTGGAAGGGATAGGCAAATAAAATTGGAAAGAATTTATCCAAATATGGGTAATAAATAGTGCTGTAGTTGATCTGCAGAAACTAGCCCATAAGTGACAGCAGCCTTAATAGTAAATGAAGGAGAAAGGCGAGGGTAAAGTTGGAACAATATTCTTAAAAGTGGATGTTTAGCAGAATGAGTTAGAGATGACACAGGTGAGGAGAACAGTTTTACAAAATGTATTATGGGAAAAGGCTGGCAGCCTTCAAAATGTGATGAGAAAATATCAAGTTTCTGTAAAGGGAAAACATCCACAACCACCTAGAAATATTTTTATTTTCAGTTGAGTGCTGTGACATCTTTTCCACAGAAGGAGTATAGAAATTGAGGAAGTTCTTATTATAACTGCTGAGCAAACCCAAATGGGCAAACACTTACTTTTTTCCAAATACATGTAAGCTCTCTGCAAAAACCAAAATTCTAAGAAAATTAGATAATTAAGTTACAGGATCACAGACATTTAGTTCTAAGGAAGTCTTATAGAGCATTGTGCTACATTTCCATTGTTTGTATTTCAACATCTCTACTGAAGAGACAGCTGGCCTGTGTCTGCAGACCATGTTGATACACAGTCTGTTACTATTCTGTTCCACAGAGAGTGTGGTCCCAGAAGCAGCCAGGATGTATCTGGAGTGGGATCAGGAGTGGTGCATCCAGAAAAAGCAGGGGGTCTCTGGGCTCCCCTGCTGCTGCTCCGTGCTGAGGGGACACTTGGGGGCAGCTCCTGCACCGAGTCACAGGCGAGCCCACGGTCCCAGGTATGTGCACTCTGTGCACTGCACTGTGCCTGGGCACTCCTGCCCCTGATGCCCACTGAACATCCGCCCTACCAATTTCTCCTGCCTTTTGGCACAGGATTCCCAAAAATTCATGAAAATAACAGTCATGATGGGGAATAACAACCATGAGCAGAATGACAATCTCTGGGCTCTGCTGGCTGGGTTGCTGGACACCAGTTGAAAACTATTTTCTCTGTCTCAGTTTGGAAGTATTTTGTTGCTAAATGTTGAGCAGCAAGACCCAAAACCAGAGTGTGAAGGAATAGAGCAGAATCACATCAATACAATTAGCATGCATTAATACATCATACATTATTATCTTGCTCAAAGTAAAATAATTGTAGTGGATTTAATTGCATGCAATTAATGGCCACTTGAGGCCTAAAACATTGATTTTTTTTTAAATATATATGAGAAAGATGCTGCTCTTTGCCCTCTCGAGCAGCAATTTTCTAGATCCATTTCAGTTTGGTTGGCTTTGTAAACCCTGGGCACATGCACTGGAAGTACACTTTTCTTTGCAGAATCTATAGTTTTGAAGCATCTACTGAGAAAAAGCAGAAACTAGCTCTGAATGCTTTTTCTGCACTTCATAGCCTAAACACACACAGACTGTTGTCTTTGCTGAGCAACAACATCTGTTACTCCGGGAAAACAGATGTGTGAAGTATATTAGCAGTTGGAAAGTATCAAAAAAGGTGAAGATAAGGCTTCAGCAGCTTCAGAAGCAGCAAAGAAACCGGGGCAGATGAACAAGGCATGAAGAAGAGAAAAAAATACTGTGTGAATTGGTTAATTTTGAATGAGAAAGGAAAGTTCTAGGAAGAAAAGCACAACATTGTGAGGCCTTGCTTATGTTTTATCTTCAATCACATTTGATGTTTTTAACAGAGTTGATGACTTAGAGGTTTCCCAGGAATTCTTTCATAGTTCTGGCTGCTGATTTGTGCTGAATCTCAAGGGTTTGCTATGAAGGGGATATTGGATTAGTTGAACAATAGCTAAGTATAATTCTTGGCCATGTTATAACAGTCCATGAGATGAAAGTCTGGCTCCAGGAGATCAAATAGTAGCTTGATAGTTTTATTTGCTATCAGGACTTTGCTCTGTTTTTTTGTTTTTTTCACAGCTTGACAGAGAAGAGGAAAAAAAGAAAAAAGTGCAGGTATGCTGAATGTTTATAGTGTCATTAGAACTGAGAACTGCCAGCCCTTGTCATTTTGTGATGACTTAAAAAAAAAATCCCAAAACCTTTTACAATGGAATTTAATGCTTTATGGGCATTTGTAAACCTGGAAAATTAGCTTGACCAAGTTTTTTAATTTCAGATTAGTAGATTGAAATTTAATTATTGAGAAGAAATTATTACGCTTTTAAGTGTATGAAGGGATGCTGACCCATAGTACTGGAATGCTTGGAAAAGACAGTCTTGGATCTCCCCAGGCTTCTCAAACCCAGATGTCTTTCAAAACAGCCTTCTTGGTGGTGCAAAAGTTGGCTAGAGGTCTTTGCCATTTCTACCCAAATCCAGCATGAAAAACTCAGAGTTCAGAAAAAAATATTAAATCAGTAAGTATAGTTCAGACAGCACATTTGAACTTCTAAAAGTTTTGATCTGTTCTCTGTTTTTCCTGAATATTTCCTTCTCCCTTTGCAGTTCTTAAAAATATGAAAACTGGGAGATATTTTGATACATTTTTTTCCTTGGGGTGAGGATTCCTGACTCTTACATGATGCACTGGTTCTTTGTGTGTCTTCAAGGCAGTTTAGTCTCAAGGCTGCAAGTTAAAACAAATGCTGGCAATAGTTTCTCTGCTTCTGGGCACCCTGGAGGGGCTCGGCAGAAAAGCTAAAAGTAGAATTGAGCTGGCATAGAGGAAATACATCTTGCATTAGGTCCAGACCTCACCTAATCCCATACCATGTCTCCAGCAATGATTAGTGTCATATACGTCAGTAGAAAATGGGATTACATGGTCTTGGCTAATACACAGACATTTGAAGGCTTATTCTGAGTTGTAATCATTTGAAATTTGCTTAAATCCTGAAGGCTGTGGTTTAATGTCACTTGTCCTGAATCAGTTGTAATGAGTGATGCTGTGGAAGTTCCTGTCATCTGCAGAAATGACCACTCTCTCCTCAAACTTTGTTGATGTCTTGACCCCAACAGTTTTTCATTTCATCCATACCCCAATTGCACTTGGGGTGAAAGCAGTTTTGGAAGTCTGCTTTGTCCTGTCTTAACTGTGAAGGAGCAGAGAAATTTCCTGACTACATGCTCTAGAGCACTGGTTATTTCTGTGATAGTCATTGTGTATGCTGTTATAATGGCACCAAATTTTCCTCTTGTTTTTAGGGTATTTTTGGCCTGTTGAGCTTATCTATGCTAAATTGCCTAAAGGGCTTTGCATTAAAATACAAACAGCAGTAAAGACTGAAACCATTTCCAACCACAGTCAAACCTCTGTTGCCTACTTTTTGTATAGTAGCTGCAGCTGAGGGCTGGTTTTGTCTGTAACAATATTTCAGCCTCTTTCAAAGAATCACATGTGGGCACCTGGGGTATCTGAAATTGGTTTTCAGACCATGTACAGTTGTTTGAATAATTTCTTTACTCTTTCACAGTAGGAAAATGCAGTTCTCAGCAGTCCATGTGCTGTGCCCAAAATACTTGTCAGGCCTGTCACATGAGGGTCACTGCAATTCTCCTTGCTTTGCAAACCACTGTAACCAGCCAGGTGGGTGACCTTGCTGGCCACTCTTGTGATGCCGTGGTACACCTGAGGGTGGCAGAAACCTTTCTGTGAGGCTGCCATAAAGCTACATTAAAGCAACAATTATTCACTGGGTTTCTTGATAAAAAAGTGGGGTAACCAAATGCAATTAGTAGGCAGCAAATGTAAAGTGAAAGCAAGTATGATTTTTTTAAATAAAGCCTAGTAAAATTGTGTTGGTTAATACAGTGAGATATGTCTGTACATAAAGGTGTCAACACAACTGCTCCTTGGGGTGCTGGAAATTGGGCACAGACTGTGCTCATACTTAAATTCCTTCTCTTCTCTTTTGCTACTGACCATCATGAGAACTAACTGGGGCAAAGCACCTGAGCTAAGGACCTTTGTCTGGACCTTATGGTCACTCCTAGTTGCTTAGCTTGATGAGCTTTGCAGGAGTTTAATTGTTTCACATGCAATCATTTAAGAATTATTATTGGCTTCTTTGTTTTTTCCACAAGTGTTTCACCAGACAAATGCTTGTGATTCCATGTAAAGTAAGTTAAATGAAGCCAAAGAAACCAACCTACTAATCCCCTTCCCCAAAGTACCTCCAAACCAACCTGGGGTTGCAACTTTACATTAAATATCTTCTCACTTGCATTGTAGTGATGCTATGGGCAGAGAAGCAGCTTCTCACCTGACAGTTCAGGATCCAACAGTGTTTTCAAAGTGTCAAAGCACCTGCAAATAATAAAGGTGAAAAGTGCCTACATAAATTTTGTATTTTTTCTAGTTACCCGGTGAGGTGCCATGCTTTATCTGGAAGCAACTCAGTAACAAGTATTTTAAAGAGGAAACTTTTTCTCACTTCAGTATACTTTTAAAAAAAGAAAGGAAAAAAGGAGAAATTTTAAAAACACTAAATTAAAATGAAGCATTGTGGGTTTTTTCTCTGATTTATTGCTCTCACAGCTTTTTTCAGATCATTCTCAGTGTGAAAATTACTATATCCATATACTTATCAAATGTCTTGCTCTGTCTTCAGTGTCACTCCTGGGGCAATGAGATAGGCTGGGTTTATGTCTATCTGGTGAAACCAGTCTAAGTCAAAGGTTCTCAGACATCACCTGAGGAATCCTTGAAGTTCCCATTGCATGTGACCATTTTCCATAAATCTTTAAGGAAAGACAGTCACACAAGCGATGACTAAAACATCATCAGCCCTGTTAGGAGATGGGTCTGTGTTAGTGACCTTCTGGTTTCTCTGCAGGTTCTACTGAACTTAATTCTGGACCAAAAGGGGCCCACGAGGAAAAGGCATTTGAATAGGCTTTCCTAGCTTTGGTCTATGTGTGTATTTCTATCTAGATTATGGACCAGTTTATGCAAATAAAATAAATTGAGAAATCAATATGTGCCAGAGACTATTAAAATCTCAGGGAGTTAGCAATATCTGTAAGAATGCTCACATTTTTATACTGTGTTGCCAGTATTATAAACCCAAATTTTGTGATAACTTGATAAAACCAAGCTCTGTCTTTTCACCTCCAGGCTTTAACACAGAGCAAAATGTTCCCATGAGCGAGCCCAACTTTTTTTAAAGATCAACACAAATGGAAGTAACTGTAATTGTGTGAGATCTGAAATACAGCCTGTTTGATAAAGTGTTTAATATCCTTCCTTAGCTGATTTCCTGTTTACTTGCTGTGATACTGCATCTTCTGTGGGGCTGTTAAAGCTCTAAATCTCAATTCTAGTCCTACACACAGTTCTAAATCTAATTCTAATAAATACAGTTTAGATCCAGTTCTTAAGCCTTAAGGTTTATGGATGGAGTGGTGAAACAAGGAGTAGAAACATATTGCCTTCTGGGCACTGCAGCTGGGGTTTCAGAAGCTTCTGGGCTTGGTGCTCACCTTAAGTGGTGACTTTAGACTTTATACAGAAGTAAAAATTAAACTTCTGCTAGTTCAAAACTTTGAAGTGTTTTTCAACTGTAATAGAAATAGGCAGTACAGGTTAAAACACAGCTGCTTAATCTGAATTGAATAAAAATCACTTTTCCAGTTTCAATAGATATTTTGCTGCTGTAGAAATTACCTCCTTCTAACCACCTCTTAACGGTTCTAAGACAATTCAAATATTCATTGATATTTTTAACAGAAATTGCTATAATTAAATTGGGAGGAGCAAAATTCTTCAAAATATTGGGTATTTTATGTACAAGTTATAAAAACATTCAAACAGAAACTTATAATTTAGAGAAAAAATAGTAAATTGTGAATGATTAAAGCAGATTTAGTAGGAGTGATTCCTGCTGAGCTTTGTGCTCTTGTACTTCATTAAAAAGACATCCTTTCCTAGGCAATCCTTCACTATTAAATTCTTTTATGTGTCTTATAAATCATAATGAACTAGGTAATTTCCTGCCATGGTCTTATGGTAAAAGCTTCTGAGTTCTCTGACTGTTAACTGAAGCAATCACACACTTAAAATTAATGACTGAACTGGCTAAATTGACATGTAGAAAATAAGTCTGTCTTTTCATAATGATTTATCGCAAGGATGTTCTTAAATTTGTGTTTCTTTGAGGACATTTAAAATATTGCAAGAACAGAGAAATAGAAATCACTGTACTTTTCAGTATAGGAAAAAATGTCACTTTCCACATACAAATTAACAGGAACGTTCTTCTTTGCTGTCCATAGTGTTATTTGGCTTGGTACTACAGAAATCTGTTTACTGTCTCTAAGGGTACTCATATTCTAAAACTACCATATTCAATTAAAAATTCAAATATTCTTTGACAAGCAAAAAATTTTGGTGAAACTTCTGTTTTGGCATCTTCATCAGGAAATTAGATTTTATTCACACCACTTTTATTTTAACATTTTGTCACCTTTTGGATGAGTATGTTGGATAGTGTGAGTTTGGAATTAAGGGACTGCAAAGTTTACCATTTGAGGTATTTAGTATATAAATCAGAGGTATTTGGAGGTTACATTCTGCCTTAATTACAAATATGGTAAAATGGTAATTTTTTGCTTGCCCTGAGAGCTCTAAATTCTATAGGAAACTGTTTACAGGCTGATGACCTTTTTTTCTCTTTGCTATTGGGATGTAGCCAAATGTCTGAATTTCAGTTTATTGAAGGCAACCCAATCTGTTCTGGAAAGAGTCCGCAGCCCGCCCTGCTCCCCGTTTCCAATGTAAAGACATACATTAGTCCTGCTGGAAAAATAACAGAAAGGAACTTCTGATTTCTGGAAGCTGCTGTCTATTTAGGGAGCAGGTATAACAGGGAAGAGTTTTGCAGACTTCCTCCAGGTTATCTTCAGAGGGTGGCTCATGCCCTGTGCGATGCAGTCGGTGCTTGGCCTCAAAGCATTCAGGGGTTCCATTTCCTCTTAGACAGTCCATCCTGTGGGGCAAAAACTATGTCACTGTTCTGCCTTATCACTTGAAAATTTAACTGATCACCAAATTCCCCCCACTTTTATGGGTTTTGGCCATTAAAAATATGGATTTAATTAACTCTGTCTGTACCCATACAGCCTCATATGCTGGTTTGAACTGATTATGCCATTTCCAAAAGTCTTTTTCAAAACTCTATCTGATGACACCCCTTTAGAGGTACTTTTGTTTGAAGCTCAAACTTCCTCTCAAAGAAGCTCTAAAATTTATACTGGTGCCTTGTTCCTGAAGGCCTCCATTAAGCCAAAGCTTTTGGTGACTGTAAAGAGCATGAGTAGCTCCAGCACAGGCAGCAGGACTGTGAATTTTCAGGGCATTTTGTGCTTTGAAGGCTGGAGTGATTTGCTGGCACTAATGCACATTAATATGTCTGACTTTAAAGATTTTACAGTTCCATTTGACCAGTGAGGTAGAGGAAGTTTAAGGTTCCTAAAGCTGTTTTCTCTCCTCTATTCGATTGTGCTGATTCCTTGTCCCCCAATTGTCTTAGACCAGAATGGGTTGCTGTCAACTCACCAGGCAGGCCTGAGTTGGTCCTGCTTTGTATTTTTGTAAGGGAGCAAGTCCTTCCCTCCTGAATTCAGTTGCTGCTGGACTCATCTTTTTCACACTAACTCAATAAACAGCATTGCAGAACAAACAAAAATTCTTTTATTTCAAAGGACATGATTGTTAAAGTTAATAAGGGGTAGTGATTTGGATGCTCACTGACAAAGACTGCTCTTCCAAGGTAAATGAAAGCTTTGTTTTTAAAGTTTAGCTATCTTTTATTGGCTTTTTACTCCATACTGACACTGTGGTAAAAGTAAACAAAGTCAGTTTCTGGGGAATTATCGATGCAGGGAGCCCCCAGCCAGGGAATAATGTGCTCTGACTCCATGATTCAGAAGGCTGAACAATTGCTTTATTGAGCTATGTTATGTTACACTGATACTGTATTATATTAAAGAGATACTAAAATGCTACTAAAGAAAAACCCGGGACTGTCTGAGACGGCCAGGACACAGCTTTGACCCAATTGGCCAAGGAATGAAAACAACCTTCACAAATTAACAAATTGCTTTGGGTAAACAATCTCCATAACACATTCCACATGTGCAAAACAACAGGTGCAGTGAATAGAGATAAGAATTGTTTTCTCTTGTTCTCTGAGGTTCTCACTGCTTTCCCCAGAAAAATCCTTGGAGAATTTGTGCCTGTTACTCTCTGTGAAGAGAGCTGTGGCCACAGGGAATGATAAATCCTTTAGAAAACTTATTTTCTAGAAAAAAAAAAAAGTCTATTAGAGAAACAAAACCCAAATGAAGCTATTAGTAGCTCTCCATTTGTAAGACCAATCATGGTCAGAAAGAACAAATGTTGATGCTTTATTTTGCTTTTATTGTTGCAAAAACTGGAACAGAATAGGATGCTATCTTCTCTACTTATCATTAGAAAAATTTCTGATGAATTTCTGAAGAAAATTTTCTGTTGATCTGAGCCCTGCACTGAAGAGGAGAAAAGTGGGCCCAGCTGAAGAGTCTTAAAGAAACTGATGGGACTTCTAACTGTGACAGGCTGTGCACTTTTTTTTGGAGAATTTCTTCGTAGCGTCACTCTCAGTGGAGTCAGGAGGAGCTGCTGGGATGCTTTCTGTAATAGGGCTGGGCCATTTGGTGTATTTGCTTGATGAAAGGAAGCATTTACTGTCATTCATCTGACATGGAAATAGAAGGAGGTAAAGAAGAGAAGGAAAAGGTAGTTTAACCTAGGTATGAGAAACAACTAGAATTTCTATAAATTTTGAATCTGTGAAGATTCCATGGTATTTTATGAGATTCATACCCGGAAAAAAATGCCTCTTCCACAACTTTCAGAGCCACATGTGTTTTGTTACATTTATTTTCAGTAGCTTCTAATCTGACTAACTATTATTTTTTAATCAAAGTGATGTGGTTTCAACAATGAAAAGATCACACATTTTGAGCTATTTTGCCATAACTTTCTGTCCAACAGAGCATTTTGCAAGGAAGTTTGCAGTGTGATGAACTCTGAGGAGATTTTCTATCTGTTCATTTGCAGGTGTCTGCCACAGAAAGAATGAGACCATTTCTCAGAGGATGCCATTCAGACATGTTATCCACAGATCTGGGTAAAACTGCTATGTAAAAGGTTCCATGTGAATTAAAAGAGATCAGACCAAAGCATCAGTACTTGAATAGTTAGCTCAGTAATCAGTGTATTCCTCACAACAAAATTTGCTATATTGTTACAAAAGAAGAATTTGAAAAATTTAAGTATTTTACCTTAACAAGATAGGTACTCTAGGACTGTTAAAAGCTGTGTAAAAAGGTTGATGTATTTAAAGATCTCCGTTTTATTTATCAGCACTGGAAACAAAATGCTACTTTGCTACGATCAAGATTTTGCATATAAAGATTATAATGATAAAAAATAGATTAGACTTGTTATCAGAAAAGTATCACTTTTTGTGATTTTAGTGAAGTGGATGACAGTTAATCTCTGGTAGTGTAAAGTGTAAAGTATCCTCAGATACTTTACTGTGTAAAGTATCTGAGCATGCTTTACACACATATTAGGCTATGTCTTCAAAGGTGAATTCAAAGATGAGCCTAATTGAGAATGTGGGTACTGAAAATTTAAGAGACGACTGGCCTATGGCATAGCTGGGGGCACTCTGTCCCCAGTCCTTGTTTGCTGCTGAGCCAAACAATTCATGGTTTTAATTCGGTTCACAACTTTTTTTCGCAGTTTTTAAACTTATTAGCAGTTATGGCTGAATCTATGTGTAGATACCCAAGATGCCTGGCAGCCCATGTGTGATTTAGGCAACACTTCTCTTTGTCATAGCTGTGGAAATCTCCTCTCCTCTGGCACCCCCATTGCTGGGGACGTCTGTGATCACCAGGACCCGGGGAATGAAGTCGGTGTCCTCCTGCCCAGGCTCTCAGTAACCCAGAGAAAACTGGGGAGTGACTGAGATATTCCCATCTTGCAGTTCTCAGCTCCGTGAGGAAATGGTGATGCAGACTGCTCTGGGGTTTCACTGACCCCTTAGGGGAGCTGGGTGCTGCAGGCTCAGTCAGCTCAGGAAGAGCAGGTGTCAGTCTGGCAGCTTCCATGGGGACAAGGGAGGAGATGGGCGGTGATTTCTTCTTCCTATCACTATTCAAGTGAGCAAACATGTACAGATATGGACATGTCAGCTGTCACAAATTAATTACATGCTTAGAGTCACAGAGGCTAACCTGTGGTGGCCTACACCTTTCAGAGCATGGCCCTCATCAATCAAGGACAACAGAAACGCCCTTCAACAAGTGAGCAGCCACTTTCTTCTGGGAAGAATGCCACAAGCAAATTAGGGGTATTGTAAACAACCCTGGGTTTATGTGTTTGACATCAATGCTAATACTCAAAAAAGGTTTTCCATTTTTTCTATTTAATTTCAGCTGCTTATGTTGTTCTTTCTGAAGTGTGTCACTGATATCTGTATGTTGCTGACAAAACAAACTGAATTTATGTTGCTGAAATCATCACAATGAGTCATTAAGATCATTAAAATGAGTCAATAATGTGAGTCATCAAGTGAGAGAGCTACATCTGCAACCAGCTCCTGTCCCTATGTTATGCAATTAAATTTTTGATGATGGGCTTAAAACTTATGGCTGTCACAATTGAAGTGTTTCTTAACAGCTCATACTGCCACTGGAGTTACAATATTTAGTGCTGCTGAATGAGTCTTTGTGATTGAATTAAACTGTTACTCACAGAAAATAGAACCTGCCACACAAAGGGAACCTCGATGCTCAGAGTGAAGTGTTCTTTTGAAAAAGTTGTAACAAGGCCGTGCTTGTGCAGAGATTATTGATATATTGGAGCTGGTGTACAAAACTAATGTATATTATGAAGATATACCCTGCTTTATAGATTTTAGTTGTATTTACACTTTTATTCTTGCACTACTAAACTTTTTTATTAATGTGAATTAAAATGGTTTCACTTTTTTGGGGAGGGAAATTATATTGCGAATTATAAATTGTATATATTTGTGTCGTATAAACGGAGCACTTGAGCTTTTTAAGGAAGGGGATGACACATTACAGGTATCTATAAAATGCCTGCAATACCTCTTTCTCACTCTTATAGTTGGTGCCTTATTAATTAAAAAAATAAAATATTATCCTTATTTTTTATGTGTTGGGTATTATTTGCCAAATACTGAATATCAGAAGTTACAAAACTTCTAATGAATGAAGATGCATCATTTATTTTAACAAAAATCTGTTCTGTGTGTTATTGGAGCTTTTTTCTGACCATTGGATGCAATTTTTAAAACCTCAAATTTTTAAACTTTCTTATGTAAATACTGACTTAAATTATTTTCCTTTTTGTAGATTTTTTTAATATTTTGCTTGATTTCAGGGACTTAAACACAGATTTTGTTTTCCACTTTTACAAAGCCATTCATGAAAAATTTGGCTTTAGGTATTGGCATCAGGTTTTGGAAAGGTTAGACTAGAAGGAAAAGAACTGTTCAACCATTGTTTTTTATTATTCAAGTAGTCTCCAGATTTTCCCTGTTAGTACTCTGAGATACAAACAAGCTTGTAAGAAAAAAACATATTTCTAATTCTTAGCTGATTAATAAGAGGAAAATTAAAACTGAAAAAGACGAAAAAGCTCAGTGGATCAAGGTGTTCTTTTGAAAAAGTTTGGGCTGTTTCATAAGTAGTTTAAGATGGTGGGGAGGGAATCTGCATCTTTCTTGTTCCTGCCCAGTGCTTTTTCTTGAGTGGCTTTAAGAAGTTCTCTGAGGAATTAGGTAGCTTTAGCCTTTCCTGCAGTTTCTTCAGCAGAAATTTATACCATGCTACAAAATGTCTTTTCTAGACAGATTACACATTGGTTCTGTGAGTCTATTTCATAGTCTGTCAGATCACAGAGAGGTACCAATGGGGACTGCCTTTTCTTCTGTGCTAAGCTTCTATTTTAAAAGTGATTTACAATTCCTAGACAGAAAATCAGAGCACTAGAGCTACAAAATTTATGATTGTGATCATATCACCTTTCTCGGTGGACTTCTGAGTATTTAGTAAGTAAAAGAGAGAAAATCAATATTTCATGGGTAGTATATAATCTCCACAGAGGTGACAATCTTTCATTTTACTTTGTCTTGAATGAACAGGGGGATAGCATTGCTATGGGAAAATCTCTATCAGGTGGAGTCATCATTTGGAGCTTTCTAGAGCAAACACTGTGTTTTAGTTTGTTTTTACCAGTCACATACCATGAAGCAGAATAGTGTTTTGGCCACTAAGTAATGATCTTTTCCTCCATGTCTGTTTGCTACTCAAGTACACTGTTTGTAGATGGACATGTAATGAAAGTCGTGCTTTGGATAAACATCTAATACATCTTGGACAGAAAAGCGAAGGAGAAAAAATGGGATTTTGAGGAAACTAAGTTTTGGAGGAACCCTTTCAATAAGGCTCTTTGTGCAGCTAGAGTCATATTTGCTAAGCTGAGGCAAAGCAACACTAGCAAGTGCCCCAGATCTGTGAAAATGCTGATACTTTTACATTAAATTCCCTTTCTCTTCTAACTGCTACTGTCAGAATATTCCAAGTAAATACATCTTCCAAAAATAATGCCTCCAGCTGAATTCTCTGCCTTGCTTTATATTTGCTTTCAAGTTAAATAATGCAAGACCAAAATCAAGAGCACTTTTATTCCTGTTCTTTTCTCAGTCTCAATGTTCCAAGTCTTAAGGGAAATTCTCAAAGGACTCTAAGTGGCAATTTCAGTAATACAGCAATGTTATAGATTCTTGGCTTTTCTGTAAGGTGGACAATGATTTAAGAGACAGATATTTTTTTATTTGCCTTAGTCTTCTATTAAGGGGTTTCTGCCTTCCTGGAAAAATGCTTATTTCTATCATTGATTGATGTCTTCAGTGAATCACAGTTTAAAACCTGGTTCAAGGGTTAGGTAATTCTTAGTGATATGATTTAATATTTCTAGACAGTAATATTTGCCTTTAAAATCTAAAATATTTTTATATTTTGGGAGTTGATGCAGACTTTGTTGTTTTACTAGCCACAACAAGAGCCAAGCCTGCAGCAATATTCATGGGAATTTTTTTGCATAAAAAACCCCCAAACAATAAAAAGGCAGAAAGATTTTCCTGGATTCTTATTATGTCAGAAAAAAGAAAAAAAATCACGGTCACTTTTCCTCCACAAGGATGACTGTTACTTAAGGGAAGAGAAGACTCGAGGAAGATTTGATAATAGCCTTCAGTTTTGTTAAAGGTAGATGTAGAAGAGTAAGTACTCACCCTGTTTTAATTGGGAATAGTAATAAAAGATTAAAATGATAATAAGTGACAATAAATTATATAGAGTAAAACTTTCTTACAACATTGAAGTAGTTTGCTTTTAGAGATGAGAGAGTCTCCCAGCACAGTAGGCTCTTCAGAGTAGACTGTGCAAGAATCCATCAAAAATGCCAGTGCTGTGTTTTGGAGAAGGCTGAGACCAGATATAATGTGATAAGCACTTCCAGCCCTACTTTGCTGTGGGAAGCGGGAGCTCAAGAGCTGCACGTAGAAAGAGTAACACTCTTCTAGAAGAGGAGAGTGGAGAGTGTGCTTCCCATGGTGCCAGTGCTAGACCATCAACCCATACGTAAGGCAAGTGGGAGAGCAGCATTATGATCCATAATGGAAGGATGAGGATGAGGACGAGGAAGGCAGTGCCATTTCTCTATTGTGCCTGCAAGCACTAAGCTCCCTCTGCTTTCATCTGTGCTAATGGAAGAGGAAGCATTTGCCAGCTGCAGGCTGTCTCCAGAGGAGGCACTGACACAATTCCTGTGCCATCCCTGCAGGCACCAGGCTCTGAGAGCTCAGCTGCTGCTTCTGGCCCCCAGCAGTTGTGGCTCAGCCGAGCACGGCACAGCCACATTTACACAAAGTCTCTGCTCAGGAGCTCAGGGTGCTACTCAAGCAATTTCACCCCAATTTACAGAGAAAGGAAGTGGCTCATGGAGTGCCTGAGTGACAGCTCAAAACCACACAAAAGCAGGCAGGTGCTCACTGCCTGTCAGCCTTGGGTAAAACACAGGAATTTGCTCTGCAGTTTTTACCTGAATGAAGCCCTGTTGGTGAAGGAACCAGCGTGTATACCCAGAGGACCCTCAAAGAAATTTGTTGAGACTTCTTCAAGTTTAAGCCTTCCTTACATGTGTTGATTAATTCCAGCCTCAATAAATGCAGAACAGTGAAATAATGTCTTCTCCCCAGAGGTCTTTAAAAGACTTGTGGATGTGTCAATTGAGAACATGGTTTAGTGATGATCATGGTGGTGCTGAGTTAAAGGCTCAACCCAATTATCTCAGAGGTATTTTCCAACCCTTACAGTTCCATGAGTCTCTATGACTAAACATAATGCCAAACTAGGAGGATTCTTTTAACATGTTTAAAACAGCAATGGAGGTACAACAAAAATTAAATAAAATGGATGATTTTAAGTACATTTTACTGATGGTAGTGATGTTGCTATAATTTTGAGAGACTAAATTTGTGCAAAAATATTTCAAAACCAGGCTTTTCCCCTTGTATATCCCATCAGTGCCTTGGGGTTTACATTCCCTGTGGTGGACTCCAGTAAAACATGTCAAATTTAAACTAGAGCTACATTAAAATTTTGGTGAAATTGAAAACTAAGAAGCCTACTGGAAAGTTCACTCTGCAAACCCAGTCTGAAGTTCAATTGGCACAATTCCCATTTTTCCCTTGGATGTTACTGCTGATCCCTTCCTTTATGAGATGAATGAACCTTTGTTTCTTTAAGTACCTGCTGCTTGTGCTATCTCTGTGCCTCACAGTCAGGACAGCAAGTAGTTAAATGTTTGTGAAGCCTTTCCTGATCCTGAATTTACAATTCTACTAACTATGATGGGTGACTGCAGAGAAGATCTGTCACAGGCCCCTTTGAAAGAAAAGTGGCAAGAGAAGTGAGTCAGAGGGGATGGATGTGAAAGTTATCTTCCTACCATCTCTTTTCTGAAATAAAGACCATCTGACTCGATCATCCTCTTGAGCAGACTTGATCAGAGCTCAAAAGGAAGTAGATCAGGGAGGTTTTGTCTCAAAGGCAATAGATGTATTGCCTACTAGGGAATTACTTTTTCTCCCAGAGTCCTATTTAGGGCATTTGGATTCTCAAGTGAATGTTGGTATGTAAGCCATGTAAACCTTTTTTTTTTTTGTCATCCAGTTGTATATCCCTACGGTCTGTGGCTGTAATATTACTGTTTTGATTACCTTTTTTCCATTTGCAGCCGCTTGTACTCTCAATAACTTGGTCAACTCTAGATCTAATATTTTCAAAATTTATTTAGAGATTTCAACTACTTATTTTTCCCAGATGATAATTTTGTTTTAGTAGTGTGATCTTTATTGCATTTACCCTTACTAAACTTTGTAGGTTAGAACTGTGCATAGTGTTTTAATAGAAGGTATTGTGAGATTTCAGCCTCTATTTATATGCATGAGAATGTGTTTATTCTAAGATTTAATTGCTGTTTATGAAGATGTTGTGTTGTGTTTTAATATTAATGGGTTAATATGAAATGTTTGCAGTTCACAAATGAGATTTTTATAATCAGAGCCATAGCAAGTTGGTCAGAAACCAAGAGAGAAATAATAACATACATATCTGTAATGATCAAACAAATCTATGTCATCATCACCAAGATAATTGTTCTAGAACAGATTTAATATAACAGTTACAAATTTTGGGTGAAATATTAAAGTGCATTTTTTGTTTTATGGTGTGTTGAATTTGATGTTCTATTTTAACATAGCCATTCCATTGAAATGAGTAGATTTAAACCTAGCCCCAAGTCTTTTGTAAACTTTATTCTAACTTAGAACGCACAAGAGGAAAGGAATCTTTAAAAAGCTACTGAAGGAGCTAAACCACCTACAGTTAACAGGGTGAGCATCCACTGGAACTTCTCTGAGTGACCTGGAAGTGATCCTGACTGTCAAGCTGTGATAGCATCAGTCCCAGGTTGTATCACTTTGCCTTCCCTCCCGTCCTGGTGCATTTGGTAAAAGACTCTTCTATATTAACTCGACTAATGTTACAATTAAGTATTTTTCCAATTCAAGTACAACCTCTGTTGTAAACCAGGGATGAACAGAGGAGCTCTGATTTTTGAAAACCTTGAAATGGTTCGCTTTTCTAAAGAGATACCAACCAATGACCAAAATACATTTCTGTCAGTGACTAACTATTCTGGGTTGATTTTCCCTTTTAAAAGCCTGTGTGTTATGCATGGGACCTCATCAAATAGGAGCTGTTCCTCACCCAAATATAGATCATATATATATATTGCTGGGCTGCTGTTGTGTTCTCTCTTCACTGAATCAAGGACTGTATGGTTAGAGCAACAGATTGTTTGACATCTGTTCTCAATTACCAATCTTAGTTTACTAATCTTTATTATGAATGGTTAGGTTCTAATATATTAAGTGCATTATGATATATGATTTTTATAGAACTCAATATAGAATTAAATATCTAATAATGTGTTCCTACTTTTCCAAGAATTCAAAATTTTAAAAATGTTTTTTCAGATTCTTAATGACTTCTTTTCCATTCAGATTTATCTTAGATCACAACAACAAATCTGGCACTTGGATCTTGAAGTCAGTAAAACCATAACAGTTCTTCTGAAGCCAATTAGATGAAGAACATGTATGTTTCAGAGCTACTGTATCAGATCAAAAAATGAGGTAGATCCTTAGGTTTCTGCCTAAACAAAACAAAGCAAAAAACCCTCAGGCGGATTTAAAGCATGCAATAGCGACTCTGGAATTATTCAGAGGTGAATGAGAAACCAATGGAATTCATAAATAAACAGAAGTACTGCTGTTCTGGCAACTCTTCTGGCACAGTCTGGAGACTCAAAATATCATCAAGGCAATCTTTAGCTGGACTTTAGGAGTGAGAAGTCTGAATTCCTTTCTAAAAAGGTCAAAGAAAAATTGTTGACACCAATCAAGGCTCAAATGAGAAAAAAGGATTCTGAACTGAGAAAACTTCCTGGCATCTTGTCTTGATGGTTTAAGCTCTGTGTCATAAATTACATTATTTATGGATGTCATACACTGAGTCAGCTGTGAAAGTCTGGGCCACAGATAAGTTAAAATTTTACACTGGAATAAAGTCCAGTAAAACACATGTCAAAACTATGATCTATGATTCTGGCTGATTCTTCAGACTCAATGCAGAGAAGAAGTGTACTGAGAAATTAAACGCAGATGTATATGAAGAGAAATTAGGCAATATATGTACACTCATTAAAAGCTTCATGGCTAATTAGTTTTGAAAGCTAAGGCAGAAGGGCAGAGAAAATTCAACTAATTTTCTTTGTTTTCTGTTTCAGATTCTCTCCCTTCTTTTCTATTCTCTTCTTTTGAATAGTGTTGAAAGGGGAATGATGCTGAATATTATTGGTATCAACTATGAAACAGGTGCAATAAAGGAATGAGATGTTATAAAGGACATTAGATACAAGTTCTGTGGTTTGGGTTCCAATTTTGTCCAATTCTGCTGAACCTGTTATGTTGGAGACATCCTGAAAATACAGTGGATTATTTTTTATTTTCCTTTTGTCTTTCATGAGCTGCTTGTACCATGATAGTTATTAGTTTTCCTGGGCATACTGAGACTGGATTATTTTACATGGGAAGTAGTATCGGAACACATCTGTTTCTAGCAGACCAGATGAGCATGTGACTGCAAATATTGAAATAGTTTGGTTTTGGTGATATATCAGATCTAAATGAAAAACCTACTGTATCAGCTGAGTCATTACTGAGTCACAGAGAGAAAATTACCATATATGTGTTTGCATTAATGTATTAGAAGCTTGGTAGATGAGAAATGCCTGTTCATCCCTACCATGATCCATCTTAAATCCCCGAGATATTCCCACTCTAAGACACCAAATGTGGTAAGTAGTTCTCCTCATGTGCATACTGGTTCATGCTAATCAGTACTACAGATGAGACCTGGAGAAGCTATTTCTTTGATTAGAAGAGACCTTTGTGACTAGGGAATGTGTGCTGGATCCAAATTCAGTCAGGTGTACTAGAAATTAAACAGAAACTCAAGTTGGTACTTGCAGTACTATAGGTACACATCCCTTTTTTATTTCTGTAAGTCTTGGACATGGATATTCAGCCACCACTACTTCCTCTAGGAAGTCTGACATTTATCTCAAGGCTGGAAAATAGGTATTTCTTTTTATGATGTTCATATCCATGACGTTTGTCCTGTAGTTACGAAAACAGTAATGCAGTACAAATGGTGGTAGGGAAGAGAAAAGGGGTATTGAAATGATGAGTGAATGGCTTGGGTAATTTTTAGAAAGGAGGAAAAGTGTGCTCACCTCCTGTGAATTCCTGTGAATTTGCAGCTGTACAGATTAGAGCAGCTGTCAAATTTCAAAGCTTTTTATTTTCAAGCAGGAAAGGAAGCTAGCTTTGATTTTCTTCATTCCAAGTAAATTTTTAACCACAGTATTAATAAGCAAAAGTATGCTGCTTATTGTTGCTTCTGTTTTGCTGATGTGTGTACAAATACTGTTCTGAGGACAGCCTCATCCAACTTGGAAGTGAAGCTCTTAATTTGTTAATTTTGCTGGAACTCTGGTGCAGTGGAAATGTCTGGCTGATCATCAAATATATAAAGACTCTGTAAAACCAAAAGTGGCTTCAGACTACAGATGGAACCATGATTAGGTGATAGATAAGTGTGGCACTTTGAGGATCTAGAGATTTGACTTAGGTATTTAAAGGAGAAGTAAAATGTCTAAGTCCCTTAATGGATCTGTGGTGATTAGTCTATGCAAAGGCTCCTGAAGTCTCAAGAAATGTTTGGGAAGGGTTCATTTTCCTCTAACGCAGTGGAAAAAAAACCAGCTGAGAGTGGAAGTAGTTAAAACAAAGAAAGCAGTTAACGCCTTTACCAAAGCTATGAGATGTTTTGATGTGGACTGAAATAAGCTGTGAGAAGACGCATCTGTCAGAGATAATATTTGAGCTGAAGTCACCTTGTGTCTTGGCAAGCTGTGCAACTGCTGAAACAGAAAATTTTGAATGTGCTGCATATTTCACCATTTGCATACTCAGACCCTTCAGGAGGCTGTCTGAACTTTGTAAAAGAGTGAATATTTGTGTGCTCTGAGTCACACAAAGAAAACACATCCATACTGCTGAGACCTACACAGGATTCAAGCACAGTAGGTACCATCTGGATCAGAAAAAACCCCACCAGTGAATTGGTGAGGATTTGCTGTTCTCTTCTCTTGCTTGCATGCTGATGTCATAGGAATCCCAGCTGATTTCTGTTTTGCATACAGGAAGTGAGTGAAAGGGGAAATTTTGAATCTATTTCATATGCCAGGTGAGGAGATCCTTTGCACCACCAGTGACACAAACAATTCAGGCAATTCACTATCCTCAAACCCCAAAGCTTGCTGTCCATCAAGTCTGCTCTTGACTGTACCTTTCCAAAGAGAGTGGCCAGTGGCTGCTGAGCTGCCCTTGGCAGCTGCCCATTAAGCAAGAAGGACATGTCAGAAAGCAGAAAGGGAAGACTGCAGGGAAGAGGTGCCTAAAAACCATAGGGTATGAGCTAGCAAAGGAAGAACGCCTGCCCAGGTGCCTCCTGAGGAGGGAGGAGCAGTGTACTGGGAGGGCTTCAGCTCAGCCTGACACCAGGCCATGAAATTGGCTTCAAAGGAAGCACCAAAAGAGGTTTCCTCAATCCAAGGACTACCTGATGTTGGAAGACATGAAAGTAAGGAAGTGTTCTGGTTAAACTCCCAACAGTAATAACTTCAGGATTTATAGAAGGATCTGCCTGAATACCTACCCATCTCCCAACGCTTAATTTGTAACAGAATTTTTATTCCTGCAGGAAACTGAGTGATCACTGCCATCTATTGGCAACAAATAAGCTAACATTACTATCCCACTGAGAAAATACGGTAGAAATTACACAATTGACCTGAAATTGAACGTGCTGCTGTTAAAGTTTTTTGTTTTTCTTTTTTTCTTTTAATGACAATATTACTCCATGTGAAATGTGCACTTCTTATGCTAGTTTTCTTTGTCTTAGTTGGATGTTTTTGTCTCTTAAAACACAAATATCCATTTATATGATTTGCATGAGATTGTGCTCCTGTTTCCAGCAAACACATGGCTAGGACATCTTCGAGAGATTGAAAAATTGAAATTTCCAAGTATGAGATAACTTGGTTGCTTGAGGGAAAAAATTCATGCTCATGACACAAATCTTGTGAGAAGAAACACCATAAGATCTTCTCAAAGAAGGCACTAAGCACCACATTCAGTTCCTTGCTCATGGCACAAATCTTGTGAGAAGAAACACCACAAGATCTTCTAAAAGAAATGCACTGATTGTCACATTTTGTTCATTATTAGTACACTAGTCTTAAGAGCAAAGAAAGGAAAAGGCTTGCAAATGGGAGTTCTACTAATTTAAACATGTAAAGGAGAACTGTCCCTACCAGCAGCTATGAAATTAATCACAGGCAAAACAAAGTAAATGATAAACCCCTTATTAATATCTTAAATATTTTCTTTGATATCTGAATATTTAGGGGTACTAATTGTACAGAACTAACAAGTGTAATAATGCACTAAATATTGTTTTTCAACACTTTTATTTTGAATGTTCAGTGTTTACAAGATTTTCATACCTGTATATAAATAATTCAAAGCTAATTTTAGACACATTCTCTATGGCTCAATGTCACTAACTTTATTAGAAGTTGGAGCTATTTATTCTAGAAAGACATAATATAAATTTACCATGAGTGATGCCATTGCTGCAGTTGTGTTGCAACTAACACAAATATCAGTTTTTCTGTTGTGTGTAAATTTATACTTCAGTGGCATTATTGCGACTATAAATTTAGGAATTAGTCAAAACAAATTTGGAAGAAGGAAGTGTTTTTCCAATTTGTTGTCAATGGTGTATAGACCTTGCTAAACACATTCAAGGTTGTTAGTTTCTCTTGAAAATTAACAGAAGGATTTTTTCAGAAGTCCCAAATTTCCTCCATATTTGTGTTCCAATTATAGATTGCAATTACTTCAGCTGACATCCTTTCCCCTAAACGGCCACTGCACATTCACCAAGTAAGATGCCAACTGACGCAAAAGCAGAATGGTGATTCAAGTAGCCAAAATTTCATTTCTCATTCATTTAAGATGAATGTTTTTCAGGTGTTTGGAGCAGTAAAGAAAACTTTGTCAACTTGAACCATAAATTAAAATAAAATTGAAGATTACTAGCTTGTAGGAGGAAACTGCTCAGCATAGACTAAGGATTTCAGGGTCTTGTGCTACGGAAATACAAGGCAAGTAAAGCTGCCTGACAAGCTTTATGAATGGCTGTTTGAATTCTGTAAGAGAAAATTTTCATATAGTTGTAATCCTTTTATCTTGAAAGGATTGCTGCTTAAATTACTGTTAACAAAATCAAGAGTGGGAGGCAACAGAGGCCTGCCAGTATTAAGGGGATCAAAGCATGCTGGCATCAATGGATATATTTATGTTGCAGGTTTACTGTATTAAATTATTGAGGTGTTTCAGAAGAGAAGAAAAATTCACTATCAATAGAAGAAATATTATATTGTTAACTTTGGTTTACACTTCTTTCTCTTTGAAAAGAAAGTCTTCTTAATTTGTCATTATCTAATAAATTTTCTGTCAACAGCAAACTGGGAGGAGCTGTCAACTCCTTCAGGGCAGAGAGGCTCTTCAGAGAGACCTAGATAAATTAGAGGCCTGGGCAATCACCAGCAATCTGAAGTTCAGTGAGGAAAGAAGAAGGAAAGAGGAGGGACAGGTAACAACCTCTTCACCCTCATGTCCAGTGAGAGGACCCAAGGGAATGGCCTGAAGTTGTGTCAGGGGACATTTAGGGTGGATACCAGGAAAAAGTTTTTCACCCAGAGCATGGTTGAATACTGAAATGGGCTCCCCAGGAAAATGGCCAAGGAACCAAGCCTGACAGAGTTCAAGGAGTGTTTGGACAATGCTCTCAGGTACATGGTGTGACCCTTGGGGTGTTCTGCACAGGGCCATGAGGTGGACTTGAGGATCCAGGTGTGTCCCTTAAAATACAGCGTATTCTATGATTCTATGAAATAATATTCAATTATTTTATTTTTTTCTTTAAAAGAATACAAAATGTAATATTTTTCTGTACTTGTTTAAGGCTTAGGGGAAGGAGCGATTTCCATATCCAAGACAAAAAGTCTTCATATGGAGAGATTTCCTGCATCTTTCACACTTCTTTCTTGTTATAATTTCCCCTTGTTCTACATACAAGGGTGTTTCTAAAACACAGTAATTGTGGTTTTTTTCCTTCAGGCCAGTCACTTGTGCTTTCCAGACCCAGAATGACACAGAACCACAGAATGGATCGGGTGGGAAGTGACCACAGTGGGCCGTCTGGTCCAACCTCCCTGTTGGAGTAGGGTCACTGGAGAACATTGAAAGGATTGTATCCAGATGGCTCTTGAATATCTTCAGAGAGGGATACTCCACAACCTCTCTGGGCACTGTGTTCCAGTGCAGGGTCACCCACAGAGTACACACCTGTGTGTCTCTGCCTCAGTCTTCTTTCTCCTTCTTGCTCTGTGCATTGGCTGGACAAAACCACTGACTGATTGGTCCAGCCAGCCAGGACTGCAGTCCTCAAAACACTGCTTTTGTGCCTTTGGCCAGCTGAAAGCAGCACCCTGAGGACATTTCTGTGGCTCTGCTGGCCACCTCCATCAGTAGCTGCCAAAATTGAGAGCTTGCTCCTCTGTCTGAAGTAGTGATGTATGCATTACAGCATTTTCAGCCTTTGCTATTGTTTGTTTTTTAGTATTTCCATTAATTTGCCCTTTGGTCTAAAGAGCCAGGATCAGAAAGTCCTCAGAATGAGCTTATTATCCTCTCAGCTCGTGCTTTATTTTTTTTCTCAATGTTGCCAAATGGAGGAATTTTTTTTTTTTTACAAATAGGAACACAAGAAATGTAGGAGCAAATATTGCTGACACGGAAGCCCTACTTCACATAAATATATATTTTAAAATTTAATTAAATTACTTACATTTTTTTCCTTTTGCCTTCCTATTTTCCTCATACTTAATCAAGCTTGAAAAAGCATTTAGTGATGGGTGTTTAATGCAGGACTAAAAAAATCTCTGCTCTATCAACTTAACCTCATGCCCTGGATGATATTTTATTGTGATAATGTGCAGTGACAACATCATGACATTTTTTATAATCAGCTGTAGTCCCTGAAATTTTCTTGCCTAATTTTGGCCTTCAGTTGCCTCCTTAGAGACTTCATGACAGAGAACAGCAAAAATTCATTATGCTCAACTGGAATAAGGATTTCATTTCTCACAAAAAGTAGCATTTTTAAACAGGTGTACTTATATGGAGACATATATGACTTTTTTTTTTCTTATATATCAACATATGTACACACATGTATATATTTCATCCTGGGTATGGATGAAAAGTCAGAAAGCTGACACTTTTCATGGGAATGAGATCCTTCTAATATCTCTTGTGATTTGCTAGCTGCCAGGCTCCTTTTCTTCCCAAAAAGAAGCAAGTGCAGGATTATGGGGAGCAGGCAACCTCGCCACCCCACTGCCAGCTGGCTGGAGCCTTGTAGAAGGAAACCTGTGTTATTTCTGTTGAGTTTTTTATGGACTCCTGCAGGATTCATACGCACTGTTTAATTCATACTTCCACATGGAGCAGCGATGCTTCAGGGACAAAAAGTAATTTTCCTCAGTAAAACAAGTAATTTTCTGTGGCATGCAGGAGTGCTCTTCTCAAATGTTCCCTTTAGCTGCACCTACACTAATGTGTGCTCAGCACACTTCCAGGATGTGCCAATGTATCAGAACCATATTCAAATAGGGCTCAAGAAAAACTGAAAAAGAGCCACAGGGGTCCTGAAAGCTGAATAGTGAAAGACACTCAGGTATTTCAATATATGAGCAAGCAGGGCCTTTCAGGAGGATAGAAATGATCTCAGAGAATGGGAAGAAGCTGGGGGGAAACCCTGAGCCAGCTTTTAGGCATAGAAAGCTATAAGTGTGTCCTGCTTCAGAAACGCTCAGAGCCAATTTATAAAAGCTCAGCATTGCTGCATGAGTGGAGCATAGCTAAGGGAACATCACCCCTGGTTATGCAACAGCAAAGACAAGTTCATCATCCTTCATTTACCTCAGTAGCAAACAAAATACCTCTATACTGCCCTATGCCAGAGAAAATGTTTTGCTTTGGGATTTTTTTCAGCTAGTAAATGACATAAAGTCCAACTAACATACCAACCAAAATTTATTTAGCACAATTCATATTTGAGAAGAGTGCATGAAAAGAATCTGACCTGTCCGTATGCGTTTCAGGTATGTATTTGGTGACATTTTGACAGTGCTCTTTCTCCATAAATTATTATATTTAAAGTGGTATTTCTCTAGTAAACACCTCTCCCTCAGTTTATAAAAGGTTTTTACTTGGGATTTTTAACTCCCATCATCAGGTGTTCAATTTCAACTTAATTCTCCTGTAAAAAGACCCCTTCATTTTCTAGGAAAATACAGTGAATATAATATTTAAACCAATATTTCAGCTTCTTCCCCTTCATATGTCAAACACATGATTTTTGCTTTTCATAATTTCCTTTCCTACCGCAGCCCACTATTCTTTTCTTCTTGTCTACCTCATGTATTCCAATTCCTTCATCCTGTCTCAATTTGCTTCAGTTTCTTCACTTTATGAAAAAGCTGTGGAGCAAAACTTCCTTCCTTCAGCCTATTCAGCCTGTTCTGTCTTTCCATTTCTTTCTCCTTGCCCTTCTGATTTCACTCTAAGAAAAATCTTCCTTCCTTTTCACATTCAACTTTTTGATTTCTTCTCAATTACCTCCTCCTACTCTGCATTGACTCAGACTTTATTCTGCTCCTCTTTTAACCCTTCTGTGCCCAGCATCTTTCCTCCTCCCTGCATCACTGCTCCTCTCTGTACTCACTCAATATTCTTTTCAATTTTTTCTCTACCTCCTCCACTAGCTTGTTATCTTCCCTAGTTAAATTCTCTCCTTGACTCATTCAGTGTTATTATTGTTAATAATAACAGTAGAAAAGAAGCCTTCCATAGAAAGCAAAAGAGATCTCTGCCAATGAACCTGACAATATAAAAAGAGACCATAGAGACAAAGGTGAACAGAACTGAAGAAGGCAATGGCACCTAATGGGACCATGAAGTCCTTGTTTATTTTTCATCATTTTGTTGTTTCAGTAATCCTCTACTGAGGGAAAATTGGGATAGGGATTGAAGTACCTGCAAATTTCACTTTAGGTAGGTAGCTGTTTCAGATAACCAAGTGGGAGTGATTTGACTGTGTCACTGGAGCCATTTGTCAGAGACATCCATATTCTTCTTTCTTCTCCAGTATTGTCTGCAGTATTTATTCTTCTGCCTTACAGAGCTGACACTTTGTCATACAAAGCAAAAAGAGGTCAGTTTGTTTGCTTGTTTTTAATCTTCAAATATTTATTAGGGCTTACATCCCAGTAAGTTAAACTTTGTGAAATCAGATTTAGTAAAGGCTCATATGTTGCAGGCAGGCAGTGTGGCAGGCTATCCCTAATCTTAGTCTTTCTCCTCAAACAGCTAAGGGTCTTTGTCTGGGCCAAGGAGATCTTATCTTAGATCCACTAGCCTTAGTAACACATTTTTCACAGCATTTTATAAACTGTCTAAACATCTCATCTGGCAGATAAAAAATTATTTAACAGGTTTAGAAGTGTAAGGAAGAAAGGGGCTTTGGAAAGGTAGTCTTCGCCTAGTTTTCTGTTGGGTTTTGCACATATTGGTGTCACCTACCAGGTGAGCAGGCAGCACGTGAGGAGCCCAGTGCAGTTTTCTCTGCAGCATATTCAAATTCTTACAATGACAGTGAGATGAGAATTGTGGAGGAAGGAAAACAGGAGATGAGACAGTAGCAATTGAGCAGTAGTGAATGCAGTCCTGGGTCCACCTCCTGCTGAGCCAATTCTGTCTTGAGCTGGGAAGGGGAACAGAAGAGCCCAGCATCCCTCACAGAGGTCTTCAGTTCCTTTTGCTCTCCATGCACTAATGAATTGCTCTGACTTGGTCTTTTATATTTAGAAAAATATGAGCATATCTTCACCTGTTGTACGTTCGTCAAAATGGCTCAAATGTCCAATGCACTCAAATGTTGTTGAGATGGACAGAGGGCACCAGAGTCTCATTTGGACCCACAAATTTATCAATACTCTAAGACAGCAAGGCTTCTGAAAGAGGCATTCCTGCTCACCTCTGCTACCAGCAATTCACTGTCATTTCCATGGTTTCTGCTTCTTCATATTTTTCCCAAGAGGAATTGTGAGCTATCCAGTGGTCTTGGTGGGGAACCAGCCCTTTGGAACTCATTTCAGCTCAAAATGGTTTCTTGAGCCAGTTCAGCTTCTTTTTTTTCTAACTCAGGTTATTCTATGACTCTATGATCATGGTATGTTTCGTATTAATCCTGTCCACGACTGGAAAGGACTGATAGATATTTGGGTTTTTGTCTTTTTTTTTTTCTGCTCCATTTGGTCCTTTCTATATCAGAAGTTATTCTATTTTGACAGAGAGATGACACTGGTGTAAAATGTGTTATCTGAATTGTGGAGGCCCTTCAGTGGTGAACAAAAAGAGATCCAGTGGAAGATATTAGGTAGGCACAGATTTGTTCCCATAGGGTCTCACTGCCAGGACTTATGGCAAAAGATGCAGTAATTCAGAATAAGGAATGTACAACCTCAGCACAACTTCCAGTTTTAATATTATTTTCAACTAAACTGAAAATAATCTCCAACAACAATACACTGTGTAATTAACACAGCTTGACTTTCTGTCAGTCAATCTTCGTTCTTTTAAAAATATCCAAGTCAATTTGGAAAAAGAACTCCACGGGAAAAAAAATACATCACCACCACCAAAATTAAAAATTATTATTAAAATGAAATAATTAAAAAACATTAAAAGTGTTACTCAGCTTCTTTATTAAGTTGTCATAGATCAGGACAAAAATTAATATTTAACAAATATTTTGGATGTGTTTAGTATGGTTTCTTCTTTCTTTCCTTGGTAACAAAGAACTTAGTAAATAGCTTTCTGTTTGTTAGAAATATGAGGGACATGTAAAAAACTACATGAGTGAATATATTTGATATTTCAGCTGTAGTGTCATGTGTCATTTTAAATGAAAAAAAAAATAGTGTGGGGGATGGATGGCTGAAAAGAGGAAGGCAGGATCAAAAAGTATACCAAGAAGGAGCTGAGGCAGCTGAAGGAACAGGTTAAGTGATGTTTTAAGACTAAGGAGTAACATGACAGGAAGTGCAATAGAAAAGAGGACAAAAAAAAGGTCAAATTGAAGATGGTTAGGAAGATCTAGTTCTTACTTTTTTTGTATGATTTTGGAGCTGAGTTCTTCAACAGTCCAGTCTTGCAGCACAGTAGAAAGGAAGCAAAATTAGATGCTTGTTCTTTTCAAACTTACCAGAAAAAAAACCCACATAAAATTACATAATGTGTAATTTATTAGTTACTCTTATGACAATCAAAAGCTTTAGTTGGGATCAGGGATATGGCAAGGTCCTTAAAAGCATTTCAAACCTGGTGCTAACAAATGAAACAGTTTATTTCTTTTATTTATAAGATTGAAGGACCCACTGCCCCTACTACCAGAAGGGTGCCAGACCTAGAAGCAGTCTCTGAAAATTAACAGGGACTATATCAGAAGTTATAGGAGCACTGCTCACCTATTTAATTCCCATTGCTTTAATGCCACGTTCTCACCTGATGAAACAGGAACTATTCCTTAGGTGTCCCTTTGATGCCTTCTTTGCCTCAGGAGGCAGAGAGGAGGAGCAGATTGGTATTTTTCCCTTCCCTTTGAGTCACTGGAGATTTTCACAGCTGGAGACAATATGTCAAAAAGATCCATTAGTAATTTATAAAATTCTCAGCTGCTTGGCTGTGTATCATAATCACAGGTTCAGCTTTAAGTCAGTCACCAGGGCTGGAGTCATCATGAAATTTTTCCTCTAGTTCAGGTAGGCAGAAGAACTCTGACATTCATAGCAAGGGGATGACCTGCTTCCTCAGGTTGGTTTATTTTAAAAATCCCCTGCTCATTCAAGGGTGTGGCATTGTTCTGGATATCTTCCTGAAGTATCTCCAGACATTATAGATTTGCTTTTGGCCTGTCACAGGCATTTTAAATTTGCTCTAGACTATTTAATGATACTGTGTGACCTGAAGTCTGCAGGGGCATGTGGAGGGCATGTTTTATACTCTGTCTGAAGCAGGTCTCTATTGCACTCTAACAGCTTCAGATCTGTGGACTGAATGACCACGATGGTCCTTTACAAATTCATGTTCCTATATCAAAGAGATTCCTAACATTAAATTTCTGTGTTCTGAGTAGATATTTTTAGACCAAGCTCAAAGTTCTTCCTCATAAACTTGAGTCTTTTGCTTTAAAGTATTTTTTTCCAAACTTAAAAGCATATTCCTTAATTTTCTTCAGTTT
This sequence comes from Melospiza melodia melodia, assembly GCF_035770615.1. Classification (NCBI taxonomy): domain Eukaryota; kingdom Metazoa; phylum Chordata; class Aves; order Passeriformes; family Passerellidae; genus Melospiza; species Melospiza melodia. The sequence continues at coordinate 133,741,186 of NC_086194.1, read as the reverse complement.
CTGTTATTCTTCCTGAGGTCTGAATTGACGATTAAAGTACAAGATTTGATCAGCAGTCTCACCAGTGGGAAACAGTATTATTTGAGATTCTTCTTTCTGGACATCAGCAGCATTGCTTGGCTAACTCTTTTTCAGGCAGGAATCCCCCCTCAGAGAGCTCCTCTCTCTGCATGTGGCTGTGTTCTGGTTGTGTCCCCTCATTCTCAGTGCCCATATTGGCCAGCAAAACACAGACCAATTTTCTTTACCTCTTTCCAGTCTAAAAATCAATTCCTGCTGCAAATGTCTTACCAAATCAACACTGATATGCATTTTATTCAAATAAACATTACCCCACTAACATTTTTAGCATTAATCTCCTCTGAAAACCAGTTAATCCACTGAATTCAAACCATGTTAGCTTTTAAAGTTCTCATCTAAACCGTCAAGTGGCACAAAGTCAAATGCTTCTTAGAAATCTTTTGCATTGAAACCAGCAATATGCAGCAAGTCTGGAAAATTTGCCAGTCTGATGAGAAATCAGAAAAGAAATCAGCAAAGATTCACAGGAGACAACTGTGGAAATCTATCCTTAATGTAATAGATTATCAGAAAATATCTTTGCTGTAGGGGATGGCATCAAATGTCTTAACTTCTGCTTTGGAAGTAACATGAAGCTAAGCTGGAAGACTTTTTCATTTGGAATGGTCCCTACAGTTCATTTCTTCTAAAACTTTTCAAGCCTCCTCTTTCACCACTGATGCAACACTTACATCCAATTTTTCTTGTTCTGTTTTAAAAGTTGATAACTTCAGCAGTGGAGGTCAGTGAGCTCTAAACTCAGACCACTCTGCTGCAGCACACCTGGAATGCTTCTCCCCCTGCACTGAAGGTAGCCCTTGAACTTTTCCATCCACAAAAATCCCTAGGTTCAGGCCCTCCTGATGAAGGCTCTCATCGCAAGATGAAATAATTTTTTTTTTTTTCTGAATCAGTGACTCCATGATTTGAAAGCAAAGTCTTGATACTGCCTTTGTTGCCAAGCCCTGAAAATGTCACTCAGTCTTTGGTGTTGTTGAGAGGAAAAGTTTGGGTAACGATCCTCATGGATGGATGGTTGGATGGATCTCTTCAAGGAAGCCATGGCCCCTGCACAGTTATCCTGGTCACCAGCCAGCTTTTTGGTGTTGTCAGGAAGTTGCTGTCATGAATTTGCTGTCCCAAGGAGCATAATGGTGAAGATGTCTTCTGTGCCAGGCTGGAGATTTAATTTAAACCTGCTGCATCTGCAATGAAACTCTTTTAGCTGCTATAATGACAGGTGTAATAAGCTGTCATTACCTCAGAAAAAGAACTTTTGTCTTTTGCAGTGCATCTGACAGAGCTGAGGAAAAGGCTGAAACCAGTGGTACAATTTGGTATCTAGTTTTGGTATTCTGGGGTCAGATAACAGCAGGTGCCTGCAGCAGGATTCTTGTGGTGGAGAGTTTGCTTTGTCCTTCTTAAATGTAATTCTGGCCAAAATCAAAAGGTGACAACAAACCAAGCCACTATTGGATATTTTTTAAAAGTTAGCTAAGCTGTCAGTCTTCAGAGTCATAGTAATACAAATAATTGCCTTCATACCTTCCATGTTCCAGCATTTGTGAAGAACTGCAAGCAGCTCAAAGGGTGCTTTGAGCAGACAGATTATTTCTCAGCCCTTGAGACCAGTTGTCCTCAGCACACAACTCTCAGATCCTGGGAAATCTTTCAAGGTTTTAAAGTATTTTTATTTTTCTTTAGAAGATTTTGTCCAGGGAACAATTTAAAAGGCAAGCCATGTTTATTTCTTGCTATTAAGTTCTCAATATCAGATCTGCTAAAAGAAAAACTATTTGGGTCAAGTTCTTGTGAAATAACATCTACAGATTCAGACTGGTGGTTTGTCCCATGTGCCACCTTCAGCTGAACATTCCCAGCTGCAGACAGTCAGTCAGTGCAGACACAAAACCTCCACTACTGAAACTGTTTCAGGAAAAATAAAAGAATACAGAAGGACTTATTTCATAGTCCTACCAAACTTGGCTCCTCAGTGTTCTCCCCAGGTCTTCTCTGCCTCCTGCTAAACAATTTGTAGGTTAGTTTTCAGGTTATTTTTTAAAATCTCTATGTCAGAAATTTCTTCGTGTTTCCAGCTCAGCCTTCCAGACCACAAGGGAGAAAGGGGCCTAAAAAAAAGACTCATTTTACTGTAATTGAGGGTGCAAAATACCCCCCAAACCTTAAAGGTGACTTAATTGTAGAATTTATTAATGATAAGGCCAGTAAAGATCATTACAGCTTTGTGGTTAAAAACGCTTAGATACATTTGTAATAATAAAACTTATATGTTATTCTGTAATGAGAATGATGATGATCTTCATTATATGGAATAACCACTGGAAACCTCTATCTAGAGTTCAATTAAGAACATGCCACAATTCTCTGCTGTGCTACTTCTACCAAAAATGTTCAAAAAGTAACACCAAGTTATGAGATGCACTAAGTTTTCATTTAAGATATAAATACAGCACACTGATTCTCACATTTCTTTTAGTGACACTGTTTTGCTTCTTTAGCTGTATGGCCTTCCCATCAGAGAGTTCATTAGCATGACCTGTGCCTTAAAAGCCACTCACAAAAATCCTCTATAGATTGATAGAAACAAAGGACTGCAAAAAGTATTCAAAAGGCCTTCTGATCAAGTCCTCTGCACTAAGCCTCAACAGGCACACATGTGTATGGCTGTGTAAAAACTCTGATTTTAAGGAAATGCTCTGATCTGAAAACAGCTGGAATCCTCTGTTACTTATCAGAAATTACAACAGCCTTGGATAATAAATTCATATTTTTGAATGTTTACTGCCTTTAGTTTACTATAGTTTACTGCCTTGGCTAATACATTCATACTTTTGAGGTGATTTCTCACTTCTTCGCCTCTCCTTTAGTAACAACCCTGCATTAAATCCCTGCTCAACAAAGTCAACAGGAAAATTCCCATGAACTTCAACAGAAACAGGTATTCTCTGTTTTTCTTCTTGATTTAGATGAGTGGCCATGGAAATCTTTGGCTGACAGATTTATGTGGAGACAGCAAGACACCTAAATTTTAAATCACTTTAGCCTGACTTTTATGTGAGTGTGCGCTTTGGGAATGCATTTAGATAATTTTTATATTTCAGTGTAAATCCCGAGGTAAAATGTCACTTCTAAACCCACATTTAGCAATTTTTCATTTAATGGATTTGTGATGAAGTGTTGAGCTTAACGGGAGAAATTAAAAGTTTTTTTGCTGAGCCCTGATGACATAGATACAGTTGTCTCTGCCTTGAGCAAGGGAAAGCTCTGGATCATCTCTCTGAGTCTCTGTCAGCCCTATGATACTTCAACATAACCAGCTTGCTTTTAACTCCAATCAGACATACTTGTGGCTAAGGCACACCAGAAAATAAAAAGATGTCACAGGAAAAATAATGTGATGTACCTGTTTAAATCTGTTTGCTACAGGAAGCAAATAACCAGACTTATTTAGGCTCACTACTAACAGGTTTTCTGTTCCTATATAAGATACTGAGAGAAGCCCTAAGATGTTCTCTTTGATGTAAATCTCATGCTGAGACGCTTTCTCCATATAATGATGAGGAGAAACACTAGAGCTGCTAACAAAAGGGCCAATGAGAATGGGGTTTCATCCTGCCAGAATTGCCCAGGATTAGTAAAACATCATCCTCTGGATGCAGTCTGGTCTTCCCTCTTTCAACTGCTCTCTGATGAATTCACATATCAAAACAACTTAAAAGGAGACAAGGCTTTGCACAATAATAGAAAACAAATCTTTTTTGTTTGTTTTGTTTTTACACAAGACTTTAAGGTTCTTGAGCATAGAAAGAATCTGAAAAAGCTACTTAAAACTTCTGATTTAGATGTGCTATGGTTCTAATTGGTTCTTTTCGTTTTAATGCTTGTCCCAACTCCCACAGAAGTGGATGAAAATCTCTGCAGTAACTTCAAGGGCTGATAGATCTGCCTCTCAAGCTTCTCAGCAGGGATGCCCACTCTTGTTTTCTAACCTTCTTGAATATTCTTTTGAAAATACCAAAAGATAACATAAAAAAGGATAAGAAATTACGCAACCTAACAGTTTATTTTGTCTAACTTAAAACTAATTATAAAACAGTTCATTGCCCTCTGGGTGGGTATAATGTCCATCCCAGGAAAGAAGGATACAGATCTTCCAAAGGAGAGAAACAAGTTACAGCAGAGGTAAAGTACAGGGGTGAAACTGGGTGGCTCATAAAGGGCCTAGTTGGGTTCCAATACAAATCTCCAAATAATAAGCATTTAAAGCTTAAAATAATCAACATTTAAATTAAAGACCAAACTTTAATGGCCTTAGTATTTGTAGCAGCATTTTTATCTTAGGAACCTGCTGCGTGGGGTGACATATTTGAGAATCTTTGCTGAAGGGGTTAGAATTCCCCAAACTGGCAGCCCCAGGATGTTGTCCATCAACATTAGATAGTCAGCCATGCTAGTCTGCAGACTCCCTTAGATATTCTCTGGAGATGTGGGTGAGTATAGAGGGACTAATTGCTTGCCTTTGACAATACTGCTTTTAATCCTTATGAGTATCCTGCCATCTGCCTCAAACAGACATCCAATAAAGACTTTGGGATTTTTATGAGCAGCAAAAATATTCTGTCTTAGCAGTGCCACATGGATTTCCTTCCCGTGTGACCTGCTTCCAGGGCTAGAAGATGTAAACCTAGTCCATGACTAGTAATGAAGTTGTGCAGAGGAGCTCCAGTCAAGGCAATACTTTGGTAGGTTCCATAGAAAAATTCAGTCCCATTCTGTGGTGTCATTATTTTATTATTCTCTTACTTTGTCTCTGAGGGCAAAATAAAAGAATAATAAAATAATAGAAACAAATGAGCAAATGGAGAGAAAATTTTGGATTTATTTTGCAGCTGGTTAATTAATATGCTGCTTTATTTCTCAGCTGATTAGTGCTCCCCTTTCCCTCTTCACTGAACTTAACCATCAGCTTGACAAAAGTAAACTCCTTATATGCACCCAGTAAAGATGCAAAAGCAGGAAATCACCTAGCAGGAAATAGAATGACACCTTGCTTCAGTTATCCTGGGAATCCACAGGTCAGACCAGTGTATCTTGTGCAGTACACTGACCTCTAAAAAATTTAGTGTGACAAAACCCTTTGTAAGCCTTTATTAGATAAACATGGTTTGATCTCTGATCTTTGTGGGATCACACCCCCAAAGGTGAGTGAGGATGGCCCAAGCAGAGGATGATGCGGGGAAGAAGCTGGTTCCCATCACCAGCAATGACACAGTCCCTGTGAGATACAGCCCAGAGCATGTGCTGCCTGAGACAACCAGAGAAGGGTATGAATGAAGGATCTTGGGGAAAGAGACAAAGTTCGTAGAGAAATGTTGTGTGCCAGGCAGTTTCAGAGTAGTTTAAATCTCTTTGAGATCTAAATTCCCCATTTTCACATCTTACAGGACGTGTCAAATCTTTTTTTCTTTTTGTCCCACTCTTATTAACTAAATATCTAAGTAGTAACTTGTGACAAAGAATTATACTTGCAAAAAAAAATACCAACATAAAATATTGTCTGGTAAAATTTGAAAAATGTATATTGCTTTTCAATCTGTCAAGACCACCTGGATACAACTGCTCTCTGAAAAGTTGAGATTGTATTGACTAATTTTTGCCTGATCTATCTAGGGTTTTAGGAGGCAAATTTTTAAACCTGTGGGTTTAATGGTTTTGTTATGTCACTACCTTTTTTGTGAACTTTTCATTAAGTGTCATCGTCAAAAATTAAAAGAGCTGTTTTGAAGAAGCAAACTTTTACACGGTTCATGGTTTGTGAATTCACCTGCCAAAGACAGACTACCACTTTCCTTGACATCAAAACAGAACCAAATTTATACACACTTCAGACTTTGCTCACGGCTTCTTGGTTCAAGAAAAAAGGGGGGGAATTAAATAGTTTCCTTGTTGTACTCCCAAGGGAATCCCGCTAAGTTAAAGCACATTTTAATCTCTTGAGCCGGCAGCTTTATTAGTAAGCGTTCCCCAATCTTCGGGGAAATCTAATTTCACAAATAGATCAGAGTCACTTCAAACGCAGCTTTCAGTTGCCATCCACCGGGGGACAAACGGGGAGGAGGAAGTTTGTCAGAAAAGACCCTCTCTGAGCCCAAGAGTGATTACCAGAGGTGTCTCCATCGACTGCCACCCACCTAAAGTCGATAGTACTCAGATGAGTACGCCGGTGTGGACTATATAAGAGAAGCGCATGGCCCTGAAGGGCGCATCCCCCATCTCCGGGCGCAGCACCGAGCGCCCCACTCCGCGCCCGGCGGAGCCTCCGCGGGCACTCGGGCTCCGCGCCGGCGGCACCGCAGCTCGCTCCGCAGCCCGCACACGCCCGGCCGCGCTCGCCTCTGCCTGAAGGTAAGCGGCCCCAGCCGGCCGGCTCTCCGGAGGGGATCTCGGCGGGGAGCGAGGAGGCGCCGCTGCCCCGGCAGCGAGCCGCGGGTCGCTCCCCGGGTACTGCCGGGTTTGCCGTGCGCCCCGGCACGGCAGGGAGCGAGCGAGGGAGGGAGAGCCCGGAGCCGTCGGGGAAAGCCGGCTCCCTTGAGGCTCCGGTTAACTCCTTCGCCCAAGAGGATTTGCAAGGCAGGCCAGCTAGAAAACAGTTTGTAAATAACAGAATTTCCCTCCCTTCCCTCCCTCTTAATCCTGCCCGTTCTCTATAATTAGAATAGCTTACTTAGGGCATTAAGTGCCGCTCTCGAAGCCGCAGCCTGTGGTAATTGTTTTCGCCCTTTCTACCCTGATGTGCAGCACTTCCAATGTAACCTGCTTCTCAGTGAACTCCATCCGGCTGCCGTCCGTGCTCGCTCCCCGAACCCCGGTGTGGCAGCGGACAAGTCTGCCCCATCGCAGGGGCTCCGCCGGCAGAGCCCGCGGGCGCGGGGACTCGGGGGCCAGAGGGAGCCGAGCAAATCCCCCCAAACCCCGCACCGCGAACATGTGCGGCGCGCTCAAAAACCTTCCCCTAATCCGTGTCTGTTAAACGCAGCCTCCGCGGAGCCGGGCGAGCGCGGCGGCACCGCACGGGGCTGGCGGGGCCGGCGGGTGGCGGCATATCGGTGTCCCCGCTCCGCGCCCCTCGGTGTCCCCGCTCCGTGCCCCTCGGTGTCCCCGCTCCGCGCCCCCCGTGCTCGGCCCCGGGCGCGGAGCGGCGGGCGGGGGTGCCCCGGGCGCGGCATGGGGGGCGGGCGGGTGGGGTGCGGGCCGGGCCCGGTCTGACCGCCTTCGCTCTCTGCCTCCTCCCAGCGCCGCAGAGATGCGAGGGGCGAAGAAGCGGCAGGCGCTGCCCGCCATCGTGCTCCTGCTGCTGGCCTCGGCCCCGCCGCCGCCGGGCGCCGAGGGCAGGGACGTGCCCGCCGCCGGAGCCGAGCGGGGGGCGCTCCTCGACATCCTCCTGCAAGCCCTGGGCGACGAGGGCCGCCCGCTGCCGCCCCGCCCGCCGCGCAGGGAGCGGGTGATCTCCCGGCGCTACAGCGGCGGCGGTGCCCCTCCGACAGAGCCCCGCGCCGCCGCCGCCGCCGCCGCCCCGCCGCCCCCGCGGCTCCTCGCCGCCGCCCGGCACGGAGGTAAGAGAGAGACAGGAGCCCGGGCGTGCAGCCCCCTCGGATCCCGTCCCTGCCGCTGCCTCCGGCGGCCGAGCCCGACGGCTCCTTGGCCGTCCCGCTGCGGGAGGGAGGGGGCGGGCGAGCGGAACGCGGGTCGGGGATGCGCTCCCGCTGCCGGGGCGGCGCGGTGGGGGCTCTGCCTCGGCTGACTTCGAGCCCCGCTGAGGGCAGCACGGCCCAGCCCCGCTCCCCGGCCCGAGCTGTGGGGTATCCGAGACAGAAGGGAGGACAGGGTCACTGGGGCTTCGGCACCTTCGGCCGGGGGCTCAGCTGTGACCACCATTGAGCTACAGCCCCTCAGAACAAGCCTTCCAACTTCCCTGAACTGCAGCCCAGCACTGGGAGAGCCTTGTTTCTCCCCAGTCTGAGGAGTGCTGCTCTGATGGGCACAAAGAGAATAAATGACCAATCTGAGCAGCAGCTCTCTGGACGTACTCCTTTAAACTTCCTCTCCAACTTTGCTGGTTCCCATGTGATGCACTTCTCTAGTTTCACAGGGCAGGTGAAGAAGATGCAGACAGAGTTGGGCATGGGACTTATTTCACCTTTCAGAGGATGCTCAGACTGGGACAGGGAGCGCTGGCTGGGACGGCCCAGGCCTGGCAGGGACAGCAGGGACAGTTCAGGACCAAGCACAGCTGCCTGGTGAGACACAGCTCAGGGCCAAGCACAGCTGCTTGGTGACAGTTCCACTGTCCTTGCCCAGGAGACTGACACTGCCAGGCTTGATGCAGAGCCCTGCAAAAGCATTTCCTCCTGGAGTGGAGCTGCCTGAGGGCTTTGTGTGAGTTAGGATGGTGCAGTGCCACAAAAAAAGGAGAATCTAGTGACTGTCCCTGGCTGTGGCCAACTAATATTTTTCTCTTGTTGCCTGCCACAGACCTTGCTGGAGAGAAACCACACTGAGGAAACCCAAGGAAGTTCAGTTTCTTAGGGATTTGTGTCCCTGGAGAGCGCCCTTGTGGCTGATGGCTGGTAATGGGTGAAGCTGAGATTCAGCCCTCCTCAAGTCTCGCTGGCAGACTTACTCTTTTCTGTTCAGTAGCCTGTTTTAAATGAAATTAGGGTCCATTTTCGAAAAACTTGAAGTTGGGTGACAAATTGAGAATTTAATAGGAGAACAACTGATTGGTAGGGCGGCACTTGTGCAGGGAGATTGCTGCACATTCTAAAGAAACTGGGCTAAAATTTATCCATCAAAAAGTAAACAATGCTCTGGCCATGGAAGATTCTCATCTTGATCTGCTCCAGGTATTGCACTGTACATCTGTAAGGGGTTGTAATGTCCCAGTGAGCTTCCAGAAATTCTTGCTTTTCCAGACCGTAAAGTCTCTGGTAGTCATGGAAAGGCAGCCCAAACCAGATTGCCACGGATTTGTGTGCTGACTGGAGAAGATGCTGCAGGTTATCAGCATGACTGGTCATAACTGTTTATTTACTGTGGCTTGAATTCTTTATGTGCTGTGGACAAGACCACAGCCCAAGGAAAAAAAGTTTTTCACAGCAGAGTACCTGAAGTCTTACATTCTTCTTTTCAAGAGTATGAAAGATAGAGTAGTATAAACCTGAGAATTAGTCTCAGGTTTATACTTTGCCATAATTATTGCAAGAATTACTGTTATCAGGTGGTTTAAGGAAAAAATTCTGTTTTGAACAGCAGCCTCTCCCATTTGAGATATTTGCTCTTAACTAAATAATTCTATTTAACTATAGAAAGTAGAAATATTTCATAATATTTATGTAACTTTGAAGGGGAATTTTCTTAAACCCATCAGTATTATACACAGTAAGATAGTGTTTTCTGTTAGTTATTACTTTTAATAACTATGTTGTACACAAAAGAAACAGATGAACATCCTTAGAGAAATTCTCCAGTTGTCCCTGACATAGGTACAGTGTCCTAGGGGCAGCCACAAAGGTAGCTGTCTCTCCAGCCTAGAAAGAGCAGATCTAAAGTTTAAATAATAGTCCCATTTTTATATTCATCTCATTTTTTGTTACCAATACCAAGGATACAAATTAGTACCTTTCATGATGGTGTGTACTTGTTTTTTGGGATAGAGGACTGTGACAAGTCTTTTCTTACAAGTAATTAGCCTATTTTTATAACTCCTGTCACCAACACATGAATGGCAGCTTTTTACTCCAGCTGGTAGTACCTGATCATCAGCTGAACAGAGGGCTTATCTTCCCCTCAGACAGGAAAGTTGTTGCATGCAGTTGAGTATTCAGCCAAGCATTTGAAACTGGAGTTATGTATTTTGATTGTCTGTGGCTGCTGCAAATCAAACCCAAGTGTCTGATTTAAAAGACAATTGAGCAGCTAATTACTTCTTTTGTTTGAAACAAAAAGCTTCTGGAGTAGTGCTGTATACAGAACAGAGGATGCAAGACAAATGATTTCTGTGTGTTTTCTCTTTTCTTTGGGTCTTTTCTGAGGATGCTACTCTGTATTATCAGTGAGTCAAATAGCAGGAGGACTGAAATGTGCTTCCCCTCCTGTTCTCTCATTCCCTCACTTTCAGGACTCTCTCCAGCTTTAGTCTAGCCACTCACTGAGCTGCACCTCCACAGTCACCTTTCTTTTACTTCATTTAGGGGCTTGGTTATCTATTTCTATTGTGAGAAAGCTGACCTGGAGTACCACTGGGTGAATTCTAGGGGCAGCACAGGGCAAGTGGCTACAGCACATGTCCAGGGGAGAGCTCTGAGAGAGGATAGGACCTCCTCCTTAGATTGATGGGGTCCTGCTCATTTAGCTCAGGCTGTAATGGAAAAGCACAGCAGCCACAGGGCATCTTTGATGAGGCAGGAAAAAGAAGAGTGAAACACTTACCTGTCAGACATTGTACGTGTACCACCCAGTTCAGATGCTTAAAGGGGATATGAAAGCAAGAGTGGTTTTGTTCTGTGATTTCCCATCTGGATGCTGCCTGCAGGTGGTTCATGGACAGCTCCTGGGCCAGAGCTATGCCATGGGAATGAGTTGTGCTCTGCTTCCTGTGATTTTGTCACAGAGCAGAGGGGCAAGCCTGAATAGAGTGGACACTCAAACCTGCTCAGCTGTGTGGGACAGTGTGATGCTCTGACCTGCCTGCAAAGGACTCTTTAGGTCTTTCTTGCCCCTTAATAACCAGGGTTATATTCCATGTCATGTGCTTCTTAACCATTAGAAAATTTGTGTCAGGGTTCTTGTATGACCCAGAACACTAACAATGTAATAGAAATACCAGTTTCACCAACATTTTAGATGTCTTAACTTCTTATTTCTTTTATCCCTACGTGTTCAAAAGTATTATCTCACACAGATCTGTCCCTGTTTTTCTTGGTGACCTGGTTAATGAGAATGAGCACTTACTCTGAACAGTACCTTTAGAAGAAATTCCAGCTACCCAAAAAGCAAGCTTTGTATTTTCTAGGATTCCTGGTAGGATGTCACTAAAAATACAAGTTGTTCCTTAGAGTTATTATATCCAGGAGGATTAAAATTTCTGTCATAACATCCTTTACTTGCCTGATTTCCATGAAGTTTTCATGCTTGAGTGTGATTTTATATTTTTCACTAAGAAGTGTCTTAAAGTTTTTTAGTCTTAGTGACGAAAGCTCTTCAATGGGTAATCTTTTTTATAACCATCCCCTGCTTCTGATGCATAACTGTGGTCAGCTTTTTTTATGAAGAAAGCATGTATTTTCACAAAGGGAAGATTCAGCTTCAGGTTATTTTTGGATGTCACGTCAGGGGAACTAGAATAGTTTGTCATTCTTCTTCGATTTTCTTTGTTACATTTATCCAAACACTTTCCTCAAAACCAGAATAGCTTCCATGTAATTAGATTTAAAGAATCTTGAGAAATAAAAAAAATCTGATTGACTATTCTTTCCTTACATATTGCCCACCACAGTGGAGAAAGGAACTATCTGAACTTACAAGTGTTAGGGAGCTGAAATTTCCCTTTTGTCCTGGGAGACCAACAAGACATTTTAAAACATTTTGAGTAGTCATTTTTCAAGCATGAAGGAATGAAGTCAAATATTGCTCTGAGTTTAAGAGTATGTTCAAATTAGCCTCCTGAGCATATCTACTTCAGATTTAGAATAACATATCAGAGAAGAGAATTTGGCCCTCAAAATATTTAAACTTTGAGGGTGCACTTAGGAGTTCAGTTTAATGCCAAAATTTCTTACACATCAGCAGCAGAAAACTATAAGTTGCGCTATGACATAGCGCTAGTTTAACCATTATTCACCATGAATTAAGTTTGAAAAATATGTTTGAGGTTTATTTTAGTTTATGGTTAAATCAAACTCATGTAAGGCATAAGAAAAGTTTTGGTTTTTTTCCTCACTTAAAGAAATCTCCTGTAATGATAATTTCTCCTGTAGTGATAATTACAGATGGAAGTCCCTAATTCTGAAAGATCTGCTGTGCCTAATACTAAACTACTTCAGTGAATGTAATTACAGATATGGAATAAAAAAAGGAGACCATTAAGGAATATAAACTTTGTCTCTAAGAAATTAAAATATATGATATGACATAACACAGTGTTCTTTGTAATACTTAAGTCTCATCTGATAATTATTACTGTAAATAAGCTAGTGGTTTTTTATCTCTGCTTGTACCATGGTTAGGTGTCTGTTCCACCCAAAAAATACCAGCCGGCAGGATAGATTTTCATTTCCTTTGATGAAAGGAAGTCCCAAACACTGCAGAGATTGTCTGTTCCTTCAGTTCTGCACAGTGCTTGGACCAATCATGGTTATGATGGCTTTGAGATCTGTCACACCACTGCTACATTCCTGTCCCCGCTTGCTTGGGGTTTTAGGTGTATTGTGCAAAATGACTTTTAACAGCAATACTCTGTGCTTGGCAAATAGAACTGCCAGACAGTAGAGCCAGGCCACTGAACGAAAGGCATCTGAAGTCTAAGATGAGACAGAAGTCTTCCATATCGTGGTGGAGAATGTCAGGCCCGTGGACCAACCCTGAGAGCTGATGAGGGAGTGAGCAAAGATAAAATGTAGTTATTGCATACATGGAGACCTAAAATATAGTGAAGTATAGAGCAGTGTTTCAAATGAAGTGAGCTCCAAGGGGTTTTGCTCTCACTCCCATTAATCCCAGTGAAGGATATCTGAGGCATTGTGCTGTCCTGGCACAAAAAGGGAGAAGCCTCATTGAACTGCAGTACACTGAGCAGCAAACATTTCAGAGTGCACTGTGCTGTCCCAGGAGCAAGATAGGATGTCAGCATATGGAAAAGCTTTTCTGTTGAGCTATTGCTTTGATAAATATGAGGAGGTCTTCTGGGTTTTGTTTTAGTCCCATTTAATATTTTTACAAGACTTGTATTTAGTACAACAAGAAACCCAATTACTAGTGTGTGCAGCTCTGGCCCCAAAAAAGTGAATGTCAGAATTTTCACTGTATTACACCAGGATTTCTCCAATATGCAGCAAAGTGAATAGCAAAGAAAACAGAAGTTTGGTTTCAAAGTAAATCTGCATGCATTACCATCTGTAGTTGAGGAGCGGCATGAATTTTGTATTAGTCTAGCTTGGCCCTGAGCCTGTGAGCAAATTGGAGAGCTGATATACATACATATATGTATGTGTGTATATATATATATATATATACACACACACACACACACACACACACACACACACACATATATATAGACAGATATATCCATATATATATACGCATATATATGGTGTGTTTTTTTCCTTTACATTATGCACAATTTGATTTTTCTAACAAGAAAGAATGGCAGGTGTTTGTGTTTTTGTAGTTTGTTATTTCAGGTGCTAGTCTGTCAGGGAAAGCCTCTGAGAGGTGGGAGAAGGGCCGTGCACAGGTATAAGGCTTTGTAATACATTTATTGTTTGATAGGAAGCCTCTAGCCTTGAAAGTACCATTTCAAGTGTGGAGATGATGTCGCTTTTTAAATAAGCATGTATACAGGGAAGAAGATATGAAAAAAAGAATTATACATACATCCACGCATCTAGGCACACAGACTCCTCTTTTAATTAATAAGGTTTGAGGGCAATGTGCATGAGAATGATGAGATGCTTTGGACCCACATGTGATTTAAGAGATATAATTGGTGAATTATATCTCTTAAATCACATGTGGGTCTAAAATGATGTTATTAATGTGAATAATATTATTAATGTGAATTATAAAGGCTTATCTTTTCTGAAGTACTTAACTCAGCATAAAAATAATTGCAAAGTAGTCATCACTGTGGAAAGCTATAAACAAAACTTCATAACCAATGAGATGCTCGAGAAAGATGCACAATCTACAAAAAGAGCCACTGAGAGGCTGCAGAGAGAAAGGAGTGACTGGCTCCACGCCTAAAATATATGCAAGGCCACTGTCTGCATTGAGATCATTTTATTCTTAAAGAAGATCTCTCCAAGTCACTTAAAAGTAGTTTTTGGGAGGGGAAAATATCCCCCTTCTTAACACCTGTTTTCTAGAAAAATAAAATTTTTGGAGGTTTATCAAGTACATTTCACAGAAGTAAAAATACCCCAAAACTGAAATGGAACATTATCCTATATGAATGATTTGTAAGACTTGTTTTAAAACATACCGAATAAGTACACTTCAATAGTCATGGTAAATATCTTCTTTTTCATTACATGCATTCAGATGACATTGTACTGAAAAAAAAGAAAGAAAACAGCTCAGTTGTTTGCTTATGTTTGGCTTTGGTGGTTGATGGTTAGGCCTTTCTATCCAATTTAAGGATGAGTGCTTCATTTTGTCACTTGTGAATTAGAGGTTACTACTTTTGTGTATGTCCTAGAGGCTATTTACTCAGGTTTTGTGGGTTTTTAATGTTGGCCAATTGGAAAACAGTTGCTCTAGTGAGGGGTTTAATTGACTATTGATTACATACTGAGGGCATAATTCTTTAGGTTATAAACAAGATTTAACACATGAAGGATCCAAGCATTTGATTGACTAGTGTCCATTTTGATATTATCCTATGTTTTAGGATGTCTGTTTGTGTAAAGAAGTCATTGATGTGCAGTGCTCCACTGATTTTACCAAAAACGGTGCTTAAAAATGTATTTGCTTAGTATGGGCTCTAACACCAGTGAAAATACTGTTTGCAGTTACAAATTGTGGCTACTATTTGATCCTAATTCTTTGTTTTTAAAGACAGGGTCAAAATGTATGTAGTCAAGCAAAAACCTTTCATGGTAAAGTGGTAAAGGCACAATTTTGAATGCTAAGAATAGTTAAACCTTTTTTTGTGTCTTGCTGTTGTTGTTGTTTTTTAAAGTCTAGTAAGTTTTTCTTTCTCAATTCCAGTAAGTTGGTTCTAATGCATTTTAATATGTGTTGTCTTACTTACTACATGGTTTGAAATCCATGTCTTTGGCTTAAAGAAAAACATTTAAAGTTACATCAGCAAAGCAATTATTGTCATGTTCCTTGCAGATTTTAGACAGCATTCTGAGTGACATAGCGCAAATCTAATTAAGGCTTTGCTACTCAAATTATTTTCTCCTTTTTTTACTCAAGCCTGTAAAATAAAGTATAAAAGCAAAATAAAACCCTACTGGAAAACACCCAGACAATTTTTCTTCCTTAACCTGCACTGTTTATGATGACTTTGAAATGAAGTGTCAGAAAATGCCTCCTTGTCAGTATATGTGGCAGTAGTGGATGTATGCCCTGGATTAGTAAAACCCTTAAATCCCATTGGATTAAAATAAGTAAGGAGATAGCTGTGATGTTATTACTCTAATCATGATAGAGTAATTACTTCTTAGTCTGTTAATCACATAGCATGCCTAATACATGAGAGACTTCTCTGCTGTCACAGAAATTTCAATTCAGGAAATTTAGGAAAAAGATTTTCAGAACTTGTCTTTCACACAGTAAATTAAAAGTGATGACTAATAAAAGGGTTTCTTGTCACCTTCAGGGAAACCTTCTGGGTCAGAAGGCAATCTAGAGCAGGATAATTGCCTGCATTTGATACTAGGCACCTAAAGTTTCAATAGACATCTTGGTCAATAGTAAATTAGCAAAGTACCACAATTTGAGCTTCCCATTATTATATGATCAAATACCAGGTGTTTATATAAAGATAACATGTACAGATTTCCCCCTTTATTCAGTACCAAGTCACTTTTCTAGATGTCAGTCAACTTTCATTCTTTCAGAAAAGGGATCACTACAAAATAAATAATTTGTGTTGAGAGGACTGGCAAAGTTACGGCAAATTTACACTCATATCTTCTTCTCATGAACAGGGTGGCTCCACATTACCTACATGATGGAGTCACTCCATGCATGGATGTGTGATTCAGCTGCATGGGAATATGGAGGATCACTTATGTAAGATGCAGTCAGGGCTTTAAAAATCATTGAAATAAATCCTAGCTACACATTTATACTGAAGTCCACTGTTCCAGAACTGAGCATCTAATGGCAGAAAAGCCATCTTTACTTTTGGCTGGGATAGCTGTTTCTTTCCTGTCAGAACAAGGAGTGAGAGAAGGGGAAAATCTGGACATTAAATATTACAAATATGTTAAGTATTATCTTAGAATAAATAGAAAACTTCTCAAGTATTAGGGGATCACTTTCTTTGCAGTCACACTCTATCTCAGAATGCCAGGATAACAGTGACAGTGGTATAAAAAAATCAGAGAAATGTTAAAGTTGCTCAGTCACAAACTATAGAAAGTGTTTTCTGCTTTTTAATTTAAGGTTAGCTCTTTCTGCTCAGTACCTTTTGGCCCACTGAAATGTATGTTTGCATGTATATTACACCTGTTTATGAAGATTAAACTTCCAGTATTAGTATGTGTAACTAGCTCACTATCTTTGATTCATTTATATGTAATATTCACATTAAATATTTTGATCTTAGTTATGCTTTATAAGATGTCTCCTTATGTAACTATGATAGGGTAAAATGACCTTAGCCTGAGTATAAACCTGACATATGATCCCTGGAAACATCTTTAAGGTAGTAGTTTAGAATAAAGTATCTAAGATGGAGAAATGGTACATTATTAATCCACCTGTGACAGTCCTGTATCTGTTCTAATTTGGAAAGAAATAGAAACATTTCTAAAATAAGCACAGGAAATGTAAAGTACAGTTAAACATTATCATTTGCACAGCAATCAACCTGGAGCCTATTCATATTTAGAAAAAAGAGCAGGGTCTAATTAAGCTCTGGCAAACTCAGTTCTATTTCCTTTCACACCAACAGGGTTTGCTGTGTTTGTCAGTGCTCAGTTTGGCTTGCATGCAGTTAAGCGCATGTCATCAGTTTTCATTCAGTCAATTCAACTGGTTCATATATTGCCTTTGATGTATTGCAGCTGTTCTTGTGTTTAATTTATGCAAATATTCCAAAATCTACATTTATTAGCAGCCATGATAGTTAAACCAAAATGTTTTGCATAGAGTCCTGCAGAATTGCGCAAAGTGAATTTCCTCTTAATACTTAGATATGTGTCGTGTCTGTATTTTATCCTATGAGCGGTTTTGCCTTCAGTCAGGAACCCTTCAATAACTTTCCAGGCAGAATTTGGAGTCTCTGGATTCAACTGAAATATCATTTGAAATATCTTGATAGTTTGATGATTCTGAGTAGCTAATAGACAAATTAATGAAAAGTGTTTTCTGTTGCATAAAAAAATAGATTTTTTTTCAATAGATCAATTTCAATTCTATAGAATTGAATAGGGAATGATAACTTCAGTAAATAATGCCTTGAATAGTTCAATGTGTTTTTTCTATATGCCTCATTATTTTCAGTGAATTATCCTTTTGTAAGTTTAATGAACAATTAGCATTGTAATACGTCTTTCCTCTTGGAAAGGGGGAAGTACATATTAACAGCTTAATATTCAAAATAGCAAGGGTTTCAAAATACCCACATTTTCTCATTTCAATTATTTGAGGAATATGCCATCCTGTTTATTAGATTTTTTTTGAAAGAGGGATCTTTTGCTTAAACTCTCTAGTGCAGATCTGTAATAGTTTTGAGATTTTTTTTCTTTACTTTTCAAAATAAATATGTATTTTATTGTTTTACATGCTCACATCTCTGGCAGAGGAGAAAGGAAAAAAGATGAAGTATGCACAGAGTATGTTAACCTAGATCTTTATCCTTTCCAGTTTTAACTGTTTTCTGAAGTGATTGCTAATAGTAATAGCAGAAAAGTAACCACATACTCTACAATTGGCTTATTTCTTGATCCCACAGCATTTTCTGATAGAAACAGGGATTTGCTGAGAGGGAAAAAAAAAATCCATCCTTCTTAATGTTCTTTTGCCAAGCTAATATAAGGGTCTCCACAGGCAAGGATTAACTAATACAAATATGCTTTCTGAGCAGCTATTGAAGAATTACTAATAAACATAATTACAGCTGAGTTCAAGATATCCAACCTTGTAAATATATCCTGGTATAATTTCATTACGCTTGACTGAAGCCCTAGAAGAAGCCAATGCTTCAATCTCTTTGTTCAAGTCTTAATGAATTATTGGAAAGTGGCTGATTAAAAAGCATTGAATCAGAAGAGGCTGCTGCATTTTAAATGTTGCTCTCTTTGATGTTGTTTACCTCCCAAGTTGACTCATTTCCTTGGCCAAAAATCTCTGCACATGAGGGTCTGAGCCTACTTTTTTGGATCATTATACTGTTTTGGAAGATAATTGGGGTAGGTAGCTCTTTGTTGAACATTATAAGTGCTCACTGGAACTCACACCTTAGAACAGAATTCTCCCCAGAAGTGGGGCACGACTGTATTGTAGCTAAAGGGGATAAAATGAAATAAGTGAGATGCCCAAGCAGACTTTTAACTTCTTCTTAGAAACCACACTTTCCATACTTCTTTTCTTTTGTTCTTCTGTTTGATAAACCTGTTTGTTACCAGTTTCCAGTTCCCTCCAAAATCGATGACTCTTCAGCTGCCCAAGGCAGAGTCTATAATGTGAAAATATCTGTTTGTGACACTGAAGTCACCGTGAGGCACTGGGGAAGAGCTGTGGCCTACACTATGTACCAGCATATTCTTGTGGAGACCTCCAGATCTTTGTTAATCAGAAAAGAGCAGAGGCATAAGGGATTAGGATGTAATGCATTTTGAGATTGGACACAGATCCTTGACAATCTGTACATATTCAAAGGTGTGGATGAAGTTTGAATAATTTGTGATCTCTTCGCAATGTCTTAGCATTGTCCATTGCATCCTGCAGCACACATAGGAGGCAATCTCTCTGTGAGCCTTCACATTTCCCAGCAGATCACTTCCACATTGCATTGTTGCTTAAAGTAGACTCAAGTAAGTGCAGTATCCTGATTCTTTTCGCCTCCAATAAACTAGTCTCACCTTAATTTCTTCTCATTGCATGCATCCCCTACAATAGCATAGAAGGAGCCATAAGGTTCCCCACTCAGACAATGGTTGACAAACACTCTGTTCAGATTGTGTGGAATTTTTCAGTTGAACCTGTCTTCACCCTCTGCTCTCTTAGAGTGGAGATGGGGGTTAAGAGGTTGGCATGCTTGGATTAAGGCTCTTTAGGGGTGACCTTGCACTTTGATTAAAGTATTAAGCATGGCCTGCACAGATAGAAGTGACCCAGAGTACATGGGTTTAGAGCTTCTGAGGTATCTCACTGGTGACATACCCTGGAAGAATCCTCAGTTGTATGTCTTCTGAAATACCACAGAAGAAGCACCAGAGCAGACCATGCTTTTACCTCAGTCACAATAGCCTAAGAATTTCAAATTAACCATATAGGTTTAATTTGAAGAGGCAAGTATACAGGCTAAGGATATTTGAAGCATGGTAATGAGGAATGTAGCCCAGGCCTCGTAATTTACTCTTTCTCATAAGAGTATGGTAAATATTCAGAGGGTAAAATAGAGGAGGAAATACCATGAAAAATAGAGAAGGAAATACCATGAAAGCTGATTTTGCCAGTTGGGTAAAGACTTATTCATGCTGGTAGAATCTCCAGCTGGGAAAATCCATGGTGTTATGGACTCTGTGCCACCAGAACAGAAAAAAGGGCTGGCTCAGAAAAGAGAATCTGGCTCAAAGAACTTAAAATAAATATCAGATGTCAGAGCTGTGACTTAATTGTTTAGCTAAGTAGATCATGTGAATTACACACAGATTGAGGACCTGGTTTTGCTCCTGTTGAAATCAAGGAGAACAGAATCAGGACATACTCTCCTTCCAGCATTTTTCAGTCCTCAAAAACGTGTTCTTTGAGAGTACACCAGCACCTAGATTAATTGCACCAGCCAAAAATCCAGAGAGCTGCTTCTATACAACTGCTTAGTGGTTTATTGCTCTAAACATAAGCAACAAGACTAAACAGAACCTATTTTCTTAGTTGCTCTTCGTTTTTATTCCAACAAAAACAATGGATTCTGTCACTAAGTGCGGCAATTGGAACTCCCAGTTCACACAGTGGTTTTTGGCAGTTGCCAGTCTCAAAGAGATACATTGAGATGTACACTTATTTTCCTCCCTTTATTGTAGTCTTGCATTACAGCTCTTCCAGTCTTGGAATTAGACCTGTGCCCCAGCTGACAGACATTAGCTTATAAATATCCCCTTGGGAAACTGGAGTTTTGAAAGAATTATAACTTTATAGAGATTTTTTTTTCTTGTAATGAACATCTAAGAGATTTGTTACTTTTATGAATAAAAGGAGAATTTTTTTATCACGCCACTTTTAATCATACACTAATGAATGCTTCATTTAGTATTTTTAAATTCTCTATTAAAAATTAAAAAAAAAAAACCAAACAACCCCCCCCATATTTAATTATGAAGGCCTTATAAGAGTGAGGAAAATATCCAAAGAAGGACATTAGCACCTGAAAACTTGAAAAGAATTTTTAGCTGCAACAAAAATTAAATTACTTGGAGCTGACTGACAATCTTACATTCAGGAAGAATGGGATTGTTTTGGGACAAGACTTCACATGTACAATTGAAACACATTTCTATTCTCTGGCTAAGATCCTTTGCATAGTACTAGTGACAAGGTGAAATACTGGTAGACGTGTGACAGAAAAAAAATATTTGGAAACTTCTACAGCCAATTTATAGACTGACATATATTTGTACAAATTGTGTCTGGATGATGAATGACTTGGTACAGCATGTAACTGATACATTATAAAGGAACAGAGCAGAGAGAAATTATTTAGTATCATATTTCTAGACATACTTGGAAGATGCTGTGGGAAATATTCTGATTTAGATAGGGCAGTTCTTACGTGCTGGTTTCTGCATTCATACTGCAGCTAGGGCTCAGCTTCTTTAGGCTTGTGATGATGATAATACCATTAGAGTAGTCTTTTAACCAGAACTGAGCTGTGATTTCATTTTTTGAGAAATGGAAGTACAGTGTCTAAGCACTTAGTGAGCAATTATGTTTCCTTCAAAAATGGTGAATTAATTGAAGAAAAATAAAAGTTTGAGGGGAAGAGGAAGAACATAATATTCTCAGTGCTGAGAAGTGTGTATAGTTCACAGCAGAAGAAGCTATCCTCCCCATTCCCTGTCCACCTATCCTGACACTTCAGACACAATTAAATGTTTCTTCTGTAGCTTGAGTGGGTTAGCTCCCACCAGCTTCAGGTTATGCCCTTCCCACAGTCCAGAGCCCAGTCTTGGAGTAGCCAACTTTAGGGATAATCTGTTGCCCTTAAGAGGATGTTGAACTGGTGGCTGGCAAGCCCTTTCAGGCTGTAAATAGTCATTGCTGTGCTGAGGTGGGAAGGCCTGCCTGGAATTACTGTTCATGCCGTTAGTCGTCTTCATAGCAGCGATTGCTAACTATTCCTGTCACTCTCTGTGCTAACTATTCCTGTCACTCTCTGCCCCCACTCACAGCTCTGCAGAGTCCAGACAAGGTGCAGAGGCCAAGCAGAACACAAGGGAGGGGAGAAGGCAAAGGGCAATGGCTTGGCAAGGGTAGGGTAGACACAGGGAAGAGAGGGGGCAGTATCTGTCTGGGTCCTTACCATGGATGTGAACTGATCTGTATCATCCTCCCCTGATTGCAAGCCAACCTTTTCTGCTTCTAAGGCTCCTGATGAGCCTTGGCTAAATATAGCTGTCATCCATAGCTTCTGAAGGATTGACCTTGGTATGAGTAAAGGTGGGAAGCTGTTTTGTATCCACTGAAAGTGCTCCAAGGGATAATAAGATGAACACCAAATACTCCTATGCCTGTTTGTCCTACTTTTTTTGTCTTACGTCTGGATGAATTTTCCAGCCTCTGCCCTTGCACTGTCACAGGTGCTTTTACTTTTGAGCAGTATGGTGATGTGGATCCCAGAGAGTGGGAAACTGAGAGTACATGAACAGTTGTGGTATCTCAGACATGGTCCTTGGAGTTCAAGTCAGAAAGCTGGGAAAGGATAGGACTTCTGTATTCTTTCTAGTTAGCAGTGTAATACTACGAAAAAGCAAACTGAAGTAAAATCAGTAGGTGCTTACTTTGTTTACTCTTACTGATCTGATTTTGTGAAAGGTTTTATTGAAAAATTGATTTCACCTGAGACACAGGAAAACCTGGAGACAAAAGCTTGTCTCAGAGGACTTTGTGTTTCTTCTCCTTCCTGCGCTTGCATGAAAGAGGGCAGGTTTCCCCAGTCCATCCCACGTTGTGCTGGGGATGGACTGTGCTTGCAAGACTGCCATGATCCTAGCTGCAATAGCACAGCATCCCTGGCCAGGGTAATCTCCTCCCAGTACGTCCTGCGATGTTTAGTAGAGAGGTGCAAGGATTACAGGACTGAAGGTCTTGCTTTCTCAAAAAAGACTTCATTCATTTTCTACCATAGATGAATGGAGAAAAAAACTGCAGCAGTGAAGAAAATTTAGAATACAAATGAGCACAAATTTAGAACATAAATTTAGAATAGAAATGAGCACATAACGCCTTCTGAGACAGCAGCACAATTACGGCTCTGGTGCTTCAGAAAGAGAAAATTGAAAAAAATGGATTGCTTTAAAAGTTATCTGTCTCATGATGTACACCAAAGTTCATTTTCTTTTCCTAAAAACAGTGATGTTTTACAGTTTGAAACATCCAAAAAGGGCCTGAATAATGGGCAATTTTTTTCATAAGAACTAGCACTGAATCGGTAGGATGTTACTTACAGATTTGCCAAAAATGTGGCAAGGAGCTTGAGACATTTAATTTCTAAACCCAGGTGCTCTTTCGCATGTAGTAGTAAGTAAACTGAATTAATTCAGAAACTGACTCCATTTAGTGACTTGCAGTAAACAAAGGATGGAGGATTTAGGGATAAAACACTGTGGTAGATAAATGCACTTCTTCTCAAGGTTTAAGAACGTGTTTTGGTTCATGGTTTACAAGCTTGCATCGTTTTTAGGTAAGATGTAGGGTGTAATCAGAAGGGCTCCAGGAGAGAGTTAGAAGTAGGGATTTAAAGGGGAAATTATCCCTCTTAGGCCATGATCCAATGGGGATGATAGAACATAAATTGGTAAATAAATTAAAATTGGTATTTCACATTTAGAATAATTTGGCTGAAGCCTATTGGATTTATTGGATCCAGCTATCAGCGCATCCAAGAATCTTGTTCATAACCTTTTTCAAATAAATGGAATGTGCCTAGCTAATGTAAGACTTCTCTTGCCTGTTTATCAGTTATTAGAGATAAAAAAGTACCCCTTTATTCCTGAAGAAAGATCCGAGTCACGTCTTTTGTGTTACTATTTATATTACAGTATGTACAGAATTTTCCATACTATTTTTAAGAGTGTTCCTAAAATTTACTGCCCTATTGCTCAAATAAATTCTATAAATCCAACTGAAATTATGTGTCTCACATTTGTAATTTTTTTTCTTGGTATCCACCTGAAGGTCTCTGTAATAACAATAAAGCTGAAAACTACTTGAGTAAAAAATGCCTTCTATAATTCTCTTGCAATTATATGAATGTGATGCTGATGAATGAGAGGGAGTATATGACCATCAGTAAAAGTAGAATTTTACTCTGGTCTCTGTAAAAAGGCAGCATTTCAAATTAAATTTCAAGATTATTTTTAGAAATCTTAAAAAAAAAAAAAAAAAAGAACATTCCATTCCAAGAAAAAGGTGAATAGTGAGAAATTTGCTATACTTCAAATCTATTCACATCTGTAGTGTGCAGGGGTCAATCCATCAAACAAATTTTATGAGGCCATATATACATAGATTTACAGACAAAAATCTAAGCATGCAGAACTAGGAAAGCTATGTGCCTTTGCTCTTTGTATGTTTTTAATGGGCTTATTTTCACATTTTCCTACCATTTGTAGATGTCCTTATCTATTTTGGGGTTTTCTGTCAGTTTTAGGAATCCCACTGTGCAATAATTTACACATTTTTTTAAATGTCCATTATTTGCAGTATTGCAGTTTTGGTAGAACCAAGTTGATGCCCCTGAATGCCCTGTAGATAACAATCCCCCTGGTTTTAAGAGAGCAGCTGGTATAGATAAGACTACAAAGGTGAGCAGGGGAGATGGGACATACATGAGTAGACGTTCTGGGATAAGAGTGAATGGTTGACTCTGGAGCGAAGAGAGGACAAAAATAGAAATGGTGACTAAATGCCAGACTGTGATTTTGGAAGCTAGTGCTTCCTTTTATACCCATCTTTAGCATAGTTAATAACAACACTGATTTTTTTAAATGTAATACTCTTGACAATGTGGCTGACATGGTAAATTTCATCAACCACTACAAAAGCAGACCCTGGTAGGCTTTTTCTTTGGGGTCATTCCATTGTACCTCTAAACTGCCTGATGTCACAGCCCACTTCATTACTCAAGTTTATGGTGAATGTTCCAGAATAAAACCTTAACATTTTATATATGCAAGACCAGATATTCTGTTCATAACTAAAGTTGGGAGAATTTGAAGATATATCAATTAATCGGCGTTTAAGAAGAGTATTATTTGCCATGTTCACATCAAAAAAATATTCCTGGAATGAATACCAAGGCAAGTAAGTGTTAAGTCATTGGTTTAAGTGTCCCTAGAAGAACTGATTCAAGCCTGGACAAATAATTAAACATGGAAGCAGAATTAGCATTTTAGGACTTGACTAATGAGGTATTGTAATATATCACAATGTGCCTTCCAATTTCTGCATAAATAAAGTTGTAATGCCAAACAAAGATTTTATGGACAGCAAATAAGTCCAAAGAGATTGGAATAGTGTTTATAACTACTCTTTGAGAGGATAAATTGACCAAGTCATTAATTATGAATTCTTAATTGCACTCTATGTGTAACCCTTAAGCTCTGGAGTATACTTTGTGTTGTGGGAACTGAAAGGGCTCCCATTAGGCAGGGTAATGGGAAGCCTGATAAACTCTGCTCACAGAGCAGGAAGGTATGCATGAGTACTCTCAGCATATTCTACATTCAGTAGATGGCAGTGGTATGCAGTAATACATTAATTCTGGATTTTCTCTTGAGCAGACACTCTTGCCTCTGTGAATCAGGCTGTGCTGATTTGGGGATTTATCTGAGGCTTCTTCTTCCCCAGAAAATACTGAGGTACTAGATAATTCTTCACTTGCTAGAGTAGAAAGTGACAGAAAATGAAAAAAACACTGCTAAGTTATTGTAATCTTCATTACACAGCACTTGGAGGAATCTGGTAAGTTTTGAATTTCAACAGTAATATTACATCCAAAAAGGAATGTGTCTGTCTGGAGCATTGACTCATTTTCCATCTATGCTCAGTATGTACACATCAAAGTCTCAAAACAAAAGTATTCAGCAAGTGGGAACTGTGTGTGTTACTTAACAGGAGTAGTAGCACAGACTTCTCGGAATACTGCGCACATAAATAGATATTTTCCCTTGTCTAAAGGAATGAATTGCAGATCTAGTGGGGGAAGATGGATATGTGAGTCAGGGTGGGGGTGTATAAACAAAAAATTATGAAGATAATTAAAAGTTATTCTAAAACTTGTAATTTCAGAAAACTGGAAGTAAAAGAACAAAACAAAAGCAGCAATGCAGTTTATGTAGTAGAAATTACAGATGAGTAGCCTAAGAGAATTAAAATACATCTTTTAAGTAGATGTTTTCTCATATGGCAGTTATTTCTAACAGAAATAATATAAAATGTTCAATGATTTATGATTGATAATGATGGAAAGAGTTGTTCCTTTTTGCACAAAGGGTTTTTCCCCTCTCTATGGGAGATTTCAGTAGGAAAAGTGTATAATCTATTAGTCTGTGGACTGAGCTGTAATACAACCACAAATTCATCCTAAGGATTTTGAGTGCTTTTAAGGACCTTAGAATCAATTGGTGGTCCCTTAGTAGGGAATAAAAATGTCTCATTTTTTCAACAAAGTGCATGTTCTGCTTCTCTGCTGTTTCAGACACCCCATGTGTCTGAAAAACATCAGGAAAACATTTCAATCTATACTGATACGTTTATTGTGTACAGAACAAAAAATTATATCACTCTGGTAGCAATGGCATAGCAGCAAATACAATATAGCATTTCAGCCAAGCCAAAGCTGCTGGTAGCCCTTGGTTTTTCAGGTAAGGACTTTGTCCAGACATGAGCCCAGAAGTAAGAGTTTTATGTAATCTGGTCATAACCGAAAGGAGGAAATTAAGACCTTTTAACTGGTTGGGGAACTGAAGAAAGAAGTATATGCTAATTGATTCAACCATGCTTGTGTCATCTGCTGCTGAGTAAAACACCTATGTTTTACTCCACACCACACTGAATTCTTATCAAATGAACATTGACATTTTTTTTTCTCCACTAGGATGCCTTATCTTTGCTCTTTGAACTGTTTTCTATTTTGAGCAAAACTCTTTTTAATCTGTTGTTAAACTGAGGCAGTACATCTATATCTAAAAGCTGTAGGAATAGTTATGTATGTAGATTAAATGCAGAGAAAGGATGCTTTGGGACATTAAGTTTTTGAATATATATATTTTTTAAACACTGTTTTTCCTAGGGTTTCACTCATATTTGGGACAATCATGCTGAAGATACTTTTATCCTGGCATTGCAATGTCATTCTATTCACTCATCTTCCCAGCATATCACTTTACTTGGGTATTATTATCATGTTCTGGTTGAATTCCATCTCTATTGCTTCAATTCTTCTGGGAACTTATAGAATTCTTTATGAATTTACATTTGCAAGATTTTGTTATAATTTTTATTTCCAAACATTTTATGTTCTGTGCTAAGTAAACCATCTTGACATTGTTGAAAGTATGCAAACCTCCTCCTAGCAGTTTTTCACCTCGATTTTTGCAGTAGGCAAGAGCTGCCATCTTTAGGCAAGGTGAAGAATTTGTAGAAAAGTTCCATTCAAATAAATGTGACTTGTCTGTGTAAGTACTCGAGACAGTTTTGCTGACAGAGTTCCAATATTTTTGGGAGCATGAAATTTCAACCATTGCAAGATTTATTTGTATACTGTGAACTAATAGAGCGTTTGTATAAGTTGAAACTTTGGAGAGTCTTGTCCTTTAAAATGTCACATTTATTTAAAACTCTGCTAAAACATACTGTGTTGTAAGCAGTTTCATGACTTGAAATGTTCTTTCTAAAACAAAACAAAACAAAAAACCCAAACCCCACATGCTATTTTCATGCCAAAATGTTTTGGAAGCCTGCATCTGGCTTTATAATAGAAGAGTCAGCTGCATCTTACTGCTGACAGTTTTCTTCTGCTATTTCACAGACAGAACCAAGAAAATGCACAACTGTAGTGGATTGACTCTAGCTGCATGCCAGACACCCACAAATGCCATTCTATCACTCCCCTATGCAACTGGACAGGGGAGAGAAAATATAATGAAGGTTCATGAGTTGAGATAAGGACCTGGAGAGATCGATCACCAAATACTGTTATGGGCAAAACAGGCTGGAATTAGAGCTACTAATTGAATTTACTGCTTAAAAAATCAGAGCAGGATAATGAAAAGTAATGTAAGACCTTATAAACACACTTTCCCCCACCCCTCATTTCTTCTCAGCTCTACCTCCTCCCCCTCAGTGGCCGAGGGAGACAGGGAATGGATGTTAGGTCTGTTTCTGCTGCTGTTCCAACATGATATCCCTCCCATGGGAGACAATTCTTCATGAACCTCTCCAACTGGAGCCCATCCCAAGGGGAACAGTCCTCCACAAACTCCTGCTACGTGGGCCACTATTTGATGGGGTGCAGCCCTTCAAGGACAGGCTGGTCCAATGTGGTTTCCCATTGGACCAGCCTGTCAGGAGGTCACAAGTCCTGCCAGGAAACCTGCTCTAGAGTGGGCTTCTCTATCCATGGGTCTGCAGATCTTTGCCAGGATTCTGCTCCATCGTGGGCCTACCACGGGTTCACAGCTTCCTCTCAGGAATCCACCTACTCTGGTGTGGAGTTCCTCCAGAGGCTGCAGGTGGATCTCTGCATCCCCCTGGACTTCCATGGGCTGCAGGGGCATAGCTGCATCACCAGGGTCTGCACCACCAGCTGCAGAGGAATCTCAGCTCAAGCACCATGAAGCATTTTCTCCCCTTCCTCCTCCTTCTCCACTGACCTTGGTGTCTGCAGAGTTGTTCCTCTCCATGTTCTCAATCTGCTCTTCTCTGGCTGTACAATAACTTATTTTTATTTTCTTCTTAAATATGTTATCACAAAGGTGTCACCACCATTTCTGATTGGCCCAGCCTTGACCAGTGGAGCACTTTTGCTGTCTGATTTACACTAATTCTCTGAATAAACTAAAAATATACAAAAGTTGTCTGTTGGGAGCATAAACAAATGGAGATCTTGAATTTTGTGCCTGAGGATGTGGAGGTTTTGTGTTCCAAGTCAACAAACTGTTGTGTGGAGTTGGCTTATTTCAGGGCTGTGATCACAGTTCTTTTTATTTATACTCCATTAGGACATGAATGTTCCTGGCACAATTGTGGTGACATGATTGAGGAGACAGTGCAAACACAGGGTAAAAATCAGCATGTGCTGTCACAACTTTGCCGTCTGAACAGACAAAACACAGAGAAACTGAAGGCACAGAAAGGTGAAAAGACCCATTGAAGGTGGAGCAACTATGTCTTAAGTTGCAAGCTGAGAACTTAAAGCACTGAGATCAGGCTGTGAGCTTTTTGTAATTTAACCCAAATTAGTGAAAAATTAAAAATTCCTGTCAGCTCCTAAGTGCTGAATAACTACTGAAAGAATAATCTTCTCGGGAATTAGCTTTAAAACAGTGGTTAATCAACTTTGGAAAGTTTATAACAAAATTTGAGAGAGGGGAGCTGGATCAGGTGTTGCGTACTGATTTCTAGCTTGGAGCTGGCTAGCTCTCCTCATCATCACATTTATCCCAGCTGGGATAAAACTCAGGCAGATCTAGTCACCTCTTACCAAAAGCTGTGAGATCTCTGAAATGTCATAGCTTGATAGAACTAACAGTATGAATTGGTTTAGACCCAACTTTGCATTATAAACTTAACCATTCTGTCTGTGAAGCAGAGCCAGAAAACCCTCAAAATTTGTCTTGTCCCTAGAGTTTACCAGAAATATTTCTGCTGTTTTGGACAGAAGAGCCAATAGGAAATCCATCTTAGCCCCATTTAATAATTGCCCATGGCCAGTGCTGTCTTTGGAAGGACAGGCAATATTTTGCCCTGGATGAGTAAATATCGAAGGATACGCATCAAAGTCCTAATGTAGATAAGAAATAAATCCTAGAACTAATGTTATTTATGATTATAAACTGAGATTATGCTCAGAACCAACACAGAGTCAATAGCTCAAGTGCCTTTTAACCCAGATATACTCTGTGGTGAGCAGTGTAGACTTTGTAAGCCTGGGCACAAGAATGCCACAGCCTAAATATTCTCCCAGATTAATAAAACCAATGTTACTATATCCCATAGGATATATACTGGCTGTAATTTAATAGTTTGTTTAATATAATCTTGAGGCAAGAGTGGATTGAATAAGCTCTTTCCACTCAATATTTCCCATTTATGTGGGTTTTGCACTTAAAACATTTTGTTTTTTCATTTTCCTGTTTCTTTTTTAGTTTTTCACAGTGTGCCTTTGAAGTGTTTTGATTTTAGCAATTGCCAATCTATTTTATTATATTAGTGCTTCTGCTTTTCTTTTGTGAAATTAGCATGTCAAAGGAATTCAGCTTGCATTGTGAGGATATGAGCCTTTGTTGTGAAAATGGACACCTTAATAAGTGATAGATAAAACATAAAATATGACTGGAGCAACTAAGAACTATTTAGAAAAAACTAGTTCAGGGGCTTTTTTCATGATGAGTTTTTGCTGCTCTGTAGAAGAGCTTGTCAGAAGTATGTATGGACTTGATGTCCTGCTTCTGGCTGCAGCGTCATCAGGAGTCAGTGACACATATTGTATTCAAAGGAGATGTTCATTAGTTTGATTGAAATGCTAAGTCCTTTGAGACCTCAAACTCGCAGTTGTGTACAGACAGAAGGGCTTGCCTACGCTGCTGGAAGAGGGGAGAAAATGACTGTGCTTGTGCTTGTGCTGGGCAATTCATGGTGCAGGGGGAGTTGCCTCTGCCATTAGAGCCAGAAGCGTTCCAGGAACCTGTGCTGCCTGTGATTCCCATACAAATGAGCTTAGGTGGTTTTTGTGCCGGGCTGGGGCTCACTGATTGTGTTTCACCCAGCACATGCACTGCACTGTTAAGCAAAGGAGCCCTTGGAGGAAGCTGAGCCATGGGCACATGGTGAAAAGCTGATTGCTGCCCGGAGAGACAGCAGCCGCAGCAGGGGAGCAGCAGCCACACCGGCAGCACACTCGGCTGCTTTTCAACACACAACTGACCTAGATTTCCCTGTTGGGGCAGGCTGGTGTGAACCCTGGGCCAGTGGGGGTTGCTCATGGAAAGCAGACTCTGCAGTGTTCCTTCTCAGGCTTCACAACACAGCTACAGCTGCAATTGTATATTTGCAGTGCATAGCTCCTTGACAGAGCATCAATCTGTCCTCCTGTTTCACCTTCTGGCCATTAAGAGGTGGGGTTTTGGCTGTATACAGGCTTTTCCTAAAGAATTTTATGGGGCAAATAGAGAATTTTATGGGGCAAAAAGCAGCTACTGTTCCCACAGGAAATTCTATGCCCTTTGCAAGTGTCTGTATCTAAATGCACTTTGTCTGAGCAAGGACGGCCAGTTCCTAGCCTATACTTCACCAGGCAGTGATTATTCATCAGCACTTGCCCATTTGAGGTGTCTCATTCAAAACTCACACCAATTGTTTCCCTATTTTGCCTTTTTATATTCTTCATTTTGTACAATTTTAAACTACCTGAAATTTCTTGTCAGTAAAATGCTAAGTTTATTGGAGAAGGGGTGGCATTTCTTCTGCAATGAGAAAAGAAATCAGTTAAAACTGATATATTTAAGGAATCTTAAGTGAAATAGATTTCCTACTTGGAAGCAGGTTTCCTACTTAGATGAGTTCCAGTAAGACTTGGGCATTTTATCCTAAAATCCCAGCCTAAAAATACACCCATGTGACCTCTGAGAAACTGCCTAAAGCCAGTGGTAAGAATTTATCTTGGCAGATAACCAACATCTTCCTATAGTATGAAAGGAAACTAGCTCTCTTCTGAGCTAAATGTTAACTCAGATTTGGAATTGAAAAAAAAATGTACGAGAGTAGAAAGATTTAAAATTACTTTAGATATAAGGAAATATTTTTAGTGAATAAATGCATTTAACTGCAGGTCCCAATGCTGCAAGTTAGCAATGTTCCTTGTCGTACTGCCAGGGAGGTTCTTTGAATTTGACATACCAGGCAGCTTGTTACTGTCTCCAGTAATAACTGCAGGTACCCAAAAATATTGATATAATTTTTTCAGTGGAAAATTCATGAGACTAGGGGGAGTTGTACTGGTTCTGAGGGTATTTACTCACATCAAATGTTTCTGCTGTCACCCGGAGGCAGCATCCCATTGAAAAAAAGAGGAAAAGAAATAAAAAGGAATTTTATCTTTTTTGTGTTATTTCCATTTTCTGTTCTTTGTGATTCTTTTGTGTGTTATACTAGAGGCTTCTACTCTCTTGTACTTTCTGGGAAAAAATACCATAAATGGAAAGGGAATATTTTAAAATTCACAGCACTTTTCACAGGAGAAGAGGACCATTTTTTAACTAATATTGCAATGAAAATGTGCATGGCCTATGTATATTTTAGGTGATTTGTAGGAGAATTTTCTCTTCAGGCACTTGTTATTTCAAAATCAAAAAAGTAATATTTACTTTGTATTTATCTATGTATTTTACATAATTTCTTCAGGTACTTACATACTGTAAGTATGATACTTCAGGTACTTACATACTGTAAGTGTGATAATTTATATTTATATTATTTGCAGTCTTTCTATGCTAACAGCCCCACTCAGACCAAAGATGTGCAGAAATTAGTGTCAGAAAATCATTGTGTGTCATAGGATGACCACTTAGTATTCATCTGGGAATTACCTGAAATACTTCACAATGTTGTTTATGTGCCCACATTCCTACAACTACAGAAATTATTAGTATAGTTAATTTCAGAATCTGTTTGGTCTCTGTACCTGAGATATCTTGGCATATTATGCTTTCAGAGCTTTTATTGTAATTCCTAGGCTACATAAATGTATTTTTTTTCTTCTCTCCTCAGAAATTTTTCCAAGAGATTCCAGTCTAAAAGACAAGTTCATAAAACATTTTACAGGTAAGGAAGCTGCTTGTGTTTTCCCACATATGCATATTCTATGCAGCTAGAAATGTCACACCACTAATTTTTTTTGAAGCTCAACATTTCTGAGGCCAACATTTCTGAAGTTAAATATTCATATATTAGAAATAGAAATTTTTGAAGAATTCTAGTTTCATTGAATAATCAACTGAGCTATCTGGTCTAAAATAACTTTCAAAATGCGGTAAGTTAAAACATTATTTAAAAGTTATTGTTTAACTTTTATCCTCCTATTGTACGTTCCATATTTATTTTCACGTTCACTAATTTTAGAACTTCTCATTGGACTGCATGTAGTTTTAAGAAACAGACCTTTGTGGCCAAGTAAGTTTTAACCAAATCAGGGAAGATTTTTTGCATCTGTCTCATGATGTCTCCCTGTGGAAACTTATTTTAATAGTGGAAACAGATAGAACAAGGAAGAATTAAAATAATGTAAATGAAATATAAAAAATAACTTGCTGTTTCAAGTATGAAAGTTTATGATGATTACAACTAAGTACTTGAAAACTGAGGTGGAGTTGTATAATGCGTTTAACTTTGGGATTGTATTGTAACTACTGAGAAGAATATAGTACCCTCTGAATATATGCAATATGAGTTGCCAATGACAAGGCATTTGCACTGATTCTTTGCTCTCTAGTTCCAGCATTCTTTAACTCAGAAAAGTAAAGGTCTCAAAGTATGATACTGCAAATCTTGTGGTGATTTTCAGGGTTATTTCAAGTATTGAAACTAAAAGCTAGAGAAATAGTTGGACATTGGTGCATGAAAAAGAGAATTGGAAATAATTATGCATTTCCTCAATGCTGGAAATTTCAGGCAGTGCTTGACAAGAAAGGAAGGTATTTGTTGTCTCTTTTGCATGGGGGAAGTGTGTTCCAACCCTTGGGATAAGCACAACTTTAAGGTTCTTTCTGCCAATGGCTCACTGCAACCCAACAGAATCTACAGGATATGTGTCAGAGCCAGCTGGCCCTTCACCCTTGCAGTAAACAAGAGTAATTGTGACCTGATCATTTTCAGTCCATATGATACAGAAATTAACACAGAGCTTCAAACTATGCTATGCCATGTGACAGAAGAACACTGAATATTCCTCTCCTGGGAGGGACAGACAAGAGAGATTTGTGTACGTTAGTACTTAATCCATTTCCTTTTCATTTTTAGCTTTGGAAACTCCTCAGCTACCATAAAAAGCTGAAGATAAGAATCTGGGGAAGCTAAGTAATGAATACAGATTGAGTTTCATTACTCAAACCCAGGGAAAAACAGCCATGAGTTTTACAGAAGTTATTGTGAGAGTGGTAAATCATAGAAGAGAAAAAGAGAAAAGAACTAGTTGAAGGCATATCTCTGGACCTGTTCATTAAATTAATAGTCCTTTTCTGCATGAATTTAGTTTAATTGCCATCAAAATTGCTGGAATTCCTTGAGTAAGATTAGTTGGAATGAATGAGGAAAGCAGGATCATTCCAAAATACTGAAAGTTTATTTGTTGGTTAAGAATTTCTGCCTACAGAAATTTCCTTTTCTTTCCTTTTCTTTCCTTTTCTTTTTTTTTTCTGTCTATCTATCTATCTATCTATCTATCTATCTATCTATCTATCTATCTATCTATCTATCTATCTATCTATCTATCTATCTATCTCTTTATCTTTCTCATTCTCTCTCTCTTCCTCTCTTTCACTCTTTTTTAAAAATGTATCTTAAGATATTCAGTGGTGGTGTTTTCTGCCTGTTGTTTTATATTTTATTTTATTTTTCATCGTTTTACTAGATCCTGTAATCCAGAGGCATTTTCTTAAAATACAGTGGAACTTTAGTTTTTTTGGTTTTTTTTATTCTGTTTCAATCATAATCTTCTAGCAGCCTTCATTAATTAAACTCTTTGATTACAGTCCTTACTAGTTCAGAATTAGGACATCCTAAACTAAAAAAAAAAAAAAAAAAAAGAGAGAGAATCTGAAATCAATATTATCTTTATAGTACACTAGCTTTACAGTTTCAGGGTTAAGAAAATTATTGCACACTTCTCATATGCCAGGAATAATAGACACATTTTAAAGCCAAATAAGAACCATATGTAACAGTCCTTGACTATAGGAAAAATCATAAATAATCTTGTGAGTCATAAAGTAATCTATCAATTTAGCTTGGAAAGCCAGCTGACACAGAGTGTTTTGTAAGGCACAATAAAATTAACAGCCTATTTTTGATGACAGGGAAGAGAGCTAGAAAACCATATATTACCCGAAGGGACATGGAATTATTTAGTGACAAAAGCCAGTGTTGTCTCCATATATGCTGGATAATTTCAAATTGCATACTTTTTCTTGAGCCTAATTACTCACTCAGATAAAAAGAATGGCAAAAATATTCCAGTTCAGACTTGCAAAGACTGCTCTTCCAGTTTGTTGAAAAGCTTATTTGTGGCTGAAAAAAATCTACTGAAATCCATGTACTACTGTAAAATAAATCTAATCTTCAAGTATGTTCACTGTCATAGAGAGGAATCTTCTCTAGAGCTCATGGTGGTTTGGCTTCACTATTCAGAGAGAATTAGCTTGATATATTTTACCAGGCCCATAAACAAGTATTGTTTATATTCAAGTTATGAAACAAGTATTTTTCTTCCCAGAAATGCTTCCTGGTTTCCTCTGAAAGGAAAGTTGGCCAACAAGGTCTGCTTCATGTGAATCATTTTGAAGCATTGCTTGAAGCAAGCTATTCTTATTCAGGGTTCCTACTTGTACTAAATTTGCATTTAAATTTAGCCTTATTCACTTAATGTCAGTTTATGTCAATGTTTTCTGTCCAAACCACATCATACTCATCCCCAGCTGTCAAGGATAGTCTTGCTAAGCAGGTTACAGGATGCAAGTATTACATTTTTGCTCTCCTTTTCAACTTGAATGTCACCAGTAATACTTTCTGCGGCCATCAGCAATTTTGGAAGGGGTCTTTGACAACTTGTTGCAGTTAAGCCATGTTTTGTAGAAAAATAGACCCATAGAATGGTTTGGGTTGGAAGGAATCCTAAAGATCATCTAGTTCCCACTGCCTGGCCATAAGAAGGGATATTTTTTTAGTCAAATATTAATGTAAACAGATGGCACAGTATATCCAAAGAAGAGAGCTGCATCCTATGCCCTGGACATACAGGGATTTGCCTTGCCAAAGATGAAACGTATCCTGCATTCTGCACATTGTATGCTTTTTTACTTGGATTATTTTAACAGGAGATCAGGTTCCTAGATGTTATTCAGCTGTCATTTTTTTTTCTGTCAACACCTACACTGTATATTAAGAATTTTATAAACCATCTATGTGCAAATGAAAAGCATTAGTGCATGAAATCTTTCCAGGGGTGAGAAACTCATACTTGCTTAGAATGTTGCTCTTATTTATATTCACAGTATCCTCAGTCTAGGTGCATTATTCCTTCTACATTAGACTACAGACCACTATTGAACAAACTAAATTCTACTGTAGCTGTCATTCTATTCTTTGCCATATAAGAAATTTTACTGCTAATTTTGAATTACTGGAATTTAAAGGCTAAACCAGCCAGTCATTTTAATGTGTCATTTTTCTGGCTTTTATATCATGAACATAAAGGCACAGCAAAAGAATTTCTTTGTGTCATTTCACTAGCATTATTATACTTCTGTTGCATTATAGTTGTTTAAGATGTAGTAAAAGACTAATTCAGTTTTAGCCAAGAAAAAAATGAACTTAATGCTATGTGTTGTTGCCATCCATTGAAGTTGCAGAGAAGTGGCCCTGAGAGCTTGTTGTTAACTGCTCCTTACTTTCAAACAGGGCCAGTCACATTTTCCTCAGAGTGCAGCAAGCACTTTCATCGACTGTATCACAACACAAGAGACTGCTCAACACCAACCTGTAAGTAGCAAAGTACTTTTTATGCTAGCTGTAATACTTGCTTGAAAGCAACACACTTTATCTATTAAGTGTTTGATGTCCTGGTCCTTTTTTAACAGTTACTCTTTAGCACTACATTAAAAAACATACCCAAGGTCTTCTAATATATAAAGATTTTCTGTTAATGCACTTGCTGTCAGCTGAACATCGTGGAGTTCCTTCAAAGTGATGCTGAAATAAATGAAACCAAAACTACACTGAAAAAATCAGTAGGGCATGCTTATGCGGAGGGCAGATATTCTCCTTCTTGCTCTCTTTAGCTTTCCTTGTGCAAGATAAAATTTGAACCATTCTTTACCTTCTATTAATGCTTAATAGTAGAGTTATATCTTTGGGGTTTAGTATATTTCAGCTTGTGAGTATAATTTTCTATTATATGCCCATTGTTAAGCAACAGAAAATAATTTGATTCATCATTTTGTTTTTGATACTTTCATTTCTCATCAAGCAAACTTCCTCTCTGAGACTGCCGAAGCTTTGCTTTAACACAGCCTGAATATAGTTTTGTCAGAGATGCTGAAAAATAGAAGTGTTCTTGGATAAAATGGACGAAAAGCAAAGAAAAACTCCAAACCAAAATAGAAATTCCTTAAATAGAAGTTACTTCAGCATTCTCTAGTGCAATGGACAATTCAAATAAAGTCAGTGGAAAAGAAGCAGTGTGTTTTACTTAGAGAAGGTGAATCTCATTAAGGATGTGTAAGCACAAACTGTGGGCAAAGTTTGGTGCTTTGGAAGCTTTTCAGGATTTAACATGAAAAAACAATGGGACCTTCTGGCTGCATCACTTAGAAGCACTGTTTGTGAGCAGCTGAGGTGCTCTCTCACCATTGCTCAGCACATCAGAGGATTTAGTGTTTGAAAGGGGATGGAGCAGCCCTCATCTCCATTTGCTTTTATGCTTATTAGAAGCTGGATTGTAGGAATCCATGGCTGATCCACAAAATATATACATGCAGCTTTCTAAGCAGACACAGGAGTAGGCAAGGCATATTTCTATTACATGCTGTGCAACAAAAATACCGTATTGTATGCCTTGAAACATGGATCCAAAGCATGTGAATATTATTTGGACTCTTATGTATTGCCTGAGTGTTTCACTTTATTTCTCCAGAAAAAGAGTAATATTATTTTTCTTCTAATTAAATAGCTTTTCTTAAAGTTAAAAACAAGACTGTGATTTTGAATGATATAAAGAACTTATGTTTTAGTTCACCTATCAAAGCAAATTGTAAAATTAAAAGGGTGATTTAAACCACAGCACAGTTTTTGTTCCCCCTTGCACCAAGCAAACCCAAAGCAGACAATGAGTTCCATTCACCTGAAATGTTCTGTTCTAAAAAGGAGAGATAAATCTTCAAATTTGTCTCAGACTGATCCTAGCCAAGATCTTTCCCTGTGCCTTTAGAAGGGTTTGATATTTTCTGTCAGGGACACCTTAGTCATCATGGCATGTCTGAGGATGAGTTATTTCCTCTCCTTCTGACATGGTTATAATTGTACAAATATTTTCTGAGGAACTGAAACCCAGATAGCAATCACTTTCTTGCTGTTTGGCACAATTTATATTAAGTTTTATTAAAATACATATCAAGCAAGAGAAGCACCTATGTATTCCTTGTTAGCAAATACCAGAGAGCAAGGCAGTAGTGACTCAGGATCCACTTGAACCAGGTGGTCATTTAAACCAAGGGCACACACAGGGGGATTGGAAGTGGGAGGTTAGAATCTTTAATCTGATGATTAGGAGATGTACTTAAATGTGGAAAATATGGAATTAAATCAATAGTAATAAGAAATGGAACAATAAAATGTTTGAAGCAGCCTGACTTCTGACTGTGTTATAGTGATAGTTACAATAGCCTCCAAGTTAATGAGTTAAATTCCTGCTCTTCCACATCCCAGTAGAAAACTTCCTGGTTGAAATTTAATTCCTTGCATCACTTGTATTTTTCCTCTAGAGCACTATGCTAAGGTACAATCTAACATTGCATCTTGCACACATAATTTCATTAATTTCCATCAGATAACAGTTTCACTGTGTAGGGTGTTTGAAATTGAAGTACAAACTTTACTTTAATTTTATGCAGTGTCTGGAAACTGAGATTCATTATTGCTGTGGGTAATTCTGTTTTATAGATTACAAAAGGTGTGCAAGATTGCTAACAAGATTAGCAATGAGCCCTTTGTGTACACAGTCCTAGGATGTTTGCTATGTAAGTATAATTTTCCCCACTCATTTTCTTATTTGTTGAATGGTCTACTGGTTTACTTCACACTTATACCTTGTTATCAGGTGTGCATAAAAAAATGTGGTATTATCAGAGTGTATCAACATGCAGCTTTGGCTTTGCAGAACTGACTGGCTCCTCCTTGAAATACATAGAAGCAGAAATACCTCTGGCAAGCCCCGGTGTAATTTCCTACAACTCACTTGTGGCACTGCAGTCCATAGTTATACACTGGATGGCCTCTTACTGTTCAAAATTTCAAGAAGAAGTCTGCTTAGTGAAAGAAAATGCCCAAGGACATCATCAGCACTTTTATTTCAGGCCATTCTTCAGAGAACTTTGTTGTTAATCCATGGAAGAAACCGAATGTTTTGGTCTCATGTCTACCAATGCAATCTTCATAGATCACCTATCACTTAATTCATTTCTGGGACCCCTTTTCATTCCCATATAGTCTTCTGAGAATTTCTGAAAAGTTAATAACCACTTCATGGTGATGGAAACTGAACATAAAGATGTAGAAAGCTAAAGGTTTCACTAAGTAGCCTGAAGAAGAAACCAGTCCATTCTTGTTTATGACTAGCATGTCAAATGTTAATTACACAGCATTGTCACTGAGTGTAAAAGTAACATCTCCAAGTGACTTGTTTTCTTCTGTTGTTTGAATAATAATAAGATGGTTATAATTTCAAAGATTAATTGTAAATACACACTCTGGTTGTTATTATTAACCACTAAAATGTATAAGTTCAGTGAATTTTATTTATCTAAATTTTTTAAAGATGGTTTCCTTTCACCACCTCCTCCTGACAAATACTGCAGGCTTGGAGCTTGGGGGAGTTGTGTATGTCACTTCTTCCTGCATCAAGACTTCAATTCATACTAATCAAGAATAAGAAAAGAAGAGTAGGATATGAGTCAGTGTTAGCTGATTTGATTTCTCGGTGGAGGTGGGATTCATTTTGGTGGCTGTGCTTTAAAGAATATGGCAATATTTCAGTTCTGAGAAGAAATGACATAATTTCTTTCTCTTCCTTTCTTCTTAACATTTTTCAGTCTCTTTGGCCTCTTGATTTCCAGGTGTTGCAGATGGTTTTGAATATAGCAAGGACAGCAAACTAGAGACTGATTAGGCATCTCATTACTTTGCCTGTATCTCCTTTTCCTGACTCAAGGAAGGATTCCTTTCCTGAATGTCCTCTTAAAAAAAAAATGGAGGGGCGGGGGGGTACTTAAATTCCTGTTTGTTTCTTAGAATCCTCTTTTTAATCTCAGCTTGTTCAAACATC
Source organism: Melospiza melodia melodia (assembly GCF_035770615.1). Classification (NCBI taxonomy): domain Eukaryota; kingdom Metazoa; phylum Chordata; class Aves; order Passeriformes; family Passerellidae; genus Melospiza; species Melospiza melodia. Next base: position 133,701,174 of record NC_086194.1, on the reverse strand, counting down.
TCACCACTCTCTTACTTTCTGCAGTTTTACCTTTTTAGTCTCTGTTTTTCCTTTACCTGTATCCATTTACATCTCTGGATTCATGTATCAGAGCTTTCAGAGAGACTTCTGGTGTTCCAAATTTTTTTTTCTTTTTCTTTTAAGAGAATGAGTCAAAGATCTGCCTACATATCCACAGTACAGAAGCATCTATCTCATCCTATTTCCATCTTTAAAACACAAAAGGATCAAAAGTTGCTATGATTTGCAAAGCCAGGTGTTTTAATTTGCCTGCCAAAAATACATTCAAAGACATGAAAAATAGGGAAGAAAGGTTTTAAATGGTAATCATTGCTAGCAGCTCGTGTGCACTGCATTCACTTAAAGTTGTATCTAGGCTGGCTTTCTCTCTATTTTGTTAAAAACAGAGAAAATGTTATAGGAAAATGTATAGCCATGGTCTGACTGTTTCCCAGCTGTCTCTGTGCTCCCGCAGCCCATTCCTCCGCTAAGTACAGCAGATAGTTTCCACCATAAATAAGACATACTCAGATCTTCATGCTTACTCATATCCACTGATTCTTGGAATGGAAACATTTTCTTGAGAAGGGTGAAGAGTGGCAGGAGTTTCTCTCTCTTCCCTGTTAGTAGGGAGTGCAACAAAGAAGTTACATACGTTCGTCCCTCAAACACATAACATTTCTAACATAATTCTCTGATTGCTTCTGCTTCATCTTTTGGCACAAGGGATCTGTTTTCCTCACCACCCTCACACTAGAGTACAGGGGACATGGCCATAGATCCCGTTGCCTGTAAGAAAATTTGCCTTCACTTTAACGTCTGACAGATCTTGGAGACTCTTGGTTGCCTTGAAGAAGGAGGCACTCTCACTTGAAGAACTGACAACTATTTTTAAGCCTTTTCCTGCCAGTACTAAAATAGGCTGCCTTTCCCTCATTAAAAAAAAGAGCTGCAGTGCTATTATGCAAATATTTTCCTTCCTCATCTGTAAATATCCGGCTATACAGAGAAGACATGGTCTTTTCCTCCTCGAAATGAACTTTTTCTTGGGGAAAGCCAATTGTCCGCCCGCGGATCTGGTCCCCGGGATGTTTCAGCACCATGGAGAGGCGCCGCACCCCGGGCGGCCGCCGGGGTGGCTCCGGGGCGGGACACCGGGCACACACCGCCCTTACAGCCCTCAGAGGTTTGGGTGGGTTTGTTATCAGTTCCCGAGTCAGATCCCTGCAAATGGAAGCAAAGCATTTAATGAAACCCAGAATGCAGAACTGCACGTGGCTGCGTGCATGGGGAGCTTCCCTGCAAGGTGCAGAAGCCAGACCTCTGTGTGTTAAACCTCTTGGCGCTGACGCTGAGGATTTGTCCCGGCAAAACTCATTAGTGCTCACAGGAGGGCAAGACCCGCTCGCATTTGAAGTTAATCTTATGATTTATGCAATCCACGGGAAACTGTGGTTTATGAACAGAATTTTGCTGAGCAGTCTGCTTCTCTGTTTTTAAACCAGCTATAAAATGGCATGTCTTTGTCTTTTGCAGACTTTCTACCAAGGAGAGAATTCTGATTTGCCAAGAAAGTGCCTTGAAATCTTCAAAAATGGAGAAGACATCTTTTATCTTTTTGATTTACAATGTTTTGTTACTAGATGCATTTTATTTTCATATATTTGTCCGACATTCCATATTTGTGTGAAACATTATTTTATTTTGTAAATTTGTTGCCTATAGTTCAGACAAGCCAATTATTTAAATACATTGTATATGAAGAATACTAATGATGTACTGATTAAATGTTATAACCGTATGCAGGGAGTTGGTAAAATTTTGCTGTTTCTCTTGTTCCGTTGTATTGACATCGTTCTGCTCAGGCTCTTACTCTCATTATTTGCACTAACTTGAAATGCAGAAGTCTGTGTAACTGAAATCTGAATAAGCTGTAAGTGGGGAAGTTTTACTTGCCATGGAAGATATTTTATATTATGAAGCTTTGTTAATATATACATATATATTATTGTGCATCAGAAAAAAATTTGCTCAGAAATGCACCTTGCTTTCAGGAACATTTGTATGACTATTCTGGATTTTCATCAGTTACATTTGTACCGGCACTTATGGAAAGAGTTGCAAATAATGTAAATATAAAGACTGGAAAACTGCAATGCAGTTTTGGTGGAATAAAGAACATAAAAATAAACTATTTTACAGGAGGGGTTATTTAAGTATATTAAGAGGTCACTTATTTAATATATATATTTATTCTACTGGTAAACTTGAAATAATCCTCCACTGAGAACTTCAAACTTGTGGGTTTAACATTTTACAGCACTTCACTTTCATGAGGTAAATTTTTTCAGCCATTTATTCTTCAGTTGAATAAGGTGTGAACAAAAATGCATCATGTACCTAGTGTGAACAACATTTGCAAGTATGCAAAGAGGGTAATAAAAAAGTCTAACAGACAAAAAATGCTTTAAAATATAATACCACAAATCCAAGGGAAAAATCAATGAATTTTGTTGGTTATACATCATTCTTAAATATTTGGGAAAACTCCCAGGCACAACTGCTATATATTTTTAATTAAAATCTAATTGTATTGGTTACATTTGCTATCCATTTGTTATCTCATCTCTTCTATTGCAACCTGATGTGATTGCTTTTCAAAGAACCTAGTATCCAGTGGGAGTTTTACAGTCAGATCCAGAGTAATTGACAATACACATTGATTACTATGCTCAAATCACAATTCTTGAAATTAACTGACCATTCAAGATGATCCCTTCAGATTAAATATTATCTCTACCCTTTCCCTCACTGTGGGCTTCATGAGCCCCTTAGCTTCTATGCCCAGCACTTTTCCCACTACAGAATAGCAGGAAAACTTTGCCCTGGGATTCCTCACCAAATAGCAAAGAGTTGCCTTGTTATCCAAAGGGGTTTTCTTCCTTCTTTCGATATGTTCAGTGTATTACTGCACCAAAGCTGTGCAGTGTCCTGTGATGCTCTAAGCAGTCCAACTCCCAACTTTTAGAAGTACTCCATCCATAGTCCCAGCTAGGAGGTTGTCCTGTCCTCTTTGTGAATAACTGGATTGGTTTTCTAACTTTCTGCAATCATAATCTTCTGGTAAGTGCAAAGTTTTCAAGTCTCCTTCTAATCCATCTTGAAAGCAATACTCATACTGAAAATGCCAGTGGTTTGAATGGTGAGAAGGATATCTTTGGATCTCTGTGGGTAACATACTTCATAGAAGGATTGTTGGCCAAAACACTTCAGTGGGAGGACAAAGGATGAGGCTCAGAACAGACAATCAGTCTCCAAGAAACGCATTTTTCTTTAGTCTCACTTTGATTTTTCCACTCTGGTTTGCTAATCTCTCAGTCTAAAAAAAGGTTTCTCCTTTCTTTACTCAAGGAACTGAAAAGAATTCAAGCACTTGTGGGGTTTTCTTCTGAAAATTACTTTTTGTGATATCTCAATTCCAATGAGAAGACCTAATTGGGGTTATTTAATAAAATTTTTGAGCTCAAATCTAATATGATAAATCAAGAGCTTCACCTTTGAAAAAATAAAGAAATCTTCCTTCTATTGAGTTGAAAAGTGATCAAGTCCCTATCTTAGAGAAGATCCACAGATGTTACAAAGATGCAAAACAGAGATTGGTATGACAAGTTAAAATATTTATGAGGGAAAAAAAGAAATCATGAAATGATTAAAGGGATAAAACCCCGTAGTTCTTCTTTCCCAGAAGTCAAATAGCTTAGATTTATTCTTTTTTTCTGAAAACAAATTATTCTTTGAGACATTTGTGGCATGGATACCTTCTTTCAGTTTGGCCCCTTTTTGATGCTCAGCATGCTCTAAGTAGCTGGAAATGCATCCAACTTTTTCGAACCACCCATCTACACATTTGTTTGTCACCATCATGATTTTTAGATGCGGGGATGCTCAAGTTAGTAGCAGAAAAGCCATGAAGTAGCATAAGACAATCACTTTCCTGTTTAATCTAAAATGTAAGTTGTTAAGATCTGCTAATGGTCCAACATTTTAGGAACCAAGTATAGAGGATGGTTTTTGGAAACACAGTAAAGAAGCAAATGCCTTAGAAGCGGAGAGATGATACACTAGGGTAAATTGCAGTTTTGTCATGATTTCACATGACCATTTTGTCTTCCAGATTTTCTTTCATTTTTTCTCATGAAATTAAATCAAAAAATATTTTGGCTTCAGAAATACTTCTGATTATGGCTTTTCCCATTACTGTGTTGTCCTTGCATGCTCAAAATATTTGTCTAATTTTTATCCTGGTGGAAAATATTGGATAGAGACAGAGCCAGCATCTACAGTAGTACCTCAACCCAATTTTTCACTCTGTTAAACTGTTTACCTTTTTCAAACAACTTTATTGCTCCAGACTTCTGAATTACTAAAGAAAACCACTGTCAGCAAATACTGTTGTTGGTGTGACATATTGTGGTTAGAAGGCCAACAGCAATTTAACCTGGATTTGCGTCAATGGAGACTACAACCCAAAGTTCAATTTTTTGTCTTCATTGATGAGACCATCTTAATTTTTTATCACAACACTGTAAAAGTTTTCGTAGTCTGTGCTTTGAGTGCTATTCAAATGCAGGACAGAGACCCTATTCTCATCTCAGAGAGGTAAAAGCCACTGAGTGAAACAGTGTGAAGAAAGTGTACATGGAAACGAGGAACTGTTCTTGATTGGTGAGGAGGAAAATGGCTCCATTGTCAGCTGCCTAAATCCCTTGGAGATTTGACAGCAAAGGGCAAGACAGCCAATCAGTGTTTTATAAGGATCTCTTCCTGTGAAGAGGACTCTAATTGTGGAGGGGCTTTTCTAAAAAAATTAGAATTACCCAGTGCTGCACATAGGAACCCACATAGGAAATAAGTGATGGTTTGAACACCTTGTAGGTGTCAGAAACAGAAATTTTACCATGGAATGAGGCATTAGTTTTAAAAATAAAAGACACCAAAAATGAGAATATGCAAAAAATGTGGAAAAGTTTAACTGCAAGATTCACCTTGGACACATGCACTGGTCACCTGTTGTGAAGACCAGCAAAAGTGTTGGGAGAGTAACTGAGATGTAAAGTAACAAAAGGAATATATGTTCAGATTATATTTAAAATACTTTATTAATGGCTATGTTGATTTTCATCTGCAGGAGGAAATGGGTAAAGTTGGGACATTAGATAAATATATACTCTAGGCATAGGAGATGTAGAAATCCTAATTATTTCAACACAACCAAAGAAACCAGCACCTCACAGACATTCTTTTTGTCCCACCTGATCCTCTTTAACCACCATGGGATCTCTAATTCACCTGGGTCAGTAGCTTGCACTGGTCAGCAGAAATAGAGATGCTGCTTATGGACCTGCCAGAGTCACCCGGCGCGAGAAAGTTTGGCATGAGACTCTGACCTGTGACAACTGATTGGTGCAGAAGACCAGGATGAGTAGCTGCCATGCTGGGAAAGGAAGTATCTGCCTGAAATATGTCCCACTGCTCTCACCATCCCATAATCAGGGGTTACCAGTACTGGACCTGAGCTGGGAAAGATAGCTATGGAGAAGGAAAGGAGAGGTACAAATAAAAGGAGTGAGGGTAGGCAGCGCTTAGTACTCTGTAGTATGGGTTTGAACTCCCTAGGCTAATATTTCCTGCTTGTCTACATCCAATTTCTTTCCTCCTCCATCAACCATGCAATAGCTGAACTTTCCTCACTGTCTCTATGAATACAAAAACCTTATCCCCTGCTCACAGACAGGTATTAAAAAAATTGAATCAAATATAAGCCATTATCATTAAAAGTCCACCAAAGAAAGAACAGGGTGCAAATAATCTGTGAAGCTTTCATGTAGCTTCACTGTTAGATGACAATTCTTAAATATTTTGACAGACAAATTTACATAATTTTATAGGATGGTTTTTGCTTTTAAACCCAAAGATAAGTCTTTTTTGAACCATACTAGAATCACTCTACTATCCATGTAGAGCGTTATTAATGTAATTACACTGCACAGTGTAATGAGTGTAATTAATTTAGCTTTGGTTCCCATTTGTCCTTATCACTCCTGTAATTCTATGGAAGTGCAGTAATTCTGACCCTTGCTTTAGTAGTTGATTTGCTACTTGCATTTGCTTACTTGCAGTATGAAAAATGTTTGTTTCTTCCTATATTTCTTAAAAAAAAGTAGTCCTGTAATTAGAATTGCTGTCCGTTTTTACATTCAATAGGGTAATTTTGACATTTTATACACGAAGCAATCAGTTCAAGGAATAATTACTTATTAATTTACTACAGACAAAACTGTGATCTTTATTTGAAACCTTCACTGATGGTCATGGACTTCTACTTATGAAGCCCATTTTGCAGTAGTCTGTTCTCTGCAATATGAACTCCATTTATGCCTTTTGCCTCCCTTAGAACTCATTCTATAAACAGGAAATAAATTAAATATTTCAAATTTTTATAACTGAAATTTCTTTTGTAGTAGCATTCACTTTAGTTAGAGCTGAGCAATGAATTTATATTTTCATGGAAATATTTCATTTCCACATCTCAGAAAATATTAGCTTGAAGCCCATCATTATATCTGTACATAAAATGCAGTATGACTTTTCTCACAAACATTGCTTCCTGATTATCCAGGTCAAATTTATTGTTTTCATTGTTTACCTGTCACTCAGTATCTTAAGGTCTGGTAGGAATATATTACAGGTAAGCTTTCATCTTGAATACTCAAAGTGACTTGTTATCATAAACAAAAGTACTTAAAATTGATCACTTTTTGATTGTGCTTCATTAGAGGGAATTCTACAAAATAGAGGGAATATTTTGCATTTGGTTTTAAGAGAGGTCTAAGAAAGGAAACAAACTGCATCCTTTCCTTTCCTTTCTTTTCCATTTTGAACCCTGCTTCTCTAAATAAATATGTCCCTGCTTCCATGTTCTCCCTGCTTCAACTGGAAGACATGAGGATCTGTATAACTCACGCATTCCTGAGTGCAACTTTGAGTGCTTGGGTAGTGCTATATTGAAATGCCCCTTTAAGTTTTTGTGTCTCTAAACTTCTGTGAACTTGAGCTATTTAGGGCTTTCAACGGGGATAATTTCTCCTCACATGATCTCCACATCCTTACTGCCTTACCCATACAGCATCAGTCATTAACTTTTTGGAGCAATTCTCTGTCTGAAAAGTCTATATGAAGATGCACTCCACAGAAGCTGACTGTGGACAAAAGTCAGGATAATGCTTTGAAAGCATAAAACCCTGAATAATTTCATCATCACATTCTGAGAGAGTATTTTAATGGCAGTTTTAAACATTTTTTTTAGGGGACTGAATTATGTTTATTAAATTATGGTAATTAAAAGATGTATTTGTCTAATATGTTAATTCAGCAACTTAAGAGGTCTCTCCCATTCATATATCCTATACTGATGCCTTCAGAAACTGAGGACTGCAAGATGGGGAAAAAGGGTCCTAAATCCTTCATACCTGCTCCTGAAGGATTCCTTCATATTTCCCCTACCCTGAGAAAAATCTGTACCTCTGTTACAGGAACTGTACAGCTTTCAGGGCACATTCACCAGGCTCATGGTTTATTTACAGGTGATAACCAGAGACTAAGTATAAAAAAGCTGCTTCTGAACCCTAGAGGTTCTGAACATTCCCAGTCACACCCAGACCCAGGGTACGCAGCAGACTGACACAGCACATAAACAACCAGCTTATATTTTGTTCTCACCTGAACAACAGGAATGTGTTTTTAAGTTGTTCTGGGGCTGAATTGCTCTTGGTGAGACTGGATTTTGTCAGTTTATTGAGTTATATTGCATTTTTCCAAGTGAAATAAGTGTATCCATGATACTGCTTGAATTCTTGCAGCCAGTTCGTACAGTCTCATGGCTGAAAGCTAACACCAAACTGAGCGTCAGAGTTCTGAGGAAACTGCCTTGTTCTCCACTGTCTGATGTCCTCAGGCCAGGATGCATAGCAGTTCCTCAAACCCAATGCAAATTCAATACAGAGTGTCAGAGTCATTGTCACTGCTTTGCTTGGAGAAGGCTTTGGATTGAGACTTTTTTCAGTCATTTTTCATTAAGACTCAATGGCATCAATAACAGAGACAATTTGAGATAATTCTCTTTCCAGTTTTAGTTTTCATCCACATCCTATAATACCAAGAAACACTGACCAGGTCACACTTTATGTTTTCATCACAATACTAATTTTTGGAGAAGCAGCAAAAAATTTGGGGACTTAGTAGCACAATTCAAAGCAGCATATTTCAGGTATTGCTTTTAGTTTATTAGACTAGAATTGAACTAGAATCTTTTTAGACTCAAAGAGATCCTGAAGACCCCACAGCATGGTGAAGACTAATGTGCTTTGCAAGAGAAGTAATCTTTGTTTTCATGTGTATAAATTATTATTGGAAAGAATAGAGATGAATTCCAGACTGGCTTATGTTTGAAAGGAAGGAATGATTGCTAGAACTTCCAAAATTATATTATATGCCTTTAAATTTGTAAACAGAAATGAAATAGATACCAATGGAAAAACTCCTCTGAGTGAGTCAGGAAGGAGGAAAGAAACCTATGAAAAGTGGTCATGCAAATAAAAAAAGCTCCTGAAAATGACTAAAGTACAAAATCTAAATAGAAGTCATTCTGGAGGGAGAAATATAGGGCAAATTACACTTCAAAAAAAGAGGGAGTTCAAGATAACATGAAAGAGAAACACAATGAACATGAAGCTTTCAAATAGAAAATTTAGAGTGCACTTTTTTTATTGGAAAAAAAAAAAAAAAAGCTAAATAAGCAACACTAAGAGCTTTCAGAGATATCCAAGGCAATGGCAAATTCCCACATGGGAACTGTCAAAAACCTTCTGTCTCAGGTGTAAGCTTAGCAACATGCATCCTCTTTTGGTGAATAAAAAATGAGCCTTTTGGTTTGCTTTTATTTTACTTTTGCATCATAGAATAGCGAACTATCTTATTATTTAATATTAGTAATACATGTGATGGGAGGACAGGGAAGAGCAGAGAAAAAGGTATATGATGTTTTCAGAGGACTCTCTAGTGGACTAGGGAGTGCATACTCCAAGGCTTCTTTCCAGTTGGTGCTTTGCCCAGAATAGAAAACCCTAAACCAGAACCACATTATGTGAAGCTGCTTCAATAAATCTGGCTTAAACAAGTGTTTAAGTTTATTAAGACTTCACTGCCTAAAAGCTGCTTGGAATTATTGCTACAGCTGGGTTATAACATTCTCTCACTGGACCAGTACTCTTTCCTCCATGGAAATCTCATAACTTATGTCTACTTCATCATGATGATTGATAGCTTTGAGCCAAAGGAGGCACATGTACGATAATATTTTTGTCAAGTGGAATTTTTATTTTTAAATTAACATAAGGTCTAATAATAACTGGCAACATGATATTTGCAAAATATCTCAAAGAAGATGAAATCTAGTGAAAACTTCCTCTAGAAGAAGCTGTCTGTACAGTAAATCTGTCATTCTTAAATAGAATTCCTGTCAGTTGCTAACTAAAGTAGTGCAATGGTAAGAAAAACTCTTGGAGGTGACCTTGAGACTTGACTCACCCTATATACGATTTAGCACTCCAGTGATAAAAGTTAGATTAATTTGTTTTATGTTTTGACATCTAATCATATGGAAGAGGGGAACTGAAGAATGGGAAGAAAATGTTGAGACTTGCATGGGCACAGGAAAACGAGTAACAGCACAGGTTTTAACTAAGATATTCTGATCCCACACGTCTTGGAAAGTGCATTCTGGTTTTAAGCATCACAGTGCTTCTGTGGCTGTAGCCTTTGCTAAGAATTATATAGTCTCTACCTTTTTACCACCTGCCAGAGCAAACTTGAGTATGTAAATAAGCAGAGAAGTGCAGTTTGTTTTAACAGGCTGAGAGTCTGGAGAAACAGATTAGAAGTGGGAGGAGAGCATGTCTATTCACTTCACTGCCTTGCAGTCTATGAGATCCTAACTGACAATGACTATATTAGGAGCCCAACATGAAATAAAGACTGTTCAGATTTTTTTCCCCAAGCTGTAGACTCCTTTATCCATCTCACTTTTACTTGCTTTATTGGGTGAATTCAATCAGCTTCTTTTTAAGGCAGTATGAGCTCTTTTCTCACTTTAATAAACTTTATAATTTCCTCTATCTCACTTTTATTTTACTCTCTATGCTTTATATAATCTGCATTTTGCCTTTGTAGACAGATTGCAAACAGCTGACAGGATGATCTGAAATGAACTGCCAATGACAGCTCATTATTAATTGGGAGAGCTGTTGAAAAGGGGCGTCATATCAACTAATGCTTTTAAAGCTAATTAAATATTTTTGATTTATGATTTGGAACTATGAATTTATTGCTGGTAAAAGTCATGTTAAGTAATCAAAAAAAATATAATCATATGGATTATTTGATGTCCAGACTGATTTATAAGACAGGCCTGTTTTAATATTTTAGCAAAACTAAGGCTACACATGTAGAAATATGGAATACAGACCATAAATGCAGAATGAAGAATTATTTCCTGAAAACCCTGGGAAGAATTTTAGGTTCATATTAGGTGTACTAAGAAGCTTTTTCCTGAGAGAAAAAAGTGGTGCTACTTTTGTGATATGTTTCATCACAGAGTTTAACTTATCTTTTTACCTCCATATCTGTAGTTTATCTGTACAGCTTCAAGATCTGCTGCACAAGTGGAGAGAGAGCGGGGGCAGAATAAAAATGTCTGGGAGCTGGAAAGTATATGTTAGAATGACAGAATTAAAGGGCTCAGCCTGCCTAGTAGATTTTTAAAGGCTACTAAGTAATGAATAGATTTCCATGTTTAATTACTTTCCCAAGAGCAAGGCACAAAGGGACTTCATAAATTTGTATGGAGGGGTACAATAAAGACAAAAAGCTGGAAGCTGCTGTTATGCAGATTTAAATTTAGAATGGCCCTAAATCACTAATGATCTGTGAAAAAAAAAGTTAATCTATTGAGGTATGTTCAATTCTCTGGGAGCATTAGGAAAGAATTCAAAATGAAGTGTTTTCAAAAAAAAAGTACCAGGATAATTCATAAATTATTAGGCTTAGTAAGCAGCTAAACATATTAAGATGTGTTGGCCTGAAACACATAAAAATTTGGATAATCTAATGATCCTTTCTGGCCTTAAAGCCTATGATTTTACTTTGCCTGTTTCTTTCTAAATTAGACTTAAGGAGATTGGCAATGGCTGTACTCTATAATTAGGAAGTCCTGTAAAACATTTTATGCCTACCTTTTCCTGCAAGAAAATGAAGATTTTTTAATGCTGCACTGACAGAATAGAGATAACTTTGATGCACCTGAAGTTTCAGATGCAAAGGTATGTCTGTCAGAAACTTTTTTGTACTTCCAAGATAAATTATAAAAACTATTTTGAATGACAGTTCTCCTCCCTCATTCCCTAAACTACTAAAATTAAGACTGTTTCTTGACAGCTTTTTTCTATACACAGGACAGACAGGAACAAGCCAACTATCCCTGCTATATGACTGAGTCAATAGCTAATGAGGCATCTCAAAGTTTTGGCTTTCCCTCTAAGTGGCTGTGTATGGGACAGGAGAGCAGACAGAGAGAACTGGTTTTTGTAACTTAACTTTTTCTGAAATTGACAGAACACAGTGAATGTTTCTTTTTAGTTTAAAAATATTTAAGACACTTGCATACTTTCCCAGCATCACTCTTACACTGTACTCACTAACTGTGAGTAGTTATGCGAGTCCTGGATAACTGCTGGACAGAGAAATGGAAAAGACAATGTCTCTCCAGGGTGATACAAACTGCAAACCACCCAGGAATTCTTGCTGTACTGTGACATTAAATTATCTAAGGATGAAAACCAGGCTATGACTAAAAATTCCTATTCAATTTTTTTGTAAAAAATAATGATGCCTAGTATTTAAAAAGAATTTTCTGGTATTTGTTTTTTATTGGCCTGACTTCCCCTCATGTGATTTACCTTAAAAAAGAAATGTACAACAGTTTTCAGCCTGACTGGTCACTATTGAAGAGGGTCAGCAGCAGCATTAAAATATTGCCAATGAATAGCAATGAAGATGGTTTTTTGTACACTGAATTTATTTCAGTCACCATCACGCTGGTAACTGTTTCTGATGTCTAGTTCAAAAATAGAGAAATAAGGGAGTCCTGCTAGCACTATTTACTTTGGCTGTCATGGAATAGGCTATGCATCTTCTTCCATGCTGAAAAACCTCAACATAAAGGTCTGCTAATGTCTAGAACAGTTCCCACAGTCTTGGCTTGTGATGAAAGCAACATTCTCTCTGTGTCCTTCATGGCTTGCTTCCCATTTGGCCAAATCTGAGTCCCTGCATGCCAGAGATCCGCACCATATGTCCTTTGTATATCTGAATGATGACAAGGATCAGCTGATATAAAACATGAGGAAAGGCATGAAGGCCGTGTTTGCAGGAGGCTGGTGGCTGCAGGGGGCAGATGTGCACTAACTCACATCAGCAGCGTGTGGCTTCAAAGAGCACGGAGCTCGGTGGTGTGGGGGAGAAGAACGTCACATCAGATCATGTGTGTGCCATCTGGCACTCAGCAGCACTTGTCCACAGTGCTCAGACAGACCTGCTCTGAGGCTGTAACACATGTGTTGTGACCCTTTGACCCTGTGGATGGTTGTATAGATCCTCACTTAGGAAAATGTTTTACTCTGCAGCACGGATGTGATTTGAAAACCAATTACTTTGGCGACCACAGATAAATCCAGTGGTTTGGAGCATCAGGGTTGCTGCACTGTCTTATGAAGACAATGTCAGAACACTGCAAGAACAGGTAAACAGTCAAAAATAATAGCATAGAGTGGTTCTTAGCACATCATTTAGCAACCTCATGGGCAATGTATGAATTGTTCCACACACCTCTTTTGGTAATATGCGTGGAACTTCTGTTTCTTACTCTGTCCTGTTATGTGTAACTATTAAGCAGAACCCTCTGAGAACACCACACAGTGACAATCTCATGTAAAAATCACAACTGGCTTTTTGCTACCCATGGTTCATGCGATGCAAATTCCTAACTTCCTCAGAATAGATCAATGAAATCCTGCGGAGCTGCTAGAAAGAATATGTAATACCTCAATTGAAGTTTTGGGTTTGCTCAGTTATTCCCCCTTATTTTCTTTCTTTTGGTGTGACTAGGCAATGCTAAATATTCTATCTGCTGTTTCCAAATGAAATTCTGTTGTCAGGCACTACTTGTGTTTCAAAGTAGTTTGGATGTATCTGGAGAGTTCAGATTGCTTTTCTGCTGTATCTTTGCACAGGTGGAAAGATTAGTGTCTGCTTTTAAAATGGTAAGGAATTTTAGGAAATTATTTTGTACAGTAAACAGAACTTCTCACCCTGAGGGCATAAAATGTCATTCAAAATGAATACAGTAAATCTGAAAAAAACCCATCACACATATAAGATAATGGTTTATCTTTAATTTTCCATCCCTTCTATGAATGTATATCCATCAGTCATTTTCTTTGTTTGTTGTCTTTGAAATACCAACTATCAAGAACAGTAAAATAATACAGTTCAGCAGTTTTAGTAGTGGTCTTTGAAGAATAAGCTCTGTTTGCTACTGAAAGCAAAGTTAAGGACTGTAAAAGACAGTTGAAATTGCAACTGTACCAGGTAAAAGGAGTATTGCCTGAAAAGTTGGGAGATAATTGCCCTGAGTTTGCTTCTTTTTTTCTGTATTTATGTCTTTTTGCTTACACTATCACAGAGATGATATGTGGGCACATATGTTAAAAAAGACACACTTGCTTCATTTTCACTAAAGAGGATGCAATGAGCTTTTCCAAAGGGAGTGACTATAAATATCTGAGTACATTCTGCTAAGACAAATTTTTCTTCTGGCCTTTTCTTTCAGTTTTTTTCAGCTTTCCTGTTTTTCTGCTTGTTCTGTATCCTTTCTTTAGGATATTTACTTTGTTTCTCTTCTCTTATGCAGATTAATATATCACTACAAATGTATTGCACAGGAAGTGTTACCATGTCAGAAGCTGAGCTGTGCTAAAACAGGCCTTAGAATTATTGACAGGGAGGTATAAAAGACCGAGGACCTCTGTTTGACATTTTCCAACCTCATATTTTCCTTTCTTTACTGCTTTCTTCAGAAGATGTCTTGGAGCTACAGTAGATGGTGAAGTTCTGTAAAAAGAAAATATTATTAAAACCATTGAGTTATTCAGCTGTCTCCAAAATATTTAACATTTAAATGAGCATTTTTTTTCAAAATGGCAAATGAGGTAAAACATAAAAACTAAAGGAACATCATTATCCAACGTAGTTTTCATTTTGTAGTGATTTCTGTAGAATTATTTCTCAATTAATACAGTGGTAGCTTTACTGCTTGAATTTTTAAATGCTAATGGAACAAATATTTAAGAAAAGCATATTGTGGGCAACACTCCTGCTATCAGAAAATGTGTACCATGTCTAAAAACCAAGTCCACCTGAATTTGATTTTGCTCTCAGAAAAATCTATTCTCATCAAGAAAATCTTGCAGAGGTTATATCTGTCTGCTGCACCTGGTCTGGCTAGAGGATTTGAGGTGAATATGAGCCTGTGGTCTGAGGGTTACTCAAGCCTAGGTGATTAGAGCCTTAAAGGGTAAATGTAATTAGTATAGTTATGATTTAAAGACAGATGGTGCGCAGCTGAGCCAAGGGACATTGGAAAAACACAGCTGGCAGGCAATGTCTCACTTTACTTTGGTTAATAAGATATTTAAGACTGCACATGCTATGGCAGAGCTCTCTTTGATTATATAAGAAACATAGAAGACAGAGAAGGTTAAGCTTTTCCATCTAGTGGACTGATTTCTCAGCTGTCTCCACAGAAGCCTGGAGATAGGTGCCCTGCTCCCTTCCCTGGCCCAAGTTCTCTTCCTAACCCAGTTCCCCCAGTTCCTTTCCCCAATTTACATCAGAAATTGGAGCTAAAGAGTGATTGCACTTGCATTCCCTTGCCTAAGGGCAGGATGAGGGGATCACAGGCCTTTCTGTAAGATATTGATCTCTCAGAAATTTATTTTATTTTCTAAGCCACCTCATGTGGTGTTATGTTACTGAATCTGAGCAGCAGTGGTTTTTTACTTGCAGGTCACTGCTATGGATCTCCTGCAAACTCACTGTCATATTGTGGCATTCATATTCTCTGAAAAAATTCCTTTGCCCAGGGTTTTTCTCTTGGGAAGTGGAAAGGCAGTGAGAGAGGCCTCAGAGAAAAGGAAAACAACTTTTGTCTCATTTGCTTCTCCTGTGTTGTGCTCATGTGGAATGTGTTTGGAGATTGTTTATCCACAGGTTATTTTTTCATTAGTGTCTGGTGTGAGTTTATTTTGACTCATTGGCCAATCTGTGTTGATACTCTGGAAAGAGTCACAAGTTTTCATTATTATTTTTTTAGCACTCAGTAAGTATCTTTTCTGTATTCTTTAGTATAGTATAGTATTCTTTAATATAATATATTATTATAAAGCAATAAATTAGCCTTCTGATAATATGGAGTCAGATGTGCCATTCTCTCCCCTCATGGGTAGACCTGCATTTACAATATCATATTTACCTTACAATGCTGATCAATTCAATCATTTTCCTGTTGTCAAGTTCAGTAGCCAAATCTCTGGAACCAGATATGTGAGTAGATTTTGGCCAGCTTGATAAGATGTTGGAATTGTATTTGTATCCATAAATATTTATATTTTATTAAGCTTACTGGCTAAAATAAAACAACCTGTGCTCCAAGCATTTAACCACTGTGATGAGAGAAATATGACAGTAGTGTAGCCATGGCAAAATGCCAGTGGAAATTAAGGTATTATATTGTGTTTGAGTATACACTGCTGGAAGGCCACCAGTTGGTTAGAGGGCTGGTGTTAAAGTCACAGAATAATGTGTTTGTATCACTTCAGCACACCTATGGCTAAGGATCATTAAAATCAAATAAGAATTAATACATCAGCTGAGACTGTGACAGAGATTCAAAAAAGCATTGATAAAGCTTTAGTTAAAGTGATTACACACTCCTCAAAAGTTTACTGACTTTGGTGTGTTTTCAAGCCTATGACTGGAGTAGCAAAATGTTCATATACTTCCATGTATCAGGAAAAAAGAAAGCAGCAATGTTTAAAAAGATCTTTCATATGGATTATGTGATTGTTTTGTTCCCACTGATGCATAGAAGAATTTGTATGGATCCTGTTTTTAAAAACTGGCATGTTCCAACTAGGCTTTCAATATTTATATCAGCAATGTTATTGATGCATTTAGAGCAATCTCATAAATATTGATATGTAGTGGTTTCTATAGTTGTATGTAAGAATGATGCTTCTTACAAACCTGACTGGAAGATCAGAAATTGGAATCCATTGTATGGATATGAATCCATTGTATACATCCATGGTATGAATTATCAAATGTCTGAATTCTTTGCAGTTCTTTGCATCCTTAAAGATTATTCAAAATAGCAAATTGATAATGACAGCAACAGCTAATATATTAATCATGATGTATTAGCCATTAATCTTTTTTTTCCGCATGCACACCATTTAGAAGGGCATGTGCACAGCTTAGAAAACAAATTCTGTCTATTCAGACTTGAGATTTCGTGATACCCCTCCAAATTTTAATCAAACCACTGTGTTTCCCCTAATAAAATAATAAATTTCTGTAATTTATTTTATTCCTATCTGTTTAATATTATTTAACAAGCAAGGGTCTTTGATCATATTCATAGAATATATGTCAGGGATGGAACATCTCCATACAGGCAAACAATATTCTGGCAGTAATCTAAAACCTGTGTGAAATGCTTGTGGTGTGATGATTGAGGTGTCCTGTGCAGGGCCAGAAGTTGGACTTAATGGTCCTGATGGATCCCTTCTAACTCAGCATATTCTATGTTTCTATGGTACTAAGCAATTACACCATCATACAAACTTCTATAGTCCTTGTTCATTTTTGTTCACCCACCTAAATTGTGACCTGAACTACTGCTTGATCTGGTCACTGACAAATTTGAACCTGAAATTTGTAATTAAAATCCCAAATAGTCAGTAGAATTGTCCCAGAAAAAAAATTAAAATTCTTGTAGGTCATATGAGTGTTCGGCTTAATGATTTTTTTTTTTTTTTAATTAAAGGCAAATAAAACTCATCCCCCATACTCCTACAACTGACTTAGCACTTAGACTCATTTAGACAGTGCAGGAAATCTCAGTTTGTCTTTTATGGGAAGATTCTGAAAATCAAAATCATTACTACCACACACAGTCTTGGAAGTAAGACATGTACAGCATACTTACTTGGAAGTAAGTATGTACAGCAGCAACTGTACATACTGTGTGGAAATAAAATAGATGATGTGTTGTCTAAAAATTTGACATATTCTCTAAATTTCCATCATTAATATCCTAATTAGGTTGAGCAGAACAAGCTAGCTTATACACTGTAAAAGTAGAATATTTCATCTAAATCCTATTCAAGGTTATATTGAATTAATATGCATTAAAAATTAAGATGAATAACTTAATCTAAGGTTAATCAACTTCTTCACAACACTATGGATGAGATGGACAAATATCCTCTTGTCCCTAAGCGCTTACCTGGGCACCCAAATCCTTTCCTTTGCCTGGGGAAGACTAAATTTCTCAAGGTGTTGTGAGTTTGCGGCAGAAAATTCCTAGGGGTGCCTTTTCTTGGCATTTACAGCACTCTTGGCAGAACTGGTGAGCTCCAGTAGCCTGCATAGCCAAGGGACTTGCAAGCAGAGATGTGTCTCACACAGGCAAGTGCTCTTGTCCTGCCCACCCTGCAGTGGGCCATGTTTGTCCCTTGCAGTCCAGAAGTCATCAGGGCATTAACACAGCTCTGCTGAGGCAGGATGTTTCAGTTTGGGCACAAAGCCATGCTAAATTGGATCTATAGCTTCCAGGCCGCAGCTGGCCTGTGTCTGTGAGCTCACAATGCTGGCAGAGGGATTCTCAGATGGCTTTGGGAAATGTGTTGGGTAGATTTCTGCTTCTCTGGACCCCATGGAGAAGAGAGGCATTCTGTTAGATAAGCAAATAATGCTATCCCCCAGTAAAGCCCAACAGGGGGAAAAATGACAGCCTCTTAGGTCAGTCCTGGTTACTCTAATGTCCAGTCTGAAATCCTTCAACTTTTTGGGATATTTCATTGCCATTGCCAAATTCATACTCCTTGCTACCAAATTAGAGGGCAAAGTTGCAATGTGGACAGGGTTTCCCAGCTCTTTTTCTTGAACCTGGCCCACTTGGACATGGGCTGATTGTACAGAGAAAAACCAAGCTCATTCAGTGATGTAACACGCAGGTTTGCTGGTGGGGGGTGTTAGGTGTTTCACATCAAGTGGGAGAGCTTCACTAAGAGGTTATGAATAAGTCCCAACCTGGAACACCTTGTGGTTTTAATAGACTGCACATTTCCTCATATGATATGGCAGAGTTGCCAACAGAAATTTAAAAAATCAACATGCTAGAAACACACTTATAAGTTTCTGTGTTCATATACAGGATACCCAGAATTCTTTTCATTTTAGTGAAACAAAAGAATAGCCTATGATATTAGGAAAAGAATTACGAAGCAGAGAAGTTTAGCAGTTATTTCCCTGCAACAGGTTTCTATAGCCGAGTGGTAAATCTGTTCCTTTCCATTATGCCAAGTCTAGTTAATTACCCAGGGATAAATCCTGCAACAGATGTTTTAACTTATATCAACTTAGCACATTGCCCCAAGGCTTTCATGCAAATTTTCAGTGTTTTGAGAGCATTACAGGGCTTGACTAAAAGCTCAATGTGGCCTTTCTTAAACAATTTAATAGCAAATACTGACAAGAATGTTTGCCTTAAACTAGTTCAATACAAATAGCTCTGTAGCAGCCCACGTGACAGGCCCAGTTCTTTGAAGTCATTAAACTTGGTAACCACGTCATTCCTTTTGCCTTTAACAACGTAAAGACAGCACCATCAACTCCTTTGTGAAATTCTCCATGAATATAAAGTACCTGACACTTCTGACATGTTCAAAATCTCCTATGGAGCTTAACACCCTGCAGCACCACTTAAATCTTGGGAGCTGCCATTCTTTTAAACTCTTTCCCACCATCAGGAAACTGTCCTTCACATGGTAGCATGGTTAATTCACAAGTTTCAAATGCAGCTTTGAAACACGCAGCAGATTGGACCTAAATAGAACAGTGAACGTTGAAGGCAGTTGGAAGAAAAGAAATATATCAATTTGTTTTAGTGTTGAAAAAGACAAAAATGGAACCATAGTTATAGATGCAGAAATGCTTTCAAGCACTATTTGATCACAGACTTAAGGTACTATTGCAAAGTGGTGCAGTATCTCAGGCAAAATGATTTATCTCTCTCTAGCTAGACACTTAACATCTGAAGGAAGGGGAAATGTTATTAAAACAAAAAACTATATAGTTTCCTGTTATGCTGCTTGACTTAAAATTCTTTTGTCACTGTCATGAATCCAAGCAGTCCTTTTCTCATGTGACCTGCATTTACAGCTTTTTAGGCATGACACGGTCATCCATTTATGCTGAGCAGACATGACTGTGCAAAACCACCTTACAAAGTTTATACAGTGCACTGGGAGTTAAGCATCTGTTAAAGCAAGATGTCTGCTCAAATAAGAACTTGAAGAATCCCGGTTAGAAGAAAGTGAGTTTTTCTTTTCTTTTATAGTGCATGGTGGCTGTCTGCTCTTGAAGGATCATAGATCCAGCCAATGCATTCCAATAACATGTTTTTTTTTTAAAAAAAAATATTTTAAACTTCTTGTAAGGAAAGAGCTGTAATGAACTCTGTCTGGCAAGTTGATGGCAGAGGTAAAATGAAACTATCTGGGTCAAGCTTGATATCTGCAGCCCTCAGTAACACAACTGGTACTAATTGAACCATAGCAATATAACTTCATGTTTATTTATATAGGCTTGAGCTGTCTATCCTTGACCTGGGATATGAGCATCCTATGTTTCAGTGCTGCAGCTTATAACTGGCTCTTATAAAAAGTTCAAGATATGACTCAGGGAAAATGGATGTGCATACAGGTGAAATTGGCTCAGTAGTCCCAGATAGTACAATCATACTATGAAATAAAAATTTAGAAGACTGTTCAGATTAATAAAGACTAGACAGTTAAAATATGTATTTTTAATGACAGGAAAAAGTCCAGAATATTTACTATAGAGTAGAAAAATATTTCTGTTATTTCCTCAAAGCATGAAGCCGCATGTAATTTTGGACAACATTTTATTATGAGCCTACAGTTTGGCTGCACAATTGCTACACAGAAAAGGTAGGACTACTATGCTCTAGGAGGAAAAGAATAAGTTCTTTGCAATTATGCCAAAGGATCAAATGTAAGGGACAAAACTTTTGTCAAAGGGTCAAATGTAGCTTGATTGCAAATTCCATCTAAAAAGGAAATGTTTAGTTACATCTTCATTGGAATGGAAGAGGAAGCTGGTTTTATTCAGTTATGATCCACCTCTGCATTTTTGTTTCCTTGGGCAAATAAACTGGAGAGGGTATATAAGTGAAATTCTGGACAATCTGTGTATGCATGAATGAAATAAGCCAATCCTTGGTGGGAATTCTACCATTCAAATAAAATATTACCAGACTTGTCCTATTCAGAATTTCAGTTTCAACTACTTCTGTGTTACAGAAGTAATGCAACAACTTTTGAACTATGTCATTTTTCCATATTTTAGAATTTTAGAAAATTGCTACTAGCACATTTTTTCCAAGATGTGAAATTTATTGATTTTTTTAGGGTACCTGAAATTGGAAGGCACCTTTGGGGTCACATAGTCCAACTCGTGGCTCTTCATTAACTGGTTATGGAGGTTATGGAGGCAGAAGGCAAGCATGAAGAAGTTATCTAAGTTGAGCAAGCACAGTAGGAATATTAGGCACACTGGGGAGTGGAAGCAGAGTTTGAAAAGCACGGCTGTCTGTCCCTTGTATGGGTTGCACACTAAAGATAGGAAAATCAATCTCTTAATACCAGGCAGAGGAAACACGCAACTCTCAAGCTTTTTGTGTAATGAGAGAAGAGAGGAAAGGTTAGATGGCCAGCCTAACTTTTAGTCAAATGATGATGTTCTTAAAACACCTGTGAACTGATAAGCATTGTCTGCCATTTTGTTTTCTTGTCTTATTCTGTTTCTTTTGTAATTGTTTCCATTACAAGGAACTCATTGCAGTCCAATCTTCAGCAGACCTCAGCTCTCTTATCCAACATGTCACTGAATACTAAAGTCATTTTAGTAGTCTGACAATACAGAGTGCCATTCCCACAGCAGCAGCCCAAACATAGGTAGGGTGCGTTGATTACTCCTGAATGACAGGCAACTCAGGTCTGGGAAATCAAACAACTCACAGTCCCCTTCTCCACCAGGTTATTAAAATCTGCCTTTCAACTCTTGAATTGACTGTGCCAGTGTTGTATAGGGAAGAATCTCCCTTGGCCAAATGGACTGTTAATTTAGAGGAAGGCAAAGTGATTTTTTGAAGGTTAGGATGGAAGGAGAAATATTTTTCCTGTTCCTGTGAGGACCACCTCCAAAAGAATCATTTTATTGTCACAATTTCTTGAAACTGGGAAAACGTTGCTGGTATTTAAAGAGTTTTCTGATGTACTATGAAAGATAGTGTTGCTTAGAGGTTTGCTATATTTTAATTGTATTACAAATATGCTTTCTTTCATTTTGACTATTAGTGTATGAACTTTCCTGTATTTATTTCAATATCCCTGATTCAGATAATTAGGTTCATCAGATCTACTAGCCAAGCAGTTTCTCAGTCATATCTAACTCTGTACCCAATACTGTTAATTCCACTGAAATTGCATCCTCAATTGGATCTTATGTTATTTTTAAGGTTTTAATAGCTCTAGAATTTTGTGTCTTGATGTATTTTCTAAACACATACAACTTTTTACTATTAAAATATGTGTAATTCCCAAAGGGGAGAAATTTATTCTCTCTAACCTAATTTTTCACTGAATTCACAATTCTTATATAGGCCATATAGTTCTCTGATTTTAGGGTCACTGACAGTTTAAAACTAGACCTACATTTTACCTACATTTTGAACTCCTTTGATTTGAATGCAGTGTTTCCCAGAGTTCAAATCTTACTCAGTTATTCAACTCTTCCCCCTGGTAGTACAATACCAAGTTATATCTCAAAACAAGGTCTTTAACCTGCATACCTGAAATGTATTGCAGTCAGCTGTCTCCATGTGACTTCTGAGATGTGAAAACTACTCTAATGAAGAGGTCATTTTCTTCATCCACACACAAAGCTAAAGAGATTTAAGCTTGGGACGTTTTTCTTCATTGTATAACTGGTCTATGTCAGCAGAGAGGAGGGAGGATCGTACAAATGGATGGACAAATGGATACACGAAAAATCACTGCAGAATAATCTCCTTCTATTTTTCTCACATTTATGAAGCTCTTACCAAAAAAAGTATTGATTTTTCAAGGGAGAGGATGCAGAAATTGTGTGCTTGTGGTGTGAGAAATGGTGCTTGTGTGTAAGAAGATGACATATTGAGACTACAAATGACACCTAAAAAAACTTTGTCATAAGGTTTTGTAATTGTGTGAGCTTGGGAATGCCCCTCCTAGCCTCTATTTGCCAAATCCTTAGAACAATTTACAGAAGAAAATGTAGCTGGTCAAAGAATAATAGGTTTTAATTTTACATTAACTGCTGGAATACAGTTTTCATTTGAAAGAAAAAATTGAAAAATAAAGAATGCTAGGAGTACTTAAATTAAAAATTGGTGAATTATATTTTGTTATTGTCAGAAAACAAATGGTCTCATAATTGATCTTACAATGATATAAAGACAAAATTCTGAAGATTCAATAGAAGAAATACTAATACTGGAAGTTAATAGACTCTTTGCAATGTTCAAGAATTTTTTAGGTTTCTAAGATAAAAATGTTTTTCAGTCTGAAATTTAACATTTAACCATATAATAAATTGTAGCTAATTTTCCATTATTAATTAATTTAAAATTAATAACTTGAACATAAATTTTAGTTTTAAAGATGTTCATTTCTCTGATCTGTTTGCTAGGTGGAATACATTGTGGTCCCATTTTTTGAAGACCTTCTAAGGAGTAATGCTGAGAAAATCACTAAGGTCAGCTCAATTTGATGAGGAAAGTAATATTAGTCTGGATGATTTCACTTAAAGAGATTACAAAGAGCTCACAAAATTCCTTCCAGCATGCAGCAGAGGAGGGTTGGGAGATGGGTGAAGAGGACAGGAGCAACAAACATCTGGGGAATATGAATTACCCCAGCAGCACAACTGGACCTCAGAGAGGGCACAAGGCTCCAGTGTGCTGGCTGGATCCGTGTGTGGCACATCCAGCAGCAGCTGCTAAAGGTGCAGCCACTGCCAGATGACACCACGGTCTAAGGAAATTGAATATATGGGCTTGGGGAATTACTGCAGGAGGGAAGCAAAACTGAGCAGCAGGAGAGTAGCTGTCTCTATACCCTGTTCCAGGAATAAATATTGTTGTTAATGAGCTCATTCCTATATCCCTATTCCAGGTAATTAAGTGCTAATCCACCAACTATTGACCCTTCAACTGCACAATATTTTTGTAGAATTTTGCTTGGAGAATTTTGATACATTCTTGGAGGGAGTTAGAACTAAGCCACGGTTGAGTGCCACTTGCTGCCTCTCCATGCTGACTGCTTGCTGACCAGATATGTTTTTGTTAGCTTGATTGTACAATGGAGAGATTAGGCAGATAAAGGCAGCCTAAATGGACCACCCCAAACCCTGATGGCCAGCAGCTGATTTAGTGGAACACATAAAAGAGTAGTGGATTTGTTTCCATGTTTTTGCAGATGTTATAGGGGCTGCAGTTAAGTTCTGAAGACCCTGCCATGACTCTTCCCCTTTTTAAAATAAAATCAGGTTGTTCCTAATTTAGTTTGTGAGTCAAGGAAAGTACTTTTGAAGCTGCAAAATCCAGTGACTGGTTAAACTCTATGTATGTGCCAATGAGAGATTTTTACATGGTCATTTTATGTTCTGTTTGAAAAAAAAGCCATGTGTCACAATGCTCACTTGGTGGGCCTGTTTTCAGCACATCCCCTTCATGCTTCATGAAATGAAACCACAGCTGGTCTCCTTAAAAGAGAATTAAATCTTAATCACTAATGGAAAGTGGGGGAAAGCAAAAGTCAGACTCTTTGGAGACATCAGTAAAGACCAAGAAGGACTCATTCTCCAGACAAAGTAATCACTGAAATGAGAAATAATTAATTACATGAAGGTTAATTTGTTGATGCAAATTCTCAGTTTTTTGAGGTATTTGTATGAATAAACCAGAAGAACAGTATCAAACTTGTGCGTGCATTCTAACACCTGTAGGCCTCAGAAGAAATTCTGTAATACTGTGAAATTTTTGAAAAATTCTGGTGGTGTTTGGTGATTCCCAGTAAAACCTGATGTGAAAGTCATATTTGGTACTTGCTGGCCTACAGTACGTCTGTTAGTAGTTGAAAGGTAGAACCAGTACAGCTCATATAGGTGAAAATAGCAGGGATAAATGGATTTAGGTTTGTGCTTAAGTTGACAGCAATAAAAACTTTGGATCTGTGAACAGCAGTGGTGAGGGTAATGAGAATGAGAAAAGATTAGAATTAAGAATAAAGAATACCTCTGAAGTAACAGTTTCCTCGGCAGAGGTTACCGTCACCTTCGGCTTCAATTGTTCTCCATGTTGTAAATGCCATGTTTTAATTTATTCCAGTAGCATTGTGATTATTGTACGGGGTTTATTTATATGCTTGACATTTAAGCCTTATAAACCAGAAATTGTAATACCTTTAATCAATTTTCTGGAAATTATTAATAGTACAGATATGGATGTTGGTTTTTCATGGACTGGGAAGAGGAGAGCAAGATCCTGCTCTTACATTTAATCAGCAGCTTAAGGAGTTCTGTGGTTGGAAGATGACTAAAAAAAAAGACCAGCATGGAGAGAGCATCTCTGAGTAGTGGGGTCACACAACCCTTGATAGTGTCAATTGCCTTTGAAAAGGATTTTTTACCCGCATGATGATGTATTCAAATGACAGTCCTTTGATTTGCACTTCAAAGTAGCGGACTGCTTTCCAGTGCCACTGATTCTTAACTGCAGTGCTTTATCCTCCTGTCCTGTTCCAGTTTCTACCAGGTATTCACAAAATCACTTTATCACACTCTTTCATCACTTCTTTGAAACACATCTATGTGATTATCTCCAGATTATAGCATAAAATGGAAAGTTGAAGCTGAAATTCATAAATCAACCTATTTTAAGGCAGTTGCCTCTATTCCTACAGACCAAAGCAACATGGTAAATTCCGGAGAAAACTGAAGGCACACCTCAGTGTGCAAAGAAATTGCAAGAGTCTGCACCTTCCTCCTCACCAGGCTCATTATGAAAGTGGGGCACACCAACACAGCTTTAGTCCCACTTCTGAGCCCAGCTGTGGTAGAGATGCCAGCAGCCATTCTTCCTGTAGCTCCACACATCCAGCCCATCCTCCAAGGCAGATGATTGGTATTATTAGCAAATGGTTACTGAAATTGATGGGATTGTAAGGCTAGCTTCCAAACAAGAATGCTACGTGATATGGACACTCTCTGACAGCCCAGTTTAGCACCTCCAGTAAATCTGAATCTGAGGATTGTTACATTCCTGCCTGTCAGCTGAGCCACACTAGCTAACCCAGTGTACATGCTTCACCAAAATGAGTAGGTAGCATTTGTCACCTTGAGTGCAGGATGACACAAAAAGGATCCAAGCTAATGACTTTCTCCTTATTTCATGGGCTATATGTGTATGCATCACTTACCATGGCCTTGAACAATGCACAAGATGATACATCTTGGTCTTGAAGCTGCTGTTGCCAATTTAAGAATCTAGTGAGACTGCAAAAGCTGAAACTTTTTTCCTATTTTCCTGTTTTATGTGCAAACCAAGTTTTCTATTGCTGCTTAACAACAAAATTCAGATCCCCAAAGTATTTATCACCAGACTGTGTTTACCTAATCTCATGATTTTTAGCTAGCTAAAGTGAGGTATGTTCATATAGACTAATATTCAGGAGTATACCTCAGAATACACCTATTCCCTCAGGTATACCTATTTTGAACAACAAGACAAGCCTTTTTGGGCATATTGTTAAAATATGACCATTCCCTCAGAGGAATGCTTTGAAGAGAAGTGTTTATGCTTAGTTAGATTTACAAATGTCTAACACAAATACATCACTTCCCAAGATGTATGTTATGCCTCACCAAAACGATTAGTTATGAAATTGTGCATTAATAAAAACAGTTGGTTCTCTTTGTAGCTCAACTCCCTTTGCCCTCACTCTATATACAACAATGTCAAATAGCTCTCTGCAGTACTTCTGAATGACTATAGCTGCACTAGCATCATAATATATGAATTTATATTATGCGTGAAAGGTCATGACCCATGAGGAAGTCAGTTTCTTTTCATGCATGCACTCCTTAAGAGTTGGAACTTATGGAAGTGAGGCAAAAAGGAAAAAAAGACATCGCATGGAGTGAGGTCTAAAATTTGATCCTGTAAAAAAAGGTGAATATATATAACAGGACATTTGGTGAATAATGGAAAACATGCATAAAGGACTCCCATAGATCAGGGAATATGTGCATTTCAGTACCAAGTAGGGGCCTGGTTCTTGTAACCCAAATAAAAAAGAGACCTATATCATACATCTGTGAGATTGCCTATGTCAGACAGCAGAATTTACTAGTAACTAATTAATTACTGGTGTAAGAGATGAGAAGGTTTACCCTGGCATCTCTTATTCAAAACACTCCAACATCAGAACACCATGCAACTTGTAAAGTGGTAGATACAGACAGAACACTAATTTAAATATTCTGACATGTTGTAAACACCATGATTTTAAGAGAAGTGTTACTCCTTTGATTTGAGATGTCAACTACAATATTCGTACCATGGATATTTTCAGTTTAGAAAATGAGGTGATCATTGAATAAATGCTAGGTGTTACTGTCGTTTGTTTACTACCAATAAATTAAAATCTGTTTTTGACTTCATCAAGCACTGAGTGAATTAAAAAAGAAGGCAAAATTCCATTTACAGCCAGAAGAATCTAATTGAGAGAATTTATCATTTTTTTTGCCCAAAGCTCTCTCATCTTATCTAAGTGTGGGCTTCATTTTTAACTACAGCCCCTGACATTTGCTCTTACTCAGTTGGCCCCACAAACTCTTCCAGGTGGCAGCTACAGAGGTAGAGGGGCAGAGGACTTGTGCTGGGCTTGCCCTTGCTGAGAAAGGGGCTGAATGGAGCTCATGTTATCTGACCAGCCAGATCCTGCTCTTCCTTCACCTCCACAATCCTAGGCAGGAGCCAGACTGCAGAACCTTTCTGAGGGTCGCCTTCTTGGTACCACCTGAAGAAATAATGCTCCTCTACCCTGGCAGCACCTGCTTCATCCAGGTCTGCACCTGGTCCTGTGAGTAGGGCTCTCCAGCAACTTTCCAATATTTCTGCCACATTGTGACTATGAATTCACAGTGAAAGAAGCCAAACTTTGTTCTTCTGTTTTCTGTGAGACAACGGTTTTATTTTAGTTGGCATGGATGTCTTTTATACAATAATCTCACCAGCACATTGCCTTTTATTTTCCAAAAATACAAA
The DNA here is from genome assembly GCF_035770615.1 of Melospiza melodia melodia. Classification (NCBI taxonomy): domain Eukaryota; kingdom Metazoa; phylum Chordata; class Aves; order Passeriformes; family Passerellidae; genus Melospiza; species Melospiza melodia. The sequence goes on along the minus strand of NC_086194.1, from coordinate 133,673,267 downwards.
TTATTTTGTAAACTATCAGGATAGGAATACATATATGTAAAGCTAAGGAAGGATTTCTTTTCAATTATAAAAAGTATATGCCCTCTTGATTTTTTGAATTACAGAGTTTTCATTTCAAGCAATAACTTCTCTGGCACTTGCACTAATGTTTCAACCAAAACCCTTAAAGTCAGGAAATAAATAAGTGAAGGAAGGAAGCAATCACATTTTTACAGGCAAACACGCATAGGTGCCAACTCCACAAAAATTAACTAGCAGATTTTGGGTCTCCCTGTGACTAGAAATTTGCCAAATTGTTTGGCAAATAATGTGTAGGAGCAGCACATCCTGTTAAAGATGTAAATGGCTAAGGAAAAGAAACTTCAGATTGTAGGTAGTGTAAAACCTTAAAAAATAAAAATATTTTTGCAGTCATTTGTTCAAAGCAAATGTGTTTCAAAACCTCACATTTGAATGCATACATGGATAATACATAAATGAAACATAGTTGAAAATTCCTTTTGATTTTATCCTTTGACAAGCAAATACGGCATCTTTAAAATGTTTAAATTTTTTTTTCAGATAAACTTTGAATGTTCTTCTTCTTCTTCTTTGAAACTTTATAAAAGATAGCACACAGCAATGACTAAATTGCAATATTAACTAGATATTAGAATTTATAAATTCAACTGTATTTTTTCATTTTGGGGGGTTTTTTGGAAAGTGTGTATTTGTGTGGTATAACATTATGCATGTTCTCAGTTGTCAAAGATTCCCAACCAAATTACCACTGCAATAATTACTAGAAGGAAGTATAGTGATAAATTTTAGTAATAAGCAAGCATCAGCAATATATTCTATCAGAAAATCCCCATAGATACTTGATTTATTTACTCTACTCTTACTGTACACCGTCTCATTTTACTTTTCTCCTTAAATTTTATTAATCATTATTCCAGAACATCATTTTCTTCCCTGCAATGAACCTAATTCTTCAACTTGCCCTTTGCTGTTTTGGTGCATCGGTTTCTCTTCTAAAACACAGAACTGATGTTCACTTCTTAAACTCACTGTTCACTTTCCCTGCAGAGCCTGTCCCTGTCTGCCAGCCCAAACAGAACTTCCAGCTGGTGACACAGAGTGAAATTCCCACCTCTGTTTGAAGGACTCCCTGCAGCCCCAAGGGCTGGGCATCATCATCCTAGCAGGACCCAGCTGAGCTGACTGATGTGAGAGGAGCTGCACCTCACTCTGTTCTTCCCCATAAGCCATATAAACTCCCATCAAAGGTTCAGCACCTTGTTTGAAGCTGATAGAAACTTCCACATGGAGCCAGAGCAAGCCTTTGTAGATATTTTATTATTACTAGACAAAAGCCATTACTGATCACCCTAACCCATGAAAAAGTTTAAAAAAAAATTTAGGATAAGTACTGAAATCTTCTGTCTGACTTGTAAAGGCAACAGTTTAATTAATATCGAGGGTAAATATAAACTTTGATCTATTAATTAGTTACGCTTTCTTGAACTTAGCCTAAAATTTCTTTAAAACCTCTTGTTAATGTAATTTTTAATTAGAACCAGAGTAAAAACCCCCAAACTTATATGATTACTTTACAAGGTAACATTATAATTAGAAATCTTCAGCAAGATGTTGAACAAGATTGTTGAACAAGATGTTGAACTTTAACAAGAGTATTGCAGGGCTTCATAAAATATAAGTGGTTAGTTCTGTTCAGTACAGTGCATGTACTGGCATTTCCTTTTTTATTAATAAAGAAGGTAAAATTTTCCAGCAAGTATTTTTTTTTTTTCTCCCTTCTGGCAAAGTTAAAGTATCCAAGTAAGTCAATGCTACGATGTTTGCTGCTGAGTCTGATGAGAAAAGGATGGGCTGTCATGAGGCAGTACCATCACTAATAAATGAAGGAACTGTAAAAAAGGTAGTGAGACCTGGTCTTGGCTTCTTTCAGCTGTGTATTCTTTTCAGAATTGTGGTAGACAATAACTGTAAGATACAAACTACACTATTGGAAAAAAAATTGCAAAATTATTTGTTCAAGCAAATATTTATTCAGGATTGAGAGTTTCTTTGTGATATGAATACTCATATTTGAACAATATCAGATAAGAATTAAGGTCTTCATAGCTTCTGCTTGGTTGTTTTGTATTCCTTCCTAGAAGTGAGTACTCAGTAAAGTGAAGTACTGTGCTAGGAGAGGACTCCTGTGCAATTAGTAGAGCCCTGCTTTTCCAATCAAATAGCCCAGGGTACAACCACATGGAACAGCCTAGAGCTGTGGAAATATCTCTCACAGAGCACTTGATGCTTCATTTCTGTATAAGTTATCCTGACATTTCTCTCATGGTTTTTGGGAAGCCTCATGCATGGGATGGTTGGTCAGAATTCCTGCCTATTTCACTCACACTTTTTAACAATAAACTGCCTTGCAAAGCTGGCATGAACAAGATTTTGTTAAACTTTTAAAAAATGGCTCTTCATATTAATGCATGAGCAAAGACAATTGCTGTTAAACAGGTTTACTTGCTGTTAATTCTTTCCTTTTCTAAAGAGATTGACCTCAGTTTGGAAAGTGACACAATCAGCTAGAGAGTATGAAATTGAGAGGCTTGAGCTAAAAAACACCTATAAATCAGTAAGAGTAATTAAAAAATTGGCAAATCCAAACCCCCTTAATTTATTTTCAAGAAATTAGGCTACATTCTTGAAACATTGCATTTGAAACAAGCAAATTAAAAATGTCACACATCTCTGCACATAACTGCTTCTGTGGAACAGAAAATTGAATAAAACATACAGTAGGTTTCACACTTGTTCTTTAGTTCCTCTTTAACTTCAGTAAGCTAGGTAGAATAGTGTGTCATTAGTGTTTTCCTTGGATGCTTAGGAACAGAAGGTCAAACTAACCTAGTGAGCTATTCCAAGAGTTTATAGCACTGAACCAGAGGAAGCCAGCAGTGAGACCAAACCTTACATCCTCTTTTCAGAACACATTTGGCTGGCACCTCAGCAAGTCAAACAACTCTGAACTTGTACAGTTTAGTAGATCTTTTGAACAAGCTTCTGAATGACTTTCTCTGCTCACCAGAGTGAAGATTAACAACAAAAAGTCTGTTAAATCACAGCTTGTCCTTTTGAATACTTCCCTAAATGTATTCCAGCAAGGATTAGGCTTACAAGGCATAAAAGCTGGATTTGTAGAGGAAACTTGTGCTTTCAGCATAAAGGAGCCCAAGAAATAAATATCCATAGCTTTATGGATATGATAACATGATACCTTGTTATCTTATGTCAGTTTTTCACTCCATCTTTTTATATTCAGTTCATAATCTAAGGAAGTCAAATAAAATCTAAGGTATTCTTGCTCTTCAATAAATTCTGCAAACTGAAGATAAAGGTTTATCTGTAAGGCAGCAGTTATAAATATTGCAAAAGATACCAGAAATTTAGAGCTAGCACCCTGAAAGAAAATAACCTTTATAGAACTAGACTACTAAATTTTCCACTGATCAATGAAAATTATAAATTGTAATATAGCGACACTTTGGATTGTCTGCAATGATAAAGGCACCATCTGCTGCAAAGTTTTCATTCAATCAAGACTTGCTGTTCATTTAGTGACATTAAGGCATTATATCATCTGTGTTGACATCTCCATCTGTCACTGTGATCTTACCTAATCTCTTTTTTATCTCTAGGTTTTTGAAACTATATAGCACCAACTTGAAACTATTTTAAAAATTAGTAAAATACCAGACTGTAAAAATTTTTAATTTTTGTTACTGGCTGTCTTTTTTTATTTCATCATCTTCTATGTTCACGGCATACTTATTTTTAGTTTCCAAGCAGATGACCAATGAGAGCTGACCTGTCCTGTTTCCTCAATTTACCATCTTTATTTTTAGTTGAGAATTATTTCTCCTGCATACTGAAATATGCAGGAGAACCTTTTATTGATGAAAGAACCTTTTATTAAACTTTATTTCATCTAGCAATTTTATCTCCATTTGTTAATGAAATCTTTTCCAATCCTTTTATTGAATTCCTACCACCACTAGCTCATCTTTATCAGAGTTCTTTTTTCACTCTTTTTTCACTTTTTTCAGTCCTTTGACAGCCCAGTCTCCATTGTCTCCATCAGTATTTAAAATCGTAATTTTTATTGTAGTTAATCAGTGCAAATACTTAACTCCCTATTTATTATGTCACCTGGCGAAAGTAACTATAAATTCACCTCTTATAACTATCTTCTGTCCTTGTTTTTCTTAGATTTGTGGAAAACTCAATTTGGGTGATCTTGCTTTGTCTATTCTTAAATATATTGTTAAAATTCCAAGACCAAATCCCTATTTACCTTCATGGCACTGTTCTTTCATGAGGCAGGACAAGAGAAAGATTTGAAAAATTAATGTAATTTCCTCTTTGAAGAAGACCTGAACATCATCTAAGAGGAAATTGATAAAATGTTAAGCAACTTTCCTCTTCCCTTTGTCTTGCCTTCCCTCCCCTCATCACAGATGCTAATCTGGTATCCTTTAATCCAATCTCAGGCCTCACTGATTATATCCCACCACCTGATCTCTCTCATGATCATTATCTCTCCCGTTCCTTTCCTCTCTTTGTCCCCATATAAAAGCATTTCTAAGACCTTTGATATTCTTATATGAACAAGTTGTCCCTGTCCAAGTTGTGCAACCAGTTCATCTTTCCTTTATAAACTTAAAAAAAAGAAAATTGTGTAGGGTATAACTGGCATGCAAAATGGTCCTGATTCTCTGCAGTCTCCTGTCTCCACTGAAACCAGTCTCAACTACTGTCTTGATTCTAACAAACTACAGACATCAGACTCCTTCATTAGAACCACTTGACTTTTGATCCTGTTGAATTTACTTTGGAAATTTTGTCCTACCTTCGCTTGTGTTTTGCCATTTGGAGTATTTAAATTGTTGTTTATCCACTATCTCAATCACCACAAAAAAAGTATAGTAAATTATAAGGCAAGGAGATCTGATAAATCATCTTGATCTAGCAAATAAGCATTCAAAATTTGGCCTTGTGTACCTAAGATAGGACCAAAGTGGTTTTGACTTAGAATTTGGACCTATACCATTGCTTCTTCTGGCACTGTGACACAGTGTGACTTAAACTTTACAGGGGTAGTAACAGGCTGTGTCTCACCTACTGATATTTCTGTCATGAATTATTAGACTTCATGGCCCATCAGACTGAGGGAACTGAAAAGGTCGAAAGTCAGTATACTAAAGAAATCACAAAGAATTTTCAGCTGGTAGTGCCAATGTTCTCTGTCTTTCTCTGACTGTTAAATTAACAGAAAAATAAAAAGAAAATTGCCTCTTCTTGAATGGTGAGGAGTATAAAATTGTCTTTTATTTTCTTTTCTCATGCAAACTTTAAAATTGTGTCATACGGAACTACAGTGATTACTTTCTATGTGATCTAAAGATGATGCAATCTGTTTAGAAGGCTCGTTCATATCTCCTACCTTCTTTACGCTACGTAGAATTATGGGGTAAATGGCTTGACTTTTTTTTCTCTTCCTTTGCAGTGTTCACTGATTATCTAGCCAAGAATTCAAGTCAAAGAGTGTGCATTTCTGGGAAAATGTGTCAGTAACTCAGAGTCTCAAGCTGTGTCAAGGGAAATATAGGTTGGACATCAGGAAGAAGTTTTCCATACAAAGAGTTATAAAGTACTAGAACTACCTGCCCAGGGATGTGGTGGAGTCACCGTGTGTTTAAAAAAGACTGGATGTGACACTTAGTTGAGGTGTCAGGAGCAGGTTGGACTCAATGATCTTGAAGGTCTCTTCCAACCTTGTGATTCTGTGATTCTGTGGTTCTCTGATAATTGATGCCTTGTGCATGGCACAGTTGCTCTTGATGGTTGTTGAATTTTGTAGCTGTACCACCTAATTTCCACAATTTGAATATCTTACCTGCCTGTCAGGCTGGGATGAGAATTTTGTTTTCAAGAACCTCTGTTCTGTGTGTGAACTCACTGAATGGTGTTAAACCCCAACCTGTTACTGTTGCTTGCAGTCATACAAGTGGTACGAGTGGTTCTTTTCATTTTTATTTCTACTTTCCTCACTCTCAACAGCTCCTAAAGGTTTAATTTCAAAACCAGAATCCATATATGGTGACAGTCATAAATAGATATATAAATAAATCTTACTCTTGATTAATATAATGTATTGCTAAGCAGGTTTGTGTTTGCAATGCATGTTTTTCTCAGAAAACCTTGTGTTAATTAATATCATCGCTGGATGAGATGCTCAAATGAGCTACAACACAGCTTCCTAAAAAAGTTTTATGTTCTGGAACGAACTAACTAAAACATTTACCTTCAAGTGATGCAGCCAAGTTTTTCATAATGACACATTTAAGATGATGATATTGACTTCCAAAAAAGCTTCTACTTAAAAAACAATCCTATTTTGTGGTTTGTTTGATGGTCTTTTGATGGTTCAAGAAGCAGTCAGAGGTCCCAATTTTAACCCTACTTTACATTTTTTTTCTTCAGGAGGGACCATATTGCTAAAGTCTTGTTCATTACGTGTTTTCAGTATGCTACAACCTGAGAAACTAACACCTCATAACTTAATTATCTGTATTGGTGAATGTTGTATCTTTTGGTTGACACTGATGAACAATTTTACAGGACAGGCAGCCAGGAAGTCCTCTGGCATTTGAGGACCATAGGACATCTTTCCTGAAGTGTTTTGATTACAGTTCAGTTGGCTATAAAGATCTTAACTTGAGTTTCCACTGAATGTTATGTGTGAGATACAATGTTCTCCAGTTCTTCTCTCGACTTGCTCTAGTAAAATGGTCTTATTTTCATGCTTGCTGCAGCTTTTACTGAGTCATATTTTGCAGTCTAGACATAAAATCATGAGTTTTCCTATGTCAGAGCAACCTGTGGAAGAAACCTGAATCGGAGATTGATGATTTCAGGGAACTCCTGGAGACAGAGACATCTGCCCTAAACAGAGGCAGCTACAGAAGGTATCCCAAGTCTGATCTCAGTTTGGTTTTGAATGTCTCCAGAGACAGAGAATTTACAATCACCCTGGGCAACCTGTTCCAGTGTTTGACCACTATCATGATAAAGAATGTTTTCTAAACTTTAAATGGCATTTATTATAGGTAAATTTGTTCCTTTTGTTTCTTTTCCTCTTACCTCCAGGTTCATTTTTTGTATCTCCTTCCATCAGGTACTCATTTATTCACACTTGTAAGATCCCTCCTTAACCTTCTGCTCTCCAGGATAAATAATGCCACTTCTCTCAGTCTTTTCTTGTTATAACAGATGCTCTAATCCCTTCATTATCTTCAGGTTTCTTTGCTGCACTTGTTCCAGAATGTTAATTTCTCTCTCATCCAGGGGAGTTCAGAAGTGGACACAGCACTTCAGGTGTATCTCCATTTACAGAGGACAACAATCAGTTCTGGTGATGTTCTGGATGAGCTGACAGCACTCTCCCTAATGCAGACCAACATGTTGTGGCCCTCTATTCTGCAGGGACATACTCTTGTCTTATGTTCGATTTCTTGTCCATCAGAATGCGTCGGTCCTTTTCTGGAAAGCTGCTTTTCTTCTCCTCAGCCCCCAGTCTGACTGGGGGGTGTCTGGAGTCCAGTCCTCCGTGGGTGCAGGACTTTGCAGCTCCTTGTGCTGAACCTCCCAATACACCTGTCAGCCCATTTCTCCAGCTGGGTGAGGTCCCTCTGGAGAGCAGCACATCCAGCTGGTTTATCAGTCACTGTTCCCAGATTGTACAACCTGCAGACTTTCTGAGGGTGCTCTCTGTCCTATCACCCTTGTCATCAATGAAGACATTAAACTGTTTTGAACCCAATTTCAGCCTCTGTGGGACCTCACGTTTGCTTGGTCTCTAGCTAGATGTTAGTTTCCAGTCCAGCTCACTGTCCGCTTATGTTCCTCCGTTTGTTTGTCTGTAAGGAAGCTGAGAGAAATGGTGTTGAAAGCCCTACTAAAATTGAAATAAGCAGCAACCTCTGCTTTCTCCTCACTCACCAAGTCAGTAATCTTATTTTAGAAGGCAGAAAGATTTTTGGGACAACTGGATGTGGGAGTGAAACAGCACATTAAATATCATCAGTTAAATGGGTTTTTGTGCCCTCTTCAAATTATGTGTCAAGAAGACAAGCAATTTGTCAATGGTAAGAATGCTTGGCTGAATTCAGGAAAAGAATGAAAATTATTCTATTTTTAAATTGACTTTGAGTCTCCATACTGAGCTCTGATTTTATATTCTTAAAAGCCCTTGCTGCTTACTGTTGAGAAATTGGCTACTTTAGCCTTTTCCATCAGAGCATACTGTCATATTTCTCTTGAAGTCTTTATAAGTAGGGAAGAGAAAAATATAACCTTGACTTTTTTTCTCTGAGTGGCCTCTGATGCAGTAGCACAGCATTACAGAGATATTCAACTGCTTCCCCACACCTTTGGTTTCACGTATTTTAATCAACTTTTGAGAAAAGCACATTTAGAATGTTTTCCTTCTGTCCACAAAGAGATTTTACAACCCTTTAAGTGAGTGTATGTCTCCAACAGGCAGGAAATGTGAATTCCTTAATGCTCAAAGGGAAAAATTGGATTCCACTGAAGTCACTGGCTGAAAAAGCCATTTTTGAATTTGTTTTCTAGCTAAAACTTGATCACTCAGAAAATCATTAAAAGTAAAGAATAATTAAACAAATAGAAAACAACAAAAATGTCACATCTGAAAAGATTTGCCCATCTACAGTTATGTATCTGCTTTAAATGCAAGACAGAGACAAGATTTTTATTTATCAATCCTGACTAATGCTAGGAGCACTGCAAATACCTTTCAGCCCCTTGCCTTCTACTCTCTGCTTTCACAGACTGGAATCCAGGGCTGGAGATTTTAATGCATGTCAGGCTCTTTGATGGCAGTCTGGCCAGTGCTGGCAGCTGTAGTCTGATCAGAGTGGATGGATGAGACAAAAACATGAACTGATAAAGTGTTGCCCCACAAGCCATGTGAGATAGAAACCTGCCTGATTTTATAAAGAAATCAGTCCTGGTTAAAAACCTGACATCAACAGCTTTCCTACTTCCTGAATCTGGTTAGAGCTGTATACCCTAGAAGCATGCTAAGGACCTGCTTTTTTAGGCATAGTGTTTTATTTTATGTCATTGGAATTGGGTACATAAACTTTTACTTTCACAACCATTATTCTATCTCTAAAAAGCTGCAGGGGGATTCTCTGCGTGTGGCAAGAAATATGTAGGAGCACAGATTGCTTTATTGGTATGTGATATATATGACACAGAAACAGGATACAGGTGCAGTCTTATCTTCTTCTAAAGTTAAAGTTTCCTGCTTTTGTAGTATATAAATATTTTTATATATCTTCTGGTAGTTTATCACAGCTGCTTATTTTAGTTTAAATATGTTTAATGGAACTTTTGTACAGGAATATAGCTCAGAATTCTGTGTCACATATTCACCAGAAAATGAAATACAGTTTTGGGCGTATTAGGGAGATATTTCTGCAAATATTTTTGCAGATTTAACAGTTATTTAAGATTAAGTACTGGAGAAAAAATTCTTGTAAATTTGAATGGTAAATATATGCAAATTCTTCATTTCTGTCAGAAGAATCACATTTGTAGAAGAAAAAAAGACTTGTGATATTTGCTGTTAGCTTCTCTTCTGGAGTGAAGATAAAGAACTTGGTAGTCAACACTATGAAATAGTCAAGCAGTCACACTTAAGTCTTGGTAGAAAATATGGCTGTCTGCAAGTAAAAGCTGCAGAAACAGGATAGGTCATACAGACATGGGACATATGGGACCTGTGGGACATATAGGACATATGGGAAGGAAGTAACACAAACTACTTTAACACTATTCATGCTAGGTTAACATCTTGTAACACCATTTTTACCCTGTACCTTAGAGTTATGGGTGGTGTACACTCACACTACAAATACTTAGTCAAATCACTGTGCTCCCAAAGCAATCTGAGTGTTAGTATAAAATGCAAAAGTATTGCTGGATCAGCAGTGACGGGAAATTCCAGGTGATAATGTTTGTCAGTGTAGTGGGCAGTTTCTTCCACATTTAAACCAGCACAAGTGAATATTTAGAACAGTAACTTTCAGTGAGATGGTCCCACCATTTATTAAAGTATTGACATTTGCTTATCAAGGATGGGGAAAGAAAAAATAAAGTTTGTGCCCCCAGAAAAATGAAAAGACATTAAAAGAGACATTTTTTCCAATTAAGATATTTTTCCAATAAAGACTTTTTTTCCAATTTCAGATGTAAAGTGTTGAAATTATGTGATGATAGGAGCCTGTATTGATAAGCCTTTGGCACGCCTTCCTTTATTCTTGAATATGTTGAATTCCATTGTGTCAGCCCAGGTGGCTCCTACTCATTAAACTGGCCTTGTAAGTATTCAGTAGACTGTTCCTGCAGCTGTAGAGGTGGTGATGCAGGATATTATTTCATAAGGAAGCTAGAAAATTTCTAGAACATAGTTTAATAGAGATAGATAGATAGATAGATAGATAGACAGACAGACAGACAGATATAAACTATAGATAGATTAATATAAGAAGCAGGAAAGTCGATTGAGCAGAACAGCAAGTTGGAGAGTCTCATCCAGTCCAGCTGAAGACTAAGCTGCAAGGAGCCTTGCAACACAGCCTTTCCCAAAACCAGTGATTTACTATTTAGCCATCTGCTGCTGGTGATTCTCAAAGAATCAATATGGTTACACATGATGATTATAATGATGATGAAAACATCCTGTGCTGTTCATTGTGATTTATCTTCCAAAAGAGTGGTAGTTTGGCACATTAAGTTTTTAATCAAATTGGCATTTCCTCCAGTATTTACAGGCAGATATTGTCCCAAAATCCTGTGAAATGAATCAGTAACTACCTACACATTACTGGTTAGGCTGCTAAGACACTTTTTTTTAGGCACTGACTAAAACTTCTCTGGTATTTGCCACCTTTATGGTCCTTGCATGTAGACATATTTAATGGATTACAGAACTGAAGAGAGGCTTCTCTCATCTGTTTTCAATTCAGTTACTTCCCTGAATCCTAGTTCTAAATAGGATTGAGCTTCCAGATAGTAGCTGTTATTCCAATTTCCTGCTGCTGATGACATTAGAAGTTATCTTTATTGTATTTCCTGGATAACCATGTTCCAACTTTGAGAAGGCACCACAGGTCATTCAGGGTTCAAAATTGTCAGTTAAACACCTTAATTTTTATTCATGTGACAGATTTATTCTCTACATATGTTATCTTTGTCATCTTCTGTTCCTCCTAATATAAGTGGTTCTTTAACAACTATATAAATATCTAAATATTCTATCTCTAGTTCAAATCTTTCAAAAAGTGAAAGATATGAAACAGTTTTCTCTCTGAGCAGTGAGGTACAATTGCAGGCCTGTCACTTTTCTCAAGCTGGAAAACAGATCTATCAAATTTGTCTGGTAATTACCTTACCAAATACCCTTTAGTCCCAATAGATGGATAGATAGATAGATAGATAGATAGATAGATAGATAGATAGATAGATAGATAGATAGATAGATAGATAGATAGATAGATAGATAGATTGATAATATAGATAGATTGATATAAGTAATAGGGAAGTTTTGGAAGACCACAGGCCAACTGGTTCTAAGAATTAAGTGGAATAGCAATTTCCAGAGTCTCATCCAGTCTAGCTGAAGACTAAGCTGCAAGGTTCCTTTCCCAAAACTAAACATTTTCTATTTAGCTATTTAGAAGAGTACTTGTCCTTGTAGGCAATCCATTGTAGAATTAATTCTAACATAGGTCTCTTAAACTCCTGATCTGTCAGGGATCATCAATACTCAACCTAAGCACAAAATAACTGGAACAGATCTGTCTATGCTGTGTGTATATCCCTGGGGACAAGGCTACCTCTGAAGATTCTTGGAATGCAGTGCAAAGCAGAGGTTCAGAGTTTTTATAAGTACATAGTTACAAAAATAATAATAAAAAAACAATTTTCGAAAGCTAACCAAAATTTGTGGAAATTAAAATTCATCTGCCACACATCCATCCAGCCCTTCACATTGTCATCCATACTGTCCAGTTTTTGATTCACGAATATTTTTTCCCATTTTGAGAACTGGAATAATGTTGCTAAAGAACTGCTTGTGATTCTTCCAAGTCTATCTTTTTAGTAGTTACGTGTCTTAATAAGTAAATCTAAATTGGCAGGTGTGAAGTCTATTTTGGAGGGGTAAAGGAGTCACATAAGAGGCTTTATTTTTAATTTCTTTTTCCCAGTTCAGTGAAAAACTCATAATCTTTAGTAAACTGGTTTTATGAATCAGATCCTTTAACAAATTATTTTGGTGGTATAAGGTTAAAATTCTTAGAAAGAAAGAAAAGTAATCCAGGTCAATATATCTATGATAATACTTTCCTATGGATAATGAGAATTATTAATAAATATTTTAAACTAAAACTTATCAAATTCAATGTAGTTTACTGAATGATCAGTTTTCAAGTCTCCAGCATATAAGAAAGCTATAAGTTCAGGAAAGTCTTTAAATTATTGTACCTTCTTGTTTTATTGATAAAATTGGCCTGGCTATAGACCTACATTCATATTGGCTTTTGTGGCTGAAATATGTTTCTTATTGTATAGGTACAGTGCTGTTTGGCACTAAGGCTCCTGGAAAGAACATGGTGAGCTAAAACTGGAATATTTAAGCATACAAACAAAAGACAAAGTTGTACACTGTGCTATCTGAAATTTTTGTCAAATGTAGTACTTGTGTTTCTGTTAGATTAGGTGATTATGCTTTCTGTTCCTTTTCCTAAAATGCTTGTCTAATACAGAAGCAACATTACATGTATCAAAATGTTTAAACGTGCACTGAACTTTCTATTTAGACAAAGCATTAGTGTTTCTAAAGATCCTTTCACCCCTCCATTTCTGCTCCAGATTTTGGGCGTCTCTATGGCTTGGGGGTGTTTTAGGGCTTCCTACATCTTAGAAAAGTAAAGCCACACGGTGTGAGAGGGCAGAGGTTGCAAAAGGAGAAGCAGCTCCCCAGCAGCCTCCAGTATGTTGCAAACTCTGCAGTCCACAGAGCTGCAAAGGAAAATTACAGCTGGCATGCCTTCATGGATGTGGATCTCGAGCAGTGGAGCAGTCCCTCCTGTCCTGTCTGTTCTCTAAGCAACCAGAGTAAGGAGAACACAGGTAACCTCTCCTAAGAGACTGTACGTGGCTAGAACACCTTGTGGCTCTGCCTGAGGGAAGTCCTTGGTTTACCTGTCTGATGTCAGCTGTGGCTGCACGTGCCAACAGCGTACCTCCAAAGCAGCTCCTGCTTCTGGCAAGGAGAGTTCCCAACCTTAACCTGGATTGTGGAAACAAGTCAGGTTCAGCTATGTTTCATATGGGTTTATGGAGGAGATTTTCTCACATGTTGAATGTTCCCTTCCTTGGGACCACTAGATTGGATGATGCTACTTACACTTCCAGTATTAATCATAAATGACTAATCCTAACTGTAGCTTCTGTGTTTGTTATCAAAATGGAAGCTTTTGAATTCCAAATATGAAGCTTATTCCTTCTGAGGGCAGCCAACTGTAATGACAATTACTGTACAGGACTGTTGGTTTGGCACATCCTCATATGCCATTAATTTCCATAACCTTTATCCCAACAGCCTTGTTCTGTGTTTTAACATCTTTCAGGTTCTAGTCTCTTTCCAAGAAAAATATCCATATTAAGTAAAAGAAATTTATTGTCAGCACTTAAGTTGGATGTTAAATTATTTTTTTTGCCCATCCTTGATAGGGTGAAAAGATGTTTGAATTGGTTAATAGTTATGAATTGTACATTGTACAGTTATGTTGAAAATATGGGATTTTTTTTAACTTTTAGATGGTATTTTAAAAGTAATAAAAGATTTATGAAATGCCTGTATAGGACTGTATCTAATCATTAGAATTCCATCAAGTAATCTTTTTTTCCCCTTCAACTGAAATGAATATAAAGGGCTTCTTGAGAAAAGACAGGAAATGTTCATGTAAGACCTACCACCTGTTGTTTTGGTATTTATTAGAAATGTGTGTATATGGTTTTTTAAGTTGCATATGTATACATTTTCTATCCCAGATACTTATAAAGGAGAGAGGCCAGTTGAGTTCAATGTCCTCTGGAATAAACGACAAAACTGACTTTTGTTTAAATAAGCATTTCATAGGCTACTCATGATTTATACACACAGATCTTGATAATGAGTGGATGCACTTAGATTTCCAGCACAATTTTTTTTCTTAAAGAAGGTCACTTTATATCTATAGTTGCTTAGTCTATAAGATAATCAAACTATATGGATATTTCCTGCAGTTTCATTATATTGTGTTAAAGAATAAAGGCTGTCCTTTTGTTCTATAGGGCTCTACTTCCAAGTGTATTTTAAAGAACTCTGCTGTGTCAGTAACTGTGTACCTTATATTTATGTGAATAAGACGTAAAATATGCCACATGTGGAGGAATTCCATCACATATAAGAAAAGCAAAGACTTAAAAGACTTCTACAGGACATTCAGAGCCTCTCCAAGTTTTCTGAGCAGTTAAAACTGTTTTTAATTGTTTAATTGAATTGTAGTGCAACTGAAAATGTTCTCTCTAAAATAAATTGTATCACATTTAATCCTTCTTGACGGATTGTCGTTTGCCTTAATGTTATGAATTTTTGCAGTACTGTTTTTAGTATTCTAAATCAGTCCAAAACTTCAATTTACCCTTGAAAATCTGTTTGAACCTTCTCCAAACCAGGAATCCTGTTATTTAGCTAGTTCTCTTTGGAGATCTGTTCTTAATACCAAACTTTAATCTCCTTCATTGCTAATTTTGTAAATTATTGCTTGCACTGTCCTTGGTGAACAGAGACAACAGTTGATCATTTTCCATAGGAAGGGCATTATACATACTTGCAGATTGTTATCATATCCCCGTTCAGTCTTTGCTCTTCTAGACTAAACAAGCTCCATTTTTTCAACTTTTCCTCATAGGTTATTCTCTGCACCTCTTATAACCTTTAATACTCTTTTTGTTTACATCTTCTGTAATGACTCAAGTCTGGTCTGCATCCACTAACAGTACCACATTCCTCCTAAATTAGTTAAGACCTGGTTTTTAAACAATTAAGACTGAATGGTTTGATCATCAAGTGACTCAGGTGTAAAACATGTTTGTGTGAGAGTTGCCTCTTCCTTACTCAGCCTAGAACAATGCTGATACAATTTTGTTGACTAAGACGCAAAAAAGGAATGGTGTGTAACATATGGGAGTGATTAAGGTAATTTAGGAAAAATCCTGACATTTCTTCAGTCCTATCTGAATATCCCTTTCAAACAGAAGATGTCTACACAATATTCTTTCTTGGAGGGTTTTTTCTTGGTGAAAAATTATCAATATGGTACTCTTCATCTACTTCAGTACTTAGAATCTGCTGCTTAACTGGAGACAGAAACAGTCATTGTCAGCTGCAGCAATTATCATCACTATAGTTCTAGAAAGCTATGCTTTGCTCTTTAAAAATAAAAAATTAAAATTCTATTATAAACATCTAAAAACATTTATCTGTTATGAATTTGCAGGAAAACCATAGATTTCACAATCATGCAAAGTTAAACTTTGCCTTTGACCTGATATAAATGAAAAGCAAATTAAGAACATGATCTGGCATTCTATATCTGATCAGAAGAATAAAATGCTGAATTAAGGCAGCCTGTGCCTAGAAAATAAGCTTTATGAGGAATGTTGGAGGGAACTGAGGTCATTTAGCCTGGAGAAAAGGAGGCTTAAGGGAGACCTTACAGCTACCTGAAAAGAGGTTGTAGTGAGGTGGCAGCTGATCTCTTCTCCCAGGTAGCAAGTGACAGGATGAGAGCAATTGGCCTGAAGTTGTGCCAGGGAAGATTTAGATTGGATAATAGGAAAGATTTAATAATGGAAAGAGTTGTCAGACATTGGAACGTGCTGCCCACTGAAGTGGTTGGTACTGTGAATTACAACTGTTTGGGAACAAGAAGCTGCTTCAGCTTGGTTGTGCTCCTGCAATGTTGTGTGCTGTTCCTTGTGGTGGCTGGAAAATTAGTGTTGGAAATGTCTATGCTTTCCTTTTGAGGGGCAGCTTATTGGTAGTTCCATGTAACATCTGATAACAGTTTTTATCTCGGAGATACACTTTGGATTAAAAAAATGATATCACCCATCTTTCTCTCCTAAGCACTCTCTACATCCTAACTCCTCCTCTTCTCTGCATCAATATCTTGCTGCTGCTTTTGCAAACAACTCAGCTACAGACTACATACTGCTCATTCGCCAATACCCTGGACACAGCCCTTTCAAGTTCTTTTGTAAGTCTATTTCTGAAATGGTAATACAGGTTCAGATCCCCACAAGCAAAGAACAGACATAGCAGAAAACCAGGAGTAGCAACTAAATTACAGCAAAAATTACATAATGTTCTTTATACTGCCAGCAGACTGGTCTGATCAAGTCCAATGGTCAGTGCAAACTGCAGCCAGGAGTTGGGAATCAGGACAGGAGGGATTAATGATTAGCAGAACAAATATATATCATAGAAAAAGAAGGAAAGAAAGAAAAATGGAAACTGAAATGCATTGTGGGTTTTTTATTATTAATTCTGATGTACTTCTTGTTTAATATTTCTGTATTTTTTTCATTTTACTGATGCCTAAGTAATTACAATTTTTTTAATATAGGTACAAGTATTATGTCTTCAGCTGTCCACTGGTAATAAATATGTATAAGCTATGGGACATGATTTTTTTTCTTCTTTTCTTAAGAAAACACTTGAGAATTAGAAAGTATGGCTAGGGCAGGGGAGGGATCAAAGAGATTTTATAACATTCTAGTTTTGCAAATATTTGAAAAAGGCTAGTCTTCCCCCTAGTCTTCAAAGCTCAGCTTTTGACCCTGTGAGGCTGGTAGATTCCAGGAAGGCTAGATTTAGTGTTTTACGTCATCATTCCTGCTCTCCTTATGTTCATACTTATTTGTGCCAGGCTTAATATGCAATGTGGGTCAAATTCAGCTAAGTACAATTACTTTGGTAGCATGTCCTTGAAAAAAAAAGCTTTTTTTTTCTTTCATGATGGTGTCTAACTTTGATTCAGTGCTTCAAGTGATATTATGCTTTAATAGTCTGGTGTTTTTTGATTTTTTTTTAAATCTATGTGTCTGCAAAAATAGTACAGCATGGACAGCTACTTATCAGGTTACAAAACATCTTTTGTCTGTTCTCAGTACAGCATGGGAATCAGCTTGAGGCTGGCAGCTGAATTTAGCTTTCTAATGCATGATAACTCTCTGGGCTTCCAGTGCTGTGGAGATGTAGTCACTATCAACAAGGTCCTAATCTTGGGCTGAATCCTACCCCTAATATTACCTCATTTTGATGGATTTTCTCTGCACTTGACTTTAACTTGAAAGTCATTCTTAAACTGATGAATCTTTTCTCTAGGAAAAAAAATTAAACAGACAAAGAGAAAGTTTTGGAATTTCCCTTCATTTACATTAAGGATACAGAGGTTATATACCCAGCCAAAACTTCCACCTCCCTGAAACATCTACAATAAGAATAGGAAACTCCTGACAAGTTCTCAGAGCATTTTTGCATTTCCCTGCTTGATCAAAACTCTAAAATTAATTTAAACTGTGGAGGAAAGTCCAAAAATAGTATCTCAGCATCCACCTTCATGAACACTGATGTTTCACAATTTCAGTGCAATGTGTCTGTTCATTATTATTTTTTTTTTTTTTTACAGTGTCATCTAAATAGTGGTAGTGGTTGTTTTTGTTGGTTTTGTTCCTCTGTAAAGCACTGCCTTCTTTCCTTGTCCAAAATCTTTTGCTCCTTGGAAGGGTGTATGGTACATTCTTACACGTGAAGAGCTAACAGGTGACCTGAAACAGAGGGAGTAGATTTGGAGACCCTGTGTGCAAACCCAAAAAACAACAAAGGGATCTAAAAGCAAAAAACCCTTTTAGCTAAAACTATTGCCCTCAGGTCCTGTGGGAGGAAAAATATAAAATGACTGTATAGATTTCATACAGTTGAACTCTTCTGTCAGCTCATAACTCTGTGCTGTCTTGTTATTTGAAATAAAGATACAGGTTTTCCTTGAATATGTCACTCAGGAAAAAATTAAATGAAGTCTATGTGGTGATGTATTCAAATGCAGTCAGGAGCTTAATAATCAGACAGATTTTTTCCATTACTCTTAATCAGGAGGCAGTGATGTGGGCCAGTGATACAACCAGGCAAGCTCACATGCCTTGTAAGCAAGTTCTAGTCATGCCCTAAATCTTAAAATAATCCTGACTAGTCTCCATTTTTAGGCATGAGGATGAAAAAACCCTCAACCTTTTCAATACTGTCTGTCCATTCCATTCTTCATTCCTCGGAGGCTTGGAAAGAGAGCCCTACCACCTGCCTGCTAGACGACATGTCAAGGGCTCCTTATCCTTTTCTCTGACTGCTTGCCAGAACCTGGGATAAGAAAAAAAAGTGGGCTGAAGATGGGAACGTGCCAGTCTTGGAAGCTCTCCCTTGCCAGGAACATGCTGAGGGACAAAAGGCACTCTCCTGTCCTGAGCCCTGCACTTTGCCATCACAGAACTCAGTGCCTGTACATTAAATGGGTTCTGCCTATGTATCTCCTTTCCCACAAGCTTATCATCTGAGATGTTTTTCATCCATAAATAGATGACAGCTGTGTATATGACCCAGTCAGCTTTAAAAGAAACAGGCACTCTGTGTACTCTGCCTGATGGGAGCAATATTTCGGTTAAGAACAGGGAGTCCTTTGGTAGTACTACCAGCAGTCCACAAGATGTCATGCTATGACAAAAATGGTGATTTCTTGTACCTGGAAAGTACTGCAGCACTAACCTTCCAGAAACAGCACAGTCTGTTCAGGCAGCCTCAGCTTAAGGCGTTCAGACAGGCAGAAGACCACCCCTGAGCAAGAATGTCCTGAGATCTATTGCAATCTCTTGCCAAGCACTGACGTGCCCACCTTGGTTTCATCTCTAAGTTATTACAAGAGCCTGAGAAAATATGCACCCTCAAGCTCTAACTCATAGTTCTACACAAGTTGCATAATCAGTGGAAAGAAAAGGAATTTTACCAGGTTGTCTAAGTAGAACCACAGTTCTTTTCCATTTTGGGTTCACTGCATGGTTAACAGGAGTAGATTATAAATTTCCCAAAGCCAAGAAAGTTTATAGCTACTCTCAAACCTTAGACTTTATGCAATGAGTACTTCTTTAAATACATCTAAAAGTTTCCCTTTTAGATAAAAATCACTTACTTTACTGCAGAGTTTACTCTCCAGAGCAAAATTACCTTATTTCATCTTCAAAAAGATCATATTGTTTTTCCTTTAGTTTTGTTTGTGTACTGTATTAAGTTTTTCTTCTCTTCATATTTATAGATTTTAAACTAATTTTAAGAGTTCTGTTCCTCATTAGCAATGACATATCTACATTCAGAATAGAAATATTGTGTGGAATCACCCTTTCTCCAATACTCATGAAGAGACAAGGAACATTTTAAGGTGGAATTGTGAGCACTCTTCAAAGAAGTGTTAAAGGACTCATTTATGTTAATTAAACAGAAGGTCAAAATGGACTTCTGAAAAGGATCAAAAACCTCAGAAGAAGAAAATGCCAGTATCTTGGGTTCCATGCACACCAATTTTGATGAAAACTTTGTTAAATGGTAGTTATAGATTAGAGTCAAATGAAGAAAAAAAAATCTTTCTTGATGCATATGTTGATGCTTGGCTATAAACTAAATTAAGGCCACTGAGAAACTTTGAATTATTTGAAACATTCTGTTGATTCTCGCGGTTCCATTCAGTAATTTCTTAAGGTTTAGAGATTTAGAATGTAGAACATGGTGAATGAATGTGCAAGAAAATAAACTGAAGAAAGTCTGGATGCTTTGTTGAGATAAGATATTTTAAAGGCTTATTCAGAAAAAACATTTTCTTTTTTCTTTATTGAGGAATATTGAATATAGTTGAGTTTGAACAAAACTAGATACCAAAAAAAAAACAAAAAACCCCAAAAAAACCCTCTAAGCCAATCAGCATAACTTCATTCTCCTTCTTTCTACTGAAAAAAATGTTCACTGAAAATTTCCTTCTATGGATGAAACTAGCAACTCCACCATCTTTGTTGAGAGTGCAAGAATCACCAGTCAGTTTAGCAATATGCTGGAACAGAGCTGTGAAAACATCTACTGGGTTTTGGCCTTTTCTAGGAATAAAATCAGGCAAAGTTAACTGCAGTTATTTTAATTTTGGATCCAATGTATTGCATTGTAAATTAGTTTTTTTTTTTAAAAAAAACCTCAAATATCTGCAATATCAAAATATATAATTAAAAAGATGCTTATCTTTCCCCAGTCCAGACTGAAGGATTCCTTATAAGTCTTCAGAATTTTTACCAAGTTAGGTGTGGTTTTCAATGCCCCTATCACATTTTTTCCCAAACTGGGAGCTGAAGCTTTGCTGTGAGAGGGTGCTCATACTCAGTGGGGCAGGAGTTTCAGCCAGTGTTTATTGGGGTGACTTAGTCAGGGCTTACTGCAGATCTCAGCTTCACTGAAGTTTTTAGGTGTAGATTTTTTCAAACCACTGATAGTCTACGTAAAAGGTAGAGGAGTTCTATTAAGCACACAATTTATTTGGTGAATTTTGGTACGTTAAACCCTGTTCTTTGAGAAATAAGAAAAGTAGCTTGTTTGATCCTCCTGTGTGTTGCAATTTTTGTGTGTTTCCCCTTATGCCCATGCTCAATTGAATTGACTGGATAAGAAATGTTAACTTTCTTTAAAACTTGGTCTCATTACATTTTTAAGCTGCTATTGCCGAAAGTTCAGTCTGTGAGGAGGAATGACCAGTTAGGACAGAGAATATTAGATTCTTGATAGTAACAGGGTTTTGGAGCCAGCTAATAAGGTGAGGAAAGTTAGCAGCATTGAAAGATTTTTGCAATTATTGATTGCAAATAAAAGTATTATTAAACAGAATGCTCATGGAGTTTAACTCTGCTATCTCCAGTTAATGAGTGTGCCAGGGAATTGGCTGAGGATGCAGGGCTAGGAATGTGATCAATATAAAGGACATTTGAGATCTCAAAGATAACTAATGCCTAGATCATCTTGAAGCCTCAAGGAATAGTACTGGAATAAAAGTGATTGGTATAAAATGTAATATTTAAGCTGAAAAGTTACTAAGAACAGATGTAAAGTAGGCACATTTTGGATTTCAACAGCTGGAGAGAAGGACATGAAACAGTGATTCAGTTATCTTGTGAGCATGAGTCATTCATAGTGCCAGGAGACGATAAATTTAATTCTTATTTACCTCAGCAGAGGTAGGCACATGCAGAATTATTGCAGAAAGGACATGAATTCTTCTAAATTGCTTTGCAAGGTTATGGCCAGTGACATTCAAGAAAGTTGAACTTGGTTTGGGATAAATATGAGAAAGTGGAATTAGTATGAAGCAGAGGAGAGATCTGAATTTTCTTGCTTGTCTGTATCCTTATCAAATTTAATTTTTTCTAAAAATACATTTGTGGAAGAAGGTGCAAAAGGCACTGAAAGAAATATATGAAAACTCATCAGAACTACTTTAGCCTGAAAACGAAAGAGTTATCACTGCAGTGAGGTTCCAAAACTATTTTCTAATAAAAATAATGAGAGAGATACAGTGTTTCGTAAGAATAGGACTCAGCGTGCACTATGGTTACAGGGAATAAGCAGCAAGTCTACCTAAAAATCTATAAGGCACCTTGATCATGCAGACCAGTGGTTTTAACAAATGTTGGACACACTGTTCAAAATTCCTTTGGGTTATGTACACATGCTAAAACTTCTTGGAATTAATACTTTTAAGTACTTAGTTTAAAGGTTTTCAGTATTTCAGACTCTGCAAGAAGTTTCCTTTGCAGAACACTAAACAAAACATTAATTGCAGCAAGCTTTCCCTCTATCCAAATAGCCAAAGTAGGCACTGGGAAGAAACTGACTTCAATGGAAAAATGGCATTCTTCCAAGTCACAAGGAAATAAAATACGTGATTCATAATTTGTACATGTACAATGACCAGAATTACGAGAACAAGAGCTACAATTCATTTCACTGGTATATATAAATTCCCAAGTTGTTTTTTTTTTTGCCTTTCAGACTTCCAGGTTCTATATATGTATTCGAGTACTTGTCAGCCTGCAAGAAATAAATTCTTTGACATCCTGTGCACTTAGTCAGACAGAACCCCTCTAATAAAGCATAGATGTTAATTGGGTGACCGGGTCACTTTAAAAATATTTCAGAATTTCCTGGCAAAAGTCTTAAACTCGACTTTTCTACCTGCTTGGCTGAAAGATATTTTAGCTTGATTAATGTTTTTACTTATGAATAGTAATACCCTTTTGTGAGGTCACAATTCAGATGCCTGGCCTGAACGATGAACATGTTTGATTTAAACTCCAATTTATTGCCTCTCAGGTGGGAATCTGAAGAATCATTTAAGATCCTCCATTAATTCCTGCTGTTCGGGCTATTCCATTCTATGTAGTTCTAAACAGAGATTTTTGTAAAATTTAAATAAAACTTGAAACAGAGTTAGTAGCAGCCCAGCACCTGAAAGAATTCAGTTGTCCTTTCTAATGAACAGGGATTTCCTGTGGCTTAGTTTGCCATCATCCAACAGGTGAAGAACTCTGTGCTGCTGTGTTCTCTGGGGCCTTTATCAGAAAGCTACAGGCCAAGGTGGAAAAACTTTTTTCCTACTCCTTAGGAAAAAATGTTGAAATGCTTGCCCTTGGTTTCTCTCAAAAAATTACAGAAAACCCCTAAGCCCAAGAAAACCACATAAAGCAAACAAATACAAGAAATCTTTAGAGCTTTAAATTAAGTAGAACTTGTTCATTCCATTAATTATCTTGACTTTGCTAGTTTGGTCATAGTCTCTATCCCAAATATGCTTAGAACCTATGAAAGAGACCTTTGAGGAAACAAGTGAATTTGTTTTAACTGAGTTGGCTTCCTCAGGCTGATGCATATTCCAAATGCAACAAGATAATTTAACAGGCCTTTTCTACATTTGCATTCAGCACTGTTTTATCACTCACATGATTTCGTGTGAGATTTCAAAGGCTGTTGATGCAATCAATCCAATATTGAAACACATGAAAGGAGGAGTTTCTATTTATTTTGTCTAGTGTAAAATCACATTATGAATAATTTGTTTATCGTGTCTTATTTAATATTTTAAAAATTACTTATTTAATATTTAAAAGTATTTTAAAAATTTAAAATTAAAAAAAAATTTAAAAATTACAACAAACTTTTTTTTTTTTCTAAAAGAAAAGCACTGTACAGGAAAATTACCTAATCTTCTTTGATACTGGAGCAGTAAGACAATGTATTTTCTGTTACTCACCTTAATTTTTAAAACATGTTGGATATTAAGTCTGCCTTTTACAATCTCTTTTCACAATGCAGAAACCTTCCAAACTGTAATTTATATACACCATGCCTCATGTCATTTTTGTGATGGGAAATGTCAAGGCCAAGTTCCTTTACATCACAAATACAAGAAGAAATCTTTAAATAATGTTCATTTGACAGATTTTATGTTTGCTATTTAAAAACTCGCTTAGAACAATTGACAATCAAATAATAAATTATTCTTCATTAGTGAAAGCAATGTTATTAGAAGCAAGGTATTATTTTATTTTTTTCCATTTCCTGACTCAACAACTGTGGTGTCTAATGGTGAGACAGCCCTGGGATTTTCCCCCAATCCATTCAAAAGTTATTTATTTTACTGCCAAAGTACAAGTAGTTACTATTTTTTATGGATCAGAAACAGAAAGAAAAAATTACTTTAAGCTGCCTACAGGTGAAAAAACTCCTCTGGAATATTTCATTCCAGTGTGTCAGTCCTTCTCCCTAATTATTTTTATTGTTACTACCTGCCAGTCTCTGAATAAGGGTTAATTGGAAGAATTAGCCTCTGCCAATTTTCTTTTTTTTTTTTTTTCAAAACAGCAAATGAGCCAGAGCATCAGTATTTATAGAGGAGCCCTAAACATAAGGCTGTTGGAAGGAAGGCTTTTGAAGAAAATTCTCCATCTCTAGAAATGTGATGGTGAGTATAAGAAAACCACCGAGAGTTTAAAGGAACCTCCAATTTTTAAAACAAAGGAGATTTCATAATACTTATGATTTCTTCAAAGAATTTCCAATGACAGGAAGATGGGCCTATAATCTGTGAATTCTTATGCGAGTTAGAAATGGGAATAAAATTCCAATCAAAATTTTGGAGCAGACAATCTTCTTCCAAACTGCCTGAAAAGGCCCCAGTAATAGAAACACTATGGATCTGCAGGCAATGGTGTATTTTTTATTATAAAAATATTCTTTTTATAAGAATTGCTGGACGAACATCCTAGTTTCTATAATATTTATTCTTTTGTAATTCTGTATTTTGTGTCTTGGAGACATTGACTGAGAAGACCAATCTGTTTCTGTGTTTAAACAATGTTTGCTGTGACTTTCTTTGGTTCTAAAATGACATCTTATGGAACTGAAAAGCAGTAGTTGAACATGACCCCATTTGTAAGTGGTTCTCTCCTGCAAGTGTTTAAATCCCAAGGGGATGAAGATGCACAAGCATCAAAACACACTACTTTCAGTGAGAGGGAGCCCCTTTTATGAGTGGAGCTGTCAGCCCCAATCTTGCGTTTTGGGTACCAGCAGGGAAGTGTCACCTCCTGTGTGCTCACTGCCACAAAGCTCTGCAGGAAGGCAGGACTGGAAACTTTGTGCTGGAACATGAGTGGGTCAGAAAAGCCTGTGCAGACATTCCTGCTGCCAGCAACTCTTGCCAGGCATGGATCAGTTTTTCCTCAAATGCAATAACTCTCACATCACGTGTACAGGTAATGTTAACCACCTGAGGAGGAATTCACAGAGCATCTTGGTACCCTCTCCATGTCTTTTCCCCCACTCCCCAATACTACACTTAGTGTATAGACTCACCAATAGACCCTTAGACTTTTGTAATATTCTTCTAAACTGCTTTAGATATTGTGCTGCTGTTTCCTCCATCTGTTCCTTGCTGACTATTGTCTGATCCCCTCTGTTCACCATATTGACAATGGTGAAACTAATGTCAAAAATGGCAAAAACATGTCACCTTATACTCCTGCAGAGCTGTTTATCTTTCCCTTGTTTGTCATTCTTTAAATTAGAAATTGAAATCCTTGCTCTACAGCAGCCAAATCTATCACTGGTCCTACTAATAAGTGAAAAAAAGTAACAAGGGTGATATTTCAGTAAACAAGGATTGTGGTACTGCTTTCCAAACCTGTTTTGGAGACCATTCAGCAAAAGGGTTTAATTTTCCCAAGGGTTGATATCACAGTAGTCCAGAAGTATAATGCACAGATAACATAAATAAAACATGAAATTTCAAAGGCATATAAATACTATCAATTCTTGCTTTTGTGGAATAAGATTGCAGAAGGCATGATCAAAATCCCCTGAAACAATAGTAACAGGAGTAGAGAATTGTTCTGACCAGTCTTGGCTTTTAATAGGAAAAAGATGCAATTAAAGGATTTTGCTATGGATAAGCTTTAGTTCAACTTTTCTGCCAGTTTCAGGTTAAATCAGGCAAGATTGTGATTTGGTTTTGGCTGAGACAAAAATACTCTGAGCTTTTTTCAGGATATTTTGACAATCTTGCATAGCCAAAATGAAAAAGAGATTACTCACCTTCCAAAATTCTTAAATGTCATCATTCCTGATGAATCAGGTTTAAAAGAAAAAACATTTTTATGATTTTATAATGGATTTCAATCAATATAAAGAGAAGAATTCTACAATAATGATTTCTGTAAATGTAAAAATCAAAGAAAGAAAACATGCTTAAATAATAAACTGGTCTCTTTCCAGGAAAGCTTTTCAGAATACTTTATTAAAATATGACTCTAGATGTAAAAAGTGGCTTACAGAGAATGAATGATGAGCTGACATACCCCATTATTCTTAAAATAGTTTTTGAAAAGAACAAATTTGAAAAGCATGAAAAATGTGCAAAAGAAAAATGTAGATTTTTTTTCTTAGAAGTGCTGGAGAATTCACAGATTTCTGCCATTCAGAATAGCAGAAATAGCAGTTAGCTTGTTGGGGCCTTAGCAGAAATTTGACTTTGGTTTTATTTGTCTGGTTTTGATTGAGTATTTGTGTCTTTCACCCATCATGATCAAGTTATTTTTGAAGTGTGAAAGGTGGGACTGCTGGTTAGGAAGTAAGTATGATTTTAATTCTAGGAATCAAAAAATCCACAACTTCTCATCATTCTTTTCTAAATCATTGGACATCTTCCTGGAAATCTCAGTGCTAATTCTCAGTGGCCTTAAGGAGAGTTAGTGGCTATTAATCATTCTTTCTTCATTAGGAACTGTAGTCTTTTTTCATTTCCTGGTGAATTTCCACCAGCATCAAGAGTTTTTCCTTCACTCATTTGTTCCAATCCAAGCAAATTCTTGCTTCCCATTGCACTCAAGTTTCAACTGTTCCCTAAGATCAACAACCAGTTGCTGATTGCTGTAGTTTTCATTGTCAGGGTGGGACTGTTCCCCTTTCACCACCAGCTTTTGACCTGCAAAATAGTAATAACAAGAGATATTCCTCAGGCACATACCCAAAGGAAATGCAAAAAGGAATTGCCTGCCAAGGATCTTTTGCTGTAATCAGCCAGACAACAGATTTTCAAAAACAGAGGTACAAAACTGATGGATATAGGAAAATAATAAATTAGAGAATAATGGCTCCATCTAATTAATAGTAATTTAACTTGATGAGATCATTGTATTTTCAAAATATCAATGCTAGAAATATGAGAAATGCTCAACTTTGTGACTTTGTGTCAATTCCTAGAAGAAGGATGTTGGAATAAAACATTGTTGGGCACCTAGGAAATAAAACAATGAACTTGTCAGGAACTGTTAGATTATGCAATGTAACTTTGTTCCAAAATCAATAGGCCTTTTGCATAAAGCAGAAACAATTAAAACAATACAAAACTGTGAGGAACCCTTTGACACAGTTGCTAAATATACTGTCATAAGCATTGGAAACCAGATGAAAATAAAGCCTGACATCTCTTACACAAGTGCATAAATTGAGAGGGGAACAAGTGCTTTTAAAAATATCCATTGGATTTGACCCTGGAAGAATCTCTTTTCTTATTGATCTATACTTTCTAGTTTTGACTTGGAGATGAATTGGAAGTGGAATTGGAAGTAATTACCCAATATGCAGTTATAATTGCATTAGAAAATCAAACTCCCATTAAGATTAAAGTAACTGTTTCTGGAATGAATTTTTGATTTTGAATCTTTGAATCTTTATTCAAGCTGCAAGTTCAACTAGAAAAATAGATGGAAGAACACCCTAGTAACCGTAATCAGTGGTGCATATAAAGGTTTCTGGCTGTATTTAGAGGCATGCAGTTTAAGAAAGGTGTGGATCATTGTGAGGGTGTTGAGTTGAAGAACAATGAGAATAATCAGAGCCTTGAAATGGTGATGTGTAAAGACCAGTTGTAGAAACTGGAATAATTTACACAGGAGAAGACTGAGGGGAGTGAGAGCTGATATGCTTTAAAAGTTGCTAACCAAGAAATAGAGGCAACATCTTCTCCACAAACACTGTGAGATGAAGAGAGGTCTTGAGTTGAAATTGCTCTGAGGAATATGTAGGTTAGCAGGAAGTAAACACCTTTCCATCTCAGAGGAATATTAAGCAAAAAAATAGTCTTGTTTGATTATCAAACCAGTGATGCTCTATTCAGAAACTCCAGTCATCATTACTGAGATTCTCAGGAACAGATCAATAGATACTTGCCTGGAGAGCAATGAACGAAACATGTTCTTGCTTGCATTAGATAGAAATGCTCTTTAGATCCCCTCCACTTTTGTCTCCATCATTCTCCTAAATAATTGACATAATCTAGCCTACCCATATAACTGTAGCATTTATTAATTAGGGTATTCTTTGTCTGGAATGGAAAGAGTTTGGGCTTTATTGCTCCTGCCTAGCTCAACAATGCACTGGTACCACTGAGACACACTGGGTAGTTTGATATTGTTGATAAATATGGTCAGCTCTCCCTCTAGTGGCATCACTCAGTTGGGATTTATTTAGTGGAAAGATGTTTTTCTCCTCAGGCCAGTGAAGCCCTGTACCTACAGGCACAGGGAATCCAGGGACAGATGTGCTGTAACCTCATATGTGGTTTAGCCTTTCCTACCAAAATTCATGTTGTCCCTTTTACCATTGCTGTTCTCACTTAGAGACTCATCTGTGACTCCTGGTCCAGGCAGGCAACGTAAAGGGAGCAGCTTTATGGAGAGGGATTCCTAAATCCAAGCTCCCATTAGTCATAGTAACAACAAATAGGATCTCACATTTTCTATCCCAGTTATTCTTTTTTAATTTTAAATGCATGATGTACCTAAATCTTCAGTAGGTTTCTAGGGAGCACGCAGAGATTTTGAAGGGGAGGCAGGCTGTCTTTGAAAGTCAAGACACAAAATGGCTGGTCAGAATCAAGGGAAATTGCAGACCATTTACAGACCCTACGATTAGTTTTCAAGTTGATATTAAGAATTAAAATGTTTTGACAGGTTAGTGAGTTCAGCTTTCCACCCACATTTGCAGTGGCAACCCGAGGTGCTTTGCCTGCTTCAAGGAATTGTACCCAATACATGGGTGTTGGTCAGGATGAATGTGCCAGGCAAGGCACTGGTCTGTGTTTGGCTGGTGATTCAGCACTTGTCTTGTGATTCCCTTGGTAGTTTTATTCAGAAAATTTCCTACATACCAAACCAAACAAAACCACAAAAGGAACCTGATCACATTTATCCAATGTTTTCCTTTGTAACAAGTTACAGAGAAATTAATCTGTGGAAACATTGTACCCTCATGGAGAATTGCGCAGTTCAGAAGCTCTCCTGTTGCCAAATTATTTTTTTCTGTGCGAAAATGCAGACTATTCATGACAATGTATTTGTTGTATTTCTCCACAGTTATTTTTTCTCTCTGAAGAGCAAAACTGCTGTATTATAAACTAAATTTTGTTTACTTCTGTCTCTATTTGACCATAGCACATAAACAAACTTGGAGTGAAAAGAAGCTGAAGGCAGAAGAGGAAGGCTTTATAACTGGATGATTGTACAGCTCAGACAAGACCAAATTTTTACTGAGCTTCTCAAGGAAGTTGATGATTTCAACTTTTCTACTTTGCAAAGTTTTTATGAAGAATGCTATTCCTCTTTAGTAAGGTTTTGTGGTTTTACTGTTCATTATTATAATTTACTAGGGAGAAAGATGATATGTGCATATATATAGTCAAAGTTTTTAAATATGTCTATATCTGGCTTACATTACAACAAGGAAATTGTATCTTAATGCCAGTGTTTTACATTAGGAATCACAATAAAATTTAATATAAATCTTTTAAGTATTTTGTTTTCTATTACTGAATTTTTATCCTCTTTAATGAATTATTTCCTCCAAATTCACCCTAAGACTCTTTTCAGGAGCTAAGACTGACCATCCCCATACCATAAACCAGAGCTCTCGGGCCAGCTACTGACTCCTAAATCCTTATGAACTTAGAAATTGAATCTGTTAAGGTCATGACAGCAGCACTTGTTTTTCTCACTGCTGAAAAAGTATTTTTCTTCCAGCCAAAGCCACACTCCCTTTTTCCCAGAAGTGAGAATCCCCAGCTCCATTCCCCCCAGAGATGAAGTGAGTGCTATGGAATAACAACCTCGACACGCCTGCATATCTCCAGGCTCCACCCTCATCCCAGCCTTGGCTGAAGCTCGGACAATTATAGCTCCAACCTGACATGAAATGAAACAGTTACAGCCCACAGATTGTTTGATAGGCCTTTCATATCATAAATAATGATTAAAAATCCTAACTCAGTAAATAATGTTCAGAATATGAAATAGAAATATCTATTTTGTAGACCGAAATTTTCTATGGGAAGATTATTTCTGATTAAAGTAGTTGATAATTATAAATAAAGTTGCAAATTAATACTGAATGGGAGAATATATAAAATGTTAGTTTTTTGTGGCTGATTGTATTAGTCATGCAGACTATAAATTACTGATGATTAATGTGCACATGCTCTGAATGAAATATAACAGCATTTTATCATCACTTGCTATAATCTTATATTAGAAATGTGGAAACATCCTTCTTCATTCCCCAAAAGTTCTTTTAACACACTTCAAGTGCTTCTGTGTTAAAGCATTTCTAACTGCTCCATGATGATATAGGATCTTTCAGTAATTACAGTGAAGCATGCTTAATGAATGAGGATGAAATAAGACTATCTATATTGTGTCAACACAATAAATCTGTATCTCAGCAGGTGGCAATTTGATATTATTTTGTTCACATAATTATTCGCTGAGGATGTTGTACATGAAATGTGAATTTCAGATCTATTGAGAAAGGGCAAAATGTCAGAACTGTACCTAGGCCTTTAATTAGTGAATTGTGCCATGGAAAAGGCCTTAATTCATAAGTAGGGGGAAATTATGTGGGGTGTTGATATGTTTTTCCATGTTTTTTTCTATTATTTAATAAACATTTTTAGTTATGCCTTTCTTGTTTAAAGTACATCTTCAACAATAACAGGTAAGTCTCAGGTATCAATTGCTAGACTTCATGATCACAGTATTATTCTTTAAAATATAACTGAAAGGATCAACAGATGAACAACAAAGCAACTAAAATTGTTTTTTCCTAGTTCCATAACTATGACCGTTCTGAGATGAGGTTTCTAACTTTCAGTAGTCTGAAAGTTATGTGTCTAAGCTATATATCACATACTTATGGTATGCAGAAATAAGGAAACATTAACCTCCAGAGAATTTAGATTTTTACTATAATAGAATAAATCGAATAGATTTACTAGATTTACGTCTACTATAATAGACATAAATCAAACCCAAATTTATATTGCCAGAAAATTGCAATAGCTGGATTTAGGTGCACTAGGACACAGCTTGGAGTCCCTGGGACATTCTCCTGGTGACACTCAGGTCATTCTGATGAATGTGAGGGAGGTTTCAGTGCCACTAAGAGCCACTAGAAGACGCTTTCTCTCACCTGGTCCCTTGTGGATCCCCCTTATGACTTTGCCTGGCTCACACAGGGGATGCTGTTGGATGGAGTGGAGACTGCTTGTGCCACAAGCCTGTTATGAAGACCCTCCACACTCTTGGATGAAGAGCAAACTGTATTTTCTAACTTGAAAAATGGCACTTCAGCCGCATCAGGTTAAAGTAAACACATCTACTAACACTTGTTTACAATAGCTAAAAGAGGCAACAGAGTTACAAATGTTTGTTCCTTTGCAAGGTCATGCAGGTGGATAAACAGAGGACAATCTGTGTATAGTTGCTTCTACCAAATGAAACACTTTTTTACCTTCTCATCCTTTCTCTCCTGATCCAGTATTGGGACACACAAAACAGACAGCACCTTGCACCTTATAAGCATAAGAGATTTGATAACAGGATGCCTTGGCAAGAGCAAACAGAACTTCGAGGATTAAATCAAGATTGCAGGAAGACTAAATCAGACTGATTTACCAGAAAAGAAAACTACATCAAACTCTGCAAGCAAGAGATGTTGTAAAATGTATAAGCTTGTTCATGTGATGATTAACCCAATAACTGTAGTAAAACATTACTAGCCTTCCTAAAATAGTATATAGGCATAGGTATTCCACAATAAAGTTGAATTCTTCTGGCTGTATCGTGTGGAAACCCAGAACAGTGGAAATATTTCTGTCTGCTCTGGGTGCCCTGACCCCCAGGGGAGCACTGACTTTGACCCTCATTCATGGAGAAAGTTTCAAGACTTCAAGATAGACTTGAATCACAAAAATGTGAAATAGATTATAGAGAGTAGTGTAGGTGCATCACTTGGTGAGAAATTTAGGTTTTGGTATTTTTAGTATGTCATAGATGGAAGCAACATGGAGGACACAGGATGTTGTCCTGGGTTTCTTCCTCATGCTTCTTTTTCCTTCTTCTTCATGGGTTTGGGTGGCATTTTGTAGTTGGGCAGGAAAGTCCACATTGCAGACTCTTTGGGATCGGTTATTGGGCTAAAAGGGAAAATAATCTAGGTGTCAGTTCTTAACTGGATAGTTTAGTCTTAAAAGACCTTGCAACAGGAGATTGTGAGCCATTTTGTAACTTCTAATGAAAAGCCACTGAACTCACAGCAGTGAGACTGTTTTACTGATAAGAAATAATAAACACCTGAGTCCAAACATGAACTACCATTTCAAGTGCCTTCAATACAGACCAGAGAAATCAATAATATCAGAGTCTCCCCATCTCTCTCCATCACCAATGATCCAGCAATGCTCAGGCTATCTGCATCCTTCCTTCCTCTGGGAGGATATCCTAGCTTTAGACCCAGTCCCCCTTTCAAGGCTTCTAGACAGCATTATTACTGATCCCTGCAGCTTACATAGGAGGTAGATGTTTTCTGCTGCAGTAACAATCGTTCTCTTTGTTAATAAACATACTTTTGGTTCTCTTTTTTTATTAGGTGACTAGGTGATATTTCTCACAGAAGAAAGCAGCTTTCACTGTACCTTATATAATAATATCATTGTCTACATGCATAACAAAACCAGCCAGCTGATTGCTTGAAGTTCCCTGCCCTTTTCTAGTCAGATCATCTGTAATATAAAGTCAGGAAGAAATTGTTATCTTCAGTTTGTTCAAACCATATTCTTTTTCAGTGTGCTCTGTGGTGGCTTATAACCCTGCTTTTCTTTATTTTCAGCTTGCAAAATAGTAAAAGCTAAAAAAGAGCCTTCACTAAAGGCTTTTCATGTGAACTTTTTTCACAAACATATAAGGAATTTCTAAGAAAATATAGTATCTGCCTATCCACACCATCAAAGAATGACTCTCAAGAAAAGAGGACCGACAGCATACAATAGAATGAATGTCTTCCATTTTAGAGATGCCATGTTTAGAACTAGAAACTCACCGACCTTACAGATGTTATGAAAAATATCCACAGTAGGCAGTGGCAAGGTGTTTAGTGACTAGTTTTTGGGCTCTTAAACAGCAGATGGATATGCAAAAGCAGTGAAAGGGGGACCCCTCAGGCTTTGCATACAGGAAAAACATTTTCATTAAAACATTTTCATGAAAAGGAAACCTGTGTGCTCAGAGTGAAATCACCTGTGGAGCAAAACATTAAATCTTCCTATTTCATTTTCTGCAAGGTATGAATTCAGATGTAAAATATTTCTAATCCTTTATTTACTATTCTTATGGCTAAGAGTGTAACTGCAAAAAGTGCATCTGCGAGAGTTTTAGGAAAAACTGCATTCAGAAGAAAATAACTACGCAACATTTCAGGGCAAACCAACAGTCTGGACAATTACAAATGGAGTTTTCTGAAAATAAATAAAGATTCTGTGCTTATCTGAAAAACATGAAATGTGTCCTCCCCATTTGTCTCCTTGTGAGAATCCTGATAGGTAACAGTGGCCGAGGTGATATTTGAACAACTCAGAGAGGTAAATCATATGAAACAGTGTTAAAAAACCAGAAGTAAATAATATGAAACAGCAGAAAAAAAAGTGAATATGAATTTTTGCCATCAGCTCAAGCTTTGCACTAAACTCTAGTTAGTACTCTCTTCATAGTACAACTTACTGAACTACAGCAGGTAGAGCACTGAAAAACAAAGAACCATGAAAATAAATATTTTGCAATTCTTCTTATTATTTTGTTTCATTTTCACTTAAAAATATGAAGTGAAATGCTGATCCCATTGCTTTAGAATTAGTTATAAATGTACAAAAAATCTGTACCAAAATATGTACAAAATGTTTACAAAAAATCTAAAAACACTCATGGAAATTATTACAAAGCTATCCTAATTCATTAAAATACCCTTCATCCATGTGTTTAAAACTACAAAATAATCCTGGATTTTCTCCACAGAAATAATTAAAACTAAATTCAGTTTGTTGACTCAAACTGTTTCTGACAACAATGGAAATACTTTTACACTGATTCAAAAGGGACAAACTAAAAGGAGTCTGCTAAGAACAGTTTACACCTGGCAAGGTTATGGGTGCACTCTCCTCACTTGGGTATTTTGTATGAAGACATTCCACGTGCTGTGATGCACAGTCTCCAATAATAGAATATGGCACTAATTTCCTAGCTGGGGAAATATGATTTAGCAATCTGTTGAAGGCGTGCTAGCAGTTCATGGAAATTATGACTTCTCTATTCAGACCAGACTGCTTATATTTTAGGTTAGTTTCTCCTTTCTCTTTGTAAAGAGACTTGCAGTCTCTGTATGAAGAGTGTGTTCACTGTGATTTCTGTGGGGCTTATATTCCCTGCAATATTTTGATTCATTACTATGGAAGCAGTTAGGTCACAAGCATGCATTTATGATTTTGAAAGGAATAATTTGCCTCACTAAGAAAATTAAAATCCAAATCTGATGCTTTGTATACAGCCAAGGGCAATAGCTAAATAAAAGCAGATCTGCATTTACTTTTAAACATCACATTTTGTGAAATAAATCTGTATATTATACAAAAATAAGATTTTTTTTCGTCCCAGTGTTTTGTTGCACTATGTCAATAAAAGCTTTTGGATCCTGCAGTTGGAAAGTTGGCTTTCTAAGCAAATGCTGGGACAAAGCAGGAAGTCATCCTCTGAAGAAGCTAACCCAGTGTAGGCCATATCAGGCAGTTATAGGTTGCTGCAATGAAAATTAAATTCCACTAGGAATGGAATTCCTGTGGAGTTGCATGATTAATTAAAACCCACACTTATTTTTGATCCTTTGAAAAGAAATTTTTTCACAGGCACTAGTGTTGTGACCAGGAGAATTCCCCTGTTATGAAATATTCTGGCATGGTGTGATTCAATTTGTGTGCTGAAGTTGTTCATTTTAACAAGATTTAACCAGATTAATGTCAGTTACCCTGAGAAGTATTTAATTGCTAAGAATGAACAGGATTTTTAAGTTGCATGGCTAAGAAGTTCCCACAGAGAAGACACATAGGGTTCATAATTTTGTATATGTTGTTGTCTTGCTATTGAGGTAAAGTCCAGTCCAATGCATTGAATTAGGAGAAGATGTTGCAAATCTTCTCATCCTTAAAGAAGCAGTTCAACCTTGGTCTTATGAAGAGCTAAATATGCTGTTAAGCCATTTTTGAGTGCTCCACATAAAAGGGTTGAAAAGTTAAAGTGTTTTATGTCATCATTTTACAGAGGAGGATTACATTTTGATAGTCCATGATCCTTCCACTGCTTCAGGAATAATCATCACCTTCCCATGTGTGCACTTCAAGTACTTCCCCTTTTCATGAGGCCCATGAAAATGAAAGACACAACTTTAGGAGATATTAGAGTAAAAAAAAAATTTAATTAGAAACTGTTATTTTAGTTTTCTTTAAATCTGAAATTGGTTTTTTTTTTAACATTTCTATAAAATCTGATTTTTTTTTGAAATAGTTTTATTATTTTTGCCCCTTTACACCATAATCTTTATACTGCCTGTAGGGTCTGGTCAGTTCATACAGTCAATCATAAACTACTTCCTTATATTTAAAAGACGGATTTAATTTATTTTACTGTGGAAGCTATTAAGGAGTGTCTTGCCTTCAAAAAGCCTAAGGAAATAATAGTAATGTTCCATAGACTAAAAGAATTGTGAATAACCTCCACTTTTGTTTAACTCTTAAGTGGTTTTCATCAACAAATACAGCTTTCATTTTCTTTTGAAAAACTTCTCTGTTTTAACCAGAACATTAATATGTAAAGAAAATTTTGGTGGGGAAAGTTCTCTCTTTTAAAGAGGGTGGAGTTTTTTGGTTTTGTTTTGGTTGTAATTTTTTTTTGTTTGGGTTATTTTGCGAATTTGTCTCTAGAAGACTTTAATCCACAATGCAGAAGGTTTTTCCGTCCTTTCTTTGTACCCCATCAAATTAGAAATGGAATATCTTCCATCTGAATATGGAAGAGGTTGCAGGAGTTAAAAATGGTAGATTTGCTTGCAATTTCAGACAATTGCCAGGCCTGTCCAGAATTCAAACATCTAGTGAATAACCTGAAATGTTGGAATACCCTGTATCCTATGTATTATTAATGGTAGCACAAACATACAGTAGGTGGAAATAATCTTATTTTTGATAGTGCTTGCTTACTGAAGCTCTACATACCAGTTCCTGAATGCCTGTGATCCCAAACATTATTCCAGACCACAGTTCCCTCTGTGACACCAGCAGTGCCAGTGTTTCACAGAGCACAGAGTAAATAAAGCCAGGGTGGTGAGTTTGGTCATTGTGTGGGCCATTCACCCAAGAATCAGACTTAGGGATCCTTGTGGGTCCCTCCCAACTCGGGATATTCTGTGACTCTGTGCATAGGAAGGATGATGCTGGGAACAAGGCGTCCTTGCTGTTTTTCATAGCTGGCCCAAAGAGCTTATGCTGGCCCAAAAGTGCTGCAGAATTTTGTCAGAGGCCATTTCAAAAAAAATTAAACGTCTGAGAAAATAAGCCTACAGCACCTTGTATAACTCTGATGGCTAATTACATCAGTCCCTAAATACACCAAAGTGATCTAAATATGCTCTGAGCATTCAAGGAGGAATTACCAAACACAAGGGAAGTGTCCTCCCTCCCTTGCTA
The DNA here is from genome assembly GCF_035770615.1 of Melospiza melodia melodia. Lineage (NCBI taxonomy): Eukaryota > Metazoa > Chordata > Aves > Passeriformes > Passerellidae > Melospiza > Melospiza melodia. The sequence continues at coordinate 133,636,317 of NC_086194.1, read as the reverse complement.
GAGAGGTAAAGAGTTCAACTCTTAATTTCAGAAGTGCTCAATCCAGCAGATACAGGTTATAAGTATTCATTCATGTATTTATTTATTCAGTCTTGTTGCTTATTTTCTCACTAGTTGTTGGCCCTGATTAAAAATAAAAGTTGACTTTATTTGGTATGGCTTATTTCCATTAAAGTTCAGCCCTAAACATTCCACTGTTCAAATAGATGCTGCATGCATCATTATGGTAATGCCTGCACGACCTAATGTCACTCTTTATTGTGGGTATCCAAGGCTGGAGTGACAGAAACAAATAGGAAGAAAAGTTACAGAAAATGAGGTTTTGATGGAGGAAGAAATGAGTTGGAAATGTGCCAGGCACACTTTGTCAGCACTAACAGTCATCTTGAAAAACTCAGAAACCCACAAATCCCATCCTACAAAGCAGAAACTGAGTGAAATGGTATTAGAACTACTCATGATGTAAGAGTTCAGGGAAAAAAGAGAATTTCAGTAATACTTTATTGAAAGAAGGAAATAAGGGCCCCATGGAGTATTCTGTCTGAGAACTTGACAAAGTTTAAATATATAGCAGAAATGCTGGAAAATTCTTTGATTAGTCCTACATAAACTGTTGCTAGAATATGTTGTTTACTATTTAGAGAGTCCTATGGTGTTCTTAATAGAGACACAAAAATTAATACTCAATAAATAAAGATTATGATTTCTTAACAGACAGAACGAAATGTAGAATTCCTTAATTTTAGAAACACATATTAGAATAATATGACTTATGCATATCTGTCAAATAGCCCATAGCTTCATTCTGCCCTAAAATCAAGAAAATATAAGATCATTTCTTTTCTCTTTAATATTTTTAATATTTCAAATATGTCCAAGCTATGACTATTCGTGGTTAATTTTCAAAGCTTTTTTTGTAAATTTTCCATATTTCTTTTGGATTACTGATGAACATGTAGCATTTAGTTTCTATCTGACATTAAATTCTGTTCTCAGGGAATCTAATCACTTTAGTAAATTAGATTTCTTCTAACCATGCTATGCATTAGTATCTTAAGAAATCTTCCAGGAAAACTTTTAGAGTTTGCAACAGTACACAAAAAAATGACACATAAAGTTAACCTTAAGTAATATTTTTAAGGGTGGGTGGACTTCATGCAAGTTCTATTTTCAACTCTTCTAGTTTACTACAAGCTCCTTCTGATCATAGTGGTTCTTGAACTGAAATCAGTAATTTGCAAAATATAGAAGAAATTAGAAGCCAGTTCTTAAAACAGCAGCAGGAGATCTGCTTATTTTTATCTCAACCCCAAAAGAGGAATCCTCAGAGCATTTGGTTGTTAAACTAAACTAAGGAACTCTATGTGATATTTCACCAAGGGAAATGATTCAGAATGACAAGAATTTGTGTCTCAGAGAAGAAAATATGTATTTTTACAGGGCATTCCACATGCAACTCAGATAAATATGTCATAGATTAGCAAAAAAACAGCTTACAAAGGCCAGGACCTCCACTGACTGAACAGGCAAGCAAAAAATTTATCAAAACAAAAGTGGCATAAAATTGTGCTTTTTTTACTCTGTATTATATTGCAAAAATTTGCCTTCTTTCTTGGTGTAATAGGAAAAAGAAAAAGGAGAGGCATCTCCCTCTCTCTTATTTGATAATATCTGAAAATGTAGCTCGAACTGATGTGCTTGTGAGGGGAAAGGGGTGGACAAGCACACATTTGATATCCCTGTTATTCTGTCTATGTCATGGTCTCCCAGGGGCACAGGCAGAGGCACTGGCGTTCTGTAACCCTGCATGGCTGCAGAGCTGAGGTGAGAGCTGAACCAGCAGCCTTTGAGGAGGTAGAGTTGTGGTTATATTTCAGGAGATTAACTCCAAGTGCATACATGAAAAAGAAGGAGGTGTAGGATACTTTTCCCTTTCACATGTTTGAGTAGTCTGACAGCAGAGTCTGCTGCAGTGTTGCTGTGGGACAGGTAAGCAAAAGGATGAATTCATCCTTGCAAAGCAAGCAGTAATAATAAAATATTGTGAAGAGGGTTTTGTGCTAATTTTAGCCACAAGAAATGGAATATTTTATCTCCTCTAGTAAATTTTATTTTTAATTTAATAGTTTTTAATGGACTATATTGAATTTTTAATGTCTAATTAATTTACTAATTAGTACTTTGGAGAGCTAGAGAAATTAAATTGAAGATTCAGAAAGTTTTGTCATTTATTTGACCTTTCCATTACTCCATTTCCATGAAGTATTGGCAGTTTCTCCACAAAAGGCAAACAATATCCCTGTAAAAAAAAGGGAAGAACTTCTATATGGTTAGTGCTACTAAGGTGTACTGTGGTGCCCCAGATAAAAAAATATAATAATACAAATATAATTCCAATTATGATTGTGGTTTTGTAATTCTGGGCTGCTGTTTTGAAACTGGTGAAGATAAAACCATGACCTTTGTCCAAGACAACTCGGTTGTTTTCTGGGCTATGTGGAGTATTTTCCCATAAGCAAGAAAAGAGATTTATACCAATGTGTTTCTCCGATTCTCTTCTCTCTTCAAGTTAAAGACTTGACAGTTCCTAGTTCAGATCCTGGTTTGATTATTTGGCAAAATCTGAAAGACTTTGAAGAACTCTTTAAAATCTTTAATGATGTTGTCCTGTGACCAAAAGAGTGCCTTTTGTAAGCTGATGTAGCTTCCTATATCTTTTTTAAGAGACTGGAAAGAATGATCCTATTTAATTCCTCACTTATGATAAATGACTTCCTTTGGGACTTTTGAGAAGGAGTTCTGGAGTAGCTGTAGCAGGCTGGAGAATCGGTCACATTTTTCTTTATTTATGACATTGCAGGTAGTGTGGGTAAGGATCCAATCTGTTGCCAAAAAAGAACCACTTCCTCCCAGAATAGCATTTCACTTCCTTCCCTCTCCAGCCCCCAGAAAAGCTTAGACACTTCAGAAGCTGTCAGTTACTTTCACAGAAATGCTTTAGTTCACCACAAGAAAATTGATGGGAACACCAGAGTAGAACAGAAAAAAATAATGCAGGCAGGCCTTTGTTTATTTCACAGCTTTAAAATATGAGCTTTTCCTAAGCAAATTTAGGAGAGATTTTAATGAAATTTGTATATGTGTGGTTTATGTTGATCAATGAATTCACTTTTGAACTCAAAACTCTGCAGCTTGGATTCATCTTTATATGAACATGCACCTCAGTTGCACATTATTACTATTACTATTATTAATATTAATTTATTGTACTTCACCTGATAAAAATTGCTATGAGTACAGGCTGCCTATTTTACAAAAAAAATAATTAAAAAAAAAGAAAATAAAAAACCAAAAAAGACAGCAAGAGGTCTGTTTAATTCCATTTCAAGAGATGTGTGCTATTATAAGCCAATACTCGGGGTTTAAATTTTAATCTCTTTTATATTGGTAATTCTTGTTTGCTCCCATGCCCTATATAAAAGAAAAATCCATTACTGATTTACATTTATTCTTGTTTCCTCATTTTTAGCTTTCACTACTATATGAACGTGCTTTTTTTCACTACAGTACTTAGTCCTCTGCTTTTTTTTCCCACTCTTCCATTTTACTCCTTCATGATTGCTTGGTATTTTATGTTCATCTATTCCCCCAGCTGCTATCACTTTGAAGTGTCCCTTAAGGAACTTTGACTTAATACAGATTTTAATTTAAAGTCCCACCCTCTCTTTTTCAGTGACTTTTAAGGCACTAATTATGTGATTATCAGTACACTGTGATCATTATGCTGTGAGGCCTGTTACTCTTGCTCCTATTTATCTCTTCAGGACAGTCACTATTGCATGTGACATGGGGTAATCAGAGTGATCTATGCTAATGTCAACACCCACAGCATAAACCTACAGAGAGCTGGGAATTTTGGTGGGTGAAGTTTGGAAGAGACATTATCTGACTCGTTTCCTTCTGTCAGTAATGTGATTACATCTTTTTCTGTCCAGCAGCATTACTCAGAACACTGAGTTTTCCCCCCACAGTCTTTTCCACTGGATGTGTCAGCGACCATTTGCTCACAGCCAGCACCACACCAGGACTTTAATCACAATTTTTCAACAAGGTTTGTGGAAGACAACACTGAACACTCAAACACAATCATCAATGCAAAACTCTTCATGCAAACAACCTAGAAAGCAAATAAGTGTTTTGGCTGTTGTATAAATAAGCATTTCCTAATTGCTGATTGACATCAATTTTATTGTGCATTTAGTCTGTTTTCCAAACCTTATAGTGAATGGATCTCAGTAAATTCATTTCACTCTGGCCCAGATTTCCAAAATGTTCCTGTCATTGTCTTATAGGTTCATGCCAAGAGCCTCAGTGCTGAAGACTGGAAAGTTTGACCAGTTTTCTCCTCCCAGTTACATTCAAGAGTGTGCATTTGACAGAACAGCAGTGTACTGCATTAATTAAGTGTGCAGTTCCTTTGTCAGGTTTGCCACCCTCCACCTATTACTGTAGATACTAAATCCCTTTTAATATTTTCCTGTCTGTGATTAAATTAGAAAACTTCAGATTAAAAGCCTTTTCCAACCTTTGGTATTTTTTGGTAGCTGAAACTTTCATTGCATTTTCTGGCTAATTAACAGAATGATCATGGTGTGATGGCAGGTGCACAATTTATGCTAAGTTGTGCCTGTGGGATAATATATGGCTTTATGAAGAACACTGTGCAAAGTCTCTAACCTATCCCTTAACTTGTGGCATATTTAATTCGTGTTTAAGCACATAGATGGGTGCCTGAGGTAACACCAAACTCCAAGTTTCTGGAGCTTTTACAAAAACAGGAGAAGCTATAAAATGATTTTTAAAATTAGTTATTTTTACTTTTAATTTCAATAAAACATACTTAGAAGACTAGATGGGGATTATGTTTGGTCCTACAGGATCACCTAAGTGTTTGTGATCCTTTGATTATTTTAGAGATTAAAAATTATTTCCCATATTTTATGTGTAAGGAAACACTATAAATGAAAACATCTGAGGGTGGGAACAAAAGAAAGTCCAAAACCTTTTAAATTTTCTGTCTTTGACTGAGATTTGTTCCAACATCCCCCACACTAAAAATAACTTTTTGTTGTTCTCTTTATGTGTAAGATGTATACTGAGTCATGTTCAATAGTACTAATAAGACACTAAATAATAATGAGAGTGCTTGATGGAGGAGGAAGTAATACAGAAATACAGACCTTAGCCTTGCAGTTCTGTTTTTTCACAGATGCCACTAGCAGGAAAGCAAATGCTAATTGTAATTCTTCTATGACAATTTGCATTATTTGTATAAGGAGGGTGCTTAAGATTCATAAAGTCAAAGTGTTGAAACGTGTTCCTGGACACCTTCAACACAGAAGTGAAGTTTGCTTGTCAGGGAAAGTGGAAGCCATCCCACCCTCAATCACCCAGAGGCTTTAACAGCAGGTGGGCAACCATGATAGGCAGCTCTACCGAGCTGCTGGGTGTCCTCTCTTATTTGATAATATCTGAAAATGTAAAATCTGAAACCTGTGTTGATTTCAGACACACACACACACACACACACCCATATTCTGAGGCAGATGTTTTCCCTTCTGGTTCTACCCTAGGCTTCCCTGAGATGAACCTCAGGCAGTATTCACCTAATTAATTTGTAGAGTACAATGACAAAATGCATTCCAGCAGAATGCCTCCAGAGGGGCAATCAGAAGAAAGAAATGGGGCATTTAAAATCTTGCAGACTAAGTTTCTTGCCCCTCATGTTCCAATGATTAAGCTAGGACCTGCAGTCTTCATGTTCCTTGTTGGGTCTCTCCACTGTCTCTAGGCAGGCTGCTGGCTCTCTTATGTCCCAGGTTGCTGTTTCAACCATCCTTGCTTCCTTATCTTCCAGTATGAACCAGCTCTGGTACCTTCTTAAGTATGTGAAAATTCAGGATATGTGGGTGAAAGTTCACAGCTTGTGGCCCAAGGCTTTAACACATCTAGTTACATCACGCTAAGTGACCAATTTCCTTTCTTTACATTTCTGGAAATGGAAATTTTTCACTGGATCCTATTCCAGCATTGTCAATGGAGAAAGTCCTACTGACATAGATTTGATGTTAAACTATAACAAGTAAGGCACTTCTAAATCCTTCTGAGCATTTGCAGATATTATAGAAGTTGGTTTTGGTTTTATTTCCTGCACTGATGCTGCACTGATGCTTAAGTTCTGGTGTAGGCCAGTTTGGGCAGAAGCAGAGTTCCCCAAGGGGTAATGTGTGAGGCAGGAATTTTGTGCTAGTAGCTGTAGGCAGGCATGGACACTGAATAGAGGCAGGTAAAAGTAGACCACAGTTCTATAAATTGAAAAAATGCAGTCAACATACACATAACAGCATTTGAAATACACCTTTTCCTGTGAAGAGTATAAAATAATCAAGGTGGGCTTGACAAGAAAAGGACAGTGGGAGGAAGTTCTGAATACCAGAAACCAAGAAGATTTTCTGAAGGAAGATTTATATCTTGCATAAACTAACTATAAAATAAAATTTTAACTGAACTATTCAAATACTAATTTCTAAAACATATTCAATATTCAATTTAAGATAATATCAAGGAGACATTTACATGTGGCTTTCAGACTTCAAAGTCCACTTTTAAGGCAGTTTACAAGGATATTATCCCAAAAAGAGGTCATCAATTTTATCTTCCATTTTGCCTGGAATATTTTAATACAATCATATAATCAAAAATAATTTGGCTTAGGAAAAGATCTTCAAGATCGTGGAATCCAACAGAAAATTCATTTTTAATTAAGTAATACATGTTTACTGGTGTTGCCTCTACTTTCTGAAGATGTACTCCCCAAAAGACTGCAGCTCTTTGGGAGAAAATTCTTAGGCACTGTACTGAGGTATAAAAGTATTTCACAGGGCCAAAGGACTGGAAGTAAACAATCAAGATCACAAGGAGGAAGTAAATGCAAAGCAACCTGCAGACAGTAAGTAAATCTGTGTACACTGGAGTGGAAGTTTTGAATATGAATCCATGAGAAAAGAAGAAGCTGCTGCTGAGGATAAAGTTGGTCACATGAGCTCAAAGTTTGTGGAAACTTGTGTGTCTGTGTAAGGGTCAGGTTTTAAGATCAGAGTTCTTCAAAAGTTTGTCATTATAAGCTTCCCTTTTGCATAGTGTCACCGTGCCCTTGGAGCTGTTTTTCTAACTTCCAACAAGTAAGAGAATCTTTTCTTCTATTTGAAGGAAAATAAATTTTGTGTGAAATGATGTTATAATGGGTGTTCAAAAGAAGGTGGGAGCTGAGAAAAATGCTAAAGAAAGAAGGGGAAAAGGTTAAAGAAAGAAGAGGAAAAGTTAATGTGAAACATAGCCAGCTGGTCATTTTATAAATACATGACAGAAACTTTAATTCTGTCCTTGGGTTTCATAGGCAAATGAAACTAAAAGGTGTTTTGTAGGAAATTTTATGTTTTCAAAATGAATTGTTTTTCTTAGATGATAAAACATGAGCACATGACCTGTGCTGCTTGAGTGGCAACTTCCCCTTTGGCCATCAATGAAGGAAAGCTGCACTTGTCTTCATTTTTAAGTTTGGTGGGTAACAGCAGAAACCTTTCTCTTGGAACTGAGGTAGTGATTCAGATAGGATGAACTAAAACACAAGAAGAATTTCAAAAGCAAAATTAATGTCTTTTGGTTTTGTCAATATGCTGTAGTCCCACATGAATATTTCTAAACACCTGAAGGGGGTGGATTGCTCCCCCTACTCCCCACCCTTTCTCCATTTCTTTCAAATAGTTTGAAAAATTAAAGATTTTTTTCACACTCAAGGTACAATTTCCATTTGTGGATACCTTCAGAAAAATGTCCAGAATGTCTCTCAGAGTAAACTATCCTTTTGTCAAATCTCTTGTCATAAAGAGTATTTGTAGGTTGTGCTGTCCTAGAATTTTAATCAGCCTTCACTAGAGTTATCAAAATATTTTTTTAGTATATGATAACAGGAATATTATTTGAGCTATTAAGTTAATTTGTATTATCACGGGAAGAAAACACAAGGATGATGGATTTTCCTAGGAATGAGTTAGGTATTTGCCTTAGAAATAGTTTTTTAATACTTTCCTTCTACAAAGATGTGTCCAAAATATTTATAATTTAATGACTTGTTGAAGATGCAACTGCCTGCAGTTCTTGGACTCAGTGACCACAGAGGATCATGAAGAGGCAGGAGTGGTTTATATTCAGTTTTCTACAATTTTGTGCAGAGAACTGTCGCACCAGGGAGTCCAAAACTTCAAGTCCAAGTAAAACTGGGTCAGAGATCTGATATGGGGTTGACATGGCAGCAGTATTTGCAAAACAAGCTTTCCCTTGAGGTTTTGTCTTTTTTTGTTGCCTTTTTATTGGTTTTGCTTTTGTTGTTGTTGGGTCTTTTGGTTTGTTTGTTTGGTTTTTTTTCTCCAATCAATTCTGACTTATTGACTCTCTTCTCTGCACTATAATCAGGAATAATCATTACTTTGGCAAAAGCTGCTTTATAGATTTTACATCATTATAAAAAACCCCAGCTGCAGCATTGTTAGACACCTGTTCAGTATTTTTCCTTCTCTGCTGTTCAAGCTGCCTGTACAGAAACAGCCCAAGTGTTAATCTGTGCTATTAGTGCCCAGAGGTGTATTATTTGGGTTAAATGAAGTAAGGGGCTAAAGAGAAACTACCAGTCCTATAAAGATAGAAACTTTGCCATACTTTCTCATCTGCACATCTTGCTGGGAAAATATTCCTTATTATATAGAGCAGAATCCAAAAAGAATTGAGTTTTACCTCCAGATTAAAACTTTTTCAGGACCCTTAAAGAAAAACAATGGATACTGCTTTATGATTTTATAAATAGTGGTCTTTATATCATCTTTTTTCCCTTTCCCAACAGATCCATGAGATACTCCTATTCTTATTTTAGGTAGACAATAAAATGGGAGAGTGGCTGAAATAAAAGCATTTTCTCCATCCATTCTGATGTGCTTGAGAAGTGGGGGAATTACTGTCTTTGTAATTATACCCTTAGAAAAAATGTTTAACTCTCTTACCACATCTCTCATGACATGACCCCACTCACAACACTCACCCATTTATGCAGTCTTCTTTCTGCTTCACATTCTGGTTTTGCTTTTTCTCTCTGTTGACCATGGCAACAGAATGTTAATGGACAGAATTTATGAATGCTAAGTACTAATAAGCTAACTAATACCTGAGATCAAAATCAGCACCTACAGAAAGTTTAGCTTTGCTAAATAGTCCCATAAAACGTGAACAGTCACAAAAAAAGCATATGTACAATTCCAATCTATTTGCAGAGCTGTTATTAAAGAGTTCCTTGGTGATGTTCTCTCTCTGAACATTCACTCTGCTGAGAGTAGTGCCTTCTCCTGACTTTTAAGGTGGAGTTGAGTCATTTACAATCACTGTCATCCTAGAAGATTTCACCACTCTGCTGGGATACACAGTCCTGAGACATTAGCCTGCCATATGTTGGGTGGATCCACCTCTTCCATCTGAGGGCAAACCCAAAAGCAACTTCATTAACTCATCCTTTGTTTGGGAGAAATCAATGTCCTGCCTCCTTGTGAAGCTGTGCATTTCATCAACCTCCCTCCATTGGTGTGGGCAGCCAAGTGTAGAAGTAAAGTGCCATTTTTCTTAGTGGGTATTTGCAGGGAGCAGTCAGGAAATTCAGTTTTCCCTGACATCAGACAGCAGCAGGATGAGGTATCACAGTTCTTCAGCCAAATCAGAAACCTGAATTATTCAAACTTGCATTTACCTCAGTACCACATGGCTTCTAAGGTTGGGCTTTGCTTTTATTACCACACAAGTGTTTGCATCTATAATCTCTGTTCATTCAGTATTTAATTACTGACATTACCTCTTGGTTTTCTGAATTGCCACTTTTTCCTTCTCTGTAAGAAAAAGCATTTCAAATATCTCCCAGTCCTAACTTCAGGTTTTCTTGACTAAATCTTCCCTGCAAGTTTAGTTCCTCTGAATGACTGTATTCCTGTAAAATTCTATTTTTATTGATTTGATTAATTAATTAATTAATTAATTTAGAAATCTCAGTGCAGCTGACTCCACTTCTTTGGCTTACGCATAATTTTACATGGTTACCTGACTTTCACATTGTGTTACTGACTTTTTGACCCAGATGAAGAGTGTTCAAAAGGAAACATATAACTGCTTTTTAATCTTGCTTCACAGGATCTGTTGTAAGATATTTGATCTCTTCATGCATCTGCAATTGCTCTGCTAGGCTGCTTGAAAAACAAAACCAAGAAACTCTGTGCTTTGATGACTTTCCTTCTTGAGAACCCTATTGAAATTTATTGACATTCCATGTAGAAGTAAGCTCCTTGAGGGCAGCTTTGTGCCTCTTATATAAAACTCCAGTTGATGTCCTCAGAATATTCTTTCAGAGATAATATTGGCTGTTGAGCACTTCCTTTGAAAAAGCAGTCAGATGCTGAGAGGGGAAGATAAATATCAGACGTGGTTGTTCACACATTACACAGACTTAAATGCACGCCGCAGCACCAAATGTGCATTTATTTATTTCTAAATTTGTTGAATTATATTCAGAATGTCGTGCCATGTCAGCAGTGAGGCCTTGTCTACAAACACCTGTCTGTCTGAGCTGGGGTTTCTCTATTCCAATGTACCTCTCTGTAGGCAAGTTGAGCCACTCTTCTCCTCTCCCTTAAGAAGAGTTAAGGTAGGCTGGAAAAAAATAATGTTGGTCAATGTCTTGTAGTGGAAGTCATTTTTTCACAAATACTTTAATCTGTAGAAAAAATATTTAAAAGACTCAAACACGGTCTTCTGGAACTAATTTTTTTTTTTTTTGCACAGTCATAATTTGAAAGAAGGTACAGGGATCATATGCTTTGAAGACGTGATTTTAAGGTTTCTAGGTTCGGGGTTTTTTCAAGGTAGCAAAATAGCAGGGATTCAGGTTTTCTTATCTGACATGTGCTTTGCTATTCATGGTCATTGGGGACAACCTCATTCTTTGGTTTGAACCCATGCTGGAGGTTGTTGCCTTAACTGCATGGTTTCTTGTGGATGACTCGTATAGGACTGAATTAAGAATTTTAAGACTTTTGAAATTTGTGCCTTTAATATTGACGTTGAAATATTTCAAAAGAACTGATCTTAGAGAAATTATTGCAAACATAAATTATCATGTCCAAAGGAAGAATTTTCCTTCAGAAAAAGGAATCTTGCAATTTCAATGAGGATTATTTGAGCAAGCTTTGGTCCATTTCCCTGAACTCCTTGCCAACCCATTCATTTTCATTGCTTTCACTAGGTTTCAGAATTTTCCCTTTATTTTTTTTGAACATTTTGATTCTTTGGGTTCCTCTCCTGTCTTTGTTTACCTTTCTTCCCTGATTTCAGGATTTTAATTGGAGTCATTTTGGCAAGTTTTGGTCCTTATCACTGCCCTTCATTTTATCTCAGTGCATTTGGTTGTAGTCACTCCATTTCCAAATTTTCTGGTTTTGTTTCAATTGCATTGTTTTTGATCGTATCCCCTTTCCAGAGGGTTTGCTAGGCTTTGCTCTGTGATTTCAAGATTTCATTCCCTTTCCTGAAAGGAAGAAATTTTCATTTCCTTTCAGGAAATGGAATGAAATATTGTGATTTCAATTAGGATTGATTGTGCAAGCTTTGGTCCACTTCCTTGCACTACATATCATCTCAGTCAATTTTACTGTTTTCACTTTGTTTCAGGATTTTCTCTTCTTTTTTTAGCATTTCTTTTATTCAATATCTTCTCCTGTGTCTTTGTTTAACTTTCTCCTGTGAATTTTGGGTTTTAATGGGAATAATTTTGGCAAGATTTGATACTTCTCTCTGTACCTCATTTAATCTCAGTAGATTTGGTTGTAGCCAATCCATTTGCAAATTTTGTGATTATTTTATTGCCTTTTTTATTTCTCCTATCTCTTTGTCAGATTTTTTGTTCCAATTTCTTCTCTGATTTCATTATTTCATTCCATTTTCTGAAAGGAAAAATTTCCTATGGTAGTAAACTTGTAAAAATGAAATGAATGTAGCAGTCATTAAGTATTACAGATATAAGTTGTCTGTAATGAATATTTATAGACCCCAAACCCACATTTAAATATATTGCTTTTCTCAGATCATAATGTACTTCTTTTTTTACCTTTTAAGACATAATATGCATTTATGAAACTCACACTCAAATTTAAGTTTTGAAGAACATGAGGATTTTTCATTGTAATCCATCTACCCTCTCCAATAAATTTTGTATTCTTTATAATTACTATTGCAATATATACCTTGTTGTTTTTCTACTCTGTTTTTCTACTTTAAACACTACCAGTTGTTTCTACTGTAGTGTTTAGAAAGAAAAACTTTTTAATAGATCTTTCATAAATATCTTATTGTTTGAATTTCAGGGTTCAACCTTATAGGTCAGACTCTCTGACACAATAACATACTAAGCATATTCCAAAAGCATTGTAGAGCTATTCTGAAATAATTTTTCTCATAATATCAGTATTTCAAATTTATAATGCTAAAAAAACCTTCATTAAAAGTTAAGGTTTTGAAAAATTTCTTTAAATTAAGCTATTTTCTCTGCACTCTTCTAACATCTCTGGCTTCAATTTCAAAACAAAGTGTTTCACTACTTTCAAAACCAACCATTCTCATTAAACAAAAGCTTGTCCTAATGGGACTACATTGCATGTTTTTTCTCCCTTTCCCATTAATTTATTTCTGTCAAGACAAAGCTTATTCTGATTCAACCCTAAGAGCAACTTTAATTCAGCTTTAAGCAATTATTGGCCAATTCAAAATGCATTGCAATAATACTACATATCCTGATGTATAAGAATGTCAAAATTCTGCAAGGACTTCTTTCAAGAGGTTAATTTATTTGACTGTTAACAAATGGTTTTGTAAGGCAGAGCAATGTATTATGTTAAGGACCTTTGAAAACAAGTTGAATAACTGCAGAGTTTTTATCCCTTTTTAAAGAAATACAGATCTGTTCCATTTGACCCATAAAATGAAGGGGGTTTTCTGTATTGAAATAATAAACAAGAAAAACTGATTTTGTTATGTCTTCAAACATAAAATTACTGACTATTTTATGGTGTTATCGTTGTGCTGATTTTTATAGAGAATATAATTCTCTTGAAGAACAGGGGAACTTAAAATAATATTTAGATTATTAAACTCAATGATGATGACTACAGGGAAGTTTCTGAACAACTCACATTAACAGGACTTATTTTGCTTTCGATGTTTTCTGCTTTCTGTCTTGCATTCTCATTTCTTTCCTATATTCTTCAGTTTAGATTTTTAGAAATTATAGAGATATGAGTTTCAATAGCTGCCAGAACAACTACTATCTCTAGTTTACCTGGAACAAGTCCAAGTGCTGAATTGATTGTTTGAATCCATGTATGCTCTCAACTCAGCTGTTTGACACTGCAGTGTTTCCTTACCTCGGTTTATATCACTGTTGGTGCTGGTTTGCAAATGCTGTAGTGCAGCTTTCAGTCCATTCTGTGATGTATTTAACCAAACTGAGCTGTACTGCAGTGCTGAAGAAAAAATAATGCTAAATTTTATTTGTCTGGCAACTCAGAGCAATCCGTCTACAAAAGTGGCAGAGAAATGAATTTTGAGGCATTGCTCTGAGGTAAATCAAATTTAGAAACATCCACATGCTGTGTGGATGTTCTTTATCCTTGAGGATTGTTAGTTGTTCCATCAACATAAGTTTATGTACAAATGATTAATTATGAAATTTGATACCTATGGTAACATAAATCACCTATCTAGCTGAGCTTCTTTTGTCTTAAAATTATAGCAGCATTTTTCCTTATGATGGCAGGTTTAAATGGCTAAAATAAAATGTTGGTGCCGTAACAAGTTTATACAATAACAGGACCAATTTAATGGTAAATAGTTAATCTTTCCCACTTCTGAATTCCTAGAACAAACTCTTTTTCTGAGAGGGAAGTTTAGAAGCTCAACATTTGTATTATCTCCTTGGGAGGTTACTTGGGATTTTCTTGCATACTTCCTTCCATGTACATCAGTGGAAGTCTAATATCCCTGAATTTTAAGTCTGTTTTCTATGATGTGGTATGGAATAGAAACTCTTTTATGCCAGCCCCTTTGTTTCCAGAACTAATACTGTGTTAATGAGAGAGTAAATGGTCTAGACAACTTTCCTGATAAATATAATTTAGAGGATTTAGAGGCATTGGGTCATTTTATGTTAAGAAATGATGTTCTTGTGTCTCCCTCTTGTGGTATGAAAATATGTTGACCAGAAATTTTTGATCAGAACCGTTGGAAAAAGGGCACCCCACTTCCTGATTTCAGCTTTCTTTGTTGCTATAAAATCTCTATAATTTTTGTTCCAAATTTTGTACTCTTTTAATTGAACTGTTAAGAATTCTTCTAGAGGTGCAGGGAAATTTTCAATTAAAATTTTGGCCAGATCTTTTAAGAAAACACTGCTATGTAGCTGAATGTAGAGTGCTCAAAGATAATAAAATGTTTGCAAGTGCCAAACCTATTGAAGCTGTTGTGCAACAGAAATTATAGTTCAGAGGGAAGTGAAGGCACAAAGCTGTCCTTCAAACATGGGCTAATAAGCATGGGGAATTTATCAGCAGCAAACTCTTAAACCACTCAATTACTTCTGTCCTGGTAAGGCACTGATCAGGACAAAATAAGAACAGAAGCAGAGCAGTCAGTGCAGTCACAGAGGTTTAGTCTCCCATTCCAAAATAGAAAACAAAGTGTTTGAGGTGCTGTTTTGTTCCAGACTTAAGACACAATACAGAAAACAAGGGGAAACTCCCTTTGACTTGGAGCCAAAGCGTTTTTATCTCTGTTTCTCTAACCACAGTCCTTCAAACTCACTTGCTCTTTTGTACCCTGAGAAAAGATATATTCTTATGTTTTGTAACCTGACCCAGAAGGGATGCTCCTTGCAACATTTTCTGGCTATGTGGCAATGTAGGGTTTTTTGACAACATGAGATAAACAACATCCCCTGAAAGAATGAGAGATGGGCTTCAAAACACTCTCTCTTGTTACAATAGAAGCAAGAGTCTGAAGTTTATGTGTCGCACGTGAATGTCTTAACCGCAGAGCTTTGAAGCAGACAAATTCTGTCTTGTCTGGCAAATAAATATCATAAGTAGAATAATTTTTAACAGAAGCCACTGCTAATAAGCAAGTACAAGATTCCTGATCTGGTAGGTAATGCCTTTCCAGAAATCTAAGCTACACTTTCTCAGTATGCTGAAGCATACTGAGTATTTCTTAATGTGATCAAGAGCAGATTTGAAAGCAAGAGTAATACCTACAAGGGAAATTCTCTTATTTGCAGTCAAACCTAAAGTATTTGCAGACCTGTCAGACAAAGAGGGGGAAAAATTTCCAAGATACCAGAAGCTTTCTGTTAAATCTGACATACCAGGTCACAGAATTGGTTTTCCCTGTTCACAACTTAGTAAGAGACTAGATAGCTTAATTTTCTCCTTGGTGAGTTCCACTTTCTCATTCTTGTACACAAGAAAGATGTTCAAGATACTGTTTGAAATGCTATTTTGTATGCTTAAAAAGAAAACCAGTCAGAAAGTTTTTTCTAGAGCAGCAATATGCCCGATGTGAGTTAGTAGAAGGAAAAATAATATAGCACCTACATAAATCATGTAGATGTTGAATTGTGCCTAATTTTTCCTGTCAATACATGGGATTGCCATTTCTTTCTTAGCTATCCTGACAGTACTTCAAGTCTGATTTAGATGTTTTGTAGGAATATCCTCTGTTCTTGCTGTATATTTTTGCTAGTAAAATTATAGTGCAAGTGATCCCATCTGTGCAAAATCCTATACATGGTCATAAAGAATGCAAAAAAAAAAAAAAAGTAGAATAAAAGTTATAAAAAGTTATAATATGGCTGAAGCAATAATATAGCAAATATTTAACACTATTTCTTTAGGAAATTTATTCAACAATCAGTCTAATTTTGTCCCACAGAAACTACCACTGCGGACATGCAAGGCAAAATTTCAGTCTAAGACTCTAGGTTAGCATTTACAAAATATGTTTGAACTTTTAGGTGGAATATAGTGATCCAGAATAACTGGTGGGCACTAAGCAATAAATTATGAACATGTTGCCTTTCCCACTACTGGAGAGCTGGGGAGCCAACTGTCCTACTGTAACTGGAAAGCTAAATTGGTACAGAATTTGAACCTGTCTCCACTGGGTGGCAGCCCAAGCTCTTCTCAAACCTGAAAGCAAGTGCTGAAATAAACCAGCATCACCCTCACATATCCCCACTTTGTAAACCTCTTGAGACTTTTCTGTACACCTAGTGAGTCAGGTGTTGGCCCCTTCATCCTCAGGGCCTCTGAGCAGGATGGTCTCTCTTCTAATGGCTCTCCAAAAAGGCAGTTCCCATATTATTCTTAATTAGACTGTGATTAGTTCACACAAACTGTTTTTGAACTGAGGATTCTGAAGTGAACACCTTCACCGTGAGCACTCTCTACTCACAAAATTCCCTGGAGACACCTAAGGGATTTAAGTAGCTAATCTGGAACTTGAGGGGAAAAGCACGCACTGCGTTCCCCACAGAGTCTTGTACTTTAAAGCACCCTGAAGCACCAGTGAACCAAGTGAGTCTTTACCTCTGTGAGACGCAGAATTTTTGATCTGCTGTCCCAGGAGGCTCATGGCTGTGACTGCAGCCATCCCTGCTGTCTGTTGCAAGCCTCACAAGTGGGGAGCCCCTCCGGCTCTGCCTCCCATGGCACTCACTGGTGAGGGAGGCATTGCCAGGGTTCCTTCCTTCCCCCAGCAAGAAACATGGATCTCAACAGCTGCAGGTGACAAGGACCCCTCCGTCTTTCCAGGATGGTAAAGAGAAATTGCACTGTCCCGGCCATGCCACATAGAAAGTAAATTTCCTTAGGTATTGGAAGTCTTTCTGTACTTTCTGTTGGATACAGTTTCAGTTTTCTCTCTTTTCACTAATTTTAATGGATTTTCCAAGGAGTTGCTTGGCCTCACAGAATAAGTCATAGTTTAGTCACTGTTTCACTAGAAAACAGTATAATACAAGAAGGAAAGTTTTATAGGACTCTGGCATACAAGCCATATTGTTTTTAATAGAAGTCTGTTAGTGTAATCTGTGTAACCTTGGATTATTTCAGATACTTTAAAAAAATTCCTTTGGGAAAGATTGCACTGTTTTTCTTCAGATAAATAAGGTAATGAATCCTTTCCTTTTCCATGGAGAGGCCCAGTAAACAGGGTAACACTGAAAAAAGACCCTGGCTTGGAGTTTGCTCTGATCTCAGAATCACAAGTCAGTGTGCTAGCAGCTTCAGAGCTGTGTCATGCAGAAAGACACACTGCATTCCACTTTTCAAAGCTTCTGTGTTTCCTAATCTCCAACTCGGGAACTGAGAGATTTAGGAAATCAAACCCAGGCAAGAATAACCTGTTAAGGAAAAGGATAATCTCTGATAAATTTATCTGCACTTTAATCTATAACCCATATATTAAGTTTAGGGTCTCAGTCTGAGAACCTAAGAGTCCTTGAAAAATTTTCAGTTGTTTTCCTTTAAATGTTTTCAGCTGAGTTTATTTGGAGATTGTCACTGAAATGGATGCTTCATTTCATAAAACACCTAAAGAAAAGTGAAGGGTACCTTTAGTTTCACAGGATGAAATTTCAGTTCTGAAACAGAAATGTTTTTAATAAAACTGTCTTTGGGAGCCGCATGATTTTTTTGTTGTTGCATCAAAGCTACAATGAAAATATCTTATTGCATTAGTATTTTTTCTTGTTCTTAAAAAAAGGAAGTATCAAAGGTTTCTGCACCCCTTTTGTGATGCAGACTGCCCCAGAGACCAATGGCTCTGATAGCTCAAGCTGATGTAGCTGACTGTAGCCCACCAGGAAAGATACAGCTCTTCACACTCCCTCCTCAGCTGCACAGGAAGTTTCTCATACTCAAACAAGAGATACTTCATCCCTAATGTTTAGGAGTGGTGTCATGAACTGTACAGAAATCCAGCCAGAGCAAACCACAGATCATATCCTGGCAGCAAAGGTCACCATGGCCATGCCATCAGTGGCAGCTGTGGAGCCCTATACTGTTAATGCTGAGGTTTGCAGCATTTACTCAGATTTCCATGAGTTACCTGGGGGTTTGTGATCATGTCTCTGATGGTGATTGCTTACAGAATTTTGAGACAACAGGCTTTCAATCAGTGACAATTTTTTGAGGAACTTATTTTAAGAGTGAAACCTAGACTGTAATATTTACATCTAAAGGAAAGAAGAGTGAATATGGACCTCAGCTTTATCTCCAGATATTTTGTCTGCACTTGAAATGTCTTCCACCCAGACAAATTGCTTAATAACTGCCATGAAATAGTGCAACACACCAAGGAGGACTAACCTTTCTGTGCCTGTTGCTTTGTAACATTTTAGGCCGCCTGAGGGTCTTCTGGTCTGCTGTGGAAACAACCTGATCTCTGCATGCCCACCAGTGGGTCTCTGTCCCCCACCCCCCTATGAAAGAGGGCTTTCATGGGTAATTTTTGTGAAGTGCTTTGCAATTACTACCTGACAGATGCCTAAATATGGGCTGTGGTTAGGATAATAGAGTAACTAAAATGACCTTTACAGAACCATTTTTGCTGTAAAAACCTCTCCTCTCAGTGTGCTCTGCTTTAATGTTCTCATCTTCTTTCCATTTAATTGTCATCTCATACCTTTTGTTTCTTTTCATTGACCCTTCTGGACAACTGTTTTTGGGAAAGCCTTTTTATACATCTCTCTTTCCTTTCTCTCTCTAATAGATACCATCTTCTTTTAAAGAGCAGGCTCTCCCTCCCTCAGCTAAGTACTATCTTGGCAGGCAACTGGGGAGGAGGAGTCTTCTTTAAAAGGCTCTGAAATTGTGCTGTTAAAAAAATATATAAATAAAGCAACAAACCTTTTAATAGGGCTTTGAACAATCGTCCCTTTCATTCCCTTATGGCCTTTTGTGCTTCTGGCTTTTTTATTATTTAGTGTGCTTCAAAAAAAGAAAAAAATCCAAATGTTTTATGTTAAGCCATTAAGAGTTTATTTGGGTTGAAAATAAATAAATAAATGTGATGCTAGCAGTTGGGACTGTGACCACATGCACAGTTTCCTGGCAGAGGCAACCTATAGGAGGCACATCAGAAGGCCAGAATAAGCTTCAGTAAAAGACCAGAACAAAAGCATCAGCAGCATTTGTTTCTGGTTAAGTACTTTTGCATGAGCCTGACTACTGGAGTGGTTTACCCAGCTTTTATCTGTTTCAAATTCACCTCAGTCCCCTCAACCCTTGCAACAGAATCACTCCAGACTGCAATTCATGGTAATTACATGGAACAGGAGAAAGCATGGGATTTTTAAAAATAATTTTTTGTTTTATTTTTTAAATCACCTGATGGGAGCATGTGACTGGTTGGTATCCCATGTTGGCCCTGGAATTATGAAATACCTGTTTTATCCATTACCTGATTGATTTTTTTTTTGTGTATTTTGATTTATTTTTTAAAGTCATGGGTAAATTTTGCAAATAGCCAGAAACAGCATTTTGTTCCTTTTTCTCTTTCTACCTCTTTCATTTTTGTTTGCCAGCTTTGCCTGTCATCCCCAGAGAATTCTGTATCAGGCTGGTGACTACAGCTAGGTGTCCTCTCTGTGCATAATTAATATCAATCTTTCTTCATCTCAGTTCCCTGGTGGAGCCATTTGGGAGAGAGAGAAGAGTCTTTGGCAATAAACATGTTTTTAGGCTCATATCTTAGCTCCCATGTGAGGGATTTGGCAAATCAATACCAAAACTTAAATTTTCTAACCCTCTTTCTCCATGAGACTGAAGTATATGGAAATTCTTGAAAAGCACACCTATCGACTGCAGCTGGTCTTGTTAAATTAATAGATTGCAAGTAGATAGGAGGAGGAACTTCTAATCTGAGCCTGACTTTGCTGTCTCAGTTTTGAGACTGGTGAATAAAACAACCTGATAAACCTTGTGAAGTTGAATGGAGTCACTGACAGTCCAGATCTCAAAAATTTAGGGAACAGGTGTCCATCTCTAGAAAGGATTCAAAGGCAGGACAGTGCCTAAAGAGCACCCTTCAATGAGTACCATTTTTTGTGTGGACCAGAGAATATCAGGATGCAAATGACAAAAAGAGCTTCTGGCACACATAACCTCAGGTGCATCAAAAACCAGAAATCCACTGCATTAAACAAGAGAACATGAAAGTGTCTCTCTAACACAGCAACATCTCCACTTTTTGCTCTCTTGCAACAGTGTTGCTGATTTTTGTAGAATCATAGAATATACTGAGTTGGATGGGACCCACAAAGATCAACAAAGTAAAAAATAAACAAAATTATCTTGGAATTATATGAAGGAGTATGATATGAACACAATTTTAATTGCTAGACTCCCTTCACTCATGTGGTTTGGTGGAGTTCCCTATGAAAATAAAGTGTACCTTTCAAAATTTTGTTACAGGATCAGGAACAGAAAGAGAAAAGTCATCAGATACTTGGATTTGAGAGGCTTAATGTTTTATAGACCCAGCTCTTGTGTTCAGCCTTCTGTATGCTGGTTCTGACTTATTCAAAAATAGCTGCTAGGGCTCAGAAAAAGCTTTAGAGGAAGAGTTAACTAAGGTTTTCCCAGTCCATCTAACAGGGATTATAAACTTTCTGACCTTATAGTTATATGTGAAAAAAACTTACTGCATTCTGCAGTATTTTAGTATGCAGGGTATGTGTTCCTGAGATATGGAAAATTAAGTGGAAAATTGAGGTTATTGGGAAAGGGGAAGACTACTTTTCCTATTGAAAATTACTAATTTTAATGAGATGAGAACTTATACTGTAAACTTGAAATATAAAAAATCCCCAAAGATCAGCGGAAAGCTTCCTATTGGTTTTTTAAAGTCTTGACTAAAAAGCAATAACAACTGGTATGGTATCTTCAGCTATTATGGACAAGTAGAGGCTCACTTGATATTTGTTAGTAGTTGCTTTTGGAGAATGGTACTGCTTGACGAGGCACAGCTCTAACCAAAAACTGGTTGATTGTTGGATACTGAGAAAGCAAACATATTTGTTTTAAAAATCCTGAGTTACTTGGACAATTTTACTGGTAAAATCATTCACCACTAGTATTTTAGAGCCAGTGTTCTCAAGTTTGCAAAAATGAAATGTATCTAGGTATCTTAAGGGTTTATGTATTTCTAGAAAACCTTTACAATTTAAAAGCTGTATTTTTGCTATCCAGTTATTTGTCATGGACCATTCAGCTATTGAAAAATATCAGCAATTGAATGTGCTTCATGTCATACCTGGATTAATACTTATTCCTGGAATATAGATTTGAAATTACCTATGTCACAAACCTATAAATGTTTTTAAAAGTGCAGATCAAGACCCCATAAAAGAAAATTCCGACTTGAGTTTACTTTATAACATAATGTCACCATGTCTCATGTTTTCCTCTTACAAACCTATATTGCAGGTATTTTATAATACCTGTCTTTTAGACCTTTGAAAATATATCAAAAAATATTTACTAAAGGACTGGTAAGGAAAAAAAATCAAGCATGGGAAGGCATACCTTGGAGATAAGAAGTGAGGATGGTTTGGATTGTGTGGCAAAAATAGGATTCCAGTGCTGGTCTGACAGTTAAAGACTGAAATTCCAAAGGGATTAATGAGAACAATTATTTATTCTTCCAAGTCTGGAAACAGTTGTTTGTGATTTATTGTAAGTATAAGGAAAGGCACTGGAGTGGCTTGGTGTGAGTGGAGGCCAGTGGTCAGTGCTGGAAGTGCTGGGTCTGTATGGTAATTCTCTTCCTAAGCAGGGCTGAAAAAGACATTTCTGCTTCTCTGCCAAGGTGTGGTTTTGGGGTGACTAGTGGGATAAGAACTTACAAAGAATAGATACATTTAAAATAATATTTAGACCATTTTGGTTTTTTTTTTCTGGTCATGAAGTAAAGTCACTGAGTTTGTCAGTTTCTGTGATGAGTCTGGAAGATTCTGAATTAACTTCTGCAACTTAACTGAGCTCCAGGGTTCCAAATCTAGATCCTGCACAAATTCCATATGTTCCTTTTAGATCCCTTCTGGAAGAAAATAAAGGTCATAATGAGGAAAATCCTGTGCAAGGGCTGCAGCAAATGCACTCAGTAGACTAAGCAAGACTGAAGTTCTGCTTCAACCTGATAAAGCAAATAAGGCATAATGTTAAGACAGAGGAAGAGTAACACCCGCCTCCTCCTCCTCCTCCTTCTCTGCAGACACACACAAGTTGTTTACAAAAGTGCCTTGTAGTGACTGCTGGTGGTGTCACTCCGTCCCATGCCCCAGAGCGATCACCGGGCCTCATGGGAGATGTGACTACAGCGTCGGACATGGGACTGTTTGTTCACTCACTTTCTGTGAAGAGAGTTTTGAACTGTGTTTTGAATAGACAGCATTTTCTTTGTGTGGTTGGTAAATAACACAGAGCAAAGTTAGTCAGCAAGTTGCATAGCTTCTGCATTCTGATTCTTTGGAGCCCTTTTGTACCAAGCTTGACAGGATGTTTTTAACAGAATGTGACCTCACTGGGATACCAGAGGTAAGGAAAAAAGTTATTGGGGCTGTTGTGGAATATTTTGCGCAGAGCTGACCGAAAGTACTGCTTCAAAATACCTTTTGTAAAGAAGATGGTCTCATGGTGATCCAGTCAACACCTTGTTCAGTGAAAATCAATGTCTTTCACTCCTTTGTGGGTTGTAGGAAGTCTTAATAAGATTTTCAATTTCCCACATGTGGAAAAAGTCTGATCTGCAAATCTCAGAACGATCATGTACTTGCTCATTGAGCAAAGGCCCAGTTCTAGAGCATCAAAGTGTTTTCTTTCTAACACAGCACAGAATTAGCAGAGCAGATCCAGTTGTTCATCCAAGTCCGAGGAGCAGCAGCGTGAGCATCGGAGCAGTGGCAAACCCAGCAAGACCGGCACACGTCAACCTTGCGGACGCCCATCCTCAGCCCCTGGGTGAAGGTAAGAGGCAAAGCCACACAAAGCAGTGGCTTTGTCACCAAGTCGGGCAGGACCAGGAGTGGGGTTTCATCACGGGCAGTGGAGCTGGGGCTGCCCTTGTCGCTGTGCCCGGGGGCAGAGCAGAGGGGGATGCGGTGCCCCGGGGTCTGCGGGCACTGCGGGCTCCCCCTCCCCTCCCTCTGCTGGCCAGGGCAGGGGACCCACACCTCCGGGATGCTGGGGAGCCCGCCTGTCCCAGGCTTCCCCAGGGCTTCCCTGGCACTGACAGGATGGAGTAGTGCGAGCTTCAGCTGCAGCAAAAGGGAGAAATATGAGTGTTCCACAAGTTGGAGAACGTGATTTAAAACCAACCAGAATAAAGAGGACATCAGATTCAAATAGTTATACAGTATAAAATGTTATAGATTCATGCTGAATATCTCAGTGATTTGTTTACATTCAGGATCTAGAAAGGTATTTAAGGAAAATGAAAGAGAAATGCATTATTACAAAAAATGGCTTCATGTATAATAGGGAACTTGCTGTTCTGTAATGAAATTAACAATATGTGATCCTCTTTACTATCTATATCAACAGAACAACAAAGCTTCTTTTTTTTTTTGTGGTCAACAATTGAAGGGAGTTTTTTCAGACTGTATGGGTCTTTAAAATTTTAAAATGTTAAAATTTTCAGACTGTATGGGTGACTTAAAAATTTTAAAAGTTTGTTTCGAGTCACTGGTGGAGTGGTGAGAGGAAAAGAAATTCTCATGATATGTAAAACTGTTATTCATACTTAAAGAATTTCATAACAAAGAGATCGAAAAATATGCTTTTAAAATTGGAAAGTTTTGTGTTTTGCTGACAACGAAAGTGCTCTTTGGTAAATGAGAATGGAAAACTTTACTCACTTACTTATGAATAACTAGAGTTGCTTTTTACTGTAAAACACATAAAAAGCTAGGACTTTGTTTTTTCTTGTGATCAGTTAAAAAATGGATAGTTTGAACTTCATTTGGTTGTATAAAAGATGAGGTGAGTGCATCACTCCTCCTAGTAAGATAGGGTAATGACTTTGGTTTGACAAAGTTTTTACAGTGATACTTTTATATTGCTACTGTACTTTGATTCATTGCTGTGTGGTTATAAAAGCTGCAAGGTCTGCTCTAATTAAAGCAAATATTTGTACTGAAGAACCTTCTAGAGAGAAGCACGTTCTGTGAAGCAGAAGTATTTCAAATGGGGATGACTAAAGATGTTAAATTTATATTCACAACTTTGGTATTTGTGTTGCAGTAGTACTTCTGATCATCATAGGTCAGATGCTTGGAATTCTATAATAAAAACCAAGATTTTATAAAGCAAACATCTAATTACCACATGAGACATGAAATAGCAGTTCAATGAAAAAAAATAGAACAAATTACTAGTAATAAATGTGTTAAGATAGAGTTTTCAGATTTAATATCTACCTACAGCTGCATCTATATACTGTGAGAGAGTTTTTTACCCAATGATTTTTCCTAGTGTCTCATTCACTAAAGATAAACTGCCACCAGTAGGTGCAAGCTTGATCTTTTATGACCTTCAGTCAGGGAGAAGTTAGCAGGGTGGGATGCAATTTACTTAATCCCAGAATTTGTGGAAAAGAGTGCAAAACTTCAATTAAAGTGGATTGTTTCGTACTGATGAAACGTGAAGTGGAGAAACCGGTAGAGGTCAGTGCAGAGTGCTGAAATGGAAGGAGACTGCCAAGGCTTTGTGTATTTATGCTCTCTAATTTTGATCTTTAACTTTTCCTTTAAAATGGGGCAAAGGCTTACAGTGGCTTATGGGCAATATTCTTATCCTCTTCAAAACATAGATTAAACATACTTGTGATAATATGATAATGTTACACTGCTTAAACAGGTCAATTAAAGCAACAAAACACATTTTGTTGCGTGTTATAGCTAGCAAACAGATGCTAGAAACCTTATTTGGTGGAATCATTATTGAAAACCATATGTAATACTTATTACATATACTGTAGTGATAACTACATCTAGCTGATGGCTAAGTAGCAACAAAACAGTAGGAGAAAGTATAATTTTTAGGGAACAAGTTTTCAAATATTTGAAGTTGAGTAACAACAGAATTGTTCTCATTTTTGGTAAAAATTTGGATAGTTATTGTTATGTGGTGTTTTAAAATCCTTTCCTTCATGTGCATACATAGATATGCAGGGGGCTGTGGGGAGGCAGACTGTATATAAAGTTGAATTATCTATTGTTTCTCTTTTTAAAGCCATTGTTTGCTCGTGGTTTCCTATTGTGATTTAAAGCAAGGAAAAGAATCACTGCCTATAGTCTGTGCATGAAAAGATCCTTCAATATATATTAGCTGCAAAATCTTCTCTCTAAAAAGCTTCTGTTCAAACTGCTTTCTGTGGATCTAGAAAGAGCAACCTGACTGTCCGCATTCTGTTTCCTTACACTTTAACTAAGTACTTTGAAAAGTAGCTTGCTATGAATTGTGCTGGTTGAATATCAAGGAATTGCAAAACAGATTATCACCAGATAAAAGGGGTTATGTTCTACTTTGATTCTGATACCAATTTACATCTACTGTCTATGATGTTAGGGAGAAATTTCCTGTACCTTTAAAGAGAGTAGAGTCACACAAAGAGTAAATATTCTTGAAAATCCTCTTCACTTGTTCTGCTTACCTTTCATGTGCTTCTTTAAATTGATTATGGAGGCATTGGAAAGAATCCAACACCTTTGAAAATCATACTTTCTTTTCATTTGCTTTATCATGCTCTTAAAAGTGACGGGAACCAGACAGAGACTCTGCAACCCCTCCTCACAGGCGCTTGTGCTGTGTGCCATGAGCGTGAAGGAAGCTCCAGGGGCTTTAAAGGGAGGATTACTGAAGGGGAGGAATTCCCTGCTAACTGTAGGAGATATCAGCAGTACAAATTGAGGTGGGAAGGAGAGAGAGAGGTGTTATCAGCTGCTGTTGCATATCTGACCCGTGATATGTTTTTGCTGCAATCCTCTGAGTAACATCACACACAGGTCTTCCAATCCCCAGGTTTTCATGTCAATATCTCCCTTTATACATGCAGCATAAAGTACTGGATTTGCTGAAGCCAATGAAGTGCTCCTTCACAGTTTGAATCAGTGGTGAGACCAGAAGCTGTACAGCTCTCCTTTTTTCTTTTTTCCCTCTGGCAAAGGAAACATTGAAATAATCTCATTTCTTTCACAACACAGGATCCAATCTAATAGGGTGGCATACAACTGATGGTATGTCAAATGAGAGATTCAGGTATGAGTCCAAATTTTTACCAAAACTTTGCACTCAATTCCTCTCAATTCAATTCTTATTTAAAACTGAAGAAATAACTTTAAGTACTGATTTCACTCCTGGATTTGATTGTGTTTTGAAAAAATAGTCTTGAATCCAAAAGTCAAATCCACCTTCTTTCCCCACACAGTCTTCTGTTGTCCATAGCATTTTGACAAACAATATTTTCCAATTGGATTTTACATATCTCTCTCATTTTTTGTTGGTTAAAAAGGCTGTGAGAAATTGTATTTAACTGAACCACAGTGGAAGTGCTCAGTTGCAGTAACTGATTCTCTTCATTAGTTATTTTTGGGAGGGAGACCTCCTCTTCAAATGTCTTTCCTGAAAAGTAGTGCAGTGGTTGAAATTAAACTACCATTTATAACACTCAGTGCTTAGCTTTTAGGCATTTGATGTTGAAATCCACAAGTCCAAGTGGACTCTTGCCTCAATGAAGTTTGTTTGTTAAATTTCATCGTCTGACCTGCCTTTTTTTTTTTTTTTGTAACATATTTAATCCAAACCCCCAAAATTCAGAGACCAAAATAATATTGCTGAAAATGTGTAGTTTAGTCAAGTGTAAACCTATACTAAAAGTTTGGTGCTCTTATCTGCATCCTGACCAAAGGTAGAAGATTGCAGCCAAGCTGTTCATGACCAAGAAACAGAAGGTCTGTTTTATCACTGAAGTTCTCAGTCTCTCATAGGTCAGTGTTTGATATTTTCTTGGTTGTGGTGTTACATTCATACATACAGGTATAGTAACATCATGTGGTTTTTTTTCCTTCTCTTCTGGTGTCTTTGATCTATATTTTTTGTTGGTTTTTAGAAGTTCTTCCCTGAAAAGTAGCTATGCATAGTTAAATTATCCTTCCACTATATTACCACATTTATGTTTGTTTAACTCAGGGATATGTTTCTTTATTTTTAGAGCATATGGGTGTACCAGTATCTTTATGCTACCTGAAATGAAGGTACCTGTCATTCAGCTATAAAATTTTGTATTCTGTTTAGGCACATATCAAAAATATGTGGGCTTGTGCCCAGATGGGAATAGCACTGATCCAGGCAGTGCTGATCAGTGACCAAGGCAGCACTAGTGAAAATCTCATGTAAACAAGGCAACTGTTGCATTTGCACCAACAATTGAATAAATTCGGACTCTTTGCTGGTAATTACGTTATAAATCTGCAGATTGTGAAATAAATAAATTAGAGTCAATAAATTGGAATGATAAATATAGGTAAATAAACCCTAATTTCAAACATTTGATATGGAAGAAAAAATATAGATTTTTCATCCATTTCATGAATAAATGGACAGCCTAAGCAATTGGTATGATTTTGGGAAACGTAGACATATATCCCAAGAAAATGTCAATATAACAGTTTAATTTTTGGTGGTTCTATCATTTTACTGAAACATATCCATGAAGAGACCTTTATTCCTAATATGCTTTAAGAATCAGAAATGGTGATTTCCCCTGATAATATTAGATTGGATAGTGTTGCTGGTTTGGGTATTTTTCACTTTATCCTGGATTACTGTCAGGAGTTTGTTACCTGCCCTTTCCACTGTGGATCTCAAGTCAATACTAGGCTTTTGTTTAGCATTTCTTCACTTTCTCATTTGTCAAGAACAAACTTTAGACTCCAGTGCAAAGTCTTGGTATTCTTTGACTCACAATGAAATCCATACAGAGCTGATAGAAGTGTGGAGTGTCTTGCACACCCTGGGGAAAAAAAAACCAAAAAAACCCAACTAATTTATGGGTTCTGATGACCTAAAGCTAAGGAATTGTATGATCTCAACATTAAATCTGAGGAATATGCAGTATTAAGGATTTCTAGAAATTCTGAAAATCACTCGCCTTTTCTAGAAAATTTCTGTTATTTCTCTTTTGCATATGTATTTCGAATAGTTTCATACTCACACTGGTAGCCGTAAACAAAATAAGTCTGAATTCAGTTTTTGTAATACATATTCATTTTAATGTTTACAAGCAAAATCATTTCAAAAGATATTTATGTTTTTAACAAGTCTCATCTAACACTGAATCCCATATTTTGCTCTACTGTACAGAATAACATTTCTGTCAACAATCTGTAACACATCAAAGTCTTCTGTAGTGGATGTTTGTGATTAGTCAATATAGTTCAAGGAGTTATTAAGAATAAGGCTCACAGAATAGAAAATATTCAACAAGTTCATTTACTTTTTCTTATTTTTTTCATGGCTTACTTTTTCCTTTTTTATTTTGATGGTATATCGCAGTTTCAATTTTATGCACTCAGTTTTCCCAACACTGTAAAAATACAATAAATAGCTGTTATTTAAATACATTATTTTACTATTCTTTGGGGATTTCATGCTGGTCCAGAAAAAGAAGTGTGCTCCTCTGAAATTTTTTTTCTTTATTTTATATTCTATTTTTTTCAATATATTCATATTTTAGATTGATATATAAGAATGAATCTGTATAAAACATTATGAAATTTCTGCAGGGAAATGATACTTAGGAGCTCATCAATATATTTTATGATCTCAACAAGTTAATATGGATCTTTTATTTTTTCCAGGAATTAAGGCGTTAAACTTAAGAAAACCCTTCATTAAAATTAGATGAAATATGGATCGAAGTCTGAAAAAATACTATCTGCAGCTTTAAACAGCATGAAGCTGAAACGCATTTCCCATGAACTTGACTCACAGAAATATTTTTTCTATTTTTCTCGGTAATAATTTTATTAGTAGTGCTCCTCTAGAGGTGTTAATCATGTGATTGCATGTGTCACAGATATTCCATTTTGCTAGCAGATTTATGCTACTTCAGAGAAAACATATGAGTAAAGATTTTCTGGCAGCTTAATTTTGGTGGTAAAGATGACCACAGAGAACATGAATGTTTATGCATTGTATGATTATATCATGTTCTTTTATTAAAGTGATCCGGAGTAGCATGGATTTTATTTCTTAACCAATACAGTAGCATTTGCAATGAGATGACTGGAGTAGCATGGATTTTAATTCTTAACCAGTACAGTAGCATTTGCAATGAGATGCCAGGGTTGACTGGATTAATGTTTAAGGGGAGCAGGGGATATCATCTGCTTTGACTTTGGCAGGTTTTTTAGCACAATATCCCACGACATTGTAATATTGATGCAACATATTTGTGGACTAGATGGAGGGACAGGTACATGAGTAGAAAACAGATGGATCATTGAATTCCAGGGGCTAATGGCTCATACTCCATCTTTTTATCTGAGTTCCTTAGGGGACTGTCCAGAAGCCCACCCTGGTTCAGTAACTTCCTCAGTGTCTTTGTGGACAGTGGGTTAAACATTTTGTGTGGACGTTGATGAAGAGAAAAAAACAGTGTGCTGTGTCAACAGCAGACTACCAGACTTCCCTGTAGATCAAAGAAAGTTGTGGTTCCCTTATATTTGGTACCTTATATTTGGTACTAATTAGGCCACATCTAGAATGATCCATCCAGTTCTGGGTACCTCCATTCAGGGCAGAAGTTGACCAACTGGATCTAGTTGAGCAGGGAACTATGAAGATGGTTGGAGGCAGCAGCATATGTGCTGTGAAGAAGCTCTGCAAAAGCAGGGCTTGTTTAGGCTAAAAAAGAGGTACCTTCAGGTAAAAATAAAACATTTTTAGACAGAGCAATCCTGAGAAAATAACCCTGTGGCAACTTCTGAAATAATGTTTTCCTTGTAAGTGGGTAGTGCCTCCTGCCACCATTCGTATGCATCAGGTGTGCTTGGGCTGCTAAGCAGCTCCAATGAAACACCAAACATTGCAAGAGATTCTCCTCACGTTAAGCAGTAATAGGTTGTAGTTTACTAATTTTTAAGGGTAAAGTATTGCTTTCACATAGAGAGTAAAGAAAAATATAAAAAAAAATGGCATTTTAGGGCTTATTCAGATCTGTGAACCTCCTGTGTTTGCTGGGAGGATTCTTCCTGCAGAGTAGTTCTTGATGTTGTTCCTGGAACGTTGGAAATTACCAGAGTACAGCTTTTTGGCCAGGGTGGTGAACGCTTTTGATAGGGAAGAGATGGCTATGGATCTTGAGCTGTGCCTTGGTTTGATTTGATGGTGCTTATCCTCTGTTTTGTTCCTTTTCCCTGAAATTTTATGTGAATATTTTTGCTGAGGAAGAAAGAACTGCGTAAAGGAAACCAAGAGAAATCTGTTGCATTTTTGCTTGGAAGTGAAAACAGTAGAACAAAGAGAGTGATTTGTAAGTCTACCTTTTCCTTATGCCAAATCAACATGACTAACAGTGAGGACTGGCAGCTAAAAGTAGAAGGAAAGAAACGAAGGCTCTTGGGTCATTCTTAGAAAATACTCTGCTTGGGAACGTAGAGTACATTGTAATCAATCTTTTACTGTAGAGATTTATGCTGTGAAAGATATTAGGAAGTGGCTGGGAAGATACCAATGTAATCAGTCCTGGAGATGTGCCAGAATGTTCAATCTGTCCTGTCCAGATGTTGTCCTTTTAGGCCAAGGAAAATACCTCAGCCCAGATAGCTTCCTCCTTATTGCAGAGGCAGGTTTGATATTTGCATTGCCTGTTTATAAGTTTGGTTTTTAGTCCTGACTCAGGCTGGGCTCATCAAATGCAGGACTACCCAGCAGGCAGCACTGC
Source organism: Melospiza melodia melodia (assembly GCF_035770615.1). NCBI lineage: Eukaryota > Metazoa > Chordata > Aves > Passeriformes > Passerellidae > Melospiza > Melospiza melodia. The sequence goes on along the minus strand of NC_086194.1, from coordinate 133,605,120 downwards.
TCACAGGACTTACATAATTTCTAAAAAATATTTTTAGATGTTCTTTTTCACATCTCTGGTTAACTATTTCCTGCTTCAATCTCCTCCCAAAAAACAGCCTGTCCCAATTTTTTCCCCCCACTGATCCCAGTTTGCTGTATCACTTTGCTAGGTCAGTATTTCTGAAACCATTTCTAGTGTGCTCATGGCCTTGCATGGAATTTCTGCTACATTTCCCTGGGCACTGTTGATCTGACATGACTGCACTCACCAGAAGTGGTCCTCTTCAAGTGTCTGTGAAGTCTGACCATATGACTGTCTCCAAATGCCTGTGAAATCCTGTGAAATCCACCCATTCTTCATTGCACTATCTATCGAGCTTATTGGCTTCTCCATTTATAATCTCGCAATAATTTTTTAAATTTACTTTGCACAGATAGTTTCAGCATGTCTTGTTCTGTTGATTTAACTCCAGGTGGAAGCAGCCTTGTTGCTTTCCTGAGCCCAAACACCAACATCATCACCCTTGGTTATTGCTGTTGGTGTCTAGGTGCACAAAGGGAGATGAGGAGATAAGGGCATGGGCACTGGTGATGTATGGTTGAAACCTCTTCATGTTCCTTCCATGAATCCTGGCACAAGAACCCATCTGCCAGAACTACTTGGGAGTTACAGTGTATGAATGGAAATGGGAGAAAACTCCGCCTATGTTCCGAGCCAGTAGGAAATGAGGACTCTGATATTGTGTGAGTAGATGTCGCCACAGTGGCTGTGATAAATAAGCCTTGTTGGAAGGCTGGATATGGCATCACATTTATTAGCTCTTGTATGCAATAGGAGAATTGTCTGACTTGAAATATGGCAGTGTGAGGTCTCATCTGCTCACAGTTACAACTCATAGTCAGTGAGACAGGAAATTTTTTCTTGTCATTCCTGGTCACTGAGGACAGGGAGAACAGAACAAGTAGGAGTAGCTGTAGGCTCAGCTGTCATTGCAGCATCAGTGTGGGAATAAACACTTAGAAACTGGATACTGGAAAAGTCCCTAGTTCTAATCCATGGTAAAGCCAGATAACTTTGGGTAGTCAGCTGTTAAATGGGAATTAAATGGGAATGTGCTCTGGTTATGAGACATTGGATCCCACCACAGCTGTAAGGCAAAACTTAAATAATAAAATCCTCTGGTTTTACATGAAGAAACAAGTCACTGTTCACACTTTGTGATTTAAAAAAGAGAACAAAAACCTCTTTCCTAAATTATTTAAATTTAAGACTTTAGGAAAATGACATTGATGCTACCCATTTTTATCTCCTGTAAAGACCATACTCAAACACACGCTTAATGGGTATGCACCTCTTAAAAATTAAAAACTATACAACTTGGGTTTTTTTTAAAAAATATATAATGTTCTGGAAATTGCATTCAGTCAATTCATTTCTGTATTATTAGATCTTTACAGTACTTGGCTGCAAGTACAAGAAAGAAACAGCATGCATAATCATTTCTGTGATTACCATGTCTGCTGCCCAGTGACACAAACTCTGTCCAGAAGGAAGGGAAAAGGCATCACATCCTGTACATCTGCTTATGCAATCTTATAGACATTGCTGTTGCAAAGACATCAGGGTTTCTTCCATTGATTTATGGAGGTCAGATTTCATTAGCAAAGTGAATAAGGCACAATGGCCAATGCTGATTAAAATGGAAAGATAAGGTTTGTTCTTGTAGCAAGAAAAAGTTCAAGAGTCTAGTTTCAATGAAAATACTTCTCTTTCTGAAAAAACACTGGGGTTTCCAGCAGGAATTTCAGTGGGATTATACAGTTGGAATATGATTATATTCTTAGATGGCTTTTGTTTCTTTGTTAAACACTTTGTTAAAACCCCATCAAAGATACAAGCATTTTGTTCCAATTTTAAAACTCTTTTGTAAGTCCTGCTATAGAATTGGCATGCTTCCTTTAATCAGCTGACAAATTGACCAGTGCTTGTACAAGTTCTGCAGCTGCCTCAAAGTATGGCTGAAAAAGGAGAAACTTGAAATTCTGACTTCCACAGGTTCGGAACACAGTTAATTTGGTATATAAAGACAAAATCTTGAAGAACCTGAGCTTATTGTGAAGATTTCTTTCACTCGGAGGAAGAGTTTTTAGTACCGTTTTTGGGTGGTCTGTTCTCATTTAGCTCTGGAAATTTTGCTACTTGCCTGTGGTGATTGTAAAAGGAGAAAATTATGGTGAATTAAATGTTACTGTAATACAGTGTGTTCTGTGGTGTTTGCCCACCTTTATGTACATGATCTGCAGATACATAGCATATGTATTAAAGATACTTCAGAATGAGAAATCAATGTTTTCGGCAAGTTTTATTTAAAATTATTAAAAAACAGAAATTCTTTATTCTTTAGAGTTTTGACATAAGCAACTTTCCTTTCTGTTTATCTGGAATATGAGGGAGAGAAGCACATTGTCCTCCTTTTTATTAAGCTTTTTATTATGGGAACATTCCTCAAGCAAAATATACCTGGAGTCTAACATTCCACCTCCAAAGGCAAAATACATTCTCTTCTCAACATACCAGAATGAAGGACTGAATCATACTTTAAATTATTCACCATTTGCCAAAATATCTGGTTAATCTATTTAACTGAATAAAAAATGATCCTGAATGCTCAAAGTACTTTTGTGAAATAAAATGTATGTTATGCATGTACAATGACAGCGGGAAAGGAAGAAGCAGAGGTTGCCAAGGACATTCTGAGAACATTTATTGATTGGAAACAAATCAGTGGAATTTTTTTGGTTTTGTTTTGTTTAGTTTTGCTGGATTGTTTTTTTCTTCTCCATATTACATGAAGTGGTCTCTGTCTGGGTGTAATTTTTACTTTTTAGTGCCATCTGCACCTGTGGCCTTTGGACTTAATGTTTATGACAGATGGACTGGACTGTGCTTGCACCATTTAGTGTATAATCCTTCTGTATGTATCTATGCCATGCTAGGCAGTGGCACTGGCCCAATGGGCATATTTATTAGTGCAGACTTCCTGTCTGCTTCCATTGTTCTGTTGCAGTGTCCTTTGAGCCTAATGGACCTTGCTTTGTGCTGGGCCCACCTACAAAATATTGTTTCTGATTCGTGCCAGATATCTATTGCAGACTCTGATTTTTTTTTTCTCTAACACATTTGCCAACTAGAACGCTTAAAATGGATCAATTCCATATTGTAAATGCTCTTCCTCTCCTCTCAGCCTGCAAGCTTCATTTTGGAACAAGCTTGCTAGCTTTGTTTGCTAGTATCAAGATGCTTGATAAAAACACGAGAAGCATTCCTATTGAAAAATGCGACCTCTCATTACCTGAGCTGCTGTTCTGCTGGAAGCAGAAGTTGCCCCCAGAGAGGCAGTGGCCTCTGTAGGAGAGGGTGCAATAAACACAGCCTTGGCTGAGGAGCTTGTGGCTGGCTCATGGCCTGCAGCCCGGAGCTGGGTGCCTCATCCCATCCCGGCTGACTTCATCGGCGCTGTGTGATGTGGGAAAAAGGATGGACTACTATTGAACAAGAAGTTCTGCCTTCTGGATCTAAACAGCAAAACAAATGCAACACTTGGGCACTTGCAATTTTTCAAGTTATTTGTGAACCTAACAACCACAGAGCTGATATCACAAAAACGAAGAACAATTAATTATCAATCATTTATCTCATAAAACCAAGAGGTTGCCTCTCTAAAATTTTTGGGCCTGCTACAGAAAAACATGAAATTAATCTCATAGTTTAGTTGCAGTCACATTAAATTAGTGGCAAATATCAAGAAGACAATTAAGAATCAAACTCATCCTGTTCTAAAAGTATAATTTTTTAAGATATGTATCCTAACAGTTAAAAAAGGCTTTGTAAAATATTTCTACAGAAAGTAACTATGCCTTTGTAAACTCTCTATGGAGAAAGAGATTATCTACATATCTTCCTATATTGCCTAGCAAGATTATGCATTATGGCTCATATTATCATGGTCATGAGAAAAAGAAACACATTCTGCATCATACACCTGCCATAACAGGGATAGTTTCTGTTGTGATATCGGCCAATCAGATTTCTGCAGGATGAGAATGAAGACCTGTGAGAGAGAATTCATCACTTCATAAACAAAGAAGCTATTATCAGTAGCCGTTTCATGTCTAGAAAAGGTTTCTTTATATTATTGAAATAAAGCTGTATAGTGAAACCAAAACTATTATGATGGCATATTCATGACTAGGAAGAAGGAATTTATTTTTCATTCAGCCATTTTAAATTTGGCATTTCTATTTTGTAGTAAGAACTCAAACTATCAAACATATATCCAGAATATAATACTTGTGATCTTGGCCTTGAGAAGAAAGTGTGTAGAAGTCCATATAGAAATATTCATGTGTGCTTTGTATATCTTCCTTTTCCATTCATTAAATGTTATTTAATAATTAGAACTTTTGAAGATCAGGTACAGCAACTGCAATGGTGAAACTTCATATAGGCAACCCTGAATTTAAAATTAAAACACATCATTGAAATTTGAAAATCTCATGGCAGTATGTTTTACAATTGTCTTTCATACCTCAAGCAACTTATATTTGTTTCTTGTTGTGATATCTGGAAGGGTTTCATCAATTTAGCCTATTAGTTGCACATCTTGGAGGAATATTTTGAAGAATACAGTCTAAAAAATGTGCAAGCTAGTTGTAGCAAATCCTGTTTAATACCCTTCAATTTGAATTAGCAGTGTGATGATTCTGATTTTTTCCATGTGTTGGCTGTGGCAGTATCACAATTTGTTTCTCATAGATTATTGCTCACCTACTCCATGAAAAAGCCATTTTCTAAGTTGCTTTTCTCTGCTGCCAGTCAGTGTGAGGATGAAGTATCTTCTCAAAAGTACTGTAAAAGCTGCAGAATCTCCTTATTTGTAAAAGACAATATATAAATTTTAAGGTGGGAGCAGAGGCTGCTACAATGGTATATCACAGAGGAGACAGGATATTACTGAGTGTTTATTTTTTAATTTGCTTTTCTTTCTTTTGCTTTACAGAGTTCATAGAGAAAATTCAGGACAACAATAGAGATATTATCCAAGTTTTCCAGAACAGAGCAGTAATCTTCTTCCCCTAAAGTCTGTTGGTTATGTGATAAGATTAGCTTTAAGATTATTGCAGTGTTTGAGTTTCTGATTTGAGCCCTCTGCAAATAATGACCTGAGGGGTTGTGTCATGATGTAGACAAGCTACATGACCATTGAGCTGTGATTATCCTAACTTCAGTGCCAGTAATGTACTGTGCCCCAGAACTGTGGAGCTAGGTATCATGTCCTGCAAATGGAATTATTCAGTTAATCACGGAAGAGCCCGGGGACTGAGCTGCTGGAAGCACATAATAGCAAGGTTATGCCTATCAAGGATATGCAGCCTAAATCTCTCAACTGTGAGGCATGGTAGAGACAAGTGTTATGTGATGGCCCTCCCTTGTGGGTCATCATCATCTTATCCCCTCCCTAGACAGTACCTGATTACCTGCCAAGCCAATATTCCAGACTGCCATCTTCCACCCTGGCATCTGCAAGGTTACATCTGAAATGAGCACAACCAAGGGGATTTTTCATTACCCTGGACATTACAGAGTCAGCCTTATCTGACCTTGACTGAATTCATACTTCTCTTAGAGGATCTATAAGTCTAAAGAGCTCTGCAGAACTTTCAAACTGGCCAATGGCTGCCTGCATGTCGCTGGGAACATGAGACAGGAGACTGTGGTCATCTGCAGGCAGACAGACTGGCTTTCCCCATCCGTGACTCTCCAGGTGCTGACCCATGGATCAGGCCACTTTGTCCTGATGTCTCTAGGGTGTTCAAGTCTGTTTTTCAGAAAGACCAATCTCCTCGCCTCTTAACTGCTGAGGGATTCCACTGATATGGTTTATTGTAAGATCTATTAAGGAAACCAGCTGCTTCTTTTGTCTGCTGAAACACCAGTTATTGCTGCTAGACCACATGTCAGACATTCCCATGGCCAGGTTACTGTGAGCCACACTTGACACCTCCTGGAGGGGTTCTGAGCATTGACTGATGGCAGATCTGCAGCTTTTTGCTCCTCCACCAATTTCCATTTCTAGTATGTCTGCACATACTATTTAATTCCATTATGAGGGTCTGTCTTTGCAAGTTATTTTTAGTGTTAATACATTTCTGATGCTTTATACCTAGATGTTAGGAGCAACCTGATCTCATTTTGATGCAATTGAATCATTCTTCATATCTGCTCCTTACAAAATCAAAGAATTTCTCCAATGTTGAACACTAGATAAAAGGATGTGGTGATAAATTCATCAAATGTGATAGTCAGAGTAAAGCTCAAAGGATTTGTTTTACAAATATATAATATGGCTGCAGCTGCTTTATTTTAGAAGTTATTCTCACTCTGTGCTCTCAGGAAGCATACTTAAATCCTGAATAACTGCTCCTAGTTGAAACAGAAAGAAAAAATTGTATTTCATTTATGAGTAAAGAGACCAATACAATGTGATTTGTGCCCCTTTTTTTAATTTTAGAAGTAATACTTGTCCTTTTTTTTCCCCTGTAGACTGATATATACAAATGACAATATATAAAAAACATCCACATCATAATAAAATTATTTGAAAAAAAAAACCAAAAACAAATGTCAAAACTGCAAATACTGGAATAACAAATGTTAAGAGACAAAATGAAAAATTTGTGGAAAGCTTTTGTGAGAGATTTGTATAATATTCTCTTGTTTTAATTAAGGGTCTTTTTTTGCATAAAGACCTCAAGTTTTCATTGATTCTCTTTCTCATTGTGTTAGATATCATCAGGTCCTGCCTAAAAAAATTGGAAGGACTCTGTGCACATACAACCCTCCTATGTTTCTTCCCTAGTTGTGTGGAGTTCAAGTGTTGAATAAAGTGGAGTGGGAGACTGTGATTCCAATCTTTTGGAATTTGTTGTTTCTCTGTATAGGGACTCATAGAGTGTGATGAATTTCCTTAGGCAAAGCCAGTAAGCAGCCATCAACTTACTTTAAAATCTGTCCTTGTGGTAGTGTTCAGTGCTAGGAAAAGTAGCTTTTCACATATCTGACAGCCCCAGATGTGAACCTCACATCACAACTTCTGCATGTGACTGAGACTTATATGGCCAGCAATGGATTTTGTGTGAGATCATTTCGCTTGTCCCCCTGTCTGCTCTCAATCTTTTTCTTCTGTCTGTTACTTGTATTTCCATTCCACCAGCTAAGACTGCAGTCAGGGAGGATGAGAGAGCAATTAATCTTTTTTACAGGTCTTAAGCCTTTCTTCCATCTACCTTACATGTTTTCCCTAAATCCTGTGATTGCTTGGGCTCAAGCAACAGAGACAGATGGAGGTTGTCACATCTACATACAAATGATGAAGAGATGATGGCTGTTGGCCATTGACTTGCTGTGGCAGATGCATCTTTGACTTTTACCTCATAGGAGCCCCTTTTAAGGATCCTGTCACCTTCTTTGGTTGCTGAAAATGCAAAAACTGATCCTCAGCTCTCATATACTTTGCCACTGACTCTCTGTGTTGCAACAGCAAGCCATTTACACGGCAAAACTCTTACCTAGAAAAAGCTAAGCCAAGGAAAATGTGAGAGACTAGTGAGGTGCTCAGTTTGTGTTGAAAATGTCCCATAACATCTAATATCAACATAGAAATCTGAAATGCAACATACCTTTCAAATGAGATAAATTTTAAGGTGGCTATTGATGCATGTACGCATTATCAGAAATCTGAATTTGAGAATAAATGACTCACTAATGTCTCCTTAACTGAAGTTGATATCAAAGTTAGACTCTTTGAACCATGACTGACAAATTTTATGAGGATCTAGATAACTCAGAGAAAGTGTCCTCACAAAATGGTATTGATAGGCTAAACTGGTAGCTAAACAATTAGACATGTTTGTGTAATATAAGAAAGGTAGCTGATCAAGTCAGTGTGGGACCTAATAGCTCAAAGCTTTGATAAAAGATCTGCTTTGACATAAATACAAGCACTGACTGCTTATATTTATGTTAACGAGTATCTTTACAAATTAATAGTTGCTTCCATTTAAAATAGTAGCTGCACTATGTTTTCCCTGTGTTAGTGTAAAAAAAAAAAGGTGTACTTGGGGGGAACAGGAGGGAAGGGATGAACGAAGACAGAATTTCCGTTAATTAATCAACTTTGCTATAGAAAAATAATGGGTGAAATAGCAAGCAAAATAATATTTATGTGTTTGTGTGTGGAATAAATCCAAATATATTAAAAGACCCATTAATTCTGAGTTCTCAGTGGTTAATACTAGTATATATTTTTGGTACTCTGATATTTGAGTTTATAGAATATATATATTCCTTCTGAATACTCTGTAGTCTTTTCTGCTAATTATCATCTGAAAGACTCAGTAGTCCAGTTCTAAGTGACATAAAAATGCAGTAATTCTCAGAAATTTTCCCACTGATGCCTGTGAAGCTATTTGCAAGAGAAACTGCCAGCCAGAGTAATCAAGGGCTCTGATAAAGGGTTCAAATGAAATATAAAGTTAAATGTATGTTTGCTTGATATATTCTCATTCTCTAACATTCTCTTTGTTTAAATCCTGATTTCTTTTTCTACTTATATTTCTAACTCCTAACTCTTGCTCTGTTTCTTCTCCCTTTTCTTTTATTCTTGTTTTTCTCTTTCCTCCTCCTAATATTGCATTTTAACAAGATTTTGTGAGTCACACTGATTCCAAGCAAACAAGCTGCTGTACTGTAAAATAAATAGCCTTGAAATGCTACAAAGTAAATCACTTGCCTTCAAGATTAAGCTTAAATGTTTGCTTCAGCTTCATGTCTGAACATCCTTCCACTTAACCAGATGATAGCAGACTTTTTGCCAACAAAACATATCTTTACTAAACCAGGGCCATCTTTCAATAAGAACAGAGCAGTAAGATGCCCTCTGCCATCAAAACATGCCTCTAGCCCTATTTATTTATGAGGAGCTTTGTACTGGATACAAACTGATCATGAATGTTATCCAGCTTTATATAAGACATCACATGGTATTGGTAATCTGATACAGGGTTTTAAATGGATAGCTACACTGCCAGTCTGAAGTGCCAGCATTTTATTTTTTTTTTTCATTTTGCTATCAAATAGCATAGCATGAAGAAATAGTCAAGCCTTCACTGAGTTTATGTCTCCTGCAGAAGAATTGCTGCATCTTTATTTTGCCTTTTATTCTTCTGGAAATTCTAAACTATTTTGTATTCTTTATAGAGAATTCTGGAAATAGATTGCTTTAGGAAGAATAATCTATATTTTACTCCTTTCACCCAAATTTATCTTTTTCACAATGTTGTGTTTCCACATCTGTTTACTGTATTTTATTAAAATAGTTATACTTCAATTTTACAGGTCTGGAGAATTTTGAGAAACAGGCAGGGCTTCAGACAAGAAACACTGATTTTTCTTGGTGTTTTTTCTCATAGAAATCTATTTGATCACATATACTTGTTATTGCAAATTTAGAGAATCAGCTTTACATGTGGATTAGGTATATAACTGACATTTGCTTCATGCAGGCATGGAAAAATCTAACCTGGTGTGAGAAACCTGAAGTGTGACTAACATTCTGAATTTTTGCTTTGCAATATAATCTAGAGAATGGATGAGCATTAACATGGAAAATCTAGGCTCTTTTTCCCAGAGGGCACCTTTGCATTATTGTTGCTGAAATGCTTTGTGTGCTCTATCACTTTGATCTGAAAGCAAAAATCTGATGAACACTTCTTGGAGTGATTTAAAGGTAAAGTTAGTAAAGCCTGAATTCCTTGATTGTTGATTGCCTTGAATTCCTAATTTAAATCATTTTAAGACAAGTTAAAATAAGATTCTGGAACTGGTCTGTGCACTCTTAAGGGAAGGAAAATTGGCTGATTTGTGCCTGACTTACTAAAAAGCAAGTATGAGGAAAAATAGAGCAGAGGGAACACTGAAAAAAGTGAAGATAACCTAACTGAAAATTTTGAAAGCAATTAGACGGTAGCATAGGTAAAGGTGCCTCAAGACAGCATTTCAGTAGGCAATTGTTTAGCAAATATTCATTTGCAATTGAAATAGCTTGAGTAGAGATGTGACAGGGGGCAGAGGGTGGAACTGGTAAGGAGAATTGCATGCTCAATATCTGTTTATATGTTTCTTCTACCATGACAGAAAGACCTGTAGGTTTGTATGCTTCCCTAAGTCTGCACATTAGAGAAACTGAATAGCATGACTGAGTTTAAAAGGGGTGACATTAATGTGAAGTCTAAGGATTCTTTATGTGCATGAAACCATGATGGTTCATTCCATGAACAGCTGCTAGCCAATAAGCCTTTTAAAAAGCCTTTTGGAGACGACACTGACAATCAAGAGCTTACACTCTCACTGCAGGATTTTTTACTGTGAGTTTTCAAAAATAGGACACCTCCAAATACATGTTAAATGTTAATGTAAATGCTTCTTTGGGACTCGAGATGATATTAATTGTATATCTCACTAACATAGTTCCACCCCAGTCTGCAGCTAAGCCTCACACAGCCATTCATTTACTCCCCTCGAATGGGACTGGGGAAGCATTAACAGTAAAAGTGAGAAAACCCACTGGTTGAGTTAAAGATGGTGGAGTAAGTAAAATAAAAGACACATTTTTAAGAAAAGCAAAACAAAGAATTAATTTGCCACTTCCCATCAACAGAAAAGTGTTCAGCTGGGAAAGCCGAGCTCCATCATGTGTAACAGCGACTTGGGAACACAATGCCAACTCTCGAATGCCCATTCTCTTACTCCTTCTTTTTCTCCCAATTCTGTATGCTGAGCATGATGCCACGAGGTGTGGGGTGTATATTTGGTCAGTTGGGATCAGCTATGTCCCCTCCCAATTCCTGGTGCACCCCCAGCCCATTTGCTGGCGGGGTGGGGTGAGAAGCAGCAAAGGCCTTGGTACAAGCCCTGCACAAGCCCTGCCCAAATCCTGCCCAGCAATAATGAGAGCACCCCTGTGTCACCAACACTGTTCTCAGTACAAACCCAAAACATAGCCCCCTTCCAGCTACTGTGAAGTAAATGAACTCTCTCCCTGACAAAACATGTGCACCAACATGACATAGAAATAACATCTCTACTTTGTACCTAACAGAGATGTTGTACAGTGTTAAGCACATTTAAACGTAGTTAGATGAAACTGCTTTGAGGTGGTGACTTAATTGTCCAAGTTTATATCTGGATGAATCTGGCCCTTTGGCATTTTTACTCCTGACTTTGTGCAGGCTGCAGAGCTCTCACAGTTTCAGTGAGAACAGAATGCTGTGTATAATAGCTGGAGCCCACTAGTGAAGCTATGCCAAAGCCTCTAACAAAAACCTTCCACTTGGCTATATATGTTGAGGTTATATTGTCAGTTTTTGGGGGAGACTCTTGATTTATACTCTGCCTGCACAATGTTTCTGATTACTGAGTAGTGCAACACTATAAGAAATAAATAATAAAATTTATGGGTTTGCTTGTAAATTGGGCAATTGCTGATGATTCCATATCTCTTCTTTCCTGCACTGAGAGAACCTTAGATATTAAAGATGTGATATCTAAAATGATGAACTGAAGGAAAACAAAACCAGTCTGTTTGTAATCTATGTTACTGCAGAAATGCAGAATAAAGTAGAAGAGTAAAATATGTTAAGATGTTAAAAACCTGCCTTCTCTGTTTCTCTGACATAAAATTTTCTAGGAGCTAAAGGATGGGAGTGCCAGCTCCAAATCACCATAAGTGTTCAGCAGTGGTAGAATTGTCCATGGAAAGAAGCATCACATTTCAGGGTTTCCATCCTTGTACGATCAGCACTAAGGATTAAGGAACTGCAGCTTAATTATGGAGAGATGAGGGCAAGCTGGCAAAAGTACTACAGTCACATGGCCCTTGTACAAAGATAAACACAATCAGCATTTTTCTATACCTAAGATATTTTAAAATGTGTTTAATTTTTTATTGATTTAAAGCTATTTAAATTGTAGGGGGTTTGTAGGACTGGTGTCCTACATGTTCTGACCAATGCATGGGAAGAAAAATTATATCTCCTTTTAATGAAATTACAAAACATTTCCTTGAGATCTGATCCTGTAGCTTAATAGAATTGTCTCATCTTATGGACAACTTAGCTAATGCTGGTGAAATCAGAGATGGCTGCAGTAGCATGAATTGGAAATCCATCATTAAGGATGCAACAGCTGCAACTTCTGCTTAAAACTTATCATATATCTTGAAGTACAAACATTCAAAATACGGTTCAAAAGAAAAGAGAACCTTCAGCTAAGTGACTTTCACCACTGAAATGGAATTAACAGTAAAAATACAAATGACAGTCAGGCAGCATCTTTGCTGCCTTGTGTTTGATGACTACAGCTATCAGGCCAGGACAGGAGGTCTTTGATCACAGTCTTAAAGTATATTTTGCACTTCCTTTTGCATACTTGATTTGCATTTTGTATGCAAATATATTTGTTCTATATTTGAAAAGTGTCTCCTTTGAGTCTGCATTGGCCTTATTTTCTTTAGCAGATTGACTAACTTGCTTTGTGTAAGTTACACTGTAAGGACAGCTTTAATAGTTGCATTAGATGGTTGGCTCACTTTTTACAGTAGATTTTTATTGGACTAAATGGACGGTAGACAGGCTTAAAACCAACACCTACAGGTATCTTTTCAGCACAGTGCTCAGGAAATTAACCATGGCGCTCTCATTAGCATTAATGGGTGCTTAGTGGTTAATTTACTGTGCACCATACTAAAAACATTCCCCCCAGGGTGCTCACCAGGCTGTGTGGGAGATTTCTCCCTGCTGAGCTGATGGTACTGTAATTGTATTTTATTAGATCAAGTTGCAACTGAAAGATTTTGATTTCTGTGGCATCTGTGACTGACTCTAAGACAAAACACACCTGTGTTCATTATGAGTCAGCTGTGACAGCAAGATACTCCTCTCAAGAAGTTCTTGTGGAAAGATACAGTAGAAAAAAACCCATACTATCAATACTTCCAATTTCTTGTAAATGGGTGGTCCCAGCAAATATATTTTTAAATCATATATTTTAAACATTAAAACCATAAACTTTCAAAATAACTATTCTGAAATTTGGAATAGACCTTGATATTTTAGTTTAGTCTTACTATGTACATGTTTTCAAAAGAGAATACTTCAAGAAATTAGGAGATATCAACTGGAATCAAGAGTTTGGGAAGTCAAGTTTTAAAGAAATGAAAGTTTTCTCAGTCAGAGGTGCAAAAACTCCCTGGAATCCACACTCCAGCCCAAGATGATTGCACTCAAAGTCTGTACTGAATAATGAATTTTTTAAAAGCATTTATCTTAAACAGAAAACTGTAAAAAATGGGGAAAGGTGAAAACAAGAAAGAGTCCTGTGCTTTGTTGAATAGAAATTGATGGTATAAAGGAAGGAAAAATCAGCCTGTGTCTTTGCTTTAGAAAGAAAATTCTTAATTTCTTAACAGTACATGAAGAAGGCAGATGTGCTTAAAATTATCTCTAATCCAAAACAGATACAAATTATATCTGTTTCACTTATTAATGGGAACAATACTAAGTACAAAAGCAAAGGCAGGCTCACTAAAGCAAATCTCACTAAGCCTATTGTATGTGTATGTGAAGGAGATGGGAGACAAAAAGATTTTGTCCTTTCCAAAATATTGGAATATAAAATAACAATCAGACAGAAAGCATTAAGAAATATGAGTGTCTCCACCATAAAATTGTGGAGTAATACAAATTCTAGCTACATTTAAGACAAGAAAAAAATAAGGAACAGACTAATTTGGATTTAAAACTGTGGCCTCATCAGAAAAAAAGTTAGAAAATATTGACGATAGGAAAAAGTTGGAAGTAAACAGCATAAAACAAAGGGCTCATAGATCATGTTAAATCAATCTCAGGTAAGAACTTTTTGCTGTTGTTAAAAGAAATAAAAGTCAGTCTAGCTTGTCTGGACTTTAGAGAGCTATGGGGAATCATGGGTTACACTGGGAAAAATAGGGATTAATAAGAAATTCTTGAGTGAGGGAAGAACTGACTGGAAGAGAGATGAGTAGATTTTACTTTAATACTAGTACACTGCTTGTGTATTGCTGCTCGTCTGATAATATGGATCCAAAAATGTTGTCTATCTTACAAATAGTTGGCCACTGGCTATTTTTAAGATCCTTTTCATCACCATTGTCTGTAATGAACTAAAGAGCAACTGTTACATTGTCTGTCACTTAAACCTATGTCATAAGTGTCACAGATTCTCATAATTCATAATGGTAGTATCATTTTGTACATTTCAGGCTTTAACATCACTAGTTTGTGATACCCATCTATTATTTATCCTAACCTTCTTCCCCATTATTGCATATATACATGCTGAAGTGTTTGCTACTCTTCAGTGACCTGCTAATACCCTGTGTCAGCCTGACATCAAAAAGGTGCATAAAAAAGGTTTAGGACAGTGCTTTGCAGTCTAACAGCTTCTAGGAAAGTTAAGAATAAAACTGAGGTTGAGTAGCCTGTTTTAGACAGAGAAAGTGGTTGCTTCCAGAAAAAGATCTTTCATTTGTCTCAAATATGTTTACAGAATATAAAATCTGGAGGCATATTTAAAGTGGATATCTGTCCAAGGGTAGCTAACAGATATATTACAATCTCCAATTGTGAGTGAACTGTAACAGATGTAATGAAGTGAGTGGTGCAGGAAAAGCACAGGATAAAATATGATATATCACAGCTGGAAGTCTAATGTATTTCTTTTCACAGATATACTGATTGACTGCATGTAGTTGTCCACAGCAAGTATAGGAAGGTATATGTGGTTTCACTTCAAAAGGATGATTCCAAAGCAGCTTTTCTGGGCTTGGAATAAAGCAGTTTTAGTGACACATACAGAAGAAAACTGCAGGTCTTGTCTACCTTTCCCTCCCTGGATGAAACATGTGTTCCTGTGGTTTAGGTGATCACAGTAATCTGTTTGAAAATTTTTCTAAAGAAAATGGCACAGCGTAGCTTTTGTTACCCCTGTATTCTATGCTGGCTATAAAAATGCTATGAAAGAAACTTCTACCATTTATTTTCAGAAGTATCTCTTATTTAAATGCTGTCAGCCTTTGAACTAATGTTCCTTTGCGAAAGTGAGACAAATTCCTGCACTAGAAAAAATTATGACAGAATATATCAACTGTTTTAGAAGGTTTGTACTTGTTCTCCTCAGTCAAGAATTTATTTTCCATCACTGTATTCCTTCAGTATTAGCAGGTTTTTTTATCTATTTCTTCTTAGCTTGAGTGAAGATTGAAAATGTGTCTTGAGTGGGTGAGGCATTGAACAAATAGTGCTTGTAGGAAAGGGTAGCAGGCAACAGCCTGCTCTTACACAGCATAGGAGGAAATAAAGATGCTGCCTTCATCACAATTATGAAGAAACCTGAGAGAATAAAATATCAAGAGAGGCTCCTAAAATTACAAAATTGTCTTCTTACGTCTGAAAAGATGTATGCATGTCAAAATGACTGCAAATATTTTCCAGAAGTGTGGCAGTTCTGGAGCAGACTGTGTATAAAGGGGCATCTATAGCTCCTAGAATACGCCCTTTAGTGTTCCCACCATATGAAGACATCCTGCCCTCTACCAGATATAAAGTTCTATCAATGCCCACAGGAAGGCTTAGATGCTTCTGTGTAGATTTTCAATTGTTGCTTTTTGCTGATTTAGGCTGATTTATTTTAGGTTGATTTATGTTTGTCGGTTTTCTGTTTCTCCCGGCTGTTTTATGTCCGGAGGTTCAGGGATGCCACTTGCTCGGTTTCTCGGCTGTTTCAAAGACCTGGAAAGGCCCAGAGTGGCCTTGGGCAGCCCGGCGCTTCAAAGGACGAGGAGAGACTTCTGATCTTGTTTCGGTCTCAGTGTTTATTAATTGTTTATCTAAAAGATTTTCTTTCAGCCCGACAGAGGTCTGCACAGCAAGTCAGCCATGGGCACACTCCCCAGCCCCTGGGGCGGTCACTTATCTTTATACTCGAAGTTACGTGTACAATATTTATAATTTTTCTCCAATACCTTCTACTCTTATTAACCGGTGCACTTCTAGTAAAGACCAATCCCGAAGTGCCACCATCACCACAGAAGATGGAGGCCAAGAAGAAGAAGAAGAAGGACAGGACACGCCCCAATTCCTCCATCTTACTTCTTTAGACCCCCCTGTACAGAAATCCTAAACCCTGTGTTCTACACCTTAATTAACTTATCCCTTCACCATTCACCCAGTGAAATCCTCCCAGTCCTCATACAGGTGTCATCTCCTGTGTAGGATCAAAGTCCAGCCACCAGACACTTCTGGCAACATTCCAGGACTCCCGAGCCCCCCAAGGGTGGTCTCGGTCTCTGCACCTCAGTCCTGAGGTGCTGAGATCCCACACTTCTGGAAAAAGGGAATAAAACTTCATAGGAAAAAATCCTGACTCCACTGAAGGACATGGAAACTGACCTACCAGCAGCAGCTGTAGAGTCTGATTTTTCTCTCTAATTAGCAAAAAGTCACCTAGAAAAATAGACAGATCTTGATGTATTTCTTAACAAAGAGCAGGTCCATCTAAAGTCTTCAGTCTTTAAATAAAGTGAGGATTGAATATACTTTTGCTATACAAATAAATTCTTAACCATTCAAAGAGCCAAAAATGTGATGGCAAAACTAATGATGGGCAGTAGGGTGTAGTAGGAGTAAGGATAGATTTTGCATCCACTTTGATGATAAAGAATATTTAATAAACCCAGAATCCTTATGGTTAATAATTGAAAATTAAATTTTCTGTGATATACTTTCAACTTTTACCAGTATAAAATAGTTTGATGAGATGATCTGTTAGGAAAAAAAATTCAAAAGGTTTTCCAGCAGAAAATTCTCGTCTAATGAAATTGAAGCATATGGGAGGATGGACAGACACATGCCAGCTAAATTTATTTAAATTGAGACATTGATCTGCACCTACACAGTATTTTTTTTCCAAATTGCTAGATAGAGTTTCACAAAAATAAAGCCAAATAATTCACTGTAATGAAAAAGACTATTTTAATGTCTTTGACATTTCGCAGATATTATTTGCTTTGACTTTGCTGCTTCTTTCTTTTTTGATTTCTCATAAGTGGATATCTCTCACTCCTTGCAGTGTGAACTAAAGGAAACTGTATGCTTTTTGATAAATCAGTTTCTGTTAGTTTTAAGAGTGCTCAGAGTTTCCCTTGTGAATCTGTATTGAACCGACTTCCTGTGGATGCAGACATATATCTGTGTTTTTCTTCATGGACTTTCAGCTAGAACGTGAGATCGGGTAGCCCATGTGGTTTGACACAGGGTGTGCACTTGTACTGCAACTGCTGCAAATTGTTTGCCAATTTCACAGCAGCTGCATTTTTTATCTTTAGTTATAGCATGAAAAAGAATTCTTATCTGGTCTCATCCTTGCCTGATGTATCTAGAACACAGAGATTTTTGGTTGGGAAAATGCATGATAATGGGATGGCTTCTGTACTAGAAACACACATAAATGTTTAGTGGGTCCCTTAAATCTTTTTGTAAAAACACCTGACGTGCTGCTATCCTGCATGGAAATGCCAAAACTTTCTAGTACTCCAATCTGGACTGACTATGAGCTGCCCTATATCAGCGTGACTGATGCCAGCTGAGAGCCTGTTCATGTTTTTTCATGTACTTGCTGGTCACATCCTCAATTACAATTTCCATATCTAAGTCAGGCTCGTCAGTGCACTGTGCAATATGGGCAAGTCCACATTGCTGCACAGAGCAGGTTCCTGTACAAGGTGCCAGAACACAGGTTCCTACATCTTAAATTATGCCTCTTGGAGGGCCATGTCTTAGGTCTTAATTTTAGATGTCCCTAAAATGTCTCTATAATTTAAAGACCACTGCAGTCAGGTAACATAAAATTCCTCCTATAAAAAACTGCCTTTTTCTTTTTCCTCCCCTTTAGTCATCTCTGCACCACAAAATGAGTTAGTACTATCTCACAGCACTAAACAGAAAAAAAACCCAGGTAATATAAAGCCCATATGACATACTATGTGTATATATATACTATATACTAAATACATATATATATATATATATATATATATATATATATATATATATATATATACACACACTATGCCTGGTATATGGACTGTAGTCTCTGAAAATTTTCTGCCCTCATATCGCAGAAAGCTCTGTACATTTTCTCATGGATTTGTGGTGTTCTTTCCAATGAACGTATGATTTTCTCTGTACGTAATCTCAGTGATGCTGTAGCTGCATGGTGTGACACAAATGTGTCTTGTGTATATTTACAGGGAGCAGAATAGTCTAGTTTAATTATGCAAAAATATTTATCTCCCCTAATACCATATCTGAAAAGTGTATTTCCCACTTTCACAGTTAAATGTATCCTCATATCAATTTCTTGTATGTAGTTCTCAACATGATGCTTTACATTTTCAAAGTGCTTTAGAAACATTAACTAATTAACTAATGCATGTCATTACAGGCCTGTGAATCTTGGATGTCAAAAGGCAAAAGACAAGGCAACCAGAGTGAATTAAATAAAACACAGATTAAATTGCCAGCATAGCAACCCCCAACAAATTCCTCTACCCCGTGCAAAACTCTCTGATCTGCACTACTTTTTCTTGCTTCTTTCCTCTGGTGTCAGGCAGCACTGTTTGGTGATAATCTTTCCCTTCAATTTAGGCCCCATAATTCATGGCATTTTTCTGCTCCTGTTTTAATGCATATGAGCATAAGATTGTACTGTCCTTGATATGTGGTTAAGAAAGCATTTTTTCTGAGACATACTCACTGCACAGTCTCAGAATAGGGATGAATATAAATGCAATAATCTTGACTTCTGATAAAAAAAAATCTTATTTGTCAATTTTGATCAGAGTCATGGTCTGAAGGCGAAATCTAAATATGAGAAAATGATAGGAAATATTTATGTATTTTGATACAGTTCTGACATTGGAAGGACTGTCTGTATGAAGGTGTCTGGTCTTTTTCCTGGGACAATTATCCTCATGTACTGGATACAGCTCAATGGAAAAAAATAGTCCTTTAACTCACAGCTCATTTAAAATGTTTCTCTTTCCTTGGATCTCTTCAGATATGGACAGAGAGTAAATTCATGTCTAGAGGAATTTTTATGGCTGTTTGTTCCTACCCTCTCTTTTCCAAAGTTCTTTAAACCTATCCCTACACATAAATATATGGTATGTTCCTCAAGTGACCCAGCTAAATGCTTTTCATTCAAAGAAGAGTTCCTCATATGTAGTGATGCTGTGTTTTCATAGCTGGAACCATATTTTTTCATATACAACTGAATGTAACCTTCATTTAACCAAAATAAGAACCATTTTTACAGTCACTGGTCATAAAAATCAGGCTGCATATTACTCATTAGATTCCATTTAACATAATCAAACACCCTAAGAGCTCGAGGAAAGGAGAAAACTGCAAAGGGAGAAGGGAGAATAGTGAAACACAGCAGAGCATAGGTGTGGCTATCAGTACAGCAATTCATTCTTTCCTTGGGGATGACTAGATGGGCAGGTTTTCTGAACCAATGTGAGCTTGTAATAAAAAGTTTGTAATGAAAATTACTTGCTAAAGTTATTCTTACATTTTCTGCAAAAATAGAATTTACTTCAGTGATTTTATCATCTTTCATTCTATATCCTATAGCCCAACACTTCAGCATTCCTAGCGGGCAAATAAAAGTTGTAGGTAAAAGGCATCTTAATAACTACTGGATAATAACAAAAGTTCTGACAATTTAAATTGATTTTGTACCAGTATTAATAACTGCAGAGCCATTATACAGCTATTAATGATGATACAGCTATTATAATTACAGCTACTGTAATAAATGAGGAAATTATTTCACTGGCTTAAGCAGAAAGATTATAGCATAATCTATATGAAATGGCACTTTTCCCCCTCCTGCAGATACTTCATTAACACAATCATACTTCTTTAGTAGTAGCACCTAAGAGTCCCTTATTGGTATGAAAGAATTCCTGACAGCAGTGCCAAGTTGCCTTGCAGTTGAAGTGAAGAGGCCTGAACTATAAATATTTTTGTGACCTTTATGAATGCAACCAGATTGCTAGTTTTAAATGATAAGTGTATAAACAGGTTGGAAAAGCTGGACTGTGCTGCTGAAAATTTGCCATTAACAATTTTTTTTTCCAGAAATGTATGTTCAAGTGATTAATTACTTCACGTTACGCTTGTCATTAATCTCCCTGGTGCAGTGCTCCCCCATCTGTCTGTCTCATCGTCACAATCTCTCCTGCTGTAAGTGTAGTTCCTTCTCCAGATATGTGGTTAGATACACACCCAGAAAGACTTCATAGAAAATGGAGGGCAGAGGTCCAACAAAGTACAATGTGCTGCTGATGGGGTTGTTTTTCAACAAGCTTTAAAGCCAGGGATTGTCTTTTAATGGTGTTCACAGTGCCTCATTACATGGGCTTCTCCCAGACTCACCACCCACAGCTGAGGTGTCTAATCTTTACCACCATCCAAAAATAACTGTATTCAGTTCAGGCATGTTCCTGGTTTTAATTTATCTTTAATAACAGTCTGTAGATCAAATCTGCCCTTTACATTATGGTTAATAAATAGTGTCCCAGCACAGAGGTTCTAAACAAGCTATTTTGGCTGCTGAGATGGAGACACTTTCTCCAGAGCTAATGAAACTTTTATAGATCTGGATTGGTCCCTGTCCATCAGATCTTGGGGGAGAATTTTATAATCAAGGCTTAACGAGATAAATGTCTATGGTTGGTACATTCAAGGACATCTTTTGCAGCTTTGTGAATAAAAGATATTATCACCTCACATAAAGTAGGAGAGATGAGGTGCATGGACCTGAACTGTGCATCTGGGGCTAGTTTAAGGAACAGTGCTCTGTAAAACGTGATAGTAAAACTAGACTTCCCTGAAGCTTTATTTGCCAGTCAAGAAAAAAAAAAGCCTGTTTTATTTCCTCATGTAATATCCACATCTAATATATATCTCTAGGCCAATGCTAGATGGAGGGACTTAATTAATTGAAAACAGTTTGAGATTCTCCCAATAACTTTTATCTTAGAAGCACGTTGATAGGTATGTAATCAGCCAGATATCTACTTATTAAAAAACAAGTACTATGTTTTACTCCTACTGTACACAACTGGTGCCTTTATACTGCCTTAACCTTTTAAATTCATAACTAGGCAGTGATTTTTTTCTTTTTGGTCATGTACAGATCAGCAAGGCTGGGTCTTCTCTTTAGACTAATGCTTCCTTTAACATACTGCTTGAGAATCAGAAATGTTTCTTTTGGTTTATATCTCGACTATAATTCTATAATTCTTTGCTACCCACCATTTTTCTTTTTCTCTCCCCTAAAAATTCCAACCACACCCCCAAAAAAAATCTCAAAACCAAACAATAAAAATAAAAATTCTAAGAAAAAAATCTCTGGCACAGTCTGAAGAGGGAAGTCCTTTGCAATAATGATAACTTACCCACAATGGTCTGTGCTTCCTGCTTCTTATTTCTACTTTATTCCATTTAAGTGAGCATGAAACATGTATTTTTTTCCATTTTCTCCCTAGAAATGTTCATTCTTATATAACTATAGAGTATGTATTGAAATGGAGTACATGCAAATAAGTGGTAATGAAAGCTCTGTTCATAAAAAGATTAAATGCGATACCGAATGTTTAGTCAATTGTTAGTCTCTTCGATTAGATTCAACAGATCAATAGGCTGTTATTTTCATGAATTACTGTAATTCTGACAGTTTTCTGTTTGCTTATAACATATGTTGTTTGCATTTATATTGTAATTTGCCTTGTAATTTGCAATATAATCTTAAGGAAACATCAAATATTTCCTTGATATATAGGGTCCCCTACGGTGAGATTTTCAAAAGTCAAGCTCAAATAAACCATTTGGATTTAAGCAGAAGAAAGGAAATTAATAATAAGATATTAATAAGAACTTTTTCAAGGAATTTCAGAACTTTGAGAAGAAAATGCTTGAACTGGATCTGTGTTGAATACACCCACGACTCAATATGACATCACTTCTAATTATGGTCTTGAAAACTGACTTATGTAGCCTTTGAAACAGGAGTTCTGTCATTGACCATATTGGGGCAATATCAATAACAGACTGTACTAGACCTTCATGTGAACCACAATCTCTCACCACAAGGTTCATTGAGTGTGAGCAGGACCATAACTAGAGTTCATCAGAATTTCTCAAGGATGCGTTAACTCAAAACCAGGGATTTAATACTACCAAACTTTCTGCCGAGAGCTAAATTCTGAAGTACCTTTATCAAGAATTGAATGTGGAGGTGAAGCAGAATCTCAACCTGAAACACCCAACAATCCCAAAATTAGGGAGTTCCTTATGAGTGTGTAGTACCAGGTTTAGGCTGTCCTTCTGGCTGACTTTGACTGAGGAATAGATCCTGGATAATTCTGTGCCTCAAGCATATCGTTAACAGGGATAGCATATCTACTTGAAAAGGTATTAAAAAAATGAGAGATCCTCTGCTTTTTTGCTAATATATGAGAGAAATAGCCATTCTAGCTCTGTAGAGTGCAATGGTAGTGCTGTAACTGCTAAGGCAAAAATTTTTTCTGAATATACTTGTGGAGAATTATTCTGTCTGCCCGTTTCAGGAACACCTACTCTGCCACCCTCCCACCCATCACCACCAAGCTAGAGTTATAAATGTGGTATAAATAGTTAAATATTCAGTCACTTAGAAGGAAACTTTCTGGGAAGTTTGTTTAATGCCTGGCTTGTAAAAGACATAGTTTCAACTTCTTGTGCCAACTCAGGTAGAAACATAGATTTCCTGAAATATTTTCCTGTTCTTGCTGTCTGTCTCTCAAAATCTCTCTCCTTTTTTCCCCCCCTTTGATTCTTTCTCTAGTTAAAAAATATAACATAACATCATCAGATATCAAAGAAAATTTCGATTTTCCAGGTAGGCAATAGTCCCCATAAGCAATAGTCCCCAGATTACATAAGGCAAGTCCTATGAGCTGCTCCAAGTCACCTTTTGGAGTCTGATCATTCTCCAGTAGTTGCTTGAGGGAGGATGACTCTGTCTTGAAGTTCAGAGCATTTATGAATCTAGGTTGAATCTGAGCACCTTCCTACCACAAAGTGCAAAAGGTGTAATGTGAGCTGCTATAGGATAATGGGATGTCCTACAATATAGACTGAGCTAAAGGAGGAACACAGCAACAGAAGGAAGAAAGATAAATGGAGCATCATGATTGTATAGAGGCTTGAACAAAACCCAGGTAGGATCCAAACACACTGCAAGAGTTTCAAAAGAAAAAATAAAGAGCTGGAGCTCTTGGGATATTTCCATATTCATTTACTGTTTGAGGAGCTATTGCTTTTAGAATTTTACAAATTAATAAATGCATTAGCTTTGCTTTATGATTTCCACTGTAGGAGCATGTGTTGGATATCTGCCTACTTGTAACTCCTTTCAGACAGCCATTTTCCTCCTATTTACCGGCTTTTTATCATTTTAATTACATGACAAATGCTACAGATTACAGATTTTTTTCCTGATTAATGTTGCTACTGAGGCATTCACTCTTGGAATACTGTTGCAAGAAAAATATGTATTTATTCAATCTTTAGGATTGCTTAAATAATAAAAAAACTTGTCACTTTGTAAATCTCCTAGAAAAACATTTTTGTTTTGCCAGATCTTATGTTTCATACAGACGGCATGCACCATGCTAACAGTCAAAATACAGTATTACTGTAATATCAATATTTTATACACAACGATTTCATAAGCAATAACCTTGCAACTTAAAACAATGATTCTCTGTCATAATACAGATAATTAGGGATGAGCATCCTCATTCTGTTCATTTCTGATCGCCTCCTAATCTCTGTAAGTAAGAATAATAAACTCCAGTAATCCACAGATAATATGGTGGGAGTGACTGACCACAGTTGTGTAGTGGGATCAAATTTGTTACCTCAGAGGCATTAGCTTCCTTCAAATGACATAAAAAAATCCAGAAAATGGAAATAAAATAACTAGTTTGTATCCCCTCTGCTCCCCCCACTCTCCCCAGTCTTTCTGAAAAATAGCTATTTGTATGAAAAAATTAAGCACAGTTCTAGATGTTATTTGGGGATTGAAATTCATTCCACCACAAAGGAGAAATCAATACATTATAGCATTTCAACCAGTCAGAAGAAAAATCAAAACCTATTGGACACTTTTATTCTATTCTCATCTACTGAATATCTAAGTGGGATTTTTGTGGGGGGGATGGAAAGCTCACACATAAAATGTATAAAGAATTTAGAAGATGAGACATGCAGCCTTGTAACTGTGAACCTACAGATCAATGACCTGCACAGAAATTCTGAGGGTATTTTCTCACATAATGCTTGCAAAACTCCAACAAATAACCTACATCCTCTGAAATGTCTCACTTGTCTAGATAAACAAACTCAGTTTCTTCAGTCTTTATTTCCAAATCTTGTTTTCCAAACCTAATTCATTGCTGTTGCTTTCCTCTGGACTGTTTCCAGTTGATCCACATCTCCCTGCCAAAAACTCCATGTGATAGAGCCAGAACCAAGTGGAGTGGAAGGATGACCTCACGAATCTAACATGACACTCCTATTTGTACACTGCCTCTCCATTTTTGTATTTATATATCACAGTACAATGTTTGCTTTTTTCTTCACACCACTGAGGTGCTTTTAAAAACCTGTCCATCTCTTATCTCTTCCAAACACTTAAATGCTTAAATTGACTTGAGTTTAAGGGGGCAATTAAGGTGTGTAAAGCAATGCACATATTTAAGCATTTCAAGGGTCAAGGCCAAATACTTCTGTCAAGGAGTTATTATAAAAAAAAAAAATTGAAAAGCCAACCTGAGTCAAACACAGAGTAATGCAATAACAGAAATCTCTAATGTAATTAAATCTTTACTGATCTGAACTTACATGGCATCCAAGTGTGCCATTGTGTGAAGAACTAAATGCTGTAATAACAGTATTCTGCATCCCAGATCTGCCATTGCATATGGAAAGGATGGAAAATTATCTTATTTCTAATTGAGTTTCAGTTTAATTTTTAAGTAAATAGAATATATTTTAATTCACGGAATTCAAGGTTTTTTAAAGATACTAGCCAGAGTGAAAGCAGTCTACCAATTTAAAAATTTACATAAATGCTAATCGTATTCTGCTAACAGATTAAGCAACAATAGATTGCTCAAATTAAACTTGTTTATTTCAAATGTGGTCCAGCAAAAAAATCAAAATAATATCTACTGTTCAGTATACATCTATTTTGTCGCAAAACAATTCAGTAGTTAATAGAAAATTTAATTCTGATTGTTAATTTCTTCATTCATGCTATCTCAGATGTGTAAATTTGGGTTGGTTTTTTGTTGGTTGTTTTTTTCTTCTTTGTAAATATTTTTTACCATTTTTATAGACACTGTCAAGAACCTTTTATTTTCATCTCTGATTTTCTGAATATTTTATCCAAAATATCTTTTAAAATGATATTACTTTTTTAGAAAAGAATTATTTGTATATTTTTACCTATGTGATTATGTAAATAAACATTTAGTTAAGGTACCGTTATTGAACTGCTTTTAAGGATGTTCGGTACACAACAGCTGACCCATCATGATGTGATTACTCATGTTGCCTTCATTTTCATTTCAACCAGAATGCAGGGTTTTCTTGGTCCTATTGTAAGAGCAGAAAAACAATTATTTTATGCATGACTGATGATAGTGATGGAGACTCTATATGGGACACAGCAGGAAGCTGAGAACTGCTTGATGCTTCAAAATGCTGTGTACTTACAGCACATTCAAATGTTGGAAAACCTAAACCTTCAGCTTAATTTTATTTGTAACTTTAGTTTTTCTGATCAGCTGTATATATATATATATATTTAATTCCAACGACATGCTGAAAAAATAATACTTTTCAAAAGATGTATAATGCATCAGTTTTAAAGCACAAATGAGTTCTGACTAAGTGGATGCTTTACTAGGCAAACTGGTGTTAGAAGTTAATTGGGTTTGACTAGCAAGTCCAGTTATTGGCAGAATTTATAAGCTTTTGCAGAATTGTGACCATTCTGCTATCATACAGTAATATGCACAATGTGAGATCTGACAGTAAGTGCTTGCTGTCTGACAGTAAGTAATGAATACAAGTAAAAAATATCCTTATAAAATAGACCCCTTTTTGAGATGAAATGTAGTACAAGACTATTTTTCAGGATGCTTAAACATTTATTACATTGGCATATAATTAACTTTTCATTGTCTCTCTGTTCTGTGCCAAATCTGTTACAGGAATGGTCAGTTGTTTTACTCCATGGTGGAGTAAAAACATTCCTAGTGGAGGAAGGATTTTTTAGAAAATATTATTATATAAATATAATAATAATTCTGTATTTGGGGAGAATTCCTAGCTCTTTCTGAAACACAGTGCTATAACTTTAAATCCTAAAGTAGAATTCCATAAATCCTCGTGGTCTATTGCCATATTATATTTTTTCTTTATGTGCCTAAATTTCTGCAAATATTTAGACATGCAGTAGATCCTTTAGCATTGAGCATAAATTTAAAATCACTGAAGAAAATCATGCATATGTTAACTGTTGTGTGATGCATTTTGTTTTTATTTAGTATTGAGTTAATCTGGAGAAGCATTTAACTGCCAGAGAGGTAAACATTACTGTGAAGTGCATAAAGTTTTACAATTAAATGCAGTTTCATTGAAGAGAAAAATCACTTAATTTGCCTATACCTCTGTAATGGCAATGTTTTAAAATTTTTCAGGGGATTGTGACAATTTGAGGTTGGTAATACATCTATGCCCCACTATTTTTCCTTCAATTATCCAAAGGCTGGAAGAACCTACTTCCCTTGAGAGCTTAACTATTGTTAAAATCCCTGTTTTCCTGCAGGATAACCAACTCCTGGCAATTGCCCTGGAGCCCAGAGTTTGCCTTTGCAGGCTCGTGCGTGCACATCACACCACCCGTCTCTTTTCCTGACTGCCAATTCCATCCCAATGAGCTGGCAGGGTGCTCAAATTCACATCAATTCTGTTCCATGATATTTTCATCAAATTGCCAAGCCTTAATTGCATAAGTGGGCTACATGGTTTTTTTTGTGCTTGCACACCATTGTAAATAGGGCTGGCTACATGGAGCTGTCGGTAGAATATTTTGCATTTCAATGTTCTCATTTTTTTTCTGGGGGATCACTTTGTGTTCATCCCCTCATAAGATGCTTTTCTAGGTTTCTCCCTTGTATTTCACCAGAGAGTTTAGTTTGTGCTTGATTTTGCATCTCACAGAAAGCTATTTTTTCAATTTATCAAGGTATTCAGACAATTCTCAGAAAATATGCAGAACTTCTTGTTCTTTATTGTGAATTCACAATTTATTGTGAATTGGTGGATTACATTAGTTGACCAAATGCTCTTATAGAATGGGACTGATTCACCATCCACAGCAGTACCTGGAATTGTGGTCTGAATTCCCCTTCACTGTGTTTACTCAAGCCTGAAATCAGCTGCTAAGGTGATGCCAACAGCAGTTTTGGTACTACTTCAATGCAAACCTGAGGGGTTTGAGAAGGAGGGAGGGGGTGGGATGTGTGTGTGTGTGTGTGTGTGTATGTGTGTATGTGGGTGGGTGTGTGTATTGATTTCTGAATGGGACAGTCTTGAGAATTAGGTATGTATATTTTCCCTTTTGGGACTTAGTTCCAGCACTGACGCTGCAAAGTGTGTTACTGTGATTTTTCTCTGCATTTCTAAAGCAGTAAGGAGAGTAAACACCTTGGTATTATAGTTTACGTGAAGAAAAAGTAGACCTGCAGGCTCTGATGTTGATGTTGAAGATGAGTTCAAAGATAGAGTTTGAATTTGCTTCTAATGAGCTTTTAATAGAACCTCAGGGACCTATTAAGTCCTGAAGTAGAATTATTTCTAGCCATTTTTAGAAAAGTGCAGGCAGTGGTGACTCTTTCCATGTTATACCCAACTAAAATAAAATGATGGGAGATTTATTTGGATGCTGATCTAACAGCAAAAAAATCAGGAAAGTAGCTTATATAAAGCTTAAATGCAAGATTTTTTTATTTAAAAATTTTCTGATTCCATTACCCTGAAATACATCACTACAGGCCTTCAGCCTGACATTGCTGTGAGGGAAGGTCATGGAGCAGATCATCCTGAGTGCCATCCCACACCATGTACAGGACAACCAGGGAATCAGGCCCAGCCAGCACAGGTTCATGCGAGGCACATCCTGCCTGACCAGCCTGATCTGCATTTATGACCAGGTGACCAATCCAGCAGACGAGGGAAAGGCTGTATATGTTGTCAACCTGGACTTTAGTAAAGGCTTTGGCACAGCGTTCTCCTGGAGAAACTGTCTACTTGCGGCTTCAAGGGGTGCACAGTTCACTGGTTGAAAAGAAGGCTGGATGGAGAGGCCCAGAGAGTGGTGGTGAGTGGAGATACACCCAGCTGGCAGATGGTCACAAGTGGTGACTAGCTCAGTATCAGGGACAGGCCTGTTTAATATCTTTATGGACAGTATGGATGAGGGGTTGAAGAGACCCCTCAGTCTGTTCACAGCCAACACCAAGTTGGATGGGAATTTTGAACTTCTGGAGCATAGGAAGGCTCTGCAGAGGGATCTGGACAGGCTGAATTGATGGGCTGAGTGATATGAAGTTCAACATGAAGTATTGAGTTCTTACTTGGATTGCAACAACTCAAAGCAGTGCCACAGGTTGGGAGCAGAGCAGATGGAAAGCTGGTCAGTGGGAAAGGGCTTGGGAGTGCTGGTTAACAGTGGCTGAACACCAGCCAGGCTGTGTCCAGGTGGCCAAGAAGGCCACTGTCATCTGGGCCTGTATCAGCAATAATGTGGCCAGCAGGACCAGGGCAGTGACCGTCCCTCCATACCTGGCGCTGGTGAGACTGTACCTTGCATGTTGTGTTCAGGGTCCTCTTTACAAAAAGGACATTGAGGTGCTGGAGCATGTCCAGAGAAGGGCAATGGAGCTGGTGAAGAGTTTGTAGCACAAGGGTGATGGTGAACAGATGAGAGAGCTGGGGGTATTTAGTTTGGAGAAAAGGAAGCTCAAGGGGAAACCTTATCACTCCACACAACCGCCTGAAAGGAGGTTGTAGCCTGGTGAGGGTCAGTCTCTTCTCCAGGAGACAAGTGATAGGACAAGAGAAAATTACCTCAAGGTGTGCCATGTGAGGCTTAAATTAGGTAACAGGAAACATTTCTTGTGGGAAGGGTTTTGAAGTATTGGAACAGGCTGCCCAGAGAAATGGTGGGGTCACTAATCCTGAAAATGTTTAAAACATGTTGATGTGTTCACTTCGGGACAGGGTTTAGTGGAGGACTTGACAGTGCTGGGTTAGTGGTTGGGCTCTGTGATCTCACAGGCATTTTCCAACCTAAAATATGCCATGGTTCTATGATTCTGAGTAGCCAAAGGTCTAGCTGTGCTCCACTGGCTGCATCTGCCTGCACATGAAGAAACTTCTGCTGTTCTGCAGCCTCTGGTTGCCTATCACTAGCCTTGGGCATGAATATGGTTAAATCACCTCAAAATCTATTAACTAACTCAAAATAGGGAGTTGTATAAAATGAGTTGTTGAGCTGAAACATATGTTCTTATGCTGAGTATTGATTTTTAACTGCAAGAAATTGTTAATTAGTCTGTTTCCCCAGAAATAAGCAACAGCAACCGATAGCTGTTCAATATTTAGTAACTGTTGTCCATTGCATTTCTACATTTCTCTGAAGATTTAAATGCTGAGGACAGTTAAATGTTTGTAAATCATTAATCACTAGGTTGTGTAGAAGTCCTAAGAAAGACCCCATCAGCTGGCTGGTTTAGATGATGGTATTAACACCTCTTGAGAGGAAAATCTCTCTCACGGTTCTCCAGGACTGTGAAGAAGCACATAGGGATTTCAAGAAGTCTTACAGAGTGCCATTCATCTCACTTCCTGCTTTTTTTCAATGCTAAAGAAATACCTCATTTACCATGTGTCACGGTCCATCCTAGTGAACAGACAGCATGATGGTTCGTAGGAGTGATCTCAAGGTGCAAAGAACCAACAAAGGCACAGGGGATTTGCAGTAACAATCAACAAATGCAGTTTTATTGAAATAACCACAACAGAAATGTGTTGGTGAGGGGAACCGGGGAAAAAGGAGAAGATAAGGAAAAGAGAGAGGAAAAAGGGGGGGAGATGGGTTATAGCTACCAAACGTGGTGCTGCTTTATCCTTCAGGGGTCCAGCCGACGAAGTTCACCAGGCCACATCCAGGGAGATCTTGGAGGTACAACTCATTTGGACCCCAATTTATACTATTTTTCATTGGGGGAAGGGGAATGAATTTCAGAACTGAAACAAAGGACTTCAGGGGGAAAGAGTAGGGGTACACAAAGTCGAGCCAGGAGCAAGCAAGAACCATTGTTTCCATGGCCCAGTGCTCACACCTGTGCTTGCTCTGGGCAGCTTTCCTCCCCCCACTGCACACCTCTCCTGAGTTGGGGGGGTTTCAATCCCAGTCTCTGGAAGAAGGTGAGAGGGACCCTTCTTGCACAGGGATTTCTTGTCTCAGTTCCTTGATGAAGAGGCCTATGTCTCTACTTTTCTGTCACGATGGTTGAGGACGGGCGAGAGGGGTCTTCTCTTGGAAGAGAGACCACCCCAAAGCTCAAACCAGCCAGGCCAGGAGGTGGGGAGAAATTCCAGGACCATTTTCAGAAAAGGGCAGGGTGTCCCTTCCAGTTCAGTGTCGCATATAGCAAACAACACCTGTGGAAACAGTGAGCTAGGAGGCACATGATTTTCCCCCCACTGGTTCAGCAGTTTTTAATTTTTCGGTGGTCTCTCTTCGTGGCAATCGTGAGGCAAAAATGAAGGATCTTTCGGACAGCATCTCACACCATGTTCACAGGCTATAGTCTACAAAAAACAAAATTAAAAATCCCAAATATTGATATCATAAATACAGAGCTGATTTATTTTCTCATCATTCCCACATGTGGGAACTCACACACATAATGCCCAAAGAAGCATCTTGAAAACTTGCTATATGGAAGCATTATATTCTGAGTACTGCGTGAAGAACTCAGTACCTCTGGAAACCAGAATGTGTTCAAAAAAGTAAATGTTAAAATGACAAGACAAAGAAGAAATTAGACTGAAGAACCCACCTTGACAGGTTAATTCTTTGTGCCTTTGCAGTCATTGAGCAAACTAAGTGTTATGCAAACCAGGAAATGCTCTTTTCACTCAGTCATGTTTTGAAATAATTATTGACTTTTGTCCTTGCTGACATTTAGGTGGAGACTCTATTTTCTGTACTGGGTGGCTCTGTATTTCCATGATGTATAAGTTGTTTTCCTAAAAAATCAGTCAGCATCTTCAGTGCTGTGAAGATAGAAGCCCAATCTATCGGTGGCTTCAGCTTTGAATAAATAGTTCATTCATTTGGATGGAATATCAAAATGTACAGTAACCTATACATCCACCTGCATTACCAGAATGCATTTCACATGCCCATTGGGTACATCACACAGCACTGAAGTGATCAGAGTGACAACCACTGGCTATATTACTTGTACTACTGTCACATGAACGTGCTCAGATAATTGAATAATTTGGTTTTGGGGTTCAGATAACATATAACAGTAAATGCTTATTCTATAGAAGGTACTCATGCTATGGAAGGTGTTTACTAAAAGGTATTGTTATGCCCCATTGAGGTAGCATTGTTGTCAATTTAAGTAATTTAAGTAAATTTAAGAAAACTCTACGTTGTCTCAATGTTTTGTCACGAATTTCATGGGTGCCAGCAGTACCAAAGGTTTATATGGTTCTTGCATAACTAGTCAGGGAGCGGCATTTGGGATTTTTGCAGGAGTGAAGTCCTGGCTGGCTGCCCAGCCTTGCCTCTCTTTTCCTGGGGGTTGGAACTGTCAGGGGATTCCCCAATAACAATCAATGACCTGCTGGCTCTTCTGGCAGCATGCCATCAAGTTGTGAAACTGCTGAGAATTACATGTCCTGATTCACCCTCACATATGCCAGGGAGCTTCCAGCCAGGAGAATATTCTAACCTGTTAAACAAAGATAATGCATATATTCTATGTCTAGTCAACCATTTTCCCCCCTTATTAACGCAGGGCAAAATATGGCTTTTGTCTGATGGACTTCTGTGCAAACACATCCTGAAATCTCTTTTTATGTTAGGTTTTAGTGTTTCAATAGGGGTTTTGAGTAATATCTTTCACACCATTTTTTCCCTTTAATTTTCATGTGAATACCAAGAAAATCTAAATGCATACTTCAGGTTTTTAGGTTTGTGTTATTGCTAAACAGTTCTTAACAGATTTTAATTAAAGGTGATGATAATGATAACATCTATTTCACCTAAACCTTCATTTTTCATTTTACTTTTTACCTTCAACAATCTTCTGGCTACAAATGCCAGAGTGCTCCACTTTGCATGCAGCACATTTTTGCACTTAATTTTAAGGCTACTTTTTGCAGTGAAATATTGGTTTAAATGATGACTATCTTGTACTTACCTATCTTTGTTCTTTTGAAGAAATTTAATTTACCTTGGATTACAACAACTCTATGCAATGCTACAGGCTGGGCAGATTGGCTGGAAGGCTGCCAAGCGGAAAAGGACCTGGGGGCGCTGGTCAGCAGCCGGCTGAACCTGAGCCAGCGTGTGCCCAGGTGGCCAAGAAGGTCAATGGCATCCTGGCCTGCACCAGAAATAATGTGGCCAGCAGGAGCAGGGCAGTGATTCAGTGATTGTGCCCTTGTACTTGTCACTGGTGGGGACACACCTGGAATCCTGTGTCCAGTTCTGGGCCCCCCCTCACTGCAAGAAAGACAATGAGATGTTGGAGAGAGTCCAGAGAAGGGCAGTGAAGTTGGTGAAGGGTCTGGAGCAGATATTTTGTGAGGAGTGGCTGAGGGAGATGGAGTTGTTTAGCCTGGAGAAAAGGATGTTCAAGGGGAGGCCTTTTCACTCTCTACAACCACCTTGTAGCAAGGTGGGGGTCAGTCTCTTCCCCAGGCAAACAGGAAGGCCAATGTTGTCCTGGGGTGAATCAGGGACAGTGTCACCAGCCTTCCTCAAGGGAGGTGATTATCCCACTGTGTGCAGTTCTGGGCAGCACAATATAAAAAATTAGAGCTTTTAAATCTTTTTAAAAACTGTTTTGTCCAAAAAAAGAGCTATGAAGATGGTGAAATGTCTAGAGGGGAAACCATACAGTGAGCAGCTGAGGTCAC
Organism: Melospiza melodia melodia; assembly: GCF_035770615.1. Classification (NCBI taxonomy): domain Eukaryota; kingdom Metazoa; phylum Chordata; class Aves; order Passeriformes; family Passerellidae; genus Melospiza; species Melospiza melodia. The sequence goes on along the minus strand of NC_086194.1, from coordinate 133,571,572 downwards.
TTGGTCTGCTCAGACTGGAGAAGAGGAGACTGAGGGGAGACCTCACTGCAATTAAAACATCCTTGTGAGGAAAAGAGGAGTGGCAGGCACTGATCTCTTCCCTGTGGTGATCAGTGACATGAGGGAATGGGCTGAAGATGTGTTGGAGAGGTTTAGGTTGGATATCAAGAAAAGAATTTTTTACCAGGGGGTATTTGGGCACTGGAACAGGCTCCCCAGGGAAGTGGTCATGGAACAAAGCCTGATAGAGTTCAAGAAACATTTGTACAGTGCTTTCAGGCACATGAGTGATTCGTGGTGTGCCTCAGGATATTCGATGTTTCTGTAAACTAGCAACAGAGCAAGAGGAAATGGCCTCAAGCTGTGGCAGGGGATGTTCTGGCTGGACATCAGGAAGAATTTTTTCACTATGAGGGTGGTTAAGCATTGGAATAGACTGCCCAGGATGGTGGTGGAGTCACCATCTCTGGAAGTGTTCAAGAAATGACTGGGCATGGCACTTAGTGGCATGGTTTAGTTGGCATGGTGGTGTTCAGTCAAAGGTTAGACCTGAGGATCCTGGAGATCTTTTCCAACCTTAATGACTCTATGATTTTATGATTCTATGGTTTTACTGGGAACAAGACTAAGATTCCTGTAAGACCAGTTGTGAAACTCTGACATGGCATTACGTTCTGTGGAAGCATTCTAAGAGAGTACTGAGTATAAGAATTCATAGAGATTTAATGACATTCTTTGCTGCTAAAGTTAATATAGTGACTTGGACTTAATAGTTTCTTGTCCTTCAGGGCCTTGTTAGGTACTGTTTTCGGGCTCTAAAAGATTTTCCCTGCTGATATATTTTAGTTTTCAGAAAAAAAATATAGCAAACTTTGAGTCCTTTTAGGTGTAGTCATAGATATAGAAAGACATCCTGTATCAGTGGATCAATTACTTTTATGCAGTCAGTTACACATATCTCATGCTATTTTCAACTTTTAAGAACAAATGATTCTGCAAACAATTGCATGAACCTTGCCAAATAGTTTATTGTAAAAACCCTTAGAATGCAAATTATCCAGAGATTTCTAGCATATATTTTATTATGGCTTCATTTCTGGTACAATTTTGGAGTTTAATGCAAATGGATTTTAACGGTTTGAATTTTTATGGCTTTTTAAATTAATGCCAACTCAAAAAAATCTTTCAGAATCACATCTAAAGTAGTTACTGACTTATTAAAAATCAATGTACCACATTTTACAACATACATTTAAAAACTCATCTAACAGTATGCAACAGGTTATCTTACATTTTTGTTGTATAAAACTCGGTTCACTGTGAAATTAGTTTGAGCCTCTCTAAAGAAGAAGTTACCTACAGGTAGGATGAACAAGATATGTGTGTGTAATCATGTTTCCTTCTTCTGAACCAGCAGAATGGTCCCCTTAAAAAAAAGACAAGATTAAAGGTAGCATTTGTTCAAAATAATTCAAAAAGCTTTGTAGCTTAAGTGATTTCACTTAAGTGATTTCACTAATCTTTTGGGTTGGGTTTGGTTTGGTTTGTTTTTCAAATAAGCCTGTCTTTAATAAATGTGTATTTTTCCTTTTGATGAGGAACAACTGAAATTCTTACTTTTAAGGAAATCAAGGTAGCTCTTAATCCAAGTGACCACTTTTATTACATTTACTTACTCACAAATGAAAAATCTAGGAAAAACACAAATCAAAATGTAAAAACCCCCACAAACTGTGTTTCTAAGTGCCGATTACAATTGTGCGTGTGGATTCTGCACGGAGTTTCCTTCAAAGCCTTCCAGACTCATTATGCTAGATTTTGACCAGCTATGTAGTGAAACTGTAGGATTGTAAAGTCCAAAGCTTTTCTAACTTTCTGATTCATATTGCAGATGTCAGATCGTGTCCTGAGAACAGGAGGAAGAGCAAATAGTGCACTCTGCACCATGTTTTCCCACTGGCCTACACCTTGTTCCACCTAGTGGTGTTCACCTCTAAGTAAAGGTCTGTGATTGCATCCTCCACATGGCAGAGTTGACCAAAATTGTACAGCAATGGGCCTTTACAAATTGCAAGCCTTTTCCCCCCGTATTCATGCATAGCTGGACAGGATATTGTGACTCCTTTGGGTCAAACCTTGTTTCTGGTACAGTTCCTCACATCCAAACTTACCTTAGGTGATCTCACATTGGAAGATTCATTGAATAAATGTTCTTAAAGACACCTATTAATGCAGGAGAGCAAGTGGCCTTTACCATTTTTATTTTATTATTATTCTGGCAAACACTCTCACACAAATGAAATTCACATTTGAATTGAGATATCTGCTTTGAGAACAAAGAAAATTGTTAAGATCAACTTGCAACATACTGAAAAGAAATACTTTAATGAAAATCCTGAACTACTTTAATGCACTGTGACAGACATTATGTTGGAATAATTGTGTGTGTGAACAAACTGAATGCAACTGTACTGCTGTCTTGCTATCACTAACAAGAGATAGCATTAAATACTTCAGCAGCTTTACACATTTCATCTCTGTTACTAATACTAATGATACCTAGATGGCAACCCAGAAGCATAATTACTTTGCCATCACCACTCCCATTATACTATATATGAAAGAAAAATGAGACTCTAGCTTTTCTACATTCCAAGCATCACAATACCATGAACATGAAGCATAACTGTGGAACTGAGAAAACATATTGAACAGAATACAAATCAAGAGCTCAATGACATAAACACAGCTCCTTCATGTGCTGAGGAGGATGTCCTCTGTGATGACTTGCACGAGCTGAACAAAATGCACTTTTATTTCCAAATGTGCTTTGCCCAGTAACACAGACATGAATTAAGCTGACTGTGATAATTTTCAGGTATGAGGTATTTAGCGGTACTGCCCATCCAGCTCGGAAAAAATTTAACATTTTTAAAACATCTACCCTGGTACATGTATTAACTGCACGTCATATTACTCTGAAAATATGCTATTACCTATTGCAAAAGCACTTGCATGCCTTGTAGCAAACATCCCAAGTCACATAGCAAGGCTGAGTAGATGTTATAATGCCAGGGCACGCACTTTGTTGTTTACAACCAAACGTGTAATTTTTCTTGACCTCACTGGCCACTCTGTATGCATGACACTTGATGTAACTTTTCCTGCCATGGTAAAAGATCATATTTGCTGTTCAGTAATAACACCTTTGCACTTTGTGTTTGTGTCTGTGAGCATGACACACAATCTGCCTCAAGACTCCAATTGGGAGTTTTCTTTTCTGCACAGGAGATAATATAGGTTCAAAACAACATAATACAGCATATAGCATAGCATGCTCTTCATAGCAGAATTTACTATCAGCCATCTTAGAAAAACTATTTTATTCCTCCCGATCTTTTTTTTTAAGGAGAAAATAAATGATATTTCTGGTCCAGCTAAAGCAGTGGCCAGGACTGTCGAGCTACATTTCCTCAGTTATGGTGAGCCCAGGTGTTAAACATGGCACATGACACCAGTACGCACCATGCAGCGAGGCAGGGGCATTGTGTGCTGACAGAGAATCAATAATGAAGTGGAAAAGACAATGACACTCTATGGCATTGTCTCTCTTCCTGACAGATCTGTTCAGCCCCAGAAGTATTAATTCAATTGCTTCCGTAGCATCAGATCCTGATTTCATTCAGAAATCAGCACTCATGTGGAGTCTGAGTAGCATCTATCATGCATAAATATATTTCATGCTCCTTTCATTTTAAGTACTTAGTTATACAAATTGCTGTTAGTCCTAATGAAGCCACAGTGTGTTCCAGTCTTTTCTTCTCAATGATAACCTTTTCTGTAGCAGAAATTCAATTTTAAGTCAGAGCTACCCTTGGCTTGACTCCATACTTGGGTATTTTAGGGAGAATCTAGTGACAAATTTAGTTAAAAGTTAATTAATCCAGTGTAGACAACAGATCTATGTTACTAGTAGCTATATAGCAACAAAGTAAGTTGCATATATTCATTCTTCTCTCTACTCTCTCTATTCACTGTAATGACCACTGGAAATGTACAATGCTTTCTACTTTTTGTTCACAAGTACAGTCACACTCAATATTAGTTTACCTCTATGTCCTCGTTTCTCCCAAAATGATGGCACCTATGTACTGAGAAGTCTCAATCAACAAATCAAAAATGGGGAAGATCTGAGTAATATGTTTGTAAAAGACATCTGAAACATATAGGCTGGAAAAGCTTAGACAGTGTCTGCAAACAATATTTTCTTTACAGACATAAATAATATTTTTCTCTATAGATAAATAGACAACTTGATTGTATTCTTTTTTAGCTTGCACAAATTTCACAAATGAATATTACTTAAATTTTAGATCAAAATACCTAAATTACATTTGATTTTCATTCATTGAGTTTTTGTTAGTTGTAATGGACATGACATCCTTTCAGAATATTTTTCTTTTTTCAAATTAAACTTTTCACACAGGTTACTGAATCTTTGGGTGTCTGACATTTAAGGATCATTCTCTGGATACTTAGGCCTCTATTCTTGTGGGGGTTTGGGCAGAGAAATCAGAATGGTGAATTTAGACTACTTTCATATAATCAGATCTGTTGGCACTTGTGTAATCACTGTGGGCTTCAGCTCTACCATTTGTCCTCATGGTTCAGTTTCTATAGGAGGCCATACCAGAGACAGATAGCATCATTCCCACACTAGGAAGTAAAAAAATACCAGTACTGGATTTGCATTTTAGGATGTGTACTCACACAAATACTTTAAGAAATAATCTGGAATGTAAACACAATTTGTGATACTGAATCACACAGGGCATTCATAATCTTTACCTGATGTTTTGTTTTACATTTATCTAAATTCTGATGGCCAAAGTTGATGAAAAGGTGTATAAAACCAGCATACATCTATCAGTACAAAATAAATCTGAAAAATGTTCTTGAATCAAGATCTGCTGAAAAATCCAGGAAGGGAGTGTGAGTTTTAGACAGTCATAGAGACTTTAAACAAAGCTAAAACGACACACTGAGGTTCTGAAGGCAAGTTAAGATCATGTCTAATTGCTATTTTAATTTTAATTGAGTATATTTACTTTCTGTACTGAATGCATATTCTACTGTGGAAAGTGAATATCCACAGAGAGACCTCCTTGGAAATAGTATTTCTATTAAAGTTGTTATGGATTTTTGTCTGAGTGAAACTGCCTTAATAAAGCCTTATTCTATAAGAATTCAGAGATTTTAAAACCTGTAATTCTTCCTCATGCTAAACCAGGAACCTTGCAAGATGTGCCCAAATAAGATACCAATGAAACAGGATTATGAGAAGTTGATGTTTGCATGATTTTGTGAACATAATTCTATATAATGGAGGAAAACCAGATCATTTTTCAAATTAGTAACTCCTTTTCAAAAAAAATTATTCTGCCTTTATTTTCTTTAAAAAGGGCCTCAAAAAAGCCTGTAGCTTTGATCTACTGATCTACTGATAGGAAAAATTAGGATCACACTGGAGAGAGGAAAGGAGAGAGAAAGGAAGCAGGGAAGAAATGTGAGCTGCTATCATTTTCCTCTTGAACAGGTATTTCTTTTTGCAATCTGTGCTCATATCTGTGATGTGTAAACTACTGAAAATGTGAAGCCACCTTAGGAGAATGCATGTGCAATCTTGATTTTTGTGTTAGAGAAATGAATATTTCTTTCAGCATTTGAAGGCTGGTTGTGCTGCGTAGAGCCTCACGTTACTCTGACAAGGCTTCCATGTCAAACTGGGGAAATTATATTGTCCCAAATTTTCTCCAACAAGACATCACAGTAGATTATCTGGCTGCCACCACTCATCAGGCTGCAGCTGTTACCCTGCTCTGCTTGCCTGAACCAGCTCCCTGCATCTCTGCTGAAGTCAGATGGGATGCAGACCATGCTTGAAAGCAGGTTGGATTAGCAATAATAAGGAGGCAGACTGTGAAGCCAGTAAAGAGTCAGACATGACTGGTGGTGCAAATCCAGGCTCACCCAGACTTTTGTTTGGTGCTTTGGTCCAAGGGCTAGTCGGGTTTATCCATCACAGCATTAAAAATAAAAGAGTACATTGATGGTCTTGACCTTAACATTATCCCTTTGATTTAACGTTGACCTCATAATTTTGCACCAAAAGGATGAGGTACTGCTAAAACATGTCAAGAATTGAGAATGTGGGGAGTACAAACAGGAATGCTGTGGCAATGTGTAGAAGCAGTGTACTGCTGAAGACTCTTTCTACTTCAAAAGGTTTCGTAATTCTGCAGCTGTATACAAATGATCCATTTTGTTAATCTGAATTCCTAGGGTCATTAAAATTTTTTTCTCTCCTCTCCGAAGTAGTTTATTACTTTGAGAGAAAAAAATCAGTTTAAAGCCAGGTAAGGGAGGAAAGCTGACAAAAACATAAATTAGAGGAAGAACTTAATTTAAAAAGTGTCAAAAAGGATAGATAGTCTTAGTTCAATAATAAAGCCTGGTTCAAGAGCCTTCTATCTTAAAATAAAGCATTCAAGCACTCTATTACCTGTATACAACCAATCTTTGATTTCCAATCTAAGCCTATTTTTGCTTTTCATGTGATTAGCATACAAATGTAACAAAAAAAAAAAGTGGCTACTCTGATGACACCTAGGATGGGTTTTTGACTTTCATGTCAGTGTTAGTGAGAGATTCTGTATAATTCTGAAGGTAAGTATTTAATTAAAACCTCTTGTTTTTCTTGAATCTAAATATCATCACTACTGAGTCAAGTTATGTCTACACTTCCTGGAATATTTCATGCTGTGTCTTGTTCTGCTTTATGGAGATGAAGAATGCCAAAGAATTTTTATTTTTTATTTAAGGGATTTGACCTTTTCTGAGCTACTATACTGTGTTTCTGAATGTGAATACCTATTGAAGTCGCACAAGGAACTGTACTTGGAGAATAGAAATGCCATCCAGAGTTGCATAAGCAACTCTTGCTTTCCCTAGGATTTAATGCTTGCTGGAGTTCTCCTTGATAGGAAATCCCTCAGGATAGTCCCTTTGAGCTACAGTCATTAGGGTACTCTTTTTTCAAGATATTATATGCAAGTATAATCAAAGCAAGATGCCACAAACTTGAGGAGAGTGCTGAATTTTGCATTATTTTCTTATAAATATTTTGCTTCTTATATTATAGACCAAACCTCAATTTTTCTCCCAAGCCAAATATCAGCAGCAACCTGTACAACCAGTTATCATAACTTCTGTGCCAAGACAAATCTTGGGTGACTCTGTTGGAGCCAGTTGATTTTCCTTGAATATATATTGATTTGCAGTGATGTTACACAGTAAAGTCATCATATTCAGAATAAGAGATGTAACCCCATTTGTAATTCCCCAACTTGGTGTAAAGGGAGCACTAACGAATAAACAAAACCAGTCAGTGTGAATAGTCAGAACTGTGAATTCCTTCCTACTGATCCATGCTATCAGCTTGCTTTTTTACTGGCACCAATTGTAAGAGGAGATGTGTATAATTACATCTCTGTGGTTTCCTTTGGCTTTTTGCTGAGACTGGGAACAAAGATGCCTTGTTATGATGGTGAGATTTGTGAAGTCTGTCATACTTTGTTTCTACTGGCCTAAGACAATAATTATATTTCACGTAGTTCATGCATTGAGATTATTCTTTTCTTAGTGCTGAGAGCAGTGAGGTCTGAGGAGTTTGCAAATAACTCTAATCTTCAAATCTCTTTCTCAAAAAAAAAAAATAGAACCTAAAATTAAAGTTGTTGGCTATTTGGTTATTTAATTATCTTTATAGCAACAGCTGCATCATTTGCAAACACTCAAATCTGATTAAAATTAAAGATACTGAATTTACTAGCCAAATATTTCAGTCTAATGATCACTGAAATGGCAGTTAGCCAAAATATTTAACAATTTAATTTCTGGTAGTGCATACTGCTTGAGTTCTTTAATATGCACTGTCTCATTAATATTTCATTTGTGATGAGTTTCAGAAGTTCTTTGTAGCTAAGTTGCACCACCATGAAGCTGGTTGCTCTGCATTTTTTCTCATAAAGGAAATAGTCTCCTGGGGGGATGATAATTGACTGCTTGGGTTGGTCTCTGATGATATTAAAGGTCTTCTTCACAAGTGCCATTTTTATCTGTAAGTTTTGGTCTTCTAAGACAAGCTGAGTGTCCAAAAGGACCTGCACTCTTAAGTTGCTCAGCTGCAGTGAGGTGACAGCTCTCTTGAGGGAATGCTGAAACCCACTCTTCTGAAAGACACCTTTTGGTAGGGAGGCACTTCCTCTCTGTCTCTAGACCATCTCAGTAGGAAACATAGCTGAGAATGTGATTGCCTTCTACAAATGCCTAGGGTCAGGGTAGCTTGCAAGAGTTCCGCCTAAGTTTTATTTAGGTGGCTATATTATTGCTGCTGTCTGCCTTTGTTTTGCTTCATCATTTTCTTTGGCACAGTTTTGTTCTTTCTCTTGCTTGACTCCCTCTTATTTACTCAGGTCAGGAAATTAGTTATTTTTCTCTATATTATAGAGAGATTCACTGACATTATAAATGTTCTCAGGAAGAGACAAATAGATGTTATCAATATAGAAGTCTAAATAATGAATAATGACCTACCTGATTTCTCTCTTCAATCCTCTTTTTTCATTATGTCGTACAGTATTTAATTTCTCACATAGTTGCATTTTCAGATATTGTGACTTTTAACACCGTTACTTTCTTCCATTTGTGCTGTGGTGCACTGTGATAATTGTTCTTTTCAGTGTAGATATTTTTTTGCTTTATTTATTTTTTTTGTTTGTTTGTTTGTTTCATTTTCTAAGATTTTGGTTATGGTGGTAAATGTTACCACTTTCCTGCAAATTTGTTTGAAATGGATGGAAAATACTTGAGTTACAGTGTACTTGAGTGATGACAATACTTTTGCTCTGCTCTAATCTTAGTCAGTTTACAGTGAGATTTATGCTTACTCTTTGCAATTGCACTAGTTGTTTTTTGGGGCTGGGAAGAAGTGTTTCCCTCCCTGATGGACTTGTAGATGAGTCTCCACTCTGTAAGGTTTAGCTGTGTAAATGATGAAGTTATTCAGAATATTGGGTGACAATGACTGGCAGACATGCTTGATCCTCTCTATATTGCTTTATCAAAAAAAACCAAAAACAAAACCAAAACCAAAAAAACCAACCAACAAAAAAAAAAACAAAACAAAAAAAAGCCAAAAACCAAAACAGTGAAAAAATACACAAAAAAACACAGCAAACCTTCCCTGCAGCACCAGCTCATGGGGCATTAGGTGGTATAGTAGCTACCTAGCTGTGTATTTCATGCCTTCTACCCAGTCATACCAACCTACAGAAGTAACTCAGAAATTCCTCTCTCTCCAGTATCTTATAAAACAAGTCCATAAGTCCAACGTACTGTGAGAAGACTGGTAAAAGAAATACAGTCTTAGAGGGTACAGATGACATCTGGGTGGCTTTCACAGGTGCTTTACTACATTTAGGGTTTCAGTAAGCCACATTCCTGGCATCTAGAGGTGCTGCATGGTCAGGCTTCCTGTTGCTCCTATCTTGTAGGAACCTGTTTTGTTTGTGGAAACACCACCTCTTTTTACTGCACAGTAGCTTCAAATTTGTACTAATTCAAAATTAAAAATAAACATGTCCATGTTCTTTGTAATGAAATATTTTAAGGAGAATAAGATCCTACTTTAAGTCTGAATAGTTAAATTTTGTACTGAATGCATAGTTAATTATAGCAATTTCTACATTTGCAGTAAACAAGGAAGTCTGTAAATTTAATAACTCACTGCATGAATACAATACTACCATGAATAGAAGGTAGAACAGAAAAGAGGGTTAATAAGGCAGACATTATAATAAGTATATTTTTATGTGTAAATCAAAAGATCTAAAATGTAAAATATTACCATGCATGAGAATTGGCAGTAGAAACAACAGAGCTTTAATCTAAAGTACACTAATGCAGCTCAAGTATAATCAGGGTTGAATAAATATTCATCACCTGTATTATACTGTACTCTGAAGAGGAAGATACAGAAAAAAGTACAGGTCCCTATTAAAATTCAGTTTTTGGCTTTGCAAGCTTGTTCAAGTCATTAATTTATGTGCAGCTTTATAGCTAAGGGCTCGCCGGTGTTGCTGCTCAGAGCATGTGCAGTTCTGTCAAAGTCAAAATGTGTCACTGAAGTGGCCAGTTTTGCATGAATTCCGTTTGAAAAGGGAAGGTGTGGGGGGAAATCCAATTCCATCACAACAAAAAAGGTTAAAACATTAACTTCAAGCTGATTTTTCTTGTTGACATTTGGTATTGTGCCTTAATACAAAATAACACAGTTGCTACTGAATAATCAAAAAAATATATTTAGGTTTTTGTTGTATTAGCCTTTGCTTTGGTTTGGAAAAGAGCTATGCTTAGAGTCTTAAGTTTGTTTACATATTTTGCAGTCCTTTTCAGATTAAAATAAACATACATCTGACCCTTCAAGGATGAAACTGCACTCTTTCTCAAGTCCTGAGAAACAATTTCTGTTATTTTTAATATTTTACAACAACATTGCCCTTTTCTTAATTCTGGTTTCCTGCTGCGGTAGCAGTATCCTGCTTCTGCTAAGAGCAGATATCTTGTACCTTTAGAGTTTGCTTTCTGCTCAGGAGCTGAGAACAGAGACAATAAATTGAAGTGGTTTAAGAGAACCAGGTAAAGACCCTTTATAAAATTCACCCAGAACTGTGCCCTGGAAAGTCTTTCTTGTTCACAGTCTGGCTAATAATAATCAGAAACAAAGCTCAGAGAGAAGATCTGAGTTCTGCTCATCTAGGGTGCAGTTACTGACAGCTTTCCAAGCCCCTACCAAGGCTCTACTGAAAGCACATTGCACCTTCCAAGGACTGGTGTTTTCTCATAGATAAAGACGTTGGGAATTTGACATTTCCAGTACACTGAGATTCCTGACGAAAGGGATTTATTCATCACTCTGCAATGCTTAAGTGAACTTGAAGACTGCATTAATCACCAGTTGCAGATGGCTTCCACAGTTTTACAGTTTACTTCCAACCACTTTGGTTTCATGCATTCTAGGCAGATCATTTTTTAAGGTGAAATGCAACATCAACAACTGCTAAAGTTATTCACACCTAATCATTGATTTCACTCACTGGTGAAAGACCACCCTTGAGGAAGCTGAAGTGAGATGCCTTCTAAGAATATTGTTTGTTTCAAGTATTCCATTCTTCTGAGCCTCAGTTAATTATACACATGTTACTACATTGCCCTAACTCAAAGGTAGCTAATTGTACTGAGTTATTCACTCAACTATGAATAAAGCTCATAGCTCCACCTTAAGTAGAAGTAATTAGCTCAGAAACAAGTAATTTCCAGCTAAGGAGGTAAAAATCCTGTGAAAATAATTGATGATAGGACTAGGAGAAGAAAACAGGTCATCTAGTTCTTGGTCCTGTACCTAAAATGAGATTATTCTTCCTTCTGTGCTTTGAAATGTCATTCCATTCATCAAGTTAAATATACAGTGGATTAATGATACCAGTGTGTTCTAGCCAAATTATTTCCCTTTTGAGATTCTGTCATTGTAAATGACAATATTATTTCAGTAAGCTTTCATATTCTTTGTAACAATAGCAAAAATTTTGGACAATATTACAGATATTAATCAGATCCTTTTAATGTAGATCTGATTTGCGAATTGTTTGTTTCCTTTCTTCTGTACTAGATGAATATGTTACTGAGGAATAAATGTTTCCATTATTCAATTAGTTGTATAGATAGTCAAATAATTTTTAATTTTGTGACCTATTATCATTTTCCCATCAATTGATACTAAAATACTCACAAGTAATTATTTTCATTATTCAACCAGCTTTTTAAATTATCAAATAATATTATTAAGTTAAACTCAATTATTATCAGCAAATGAAGTGTATTAGAGTATTGTTTTTCATTACTTCCTTCAATGCACTTGACTATGCCATGAACCTGGTTTGAGATGTTTCCTGTAAAAGTAAAATCTTTTGTAAACTCACATGTACCACTAATTTAACCTCAGACTGAGGAGTAAACCTGATGGACTGGAAGAAAAGAACTGGAGATTTCACATCTCCACTGTTGGTAGGGTGGTTAACCACTTCCTTTCAACTGTGCTTCTGTCAGTAGTTTAGTATGTGATTTTTTTTCTACCATATGAGGAACCATAGACTGCTATTTAAATAAATACAATATTTATATTTTAGTGATTTTAATATTGTTAGTTGAAATTCATTGTTCAGCCTGGAAGCAGATTTGTTTGCAAGTTACAGGCTTCTTTCTTTCTTTCCAAGCCAGTTTTGGATTTTTACACCACCTATTTTTATTTGGTATATTTTAAATTCAGTCTAATATGGTGTTCAAAAACCACTGGTATAAACATGAAGGAATGTTAGTGTAGGCACAAGAACACTTCAGCGCACTTGACAGATGGAAAAAGTTTACAGTGATTGTATCATTGCCCTATGGTGGAGAACAACACTGTTCATGGATTAATGTTCATTTTATTACAGTCATATCTTAGCATCAATCTGTGTGTAGAACTCTCTGTGAAGTTGTTGCTGTGATCTGTGTGCATCAATCAAGTGTAGTATGTGACATTTAGGACCGTATTTTCAAATATCAGCTCTTGGCATCTAGAAATCCTCTATCTTATATGTCCAAAATATTTATTTATACATGGAAATATTAGTGGTTTCAGAATGCTTTTTTCAGTGAGACAGTGAACCTGAAGTGTTTGAAAAATTCACTAATTTAGATTTACCTAAAATGGAGTTAAATTGAGCCATAGGCTTAAACCAGGTGGACTCAATGAAGCCAGTTCCACAAAATTTCCATTCACAATGGCATTAATGTAATTTTCACCTGCCTGTATGACAGTGCAATCCCCTTGCCATGTAGCTCAAGATGATATCTATGAATTTAATTATTAAATCTGTTAAATATCGGTCTATATAAACCCAGAAAGCAATGCCACAGTTCTGAACAAAGACTTTGGGCCTTATTGGGGCCTATGTTAACAATTATTTCAAAAGAGTTTTGCATGATTTGAGAACCTGCATTGTTTACATGTAAGCAACTTCTGTTTATCACCATTTCAGAGATCTCAGACCTCAGACAACAGAAGTAAAAATGTGGTCCCTGAAAAAAGTCAGGGATAATCTCTACTTTTAGCATACAGTCAAATGGAGAAATAGTTTTGTCCACACTTGCTCAGTATGACCTCTACATTCTGTGAAATCAGCAATGACATAGGATTGTATTCTTCTAAATTGATATTATTAGAAAAGTCCTCTAACTGTTGAGATTTGAGAGGAATAATTTACCGTCAATATAATTTCCTGTGTCTCCCTTTGTGATGCTCTAATGAAGTTATTATAGTTTGGCCCTTCAGCCTATGACAGATTGAATTTTCCATGACTTGATGATGTGACAAAGTCATTGCTCAAAGGCAAATATACTTTGTAACTGATAAACTAATGCAAATTAATTTATACTTCAAGTAAAGTTTTTTAAAAAGGCATCCAATTTTATTTTCAAGCTCAAATTAAAACCCAAGCACTATCATAATTTAGCAGTCTCAAGAAAGCAATAAGTACTTATTGTGATACAATCTGTTATGGAAAAGAAGTATTACTACAGGATTAGGAAAGTTTCAGAACTTTAATCTTTTATTTTCCATATTGTTCGGCTATGATGATGGCCAATGTCCTTTTAAGAAACTTTAGCTGTATCATAGGCTGATTTAGGACAGAATGGAGAACTGGATGCAAAAGTAATTTTCACTTGTCATGTTCATGCAAAGAATATGTGAATTATTACTCTGAACAACAAAAGCTTTACCCAGATTGTCAATTCACTTATTTCATTGCCTTTAGGCCAGAACTCTGGACAAGGGTTTGGTGCTGTCACATATCCTTTTCCATCTCATTTAAGTGATCTGGCCTCTGTTTTGGGAACACATTTTTATTATGCTGTTAAGCCCAGTGTCCCTCACATGAATATTTCATATCTCTACTAAGTGCTTTCACTGAATATATTAGACCCTGGGTTTTTTGTTGAGTTTTTTTTGTTTTTTTCATGCCTGTTGCCACAAATAAGGTGGTAAGCATGCCCTAAATATACAGGAATAATCCTTTATGTGATGGGAATTTTCAGATGCCAATAATAGCTACTTTGTCAGGTTCTGTATAGACTATTGAAAATGTTTAAACATAATCTATCCGTCATACTACGTAAGCATTTTTCTATTTATATCTGCTTTACCAGTCCACAACAAACATAATGAGCAATGAATGAAGCAGTGGCCAAAAGACACGTTTATGACTCATGCAGATGCCAGGGGACCATCCTAATATGGGCACTTCTTGGCATTTCTGCTAGCAACAGACCAGAGTGTAACTCTTATTTGACAGTAGTTTTTAAGTTTATAGTCAAAGCCCCTAGACCTTACTCATCTTAATGTAAATTAGCGTTAAAGTTACAGCTGACTTATTCTGCTTAATATGAGAGACATCAAGGACAGGAAACCCTAGCACTTTAAACCAATATTTTGCATTGAAAGCACAGTACAAACAAGAACAAAATTTGTTCTGTACTGTGGTAAAATGACAACATGGAAGAGTGCCCATTTGATACTCTTCAGACAGACCTAAACTAAATTAACACTGGAATTTAGCTTCACCTATTTTCTAAGAAATAAGCTTGGCTGTGGTAATGGCAAAGATTTATAATCTCATTTCAGCCATTCTTGTGATGGCCAGAATATTTCCCAACAATGAATCTCCTGGTAGTTTATGCAGATTGCTTCTACAGAGCTGAAAATATATGTGCACTTCCCATGAGTGATTTTGAGATGAAGATGAAAATAGAGCAAAGAATGAGTTAATAAAAGGACAAGAAGGATACCTTACATGGTGTTAGAGAGCTATGATCTATGTTTTGGGCCTATGTAGAAACTTCCTTGCATGCTATTCTAACCTAAGGTTTAAAAATAATGTCCTAGGGGACTTTCAACCCTTCTATTTCTCCCACTTGCGCACTGGAGTTATGAGCCAAATGTACCAGTGCTCCAGGAGAGGTTCTTGGGCCTGTCTGGCTGTGGAGAACCTGACAGATGAACTTTCTATCTTTTTCTATACATAACTTTCTATCCAGTAAAACATTTCTTATTTACTGACCATATTTACGTGCCCTTTTGCTGTGGAAACAGGGCCCCTTTTCATCTTCAGAAGGTGCTGCAGGAGCCACTTCACTAGTTTAAAATGTAGTTTAAAATCATGGTAAAATCATTTTTCCCTGCAAAATGCAAGCCGTACATGCAAGGCTTAGAAGTGATAAAATGACCTTACCCACGTGCAGCTCTGAAACAGCCTGTTTCTTGGCTACACAGGAGAAAGCCATGCTCACATTCTGAGTCCTTCTCCATTGGTGTAGAACAGCTTCAGAAGTCAGCTATATATGTAATATTTCTGTCTGACAGATGAAGTGCTTTTCATAAAGTCCACTTCTGCTGATACAAACTGCTTGGTTGATTCCCTGTACTTCCAAGGAGACCAATCTCCTTTATTCCACGTGAAAAACTCCTTCATCAAGAAGTTTACGTGGAGCTGTACAGTAGGATGCAACTTTTGTTAGGGAGTCAAGGAAGCAGTGTTATTACCCAGAGAAGAGGAGCCCACATATTTATCACCATGCAAGTTTGGCGTTATTGACATCTCTGCTTCAGACTGGAGTCTTGCCACCAGTTTACACCAAAAGCTTGAAGCATGCTGAGTTCAATGGAAGCTTTTTGCATTAAAACCTGAGTGCTGTGTCTCAAGCTCTAGGTGCCAATTTGTTGACTTTTCAGAAATAAACATGTTTAAAACCCTTCTTAAGGATTAGAATAGGCTAGACATCACCAAATGAATTTTTTATCTATATGTTTTATTTTATATTTATTTTTAAATCATCTCCATATTAACATCTGATTAGCAGCCCCTTGTTTAAGAGAGCATATCAGGTTATCTGGCTGGAGATAACAAAGCATGTTTTCCATAGAGATTTCCAGACTAGAGGCTACACAGATGTGCCTGAGTTAAAAGGATCTCACTGTGTACTTTGAGAAGTGTAGATGGCTTCTGTATTTAGAGAAAACTCATCTGAAGCATCATAAAATAAAATGTACGGAAAATATAATATTCCATAATTAAGATTTCTAATGAATTGCCTTGTTAATCCATACAGTGTATGCATGTTGCAAAATTTTCCTGGCTTAATTAGTGCACTTGCTGATTATGTTTATTTCCTGATGTACACACTGATTAAGCATTGTCCATACACTGAGGCTTGAAGCAGGATCAGTCTACAAAATAGTACCTAGTCATTTAACTGGAGACTCAGAATGCAAATAGATCAACTTATGTAAAATTAAATTAGTTCTAATAGAACCCATTTTGACTGAGCAGCTGGTGACACATTATAAACAGAATTCTCTTGTTATGTGAAATAAAGGGCTTCTGCTAACAGATGCTTATATACTTTTAAGCCACAAAAAAATATTGTACTATGTTTAAGGTTTAAAGTTAATGAAAGAAGATAATTTCTGAGCTTGTTATGTAACACTTCTGCACTGAATCTCAGCATTCCTACTTGAATACTGTATAAGGTCAGGTAGCCCTTTGCAAGGCTCCATGTAGGAACCTAAAGGTGAGTAATCACTAAATCATAAGTCTCACAGCACATTGAACCTGCTCTATTTAACAAGGAGTGTCTCCCAGCTGATTTTTGAAACACAATGTTAAGATTTGGTACTGTCCCTTAAATCATAATTATTTTGTTCTTTTAATAAAAAAGACTATTTTTTGTTTGACTTTTTTTTTTTAACACAATTTCAGGCTTGTTACAACACTCAAACTAGCCATTACAAAGCAGTTGTGTGCCGTTCCTAATCCACATTTCACAATGAACTGCAATTTTTTCCTAGGAATGTTGTCAGACATCCTGAAATGTGTAAAGCCCCTGTGACAGGATTTTTTCCTGGTGACAGAACGTTTAGTGTTCTGTATGAATGAGTCTGGTATGTTTAAACTCCTGGATGTACTGTTTATTTATGGTAAATTTCACCCTTCAAGAAACAGAACAAAATAACTACAACAGAAATAAGTAATTAAGCAAGTGAGTAAAACATTAAAGGTTTAAATTTATATTTTATGGGTGTAATATATTTAACTCTGATCATGGATTTAAGATAACCTTTTGTGAAGAAGGCATTATACTTACAGACTCCTTGATTTTTGTTCTGTGTTTGACAGTGCTTACCCTAGAAAAATTTCTCTCCTTAACTGACATACAGAAGCACACAAATTAAGGCATATGGATGCTTTAAAATATTGTAAAATTAGCCATATCTTTAGTAAGTTAATTAGGAAAACAATCAAATGCTTCCTTTTTTTCCATTCCTGGCAAATTTGTGATTGCATTTTGGTTTTTAGTCAGTGGCATCTACTAAGTTGAATTAAAAATATTGGTTGATCCATTCACACTCTGGTAGTTATTCTGGCTTTACAAAGTTTTAATTTAATATCAATGTATTCTATGGAGTTAGAGGTCCACAGAATTTATACTCCAGTATTTTAATCAAAATAGATTAAAACAGATCAAAATAGATATGTGGGCTGAACCTAGGTGAGTAAAGACAGATGAAAGTCACAGCAATTTAAATATCTACTTCTTACTATCATTTGAAAAAAGGGGAAAAAAATTTGACTCAAAGGATTGCATTTGTATTCTTATTGCAAGAATTGCATTTATTTTCTTAATGCAATGTTGAACTATGAAGATGTGGATTTTCAGTGGGCAAGAAACTTGTACTACATTTATTACTTCTTTTTGACAACGTGGAAGATACACTAGCTTCACATTTGAATAAAATCATCTGAATGTACATTTCTTCAATTGCCTATTTTTTGCATTTTGTTTGAAATTTTAAAATATTTTAAACTTTTTTATTTGTCTTAATTTTTTCATTTAAGGGACTTAATTTTTTATCCTTATCATGTGGGTGACTGTTTCTGTGGGAAAATGGGAATTCAGTGTGGTACAAACACAGTCAAACCTTGATATTATAATATATGCATAAATTTATGGTTTAGATACCTTATAAAAAGTACTGAAGCATTCTACACTTAGAACTGACTTTAAAACAAAATTATAATGTTTTCCATGTATGGTTGGATGCTTTATGACTAGAATTTCCCATGTTTATTCACATGTCTATTCATACATGGACTTGAAGAAGAAAAAATTCTTACAGATTCTTCAAGACCTGATAATTCTTTTTATTTTTTTTTGCACTTAAGAGTACCTAAACCAGAAAGGAAGGGGTATTGGGTATTCTTGGATACTCAAAAAGGCATGGTTCCAGTTTTCTCTGCTTGTAATGTAATAAAACCCTTTTCAAGTGTGAAATGCCACACTTTTGTGTTCTGAATAAGACTTTTGAAAAACAATACTGCTGTTTTCATTAATATTTGCAAAGGACAATTTTAACATTAAAGCCTACTCTTTAGAGTATTCTAGGGAAAGAATACACAAAAAATATGTATTATATACTTGGGCAGTAATTTTAGGAGACATTTTGTAAATGTCAAATGTAAATTTTGTCTTTAAATACAGTCCTTTATTCCATCATTTCAATTAATAAATGTATGTGAGAATTAAATTTTTAAACTAATTTCCTCCATAGTCACTTAGGATTTTAATACTGCAGAAAAGAATTTAAATCCATGAATCTTTTAGCAACCCTCACTGGTACATTATAGTTCTTCTCCAGAGTTTCCCAACTATGCCTTTTTTACAAGTGAAGATTTTTGCCTGCTGTCTCCAAAAAGGCAAGAGCATTTCTACCCAGAAATTGTGCTTTTAAGTGTGGTTAGGCCCTTCATCTGCATGCAAAGCTTTTTAAATTGGAAGGATGTTCTCACCTGTCATTGTTATGAAAACATTTAAAAGTGTTAGACATAACACAAAATCTAGCTCCATGGCTTTTTGCAGAGATAGAAGCAATGGAGCAATAGATATGAATGGACTTAAATCTACACCAAAGTTTTGGAGACCAGACCATATATCGGAATTTATATGCAAATAAATCTTTCCTCTGAGGATGTCCATTTCACCATGTCTCATCCCCTCTGTTCCCTTGAAGACACTGAAAAAAACCCACACCAATATGACTTCTGATTATTTGAAAACAATCCCAATTTAAATTTGCATAATCTCATTCTTCTACTTGCTCTTTGTTGTTTGTCAGCAGCCTTTAGTGGTGATAAAACATTCAGATGACTGAAAAACATTTACTGCTGGTCAAACCTTTGTGCAATAGAAGCTGAGGCTAATAATATCATACCTGGGCACTGATTATTATGGTCACAGTTTACATTCCTGACACTGTCTCTGTGGTCTCACCCATTTTATGCCCAGAAAAAATAAAAACAGCCAGCGTGCATTCCAGACTGAAATTTAAACAGCCAAAAATCATTCTACCGTTAAGCAAGAAGACAATATGAAGCAGGAAAACTAAATCCAAATTTGTTTAAATTGCTGCTTTAGCCTGCATGGCCTTTTTGTATGATTCATACAAATAAAAACAAAACAAAGCCACCCCCAAAAACACCCCAAAAAAGAACACAAAAACCCCAAAAACCACTAACCCCAAAATAATTTGGGATACAGCTCTGAAAAAGTGCAAAGCTTCATAATTTTCCCTATTTCTAATACATATCAACTGCAAAATGCCAGTGTGCTAGGATCAGAATTAAAACCACATGAAGTGCAATATCAAACTTTGTGCTCAGAAAAAACTAAGAAAGTTCCTGAGACACAACCTTAATTTAAAGAAGCAAAATTACAAGAAGTCATGCAGAGCAGTATTCTCCTCCCCTCCTTGGAAATGTGCAGCTCTTTATTATGGAAAGGCAGTAGCCCCTCTGTAGTTAGGGTTGCAATCAACTTCCATTATAAAGCCCTATTTTAGCCCCCTGTAACTTTGGCTTGAAAAAATTGGAATACAAATTGCCATATTTTCTCCAAAAGCAAAGAAGAATAGCTGAGGAATTTTTTGTTTATTTAGTGGGGTAGACGAGTGTGATGATTAGGTTTTATTTTAAGCTTTTTTTTTTTTTTTTTTTTAATTGAGGACAAATTGTTTAACTGTAAAAAAGTTTAAGCGAGTAAGGAAAAAAGAACACATTTAAATTTTTAGGTTTTTTGGAGTTTTTGTACACTTGCTGCCATATCTGTCCTTATTAGTTGAAATTATTTTCAAATCATTTAGTAGAAAAAAGATTGGCTTTTCTCTAGTAGGAGGGATGGGCCTAATTTTTCTGCTGCTGCTGACAGTAATAATATTTTGCTGGTGACTTGTATGGACATAGGAGTAGGCAATCTGATCAGTATTTTAAAAATCAAGTCGTGTTTGGGAGCGTGGTGTATCTCTCACAGAGGAGCATAATTCATGTGTTGATCTACCTGGAGTTTTTGAGCAAGTGATTAGTGTCTGGGGCTCTCTGCATATTCTTGGTTGACATCTCCAACACAGAGGGAATGACTGAGCTTTAAATTAAAAGACTGCTTTTAGAAATGCCAGAAGAAAACATATACTTAGTTACTGAGGGCTAGTGACTAATGACACAGTGGTTTACACTAGCCACTCCCAGCATTCAGCCTTATTTATCACGCTTGGCTCATTTCCTAGGATTAGGTCCAGAATAGCCTCTGGCCATGTAGGCTGCTCAACAAAGTGTGTAAGAAAAGAAAGCAAGTCTAGTCCATGGAAACATAGTTCCCCCTTTTTTCAGATGGTTGTTATCCCTTTCTGGATTTAAGCTTTTTAAATACTTCATGATTAAAGACCAGGCATTCTTGTAGATCTCATTGATTCACAGAGGAAAAAAAAAGACAAAAAACCCTCTGATGGCTCCCCTTTACTTTAATGCAAACTGTTTAGAAAAAGTTTATAGTACTATTTCCCTTCTATTAAAATTAGCTCTTCAGTGTTAATTTTTTTTTTTTTTTGCCCTAAAGGTTTAATTAAATTATGCCTAAAATTTACATATATATATTTATAAGTTTATATGAAGTACATATTTGTATATAGATACTGGAAAGCAGAGATTAATTTGCATATGCCTATTTATAGTGGTTTGGACAGCCAAAGTTTGCACACACTGTGTTATAACATTAAGTGTTATAATTGTTTATTGCATTAAAATGGTATTTTAAAATCCTAGTGAGGAGCATAAAATGCAAATTTAAATCCAGTTTTGGTCATATACTCAAAATATTGCATACACAGGTTTTAGATCCTTTTCATGCAATGTTTAAGATTTCCTTGTTAGATTACTTGTGTCTTGTGGCGTGACTTTCTGAATACATTTCAGTAAAGTTATTCAAAGTACAGCAACATTAATGTTATTAGAAAAAACCCCAATAATATAAATTTAGAAATTTTAACAGTGAAATCTGACAAGGTTTTAAAAATACAATAGAATTCTGTGTACTAGGAAGATGGTTCTACTGAAGAAGTCAGATTGGTTTTAGTAGGATATATCTATAAAATAAATCCTAAAGATGTAGAAGCAGAAGGAAAATCCTGTGCCAAAATCCTGGTGAATTAAAGAAGGAAGAGGATGCCAATATTTTCTGTCTTTATATCCACAAAAGATATGTTTAAAAATACTTCTTTCAACTGGCTCCTTTCATCGTGATAATTAATGTTGAGACCCCTTTGAATTTTGGTTCACCGTGTAGAATTTTTACACCCTAGGAACACTAAGATCACTGTTTCTACAGTGTCATTAGGGTTTTCTTTGGAGAATAAGGATGTTCTTTGCACAAGCAGAAAGGAGAAAGGAAAATGATGTGCAGGATTTCCCTGGAGGAAGCAGCTGTCAAGGATCAGGTAAGACATTGCTGGCAATAAGTGTTGAAGTTTTGGGTATGTAGCTGAGACAGCAGCAGAAAAGTTTGCCTTGGCACTCTCCCAAGGCATGGCTATCAACTACAAAATTCTGAAGAACCACAGCTGGAAGCCAAGGGAAATATGAGGACAGGAACTTAGACTGCAAGACAGATGGGTGTTTACCTGTTGAATTCCCTAATCTGGAAAACTGTGGAATGTGAGCAACAAAAACACAGCAAGCAGACAAGTGTCTGCAGACAAGTCCAAATCAGAAAAAGAATGCTTCCCAAAGAGAAATTGGAATGCTCCCAGTTGCCATAGGTAGGCTTTGATAAAATACGCATAATGAAAAATATGAAGTAATTTGAGGGAAAGGCGCAGTTGTCAGAGATCAGGATATTTGCACAACTGTGTTGAGCTTTGTACTTCTCAGGACTATTTAGATTAGGTGAGCTTCACGTTAACATTTTCAGGGCTCATTTGCTCTGGCATAAATAATTATATTCCCAGAGTCAGATGCTGCTGATACTCATGATGAAGTTTTTGGAGGTTAACAGTAGAAGTTAAAGGTATCACAGCCCTACTTTCTTACAAAATTTATGACAGTGTGTGAAAGGTACGAATGACACATACAGTCTCAAATCCTTAAAATAGGCAGAAAACAGATCAATAATTTAGAAGTCAAAAGTTCTCTAAAATAAGGTTTACATAAATATAATAATTTTGCCTTTTGAGTCAAGACTTAAAATTTACTAATTTATTACAAGATCCAACATTGGGACTCAAAATAATTTTTCCAATTGATCAGCTATCTAAAATGCAAATGAAAATCTGATAGTATCTAGCACAGAAAGTTACTGCAATAGCAATATGATTATTGTTTTATAATTTATGCATTTAATAATACAGTGATTAGGAGAAATATATGTTTGAGAGCTTTTTTTAATTAGCAGCAAGAGCTGAGAAAATTTGTTACTATTTAGCCTTATTATGAGAGTTTTTGAAAGGCTTAATCCATATTTGACATCACCTACACCTAATTTTCAGTGAATATTAAATAACTGCTTTCAGTTATTTATTAAGGCTATATATTAAAGTAAATAAGACTGCAAATAGACAATTTCCCCCCCCCCAGTTTTAGATCTGCCTGAATTTCATGAAACTGCAACTGTAACCAGCAATATTCTAATCTCGCTTTCAGCGAGATACAATCCCAACAATAAGCCCCATGAAGAATATTTTTTTATATCCTTTGCTTAGAGAGTTTTCCATAGTCCTTTAAGCATTTTGATAGAAAGCCTAAGAGAATTGGGTGCATGCCTGCACTAGGAGACTTCAAGAAAACTCACCTGAAATGTCTGTTTTCAGCATTCTGTGGTATAATTTATTGGCAGGAAAGGAGTACTTCAAAATTTGCTGGCTTTCTCTAGGGCAATGTTGAGCAAACATTTAAGAAAGAAATTGGCTAGAGAGAAGATGAAATCTCTCAGTTATTTCAGTGAATAGAATATTTCGCAGAAAACGTGCTGAAAACCTCTACATTCCTATGAACCAATATATAATTTTAACTGGATAACTTTTTCCCTGTTAATATTAGTTCAGGTATCTTTTTTCCTTCCTCCTTTCTGTTCCTCTGAATGGAAACTTTGAAGTAATATGTTATACAAATATAGTTAGTGCATTTTCTAAAAGTCATTTCAAAGTTGAATGCTTAATGATTTGTAGTTTTTATGCTATGTATATATCTGCCAGCTTTCCTCAGCATAAGCTGGCTAAAATAACTCACTCCAGGTTGATTTATTATTTTTATTCAACCAGGTGCTTCACGGGTTTGGCAACTTTGGCAACGTTATTGTCTATAATGACTCTGCACTTGGTGCTTGATGATGTCAACCCGTGCAATGAATTTACTGGCACTAGGAGAGAATATTTCATTCCCTTATCTCTTTGTGAAGCAGCAAGCTTCATCGCCCATATTGCTTGTTTTTCAATACGTCTCATGTAATCTCTCTGATTTCTTTGATACGTCTCCCTTTCAAGAGTGTTTAGTTATGATTCTGCTGAGCTAATAGCTGCTCACAGAAGTAGAAATAAATTTGTTATGTTGAAGTTTCTTTATAATTATTGTCACTTTCTATTTTTTTGTCTCATGATGTCTCTTGAGCATCTTTGTTTAGTTTGGGAGGAGGTATAAACAAGTTTTTCTCTTTTAAGTAGATCTGGAATATTATTTGGTAAGATATGGGGATACAGAGAGTACATCTATTTCTGCAGAGTGCATCTATTTCTACATCTATTTCTACCTTTTTTCACTGTTCTAATCTCTCCTTCATAATTGGAAGATAAACTAAATTCAGGTGAAAACACTGAATTTTTAGTACTATTTGATACAGTGTTCATGGTACTTATTTAAAGTTCTGTGCAGTTTTGGAAATTTTCACTGAATTTGAATAGCAGTCTGAACTGCTGTACAGTCTACAAGGAAATTTTCTTTGTCAGTCTGGTTTATCTGATGTATTACCACCATTAATTTATAATTTTATCTATGGTGTTTGAGGAGTACTTTATTTATCAATTGAAGGTTATGAAGTCTTATACCTGACCATGAATGCAAAATTTCT